>NC_133581.1:4472790-5144718 GCF_964106895.1 Numenius arquata
TGCCTTTTTACAACGGCTGAAAAGGATTTCTTACACAACTGCACTAAGAGTTTCTGCCGGAAACCCCTGATATTGCACGATCATCCTGTTGGATTTGCGTGTTGACTCCAACAGAGTTGTAATGCTTCACTTGTACACTTAAAAAAAAAAAATAATCAAACAAATACAATACCAGAAAAAGTGTTTTTTTAAAAAAAATAATCAAACAAATAAAACCAAACCAAACCAGAGTACCAAAAGAAGTGTTTTTAAATTGCGCCTCGTTACAACTGAATAATTATAAACAGGCCAATGCAAGAACACTTTTGCTTCGGCAGCATTGAACGGAGCGGATGCAAAGCCTGCTTTCTTATGGCACACTGGAAGAATTGAGTAATTTTCTAAAAATCAGTTTACCTCTATGCTGAATATGTGCTGCTCCACAGTGCTAGTCTTGTTTAAAAGGCATACACAGACTTTCCATTCACCCTCACAGCATAGATTTGATTCTTTTATCTCTTTTTCTGTGCAACGTGTTAGCAATCTAAACAACTGCTCCACACAAACTGTCCACAAACCACTCATACACAACACTAACGCGACAGTAGATTACAACAGGACAGCAATACAAAATATTGTATCAGATCACGTATTTCTCCCCATCTGGAATGAAATTCGACTCTTGTAAGGTAGAAGACCCACAGTTCGATTTCTGCGTGTAGCCTCTCATCTGTGCTGGGGACAAAGTCTCCAGCGTGGACCCAGAAGCGTTAGCAGTCCTGACTTTATTGGCTGTGGATTGTTTAGCAGCAGCAGATGCTTTGTTACTGGCAACTACATCCAAGTTTCCAGTAGGGTCAACGATAGCGTTTATGACTGGGGGGGGGAAAGGGAAGAGAAAAAAGAAAAGAAAAAAAGAAATGAGACACACACAGACACATCAGCAGCCTTCAGCAGAGCTTCTCAACAGAAGGTTGCTGCCGTCATTTTGAATGCAGTACTCATGTACATTTTCGTCATGATATTTTCTTCATTAATACCTTCAGGCCTAAGCAGCTTTAATAAGCAAAACCTCTCCCAAACTGAAGCTATGAGGTTATGAAGCACTGGAATGGGCTGCCCAGGGAAGTGGTTGAGGCACCATCACTGGAGATATTTAAAAGACAGGTTGACATAGTGCTTAGTGACATGGTTTAGTGATGGTGTTTTATCAGAGTTAGGTTGATGGTTGGAGTAGAT
The DNA here is from genome assembly GCF_964106895.1 of Numenius arquata. Taxonomy (NCBI): domain Eukaryota; kingdom Metazoa; phylum Chordata; class Aves; order Charadriiformes; family Scolopacidae; genus Numenius; species Numenius arquata. The sequence continues at coordinate 4,474,009 of NC_133581.1, forward strand.
GATCTTAAAGGTCCCTTCCAACCCAGACAATTCTATGATTCTATGATATTCAACTTCCTGGTTGAATTGGGAAGGACAGCTACAGCAGCCAAATAACGAGCTTTGAGCAGGAGCCCAAAACAACACCTGTATGTTTCTATATGTCTTTATTAAGCTTCTAGATGATACAAGAGCTCGTCTTGCCTCTCCTGCTGCACAGAGCTCTACGTGAAAAATTCAAGCCCCAAAAGCACAGCACTGTTTATTGGCTGAACGAGCTGCTAAATATTATTTCAGAAGAACAGACCTTTGCCAGTTCATCTTACGGGAATACGCTAATTACCACAAACAAAGCATTTCCACAGCAACAGCTTCCACATTGCAAAAGTCAACAATTTTTCTCAAAAATTGGCAGCACAAGATAAATCTACTGTTCATTCCATATGCACTCATCAGAGAGCACTGTGCTAACAAACCGAACTTCTGCATCCTCTCCTAGCTTTCACTGGCAAATCAAGCCACATTATTTTATTTTGTGCAGCTTATTGGCATTTGAGAGACAAAAAGAAGATTTTATGTGACCAACCTTCAAGCTGTTTTTGAACTCTCCTGAGCTCCTTCAGGATAGAACTGATTTCCTGGAAACAAAAGCACCAGAATGGAAAATTAAGCAACAAAGCACTTAAATGACACAGGAATCTAGTCTTGTTCCCTCTGCCTTATCTGATCAAGAAGATTCAAAGTCAGTTCCAACATCACTTATTTAATGGAAAAGACAAAAGTAGTATCCACAGAAATGCTCCGAGGGCTGGAGCCCCTCTGCTGTGAGGACAGGCTGAGAGAGATGGGCTTGTTCAGCCTGGAAAAGAGAAGGCTCCAGCGAGACTTAATTCTGTGGTGTTTCAATACTTAAAGGGGGCTTATAAGAAAGATGGGGACAAACTTTTTAGTAGCAAGGCCCGTTTGTGATAGGACAAGGGGCAAAGGCTTTAAACTACAAGAGGGAAGATTTAGGGATGTAAGGAAGAAATTTTTTTACAATGGGAGTGGTGAGACACTGGCCCAGGTTGCCCAGGGGGTTGGTAGATGCCCCATCCCTGGAAACATTCAAGGTCAGGTTGGAGGGAGGGACAGGGCTCTGAGCAACCCTATCTAGTTGAGGATGTCCCTGCTTATTGGGGAGGAAGTTGGACTAGATGACCTTTAATGGTCCCTTCCACCCCAAACTATTCTATGATCTGTATCTAGGTGCTTCTGGTCACTGCATAGGGACCTCTCCTCTACATCTTTTCACCCAGTGCTACTATACCTCCTAGTTCATAGCCGCTGTGGATTTGATTTGAAATGCGAGCCAGATTAACGGCTCAAAAGCTCCTCCACATCCTCCTTAATACCAAATGCACATTTGCAAGCTCAACTTCTAGACCAGACAAAGCAAGTGGCCACATATATACTGCCGGGTCCATTACTGTACTTAAATCCCTGCTGACAGTCTCTGTAACTAACAATAAAGAGGTGATGAGAGCACAAACGCCACCCTAGGGCTGAAGCTTTTTTATTGCCCTCTTATTGAACTGTTACAGGTGAAGAAAACAAACATTGATGAGAAACACCTGTCTCCAACTGAAGCTGTGGGAATCACACCATAGGCGATGCTTTGGTAGATGTTTAAAAGAGGTCTAATGACCCTGAACTTGAACATATGTTACAGGACTGGGTCTTTGAAGATGAATCACAAAGGGAAGAGGGGAAGAGTTTGGTGAAACACAACACAACACCTGGAGGAACTCACTTTGTCACACTTAAACAGCAACAAAACCCAGCAGTTCACATAAATAGACTAGAAATCACAGAAATGGATTTAAGAAGGGCCAAAGCTTGTTATTTTGGTTTCTTACAAAGCTTTCATGGATGCCAGCCTTCAAAATTTCACTTGTTCGCATGGTCTTACCTTGTTTGATGTCTTCAGGATTGGCACTTCATTTTCTGAATTAATTTTGGCCTCCATCTCCTCCCAGGTCCTTTCCGAGTTCTGAAACAGAATCCTGCAGCACAAAAAGTTGAGCAGGTCTTAAAATTGCCATCCAAAAGCTGCTTGTTTAAAAGACTTAATTATCACAAGATGTGGCAACAAAGGAGATTAATGGATTAGGGGTCAGACAAAGCGCCTTTCAGCTGACATAGGAACAATCCAAAGTCCTTCCCTAACTGACGTCTCCTAGAGCACCAACATGCTTTGAAGAGCTTTCACAAGCCTTGGTGACCTGCAAGCTTTCTGAGAGCCTTAGGAGAGGGGAGGAAAGAGGAGACATGCCACCAACAGGAATACATTTTCTGCTAACGCTTTTCACCAGCAACATTTCAAAGTTAAGGCATCAACAGGCATTACAAATCCAGCAGTAAAATTCCAAAGGCCAAACAAAACAAACTTTCCAAGACAATGATGCATTATCTTCCACAAGCCAACAAGCTCAGCAGCAAGTCAACATTTCAGGCCAGGGCTAAAAAGTTACTTACTTCATTTTTTCAGCTAGGTTTTCTGTATTTTCACGGATTGTATGCGATAACTGGGACACAGGGTTCAACATCAGATTGTCAAAGATTACCTGAAATATAAGGGCAGATCAGAGAACTTTCAACAGAAGCGGCATATTACAAAACTGGAAATTTTTACAGTTAACAATCTCCACTGAAACACGTTTATCTTTGGGGATGACATTTGAAGTTCAACGGAGATTAAGATGACATGGAGCTTTGTTGCAGCACTTGGGCAAAAAGATTAATATTAACTTATTCAAATTTATTTTTTTTACAAAGGGACCAAGTTGTCTGCAGTAAGATAACTATTTAAGCATTTCTGAAAGAAAAAGCTTAAGACTTTCCAAGCCTCACAGGTATCTTCCCTCCCTGCAAAAACCCAAAAAGCCAAATCAGAACACAAGAAGTCCCACAAGCAGTCTCACTGAAACCATCTAATGCGATTTATATGAGTCCAAGCCACCTTCACATCCATGTAACATCCCACCACGTTACATTCTGCTTTATTAAAAACAACAACAAAAAAACCCACCAAACCCCAAATAGTCAAGTTCTGTGGTTCAAATGGAGCCCCAGGCTTCTGCCAGGAAAGCCCAGATCAGCTGAGAGGCACTGAACCTGCATCTTTTATTCAGCCTTGGCGTGTCTCTCCAGGGGAGTGAGGAATTGCTTCAGGCCAGTCACAGGACAGGACAGGGACACTGGTGGCTCAGCCAAAGTTCCCCTACATCACCCGTTTTGAGTCACAGTTCCCCTCCGGAGCAGCAGAGTGACTGTCCTGGAGCCTGGCTATCCCTTCCTGCCTCCCCAGAGCCTCTGCCCCAGCTCTTCCTTTTCAACCAGAGCCAGTAGAAGCAACAGCCTGCTCCTCTGCTCCCTGTCACCATCACCCCATTACAGCCTTCACTCCAACACCATTCCCAGCCTCAGGTTTCAGGCCAGGCTTCCTTCAGGCCAGAAATCAACCCAGTGATTTCTGGGTTACCCTGCTCTCTAGTTCCAGAAGAACTGCATCAAATCGCACACGTTGGAGGGAACAACGCGGGACAAACAGCTCGCTGCATAGACAGCAATCCAGCTGTGCCACGGCACTCGAGCCCAGCTGCAGAAACTCCTCATAAGGTGCAGACATGGGTGCAGAGGAGGTCACAAAGATGCTCAGAGCACCCCTCCTGAGAGGACAGGCTGAGAGAGTTGGGGTTGTTCAGCCTGGAGAAGAGAAGGCTCCAGGGAGACCTTAAAGCCCCTTCCAGTACCTGAAGGGGCTACAGGAGAGTTGGGGAGGGACTCTTGATCAGGGAGGGGAGCCATAGGACGAGGCAGAACGGTTTTAACATAAAAGAGGGGAGATCTAATCTAAATCTTAGGAAAAATTCTTTACTGTGAGGGTGGTGAGACACTGGAACAGGTTGCCCAGAGAAGCTGTGGATGCCCCATGCCTGGAGGTGTTCAAGGCCAGGCTGGATGGGGCTTTGAGCAACCTGGTCTAGTGGGAGGTGTCCCTGCCCATGGCAGGGGGGTTGGAACTGGATGATCTTTAAGGTCCCTTCCAACCCAAACCATTCTGATTCTATGATCCTGCCACTACTGCTGTATGGGCAGCTCTGACCAGCACACTCACTGCAGAAAAATAAGGTGCCTTTATTGGTTAGGAACAACTCTTTTCATGCCATGATTTCTTGCCATTAAACTATGGGTGCTGCAGATTTCGAAGTTGAGATTTTTGCGTTTTTCTTTAAAAGAGCACTGAAATAGCCTAAGTGGGCTCTGACACCAAATGCCTCCTCCCAGACAAGTGACCAAGCCTCAGGTTTTAATGGAGTTATACACAAGAGAGGAAATTTCCAGTCAGCATTGGCAAGAAGAATGATTCTGTTCCTTTTTTTTTTTCCCCTTTTTTTTTTTTTTTTAAACACAGTTTCTATACTGTCAGGGCTCCTGAGAAGTCCTTTTTTTTTTTTTAGTAGCCTCCTTTGGCAGCTTAGCAAGAACAGGTATACATACTGCAGCTTAAAGCAATGTCATATATGAAGTAAAGAAAAAGATGGCCTGCCTCCTCACGGTTTCTTGTCCTTGTTTTTCTTGAGGGATCCTCTTCTCTATTATCATTCATATTTTGGTCAAAATCCTTCAGTTCCACAGATCCCGGAGGCACTTTCTGGTAGTTCAGACTTGCTTCTGGAATGTGCTGCACCAACTTGGAAATAATGAGTAATGAGTCATTAAAAAATTAGTAGGGAAGGAGGCACACAGGCACTCACTGCAGGTATTGCAGATTTTCAAGGCAAGTCTCAGAAGAACACTAATTCATTTAAGACTTGTTCAGACAGGTATGGGTTCCTAAGCAAATTACCAGACCCCAATCCTGCAAGCATCTACCCACTGGAGTCATCCTATGAAACTCAGTGGGGCTATTCCACTTTATAATTTTGAGACTTGAGCATGTAGCTGAGAAGTATATCTTTGCCTTTTTTAAATTTAGGCTCCAACTCAAAAAGGCCCTGTTTTCCTATATCTTATGTTTTAATATATCAATGCAACATTAAAGCCACATTAAAAATTAACCAGTAACCATTCAGTAACACATGGAAGAGGTGAAAAAGCAATACAAAACCACTGATAATGCAAATAATTAACAGGAAGAACAGAAAAGGCAAGACATCTACTCCTGTTTGGTTGACTGACTGACAAAAACTCTAAAAGAAGGGGAGGAAAATAACAGTGACAAGACAGAGATACAAAAATAATGGGATGGAAAGTGCACCTGAGATGGATATGCCAGCCGAAAAGATCTACGAGCAATCTGTGTTAAAACAGAAACAAAGAGATCAATGCTAGTGAATGACTGTGACAGCAAGTATCAAAGAGAACACGTGGTTTGGTGTTATTTTGGGTTGACATTCCCAAAAGCGCATTCTTGAGGACCAGCACTTGATGCCCAACCCCCCGCATGCACTGAAGCCTGTGGAGGTCCTGGTCACCAACCAGTTCTGCACAGGTGGTCTCGGGCAGCTCCCCAGTTACTTCAAAACAGCCTGTGCTGAGTGGCATCCTGCAGATTTCCAGCAGAAATCCCAAACTCCTCTGAGCACAGAGAACAGGCTGAACGTACAGCCCAGGAGGCTCTTTGGTTGGCAAAGCACATGGCCCTTGCGAGGAAACCATGTGCCATCCAAGGTCCAGGTTCCTCATACCCTACGCAATAGCACTTTGGTTATACACAGGCAGAAGGCATGAGATATTATGGTGCAGGGGCACAACAGCCAAAATGTTTAGCTCATAAGCTTCGCTTTTTTTTTAAGCATCCTTTCGTGAAGCGCAGAAACAGTAAGTTAGGCTGCTTGCAGCGGTGTAACAGCGTCAGAAGGGAATGAGATATTGCTAAAGTCCAGCAGTTCCCAGCACAACCAGTTGGAAACAACCTGAGGGCAGCACCTGCTCCCTCATCACCAGGAGATTTTCAATGTGACCTGGTCTGTTCTCATGCTTTCTGTTCTGTCACACCTCTAAGCATTTCCTCTCACCACGCCAACACTCATACCCAGTACGTTAAACAACAACTTAATGAACATAATTGGGCTCTTAAGTTTTTGCTGCATCATTATCAACTTTTAAAAAATACCAGCCAAAAAAATTTTGGCTAAATTTTGCAGAAGTGGCCCATGATTTGGGATGACCCAGTTGACTGACTCCTCTGGCAGCAGCTGAGCCTTCAGTTTGACTGCTTGGCTCTGCAGAAAGCTGGCTCTAAGCTTTTTAAGATGTACAAACCCACAACCCAAGGCATCCTAAAGAAACCATGATTTTGGTAAACAGGGATCACAAAGGTCTTACCCTTGCTAGACCTCTTTTTTGTTTGGTTTGGAGGTTTTTTTTTTTGCTTAATTTGTAGCAGTATTTAGCTCAGTATGCCAAGAATCCAGGTTATTATAAACTATACAGCCGAGGCTACAAAAACAAACAAAAACATCCCAAACATGCACTAGGGAAACTGAAAACCTCCCTGGCGAACACCCAAGCCAACACTGGACCTGAAAGGACAGAACATGAAGAATAAGGTTTAAATCTAAGGCTACATCTTAGCTTTTAAGAGAACACTCATGATTTTACTCTTTAACCAAGCTTCATCACGAAAGTAACTTAAAAAGCAATTCATTTGATGCTGAGAAATGCTGTGCTACACACTGGTCCAAAGTGACACTTCTAGTATGGCATTAAACCCTCAAAAGCAATTCTGGCATCAGCCCTTATTTTTCCTGCATTTCCCCCTACTTCATTAGAATAAATATTTAGTAGTAGAAAAATAGGACCTAGCAGAATGGCATACAGCACTGCAAGAGCCAGAGGAGTATAAGACAGTCACACACAGCAAACACTTCTTATTCACTTATTTCCTTTTATGAGATCTTTCAATACATTACTGTTATAACGATAGTAGCTATTTCTTATCACTATCTCCTTTCCTATTTAATATAAAGTTGTTTAATAAACACCCACAAAATTCACAGTGTTTAGCATCACACACACTGATCTTCAGACACTTCCTACCAACTTCCCTGCATTAAGCCAAAATAATTATTTTAGCACAGATTCAGCAGCACCCAGACCGAGGGAAGCGTTCCCGCTGGTTCCACTCCAGTTCTGAAGACGAGATGTGTGTTTATTAAACCCACATCACTTTATATTGCTCCCATTCATAACGTGGCCCCCGAGATGCACAGTTCAGGAGCCCAAGTTATTCAGGATTCAGCTCTACATCTTATCATCGCCAGTAGAAAGTCCTGCTGATTTAACCTGTTCCTGGCTATTGGTCACATACAGCAGCTCCACTGATGCATTGGTGGCGTTTTGGGTGTAACTCAGAGGCCTCCCAGCCGCTGGCCCAGCTGGAATCACAGTGCTGCCCAAGCCTGTCTGGAGGAGTCTAATTAAAAGCCTTTACAGTGATTTCAGCCAACACTGGCTGAACACACCAACGGTTATGGCTCCTGATCCATCTTGACAGGCTCCTGAAGGCTTCTTCCTTCACACCACTGTAAGATCTCAAAAACCACTGCGAGGGGGCTGGGTGGCACGTCCCTCACAGCACACGGCAGCACCGCAAAGCCACATTGCGGAGAAACCCTCGATTCGCCTGGGTCAGAGCAATCCTGGCTTTGCAATCCTGCCGTTCAGCATCACAACCATGTGCTTCTGGGGCCCATCATTTCACACAAACACTGTGTTTTGCAGCGTCCTTCCTCTAGCAGCAGAGGACATCCCTCTGTATGAGCTGACTTATGGCCGTACCCTTCAGTGGCACCCGACAAAAACATAGGCACACTGATTTTTTGGGAAGGAAGTGGTGCCAAGCACCAGTTAGTGCCAACCCACAGCAAACCTTGCGTTTGCAAGTCAGAAGGCAGGCAGATTTGTCACCTTAACTTCTCAAAAAGAATAACACAAAAGGCAGTTTTGCAGGTGTGGCACTTGCATGGAAACAAAGCAATAAAAACACGTTATCTCAGAGCCTGGAGTTATGGCACATTTGTGCACTGTGGCTCCTAACAGCCTCCAGGAAAACAATCCCTCCCTGAGCAGGCTGCAGTTAACCTTGGTTTAACACAACCACGGCCACACTCGCCTTATCTTCTGGGTATCTCCCTAAACTTCTGCTTTGCACCTTCAGTGATGAACGCGGCAGGGTCACAGGGCCTCCAGCTACGCTCTTGGCAGGGGAACAGGTTAGGTCCTCAGCTTCGAGCCCTGCTTAGGACAGGTCTGCAATTCCCACAAAAGTCAAAGACAACAGAGGGCAGAGAGGCCCATCTGAAGAACAGACAGAGAAAGCTGTGTATTTTTTTTAAGCCCAAAGCTGGCGGTAGACAGGAGGGAATTTGGATTTAAACAGCACCAAAAGCAATTTTGGTTTAGCAGCTGGAGCCTCCTGGTGACCTTGCCGCCAAGTTTGAGCTGAGTCCCTGATCTGGTGAGCCAAATGAAGAAACCACCTCTCTCCTCCCCATTTCAGACAAACTGTGTTACACAGTCCAGGAGGAAGCCGCAGCTTCACTGAAGAGCTGAAGGACAGCATGTCCCAACCTACCTACCTCCTTCCTTGCCCTCCTTGTTGGCTGGAAAGCAGCGTCCCAGCCCTCGCCCGTCAATAAACCGTCAGAGGGAAGGGATTCAAGTAACATCTGCACAACGTTTCAACAGCCCTGGCAGAAAGGACGCAGCAGAGGTACAAAATACTCAGCTCATACAGAGCATGCAGCCAGAGCACATCATCAGGGCCTTGTCTGAAACAAGGAGGGAGGCTCTGGCTCCCTGGTACTGCAGCACAGCACAGCACGCCTGCCCCATCCTGTTCCTCAGATACAAACTTCAGGGACCAAAGTCCAACTACAGGCCATGAAATCCTTGGGAAATAACATGAGGAATCTAACATTTTGACACTAGGACCCCTCCTGCTTCCTAGAGGCACAGTAAGGAGCCCTCAACAAAAGCCAAACCTGCCCAGATCCAGTACAGCTCTTGACCCATGCAGCCCGCTCCCGCCTCTTGGCAAGGCTGACTGTGGCACAGGGGAGGGCAAAATAAAGAGCACCCAAAACAGACTGCAGTCAGTCTTCAGTCTTTCTGCTGGTGTTTTTTTAGGGGGGGGGGGCAAAGGGTGAGGTTTTTTAAGTGCTGCAGCAACTGGGGACGCTGCCCTGATCTTCCACCTCAACCGTACCCTGCAGACTTGTTCGCATTCGGAGGCAGAGATTTCTGTCGTTTGGGTTCTTACCTCTTCTCTCGCCGATATGGTAGAAGCAGGAGTGTTGGGCACAGAGCTGAAGGAGGTGCTCGGTCCCGTCCCTGATGAACTCTGCGAGTCCCCATCTCCAGCAACATCGTGAATCTCTCGAGCAAGGATGGCCACGTCCTTCACCAAGGTCTGGCTGAGTCTGAAGTACAGGGCAGGTAGCAGAGCCATTAGGACACGTGACACAACAAGCCTCACGCTCATAAAATATAAAAATAAGTTTGTGCGAATTACAATCTCTGCAGAGGTGAGGAAAAGCAGGTTTTTTGGGGGGAGGTGTCTTGGCAGGGTGCCAAAGGATACTCTGGCTGCATGTAAGACGAACAAAACATCCATTCCCCTCTTGAACCCAGCTTCAAAGAAGAGATTTGATAAGAGGCAAATTCTAGTGACTACACACTACCAGAAAGTATTGGAGACAACCCATAAAGAAGCGTTATGTTATTGCTCCCTCAACCATCCACTCTTCTATTAAAAAAAAAAAAAAAAGGAAGTAAATAGCCACGTTTGCTTCTTGAGACTTCTTTCTTTTCCCTTTAAAGCCTGTGCAAGGAAAAGCTTTTTTCTTTATTATTTTAATAGTAAGATTTCAAACTCTCTTTCCTTCTCCTTTGTGGTTTATAGACTGTAAATCAAAGTACGCCTCCGCATTCTCCGGAAGGGCTGAGGGATTACCAGGGTAAGCACGGCATAACTTAGAGGGATCTGGTTTTCAGAAACCAAGTCTTTAAGCCCCTTGACAGGTGCCCAGTTAACACTCAGCAATTGCAGCACTCTGCTCTACTCGCTCTAGATCTCAAAACCAGTTTCTAAGTCTCTGGATTGCTGCTAGCAGAGCTTAAAAAAAAACCACCCTTCAGACCAAAAGTAGCTGTTGTAGTAATTCTAAAGAAAAGCTTCTAAGAGAAAAAAAAAAAAAAATCGTTTCCCAGCTAGCTAGCTTCATCTGAAAGATACTTCCTTTTTTAATTTGAAAAACCAAGCAATGTAATAAAACTGTCAGTTCATCAAAACATTTCCTTGGAAAGAAAAATGCATAATTGAGTTAATAAAAAGCAGTTTGATCTGCCTGCCTAAGGTGCCCCCTATGCATGCTGGTTTGGATAGAGCTGTCACCAAACGCATCCATTATATGATTCACTCACTGTAAACAAGGGGCATTTTCCCTTTTAACTCTCTCCGACTCCTCTAAACCCCTCCCAGTTAATTTGGGAGCAGCAACGGAAATCAGAACTGCAATTACAGAGCAGACTCTGTGACCGAGCCCTGCATCGTGCAAGGCCAGACAAGTCTGATGCAACCACTTATTTATAGCTGCTGCATCCCGGAGTGCTCTCCCGCGCCGGGAACGCTGCCGGGAGGGAAGCGGGCATCTCCCGCACACAGGCTCCATGCGGCACAGGTAATGCAGCCTGGTTTGAAGGCTGACAGCAACATTCAGGCAAGAAAAGCCTTTTTGAGATCAATGTGGCAAGCGATAGGGGTGACGGTGACGTGGAAATGCCGACCAGAAGCAGCCAGCTTCCTCTGTCAGAAGTATTTCAAGTATGGCCAGTACAATGGAAGACCAGTATTTCTGGAAAGTTGGCATAACACAGTTGCATATTAGAGATGTCAAACCTCAAATGCCACTGTTTAAAAAAAGAATCTATTTGCTTTACTGCCGAGGTCCTCTAGGCAACCATCAGACCACCAGTACACAATAGGTCCCATATCCAGGGACATCAAGCAAAGCAACAACTCATTTATACACCGGGCTCAGACAGATTTGGATTCAGTTGTGCCATGAAGAAAGGTTTCTGCCCTGCAGCAACTGCTTACTGCTCCCTCACCACCTTCGGGCAAAGCAGCTTCAACAGTTTACATATTCGGTCTTCGCTAATCCCTTTGACTTCCTCTGCAGAGAATTAGGACAATTCACACCAACTGGTCCCGCACACACAGTGAGCTCCAGCAGAAAGCAGAGATAAGCAGGTTATAGACAGTTACATCTTCTGACAGACTTTGAGCTCCAGGAGGAGACCCACCCACAGCTTGAACAAGAGACAAACCGAGATAGAACGCCCTGCAGTTTGGCATTTTCTAGGGAAAAGGTACAACCAGCACATCCTAGCACAGGCTGTAAAGCTTCATGAAAACCTTCCAACTCTGAACAAGTCGAAGTTCAGATATGAAGGGGATGGGGGGGCACACAAACAACAGGGGAGAGCACCCCTCCTTCCACCTCCACAACTGGGTGTGATTTGAACACCAAGGAAAAAAAAAAACAACCCATTTTCAACACGAGGCTTGAATACACAAATCCATAAAGCCCCACCTCACCTGGCTATTTCTGCTATCTCTGCTGTTTGTGCCATGAAGTTGTAAGGGTCAGGGTGGTCATCAAAATCTTCATCATCATCCGTTTCTCTGCTGTTGTGCTTCTGCTTGCTCAGCCCGGAGCCACGTAGCCTCGGTGTCTGTGTGGCTGTTGAAGTATGGGAGCGTTTGTGTTTAGGGGAGCTGTGATTTGAGCCATATTCCTCCTCCGAAGTAGAAGTGTAATCTGAACCCTGTGGTCTCCGCCTTGATGCTTATAAAAAATGAATTGGTTTCAGACCAAGGAAAGTAGTAAAGAATAACTACAATAGGGCAAAAAGGTAACACAAAACTAGCCCAAGAACACAAGGAAAGGAGAGTTTCTGTGCAGAATTTAAGTTAAACGGCACATTCTCAGAGCTTATTTCAAAAGTTGAGCACTTCTATGGCTCCCATTCACTGTACAAATTTGCAGTGGGAAATTCCAATGGAAAAGCAAAATGACTGTGTTACCAACTCCAATGTAGTAATTTATTACCACAGACTTGGCTTTCCATGCACAGAAGCTCTGCGGATAAGTAGCAAACGTTTCAGACTCCTCATAGTCCCACAGAAGTCTTTTTTCTATAAAGAGCCCAATTTTCAAGCCTGCAGACACCTTTCCAATTAGCTGCGAGTACAAGCAAAAGGAGGGGGTTTTTGAGTAAAGAACAGACTATAGTGATGGGTGTTATTCACAAGAATCCACACTCCCACGTTCACCTCCTGCCTCGCAATTCACCATTAATGACACAGTCAGGGCTGGCTCCAACCCCTGGAGCCAAGTGGAAGCTGCCCACTTATCCCAACTGGTTCTGCAGACACCCAGGTCCTCCTCACCTGGGAAGCACCTCGATGTCCTGATTTGAAAACTGGGCTCCCAGCGTTCGCTGCTGCTCTACACTCTCTACGGACACCGCTTCATTCCCTTCCATCCTTCCCTGGAGAATGAAGACCCACCAAACCCAGAACCAGCCGCCTTATTTAAAAAGTTACAACAGCTAAAAGCTTCACTCTGTTACCAAGATTATTGTAACGCTGAACCACTGCAAGCGAATTAAAGCCAGCATCATAGACGATACAAACAAAAATAATAGATTTGGCATATAAAATGCAGGTAGAAACTACAGATAGTTACTGCATGGTGAAAAAAAATTCCTAGACATTGCTGTTTCAGCTACAGCTAGATAAAAGTCTTGGCTTAGGATTAAAAAAATTATATATATATAAAAAATTTGCTTATATTCCAGCAGTAGAGATTTTTTTTTTTTTTTAAACATAGGTTTAGAATCAAGAGGTCACCCTGTCACTGAATGGCAATTTTAAAATTAAGAGCCCGATTTTCCATCCCCGTACGCCAAGGGAAATCAGTATCATTTGAATGGTACAGAGGGAGCTGATACTGAATAAACAAATCATGTAAACAGAGGAGTAGGGGAGACAGGCCCTTAGCTTTGAGAACTAGTAACGTGGATTATTCACATAAAGTTACTTCAGATGGCCTGACAATCTACTGGCATTTTTTGTCTCATGGCCAGATAGTTCATTCTGTTCTTCTGTTAGTGACATTAACTTTCTCCCACTGGGAGAGTTGGAAACTCTTGAGGTTAGTTAAATGCTTTAAGAAATCCTTGAATAAATCAGCCACATCTGCCTCCTTATTCCCAAGGTTTGACAGTCAACGTTTTCAACGTATCATGCTCAAAAATGTCTTGATGGCACAGTGCAATAGTTCAGTTTCGCTTTTGTTCCAGGAATGGGGTGCTCGGCGTTGATTCACTATAATAGCATTAGTAGAAGAACATGCATCACACACTTGGTACAGCACGATGAAGCACGAGAATACCTAGAGCTTGTGCAAGGTCCACAATCCTATCAAGGAATTAGGAGGTTAGTATTTTAAGAACAACTAATTCAAAGAAAGGATTAGCATAATTTGCTGCAACTGCATACGAGGGAAGGTGTTAGCACGCTGCTACAAAGCTCTGGAAATCAAAAACCAATTCATTTAAACCAAGAACTGGCCAACACTTAGCATTTTTCTCCACATGGTTCGAAGTTTGTGGTCCAAACGCAGAGGGAGCGCAAAGAGTGCCTCCTGTTTGGAAAACTCTGACCACATTATTTTGTTTTAATTTTGTTATTGTTTACCAAGAAGTCAATAATAACATCATCTCAAAAAAGGCAAGAGAAGAGACTGTACATAATCTTTTAGCTTATTCCCATTCTGATTTACATGCGTATATAAATGTGCAAGAACAAAAATAATTAAAATAAAAGGGAAGCTGGCACTAAAACAACCCAAATCAAAACAAGCAGCAAATACCAATTTTTAGCATGCAATAAACATGAATAGTGCAAGAAGAATAATTACTTCAACTGTATGAAAGCGTACGAAAAGGATACACCCAGAACTTTAAGACTCCTTACAAAAACACAGATCTGGTGACAATAGCATCCCTCTCAACAGGCCTGAGAAACCCAGCCAAAGGGGTTCTTCCCATTCCTTGCCCCTCCCATCATTCCTAAAAACCGAAGCAAACATCTGGTTTGCCACATCCATGGTTGGTCAAAGAGTATGGGCATAGATCAGGACTTAAACCAAAGGTGTCGGGGACAATCTCTAACTACCAATTACCATCTTAGAGTGGTTATCTGCATTGTCCACCCCATTTAATTAAAGGCTGATTTTAATATGACACGTCAATATTGCAAGGGTCTGTTGAATGCACAGCTGGGGGGGCAAGACAGCCCCCAAACCACCGAAACACAACTGTGCACCTGCCTTACCTACGGTAAAAGTGAATGAAAAGAGTAGAGGGACTCTCTTGGGGCAATCACCGTGTAGTGTCCATCCCCACATTTATTTGCATTTACAGGAAGAACAAGGGAACAGCCTTCAAAACACAGGGGCATTTATTTCTTGTTTTCCTGTTTCAGATGCCTTCAAAACTTCCACCTTCGACATGAGCTGTCATCAACACCATAATAAGCTCTCTTGGAGCAAACTTTGACTCTCAGAAGTCAAAGAAAAGCAGAACAGAATTCCTTATAGCACCGGAAAGGCACTAAATTCTACATTTTTTAACAGAAAAATAGCAAACATGCTCTTGTCAAATGGCAACTGGTTGCTTAAAAAGCAAATTCACTGAGGGGTGGGGAGGGTGGGGGGGAAAGAAGAAGAAAAGCAGCTGTTTGCAATATCAACACAATAACATCTCACTGGGTCTGAGAGATGCCCTGCTCCAAACCCACAGAAATTTCAACCACTGTAACACTCGTTAATGCAGACTTTTGTACTCACCGATGTAGGGCTCTTATTACTGAGATACCAATCCTTGGCAATCACGTGCAGCCTGTAAATCAGAAAGAGGGGAATGGGGGAGAAACATAAAGCACGAGCACTTACTGGACGAGGAGGAGTACTTGACACTGCTTGAACGGGTCCTGCTGAAAGGCTGCTTCGTGGAGGCGGCAGCCGCCGTTTTCCTCGCTGCGTTTCTAACCTCCGAAATACCCATCTTCCGATAGGACTCCGCGCTCCGGCCCGAAAACCCCGACCTCGACTGAGCCGTTTCAGAGTCACTGGGCACCGTAAACGAACCTGCCCGTTTCCTCGGCATGGCGAGGATGTCCAGCCGGGACAGCTTCTTTGTCTCCATGGATTGCTTGGAGGCCAAAGCAGCAGCTTCAGCGTTGGAGGATGTTTTCTCAGTATCAACACACTCATTGTCGGAAGCATCTCCCAGCCGGGCACGACGTAACTTCGAAGCCCTCGTGGGCCGTGGGGTGGATAAACTGTTGGAGCGGGTGAGAACTTGCTGGATCTTCTGCACATTGGAAGTCGTTTTGCTGTGGTCCTCCTTGGCAGCCTGAGTAAAAGGTTTCCTTCTGGGAACTGGCCGGGTTACCGAGTGCTCATGGTCAGACACAACCGCATCAGGCACCGGCAAGTAGGGCAGGCTCGAGCTTCTCTCGTCATCTGTGAAGTCGAGCGACCCTCGAGCCCCAGCGCTCCGCTTCATCTGGAAGCGTTTGGTGGCCTCAGTGCGGTTTGATGCCTCCGGTGCTTGCGTTTTCCGCTTCTCCGTCAGCCTGTCCCGAGCGCTCGGCTGCCCGCACTGCTCCTGGATGGACGGCGTGGAGGACGATTTCTCCTTCTGCAAACTTGCAATGGCTTTGCGCTTTGGGGCGCTTGTCGGGACGTTTTTGCCGCTCACCAAGCTGACCGTGCTGGCGGTGTCCACGTCCGAGTCCCCTGACAAGGAGTCCTCCAGCTGACCAGCAGTTTCCGAGGGCTCCAGCTGTTGGCTTTGACCAAGTAATTTGGCTTCCAGTGCTGCCAAGGCCGTTTCAGTGTCCTTAAGGAGAAGATGAGTCTCCTGACCAAAGTCCATACGGGTTGACCGAACAGCCTCTAAATCTTTAAGCAGAGGATGACTTGAAATATGCGGGAGTTTATTTTGAGGAACACCACTGCTTGATTTATCTTTGGTAAAACTTTCCTGTCTGACAAACGATGATGTCTCCTTTCCTGCCATGTTTTCCTGGTCTTGAGGAAGACTCTGATGAAGGGAAATAACCACTTTTCCTGCTGCATTAATGTAAGCACTGACGTCTTTGACGGGTGGCTTTCCAGGAACTGGCATGCTAGCAGACTTGAAGGAAAATTCCTGATCCTTGCTGTCTTTGTCTGCTCGAGTATGGGACACGCTTAGGGAAAGCTTGGAGGGAATCCCCACATCATTGCTGTCATCTCCAATGTAGAACGAAGCAGTAACTGGCTCACTTACAACTCTCACGTTTGAGACCCGGGAGGCTCCTGGCTGCCGACTCTCCGATTTCGCATCTTCTCCCATCTGCTCTAGCACTTTATTGTTCTCTTTATATTTTTTGCCTTTTTCCGTGCTGAAGCCATCGTCAGACCTGCTGGCATCGCTGAGGCTGTCTGGATCCAATTCTTCCTGGATGAAGAGGCGGCTGCTGGAATCGCCATAGGCCTCCACACAGTGGTCCTTCACAATGGTTCTCTTGGTAGCCTCGGAGAAGGACTCCTGGCAGACCAGGACAGCAGGCATGGGACTGTCTGATTTATCACTTGGTGGAAGCTGGGGAAGAAGGCGCCTTGTTCTCAAGGGCATGGCGTTCTCTGGTTCCCCAGGTTTTGGGGCTACACTGCTTTCTGAAGAGAAGTTAAGTGGACAAGAATCAACTGTTGTACAACTACATCACTTTTTTTTTTTTTTTAATTTAGTAAGAGCTTGATCCTGCAAAGTGCAAATCCACAAAAGCACTCACAAGACACATGCTTATAACTCAGCTTTTACGTAATAGGAACACCAATACGGCCTGGCTCCTGCTCAGTCCCTCGGGTTTGTCAACATAGACATTTAAGGTAAAATTGTACTTAATTCCTTTGCTGGATCAGAGTGCTCAACACATTCCCTCTGTCAAGGTAGGATTTCAGATTCATTCTCCCATAATCTACCTCTCAGTACAAGCACATACATTTAGAGGCTAAAGGCGTTGCTGACATCAATCTACCATAAATCAGGCCATGGGAAGGAGATGAAAAACTACTGCAGTGATGCAGTGTTTTAAAGTACCATTCTATACAACGTAGCCCTTTTGACTAAATAGGTGGTATTTTTCACAGTACAAGTTCTGTGAGGTGATCACATCCCACAGGAAAGGCTCAGAAGAAAGACCCTGAAACAATGAAGAAGCTGTGAACTGGAGCTCACCATCCCAGCCTGGGTGGGATTATCAGCATGGGCACACTTCATAGAAAGTGTTCTTATTTTTCTCATTCTGTGCCCAGGGCTCCACATCTGATATCACCTTTAAATACCAGGATAATTGGTTATTTGACTATGGTAATATTCAAATGCTCCAGAAGTCAGGTTCTCACACAGTGTGAAAACAGTGGCAGTGACCTACAAAACAAAGGTTTCTTCTAATCTTAGTATACTGAGTCTGTTTATCAACAGCAAACCCCAGAACGGCCTAAAATTCTCAGTACAGCCAGACACAGGAGAAGCCCACAAAAACGCCCCAAATTGCAAGTCAGCAATTAAGTCCAAGACAACTCACAAAGGGCTTTCATCTGGCATCATAAGGCAGCCTAAAGAATCACTACTTGGGGCTAGTTGACACCCAAGGCCCTTACGATCTTTCTCCTTCCCAGATGCCCTTTAGTCATGTCAAACATAACACTTAAGAACTTCTTGGATGACTCTGAAATGCAAACCAGAGGCTCTCTCAATCTTTACTCACAGAATCACAGAATGATATGGGGTTGGACGGGACCTCTGGAGATCATCTAGTCCAACCCACCTGCCAAAGCAGGTCCACCCAGAGCAGGTTGCACAGGAACGTGTCCAGGTGGGTTTTGAATGTCTCCAGAGAAGAGGACTCCACCACCTCTCTGGGCAGCCTGTGCTCTGCCAGTGCTCTGCCACCCCATGAAGTTCCTCCTCATGTTTAGATGGAACTTCCTATGTTCCAGTTTGTGCCCATTGCCTCTTGTCCTGTCCCTGGGCACCACTAAAAAAAGACTGGGCCCATCCTCTTGACACCCACCCTTTAAGTATTTAGAGGTGTTGATCAGATCCCCCTTCAGTCTTCTCTTCTCCAGACTAAAAAGACCCAAATCCCTCAGCCTTTCCTCATCAGAGAGATGTTCTAGGCCCCTCATCATCTTTGTAGCCCTTTGCTTTACCCTCTCCAGCAGTTCCCTGCCCTTCTTGAACTGGGGAGCCCAGAACTGGACACAGTACTCCACTGGGAACCATTCACTCTGTCCTTCCCACCCCAAGTACATTAGCTAAACCAGAAGTAAGTCACAGCCAGATGCACAGAAGCTCTTAATTCTTGCTTTTCATACCATCCTGATTTAGATACAGCCACTTTCAAACAGTAATGTCAGGATGAGACTTACCTGCACCTCCATCACCCTGCCCAGAGACAGATCCAGAGTCAGAATAACTGTCCGCAAGGCTTGCCCACCTGGACACCCACTTCTGACTCCCCTGAGATGCTGCAGACACCTACAACAAAGGTGGGGAAGGCAGTTTCAGAAAGAGGGTTTGTAAACTAAATCCCAGCCGCAACATCTTTCCTCTCATACACACATCACTCAGTCTCCTCAAAATGGAAATCAATCCACGCATTGCATTTCCATCCAGACAGAAAACCCATCTACACCTCCACCATCCCAGCAAATCCACCTGGACTGCCCGTACCTGCGCATCAGCCTGAGACCCACTCACAGGTTTTGAGGCAAATGCCTGGAGCAAGGGTGACTTCTGGCTAGTGCCATTTTCACTGATTAGATGCTGATGAGAACTGGAGTCGTCTTTTTCACCTTTAATTATTGGTCTAAAGGCTGAAGAGATTCTGGAAAATTCGGGCGACTCAAGAACACCAAAAACCTGAAAAGGTGTTTGCACATGAAAGATTTAAAAAAAAAAAACAAACTAGAAAAATATTAGCCCAAAATCCAAATCCATGAAACAGTCACACACAAACTATGATCCCAAAGGGCCAGAAACACTTGCCAACGCTTCCATACAAACTATGTAAATCATTTTTCTTCTCTACTCCACAGTAGCAGCTCTAACTACACTTATTCACAGAATCCCACTCACACCCACCTTTTCTCTCACCCTCATTATTTCAGTGAGTTGCTTTTAACAGTAGTAACTTTCACTGAAAAGGAGTCCCTTTTCAGCCCTGAGAAGTTCAGGATGAGTGTCAGGAAAGCTATTTACCAGCTCATTCATGGAGAATTAGGAATAAAAAAAAAAAAAAAAAAAAAAAAAAAAAGGGAAAGCTCCATCTCCAGGGTCTTTCACAGACTGTAGCAGAAAGTGGGCTGAGCAAAGCAGCGTGAGGACCTGCTTTGGATGCACGTCTGAGACGGGTGAGTGTTTGAACTAGTTGGCCAGATTCCCTCTGGGGATAAACAGGCCTTCCTGGGGGGGTGACCAAGACCCACACCTCAGAAGGACTTGCTTCTCTTCCCTGACTATAAGCTCAGAGGACAATGCTACCACAGAGGGTACGTAGGCTGGGCAGAGATAACCATCAAGGTCTCCACACTCACTTCTATTAAAAAAATGTCTGTGCGCAATAGTAAAGGGAATAAGAAGCAGAGTCACCTCAAAACCTCAGCAAGTCCAAAATTCATACCATCATTCTTCCTGGACAGAAACACTGAGGTCCAGCGATGTTTCCTAAGTGGCAGGTCTGCACTGCACCAAGTCTACAGCAGAGTCAGGAGCAGAACTTGGCCAGCACGTCTGCCTGAGCCACAGCTGCCAAGACTACTAGCCAGAAATAATTGCAATTTTGTGGCATTTTTCCTCCTGTTTCCCCACCAGAACAATTAATCATCTAATGTCAGGACTAGGGCCTTGCTATGGCTTAAACCCTACCCTGAAAGCTTCTGATCACATTTCAAATGAAATGTAAGGAACAAATGTAATAAATAAACAAATGAGGGAAGCTGGATCCAGGCTCACAGAACACTGTATACAAAGCTCTAAAGCCAGGTTCAATTAAGGCTTCCTTTAAACCTCACCATCCTCCTGCCTACACTTCACTAAATCTTCATAGCAACTTGCCAGTTTTGTTTTCATAATAGACCACAGATGAAAGTTAAACCTGAAAAGCAGCCAAACTTTGGGTTGCCCTGAGGTTGCTTAGTTGGGTGGGTTTTTTAAGCCTCTCCCTCATCTCTGGGGTTTTGTTTTTAGGCTCCCATTCACTTTGCAAAATCCAAACAAGTATAGATTCATCTAGGATTGCCTCTGCCCTCGACCGCACCCTTCGCTATCTCGACGAGCTGCCACTTGCCCTGGCAGCAAGCACTCCCTCTCTAGCCAAGCGCAATCAAATACAGAACCACCTACCACTACGGCTCGTGAAGGATCAAGAGCACCAGCCCTTGGCCTCCGTTTCCTTTGGGCGTACCCAGGGATGCTGCATCAGTGACGGGCAGCAACTCCCCATCTTTGTAACAGCGGGCAGGAGGCGATGCAATGCCATGGCAAAGGCTTGGGAGCCGTCCTAGAGAGCAGAGCTGCTCCCAGCCAGGATCTCAGCAGCATCAGCCCCATCTTTGTTCTCCTCTTGCCTTTCCTCTAAACAGGTAGAAAACCCACTCTTGCACTTTTACATCCAAATCTCATTTTGGAAGCAAGGCAGCTCCTTGCTACGGGTTTACACCTTGCCTTCTTGTACTCTGTGGGTTTTTTGTTTGTTTGTAATTTTGTTATTTTGTTGGGGTTTTCTAAAGCCTCCTCTGTTTTTTCGAGGCCTATCCCTAACACAGGTCACCCAGGATGACTTCCCACCCCTAACCATAAATCCTGCTGCATCCAATTCAAAAGGGAGCAGTCCTTCATGGCAACATCCAATGAAGTTAGGCCCTCCAGGACAACATGCAGAAGCCCAAGCCTTCAGCCCTCAGTTCACTGGCCGAGGTCAGAAAAGTAGCATTTACCTGATCTATCATTTTTCGCGCTTCCTCCACCTCTTTATCCTGCGACTCTGTCTCGATGGTATATGTGCCCGTCTCGCTCACACTGTCTTCCTCATCGTTCCTCCTGCCCTGGGCAGACTTTACCTCTGGAGGTGGAGCAGAGGCAGGCTCTGGTTCTGACGATATAACCACGCGTGGAGCTACCGGGGTAGGCAGAGGTGCCGGTTTCTCAGCGCTTGGCTTCCCAGACTGAGCAGTCTCCTTCAAGTACTCGGCCATAAAATCCTGAGCCATTTTAGACTTCCTCCCGACACTCCCGTAAGTTTTGGCTGATGATCTGGAAGCAGAAGAGGACGAAGAGTTGATCCGATCCTCCGTCTTCTCCCTCTTGAAGGAGCTAGCTCTTTGGGTCCCAGAGGAGTTGCTATTGGGCTTGCCCGCCTGGGCCCCAAGGTGGGATGGTGGCATGGCGTTTCCCAGCTTCTCCGCCGGCAACGCATTCTTGCGCTTTTCGACCTTGGTCTTCAGCCCCGGATCGGTGTCACTCTGAGAGGAGTGAGCGCTGTGAGTGAAGGATTGTGACCGCTTCTTCCGCGGCGTGTCCTCGAAGAACTCGATGACGAAGGCCTGCTTGTTGTGCAGCATCTCGTGGGGATCACGCCTCATCTGGCGCTGCAGCCTGGTTTGCTCCGTCGCGCGTTCGCTGCCCGTCGTCGTTGTCGTCGTCTCCTTCTCTGCCTTGGGTGCCACGGGATCTTCGGAGTCACTCTGCGTCCCGTCCTCGTGCCTATTGCCTGGAGACAAGGTACGTAGATTTGACTTTCATATTCTCGGTTGCTGTGGCCCTGTCGTTACCTCCCAGTTGAAATTTATCTTTTCAGTTAAAAGAAAAGAAAAATCCTACAGGATTAAACAACCCCAAAGACACCCGCTGTGGTACAGGGATTGCATCCCATCAGAGGAAGTAAAAGAGAAGGCAGCTGTCCCCTGACCCCACTTAGCACAATTAGTTGTGAATAATTTTCACAATTATTTTAATAATCAAGTTATTAAAAACCAATTCAAGAAATCATTTCAACCTCAAGGGTTTCTGATTTTGTAATGCTGACTGCTTTAGATACTTCACGTTCTGTTTCTTTCTTTTTTTTCCATTTAAATAAAAACGATGACATTATTTTGCCATTCTGCCCAATTACTGTAGTCCAAGATCCCCACATTAGGTTCTCTCTGTTACAGAGCAGAAATCTCTCTGCAGGATCAGTAGATAAACCCCGCACGCTGCATCCCATGAAACCAAATCCCCAGGATGAAAGACCAGATCAGCAAGTTACAAGTTCATGCAGCTCCAAGCACCCACCTTACCCCACTCTACAAGAGGAAAATAAACCAGAAGCTAAAAAAAAAAGTGAATTTGCAGGATTCTTTACTTTTCCTGAAGATTTAAGAATCGCACCATGACACCCCCATGAATTCCACCACCCTATCACCAGCCAAGCAAAGGTTAAATCGTTACTTAGAGTTCACTAAGCTTAAATAAGTTTATAATTATTTTCACTTATGTTAGCGACAACCATCTTTACAACCTTCTCTTTGTATCAGTGATGCTCTGCCCCTCAGCGCCTTAGTTCAGGACTCTCAGAAAGTAAGTTAAACAAAAAGTTAAAAATAAAACAAAAAACAAACCTTTTTTTGGAGAAGGAAACGGGTGTGAAGGCACACAACACGATTCAGTCAACGACCAGGAACCTGTCATCGGGAGAACGGGGAAAGAGGTCTCTGCGCTCTAGACTGTAATATGCAGCAAGATATACTGGCTAAAATACCACGTGTTTGAAAGGAAAACTGCTCAAACCTACTTTGCAAGTTCTCCAGACACATGGATGAAGACCATTTATTACCTCGAGTTAACTGTGAAAGATTAGAATTTAATACAAGATCCATTTCAACCCAAGAGTCAGTCCTCTGAAGAGTCTCCTAACACCCTCATGAAGGGAGCCAGCAAACTTTGCATTGTGCCCTGAGGGCTGATAAGCTTCGTCCTTGGAAGGGAAAGTTCTTAAATTAAAGCGTCTTGACTAAGAACTCTGCTGAATGCAAAACGGTGAGGACACAAGGAAAAAAACACCCACCGTACCCAAGGATGCCCCATGCACATCCCCTCAAGCTGCTAAGACCTGAATTCTCTAGTCTTGAGACCAGACTTTACATTCACTACATTGCTCCTGAAAAAGGGCAAATGTTACTGAAGAACCCCAACGGTGGGCATCTCTGATCCTGAAGACCCAAACCTGGTAGGCAGCCAGCAGTAGCCTCCAAGACATCTTCCAAATTAGCCCTGCTAGAAGAACACGTTACGCAGCTATCGCAGATAAATGACACCCCGTCCCCTGCCAAAGCAGAGGTAGAGAAACTCCTCAGGCCACCAACACTTTATGTTTTAATCAAATGTCCAAAGAGTTGATTTCTTGATATGCAAATTACGCACTAAATTACCTCAGCTTCATTCCATGCCTTATGGACTGTGAAGAGGCAAATGCAGTCGGTCTAGAATTCCTGTGCGTTGCCCAGGAAAATCCTAGGATGAGCAGCAGCTGCTTAACTCTCTAGTTTTCTCCAAGAGGAAAGAGCAAAACTACTGAAGCACATTTGTATCCCTGGCACAACAAAATCCAATATCACAATAACAAAAAAACCCCAACCCAAACCCAAAAACCCGTCTATCACACAGTCACAGTAGACTGAAAATACAACCCTAAATAGTCAGGCAGGGCACCTCAACACTGTCCCTTATCGGGAAGAACTAGAAACAAGCAATGACAACAAAACAATTCCATTGCCATGCCATGCCAAACCCCAGGGCTGGATATATGAGACCATTTTGACCATAGGGGTTTCTCAAAAAACTGTACACAAAACAGCAAGTTGGAGGTGTAATAGGTAAAACTCTTCATATTACAAGGAGGTTTTTTTCCAACAAGGACCAAGTAAATACTCCTTTAAAGCAAAACAAAGTGTTGCTTTTGTTTAAGAAGGACCTCAAGCACAAGTAGGTCCGGTAACCTTCAATATGACTTTATCAGTTAATGTTGTGGTTCAAACCAATAGCTTTTCCAGAGGCCTGCAAGGCAGTGAGAATGCAGGAATCGGTGGTCTCCTCCCAGCTGTTCAGTACATGACCCAAGAGAGACATTCAAGCAAACCCAAATCTTGCAAACTATATTCCAAGTCACATGAGAATCACATGAGTCCCACCAGCTGCTCTAAGAATTGGGCTCCAAACCACACTTCAGACCTTTGAAAAATCCCCAAAGAATTCCCCACAGTGACACACTTAACAGGACACAGGTCCATGAAACCTTAAGTTTTTGAACTGAGCAGGATTTCAGAGAAGCTTTAGTTTAAGAGAAGAAACCTTCTTAGAATCATAGAATGGTTAGAGTTGGAAGGGACCTTAAAGATCATCGAGTTCCAAGCCCCCTGCCATGGGCAGGGATACCTCCCACTAGACCAGGTTGCTCAAAGCCCCATCCAGCCTGGTCTTGAACACCCCCAGGGATGGGGCAGCCACAGCTTCCCTGGGCAACCTGTTCCAGTGCTTCACTACCCTTACAGTAAAGGATTTCCTCCTTATATCTAGTCTAAATCTCCCCTCTTCCAATTTAAAACCATTACCCCTTGTCCTGTCACTACAAGCACAACGATTTCCTCCATTGGTGATCATGTATATCTCAAATCTATCACTGGTCTCCGTGTCTTTGATGACCTTTGGTCACTACAACAACCAGGATGATCACACTTAGCCTCTTCTGAGCTGCAGCTAAAAAGAAAAGTCATTCCTCCAGCTAGAAGAAGCCAAGAGAAGAAAATCCACTGAAATACCTGCATTTACCAGCCTGCCTGATCACATGGAAATTATTTTAGACATTTAAAAATCAAAATTCTTTTTTAAAATCACTGTTACTGCTGAGCTGGCATTATAGATGTAGAGGAACCAGATTAGAGTGTCCTGAGGCCAACATCACACATGACAACTTCAGGGCCAGCTGAAAGCATGCTAGCCATATGCAAAACCATTAACAGTCATTAAAGAAATATTCTTCATCTTGCAAACTTGGAGCAGAGATAATTAATTCCAGTTCTCCTTGACAGAAGGGTTTTCCCCCTTTACTATGCTGCATTTGCACAGCCAACAGAGAACTATGTCCACATGACATGACATTCACTCACCTTTAAGCGTCCTCACATGAACCGGCAGGTCACTCTTTGTACTGTACACATCATCTCCTGAAGACTGGCGTCTCATCAAGCTTGGGTCGTTCTGGACAAGCCAGTCAGCCACTTTGCTCTCTGCTGACATCACTTCTGTATGAGCTGGTTCCTTACTATACGGTCTTCTCTGTCTGAGCGAAAATTTAGTTACATGGTCTTTTATTTTTATTTTACCAGGGGTACCGTCATCAAATTCAATGGTGAAAGAGGCATGACTCTGTACAACAGGGGCTACGACAGCATCAACATCCTTTGTTGGAATCTCATGGACCTGTGCTTCTGGAGATTTTGATGGCTGCTGAAATTCTTTAGTTGGAATCTCAAAGTAACTTGGCTCTCTCCGAAAGCCAAACACTGATTGTTCTTGGGCATCTCTATAAGCTGAAATATTACCATTCAGTTCCTCTTCATGTTGGGTTATCTCTTTTGATCTTTCTAGAAAAGGGAAAAAAAAAAAGGCAAGAAAATCTTAAATTTCACAAATATTTTGCTGAAACGGATTAAAGAAAAAAAAATCCAAGTTCTGTTTGAGATAGCTTTGTACTCTGGCCTCATCACTGAAATCATTGCTTACTTGTTATACTCACTTTTGTCCTTTCTTCCGTTGCTCCCCAAAGAGAGCTGAGCACACACACACACGGTTGTATTTTGACAGAACCTATGGGGCTGGTGGCTTTTTAAGGTAATTTGAATATGTAAAGCTAATCACAGGCATGGATTTGCTGAAGCAACACCCAATTCTGTAACATCACCAAGGATAAAATCACATTTTTTCCCAACAGTACCCAAACTTCTCAGCTAGAGGGTCACATTTATTTTGACCTCTTGGGAGGGCTGCTAATCACAGCCCCTCTCTGCTACAGAACAGATACGCTGCACGTGCATTGAAATAAAACACTTCTTTGTGCAGTAAAGCATATGCTTGATAGAAACATCATGTTTACTGCACAAGTGAAAAAAGATGTATTTTTCATGCATATAGATTCACAACAACAGGAGTGGTAAGATTAAATTGCTTCCAAGGATGACGAGGTGAGAAACAGATTGCTTCCACATCAATCAAATCCCGTCAATGCATCAGCTCTCCAAGGGCTTCTTAGATAGGAAACTCCTGGGAGACACAGTGGATGATTTATTCAGGTGGGCTGCGTACAATCACAGACACAGCGCTGCTGTATAACTCACTCTCAATCAACCTTAGAGAGGGCTTTCTCATCCATACCGAATCATTCCACAACTGCTGTTTCTAATGTTGAAATATTTTAGGGGAAACATTTTAATTTTCCCTTTTTCTGGTTTCACCAGCAGCAATCTAAACATAGAGATGTGCAGTAGGAGCACAACAAAAACGGTAATTATAAAGCCTTGAAGAAGGATGGCTTCACACAGTAAAGATCAAAAGCGTGCAGAAATTTTGTTGTGTCCTCCTCCCCCATCTTCTCCCACCCCAAATCACCTCCATTACCTGAGTAATGTTCCTCTTGCCTTCTGTCCTCCTTGTTATTGGCATCATCTTCCCCCCACCAGGAGGGCTGCCCATAAAGAGGGGTGCGGTAAGTATTGGTTTCTAGGAAGAGGATAAGGAAATACTTTGAGACAGAAAAATATCCATTTACCAGGTTCACAGAAGTCAACCACATGCCAAAAAGGGCAAAACAGCAGGGTCAGATGAGATCATGTACCTGTGACATTGCAGTTATAACAGCAGCAAATAATACATAATAATGAGTATGTTCAGGCTTTTCTTTTTTTCCTCCCTTTTTTCTTTTTTACATTCTTCTGCAAGATGCTGACTCCACCTCCCTTCGCTGTCTTTCCCGAATACTGGCTTTTCTCCCTCTATAGCCTCATTATTCACAGGAAGTGGAAGCTTTTTGCCAGGACAGACTGCAAATGGCTAACCACAAAATTGTCTTCAACTCACCTGCAATTCAGGTGAAAATCAGGCTTTTGTCCTTCCCTGAACTGGAAAGACTTTAGCTCTGCCCCTTCTTGCCCCACCACCACGTACTGGGATGTTGGGAGGCCAGGGTTTTGTTGTTGGGTTTTTTTTTGTTGGTTTTTTTTTTTTTTTTTCAAACTATTCACCACTCTCACTCGAAATGACACACATCCCACAACAGGAAATTCTTGAAGCGTTACAAATTTAGGGAATATGGTAAAATCACCTCCTTACATGCACATAAAGAACTAGTAAACTCTTGCTCTCTAAAGCTTAAAGTAAACCAAGTGGATCCCAGAGTCACTGCAGAAAAGAGGTTTTTCTGATGGAGAAGTTTACTCTAGAAAAGCCAAACTTCCCTTGTTTTCTCTGCTCAGTGAGCTCTCACTGGAAGATCAGGGCTTCGCTGCAATAACTGGTACCCAAAGGAGCTGATCCACTGCTTCTCCTTTTGTCTCCCACAAAACAAGGTTGTGTTTTGGCAGTGCCTTGGGCTGCTGCTGTTTATGCAACAAGTAAAAAGAATACACCTCAATTTAGCTGTGGTATGGTTATTATTATTATGTTTTTATAATAGTTGAAGAGAAGCAAATAAAGTAGCTTTTGTTCTTTCATCTAGAGGTGATAGAGACATAAGGATAGGTCAGGGGCTGAGGTTAAGCTCCAGCTTTGTCAGCTGCTTTTGCCTCCACCTCCAACAGCCATCAGCACACACTTTACCTGCCACATCTTAAACCCTGGCTCCAGCTACAGCCCAGCTTGTGGTTTTCAAGCCACACACTACTCTGTGTAGCCCTCAAACAGCCCAGCAATTTTGCATTCCCTACTTTAATAGAGACATGAGAGAAAGCTGTCGTTAGCATAAGGGAAGTCAGGAGAGGAAGAGGAATTAAATAATTCAAAGAAAATAAAAAAAAAAGAGGCTGATTTTATGCTGCTGTTTCTAAAGCAACACAGACCCAATGGCCACAGCTTCAGATGTTTTTTTCTAGAACAGTTCCAGAGATACATAAGCTCATACACTGACAGTCCACAGGCAAAAATTTTGCTTTACAGATGCAGCCCACAGGCCCTTTTCAAGAGATCTTCTCCGTGTTTCAAAATCAACCACGCTGCCTCCCTTCACAGCGAGGATCAAAAGAGGCTGAAAGTATTACTCTCCTTTCTGCCTAGAGTGCATGGAAGATAAACTGTGTTCCCATTATGTAGGCGGCCTTTGAAAGTTCAAAGGAGGAAGCATTTCTCACCGTGAATAAATTGGAATTGCCAGGCAATATGTTTCATAACCGAGGATGGGTAAACCACTCAAGGGAGTGGGGAACGGAAGAGAAAAAAAAAAAAAAAAAAGGAAAAAATCTATTCACAAGCTTGTCAATGAACAGAGGCACCCAGATGTAGGGTTTGACCTCTGCTAGGCTGAGCCCTTCTGTCACACAGCCTACAGAAACCTACCACCCTCTCTTCATGCCACGATTTGCCCACTAGACCCCCAGCCACGCAGGATCTGCTCTACCAACATCTGGCACTTCTCCTGGGCACATGCTGCAATGGATTATCACCCTCTGAAGTCAGTATTGATCTCAGGGTTGGATGGCCAAGAGGCAGGGGGAAGGAGAACACCACTCCAGCTATGTCTGGGGTAACTCATGCCTAAAGGTCAATGGGGCACAGCAAAGGGCTCAATCCTGAACAAACATGTGAGATTTCGGACACTTGTCTCAGATTAATAAGATCAATTATGATAGCTCATCAGTGGCTTATTTGAAGTTGCTGGTAGAACACACTCTGAGCATACTACCCTACAGATGAAATGCAAAGACCATCTCACACTCGACTCTTGCACAAGCAGCACCTTTCCCAAGCACGGGTGCTCTAACCTCCTGCACCTTGCAAGGGGTCGCCTTGTTACGGCTCCTCTCTCCAGCACATCCCAGCCCCTCACAGGATCCCGAAGGCCCCCTAGTCTAGAAGATTACAGTTACCTGTTCCAAGAAAACTTTGTTTCCAAAGGGGCAGAAATGAGCTAAGAGAGCTCACATCCATCCTGCAGGACAGAAAATTCCCAGAAGCTACTCCAGCCCCAAGATCTGTCCCCCACCTCCACACTGAACACAGGAGCTACTGCCTTTGTCCCCCAGGAGCTTTTCTACTACAGGATATAAAGCAGCCAGGGGAGCGCATCAACCTTGGTCAGACTTTTTCTGTTGACAGGGAACTTTGGGATTGCATGGAAAGATGAAGGAAAAAAAGGGGATTTATAAAAAATAATAAAGCAGCTCCTTCTCCAATTTCCGCCTCTACCCTAAAGAGCTCTAATAGATGCTTGGAAATTCCCCAAATTCCCGCTCTGACAAAAGCTAGCACAAAGCCAAAGCCCCAGGGCACGTCAAGGAGCACCTACACAGAAAGCATCAGGTTGGGCAGAAAGCACAGACCTGGGGCCACCACGGTGGGAGCCGCTCCACTGCCCTCACTGCATGGTGGCAGAAGGTCCCTCCTGCCCCATGGCACAGAGCTCCTGTGGCCCCACCTGCACCGCTCTGGTACACGTGTGTAACACATCTGCTCACTTCTGTGGGGCTTTTTTTTCATTCCTTCCCTCTTCCAGCCTCCACAATAAACTGGAAGTTCATTTGAAAGGCTGCAAAAAAAGCATAGCTGGGAAACCGAGGAGTCAGTATCTTGCTATCTGGGGACACTTTCAATATTTTAAGAGCCATTAATGTTTCCACTGAGCCTTCATATTAATTTGCATTTTGAATAACATTATCAAGTGACACAGACACCCTCATTCTCAGCTACTGCTGAGAGTGGCCGGATCCTGAACCAGAGTAAAATTTCCCTGACTTGAGAAGAGCTACATGAATTTGCTGCCCTGCTCGTGTCAGAAGCTTCTGTCCCTTCTAATTTTCCAGCACAACCGACCTGACACCTCTCCCCGCTCCAGCTCTAACACAGCAATATTGTATAAAAAGGGGGAGAGAGGGGAGGAAAAAGCACAATAGGAAAGCAGCTAAAGCAGATGGCTGTGACAGAAGTGGGCCAGGGAGCAGCTCCATATGCAGTTGTGCCAAGGGGGGCTTTGCTCTTCACCAGCTGGGATGTGTTTTGTGTAGCGACCTCAACCTGGACCTGCAGCATCCAAAGCTGCGCATCTGCCTGCATCCCGAGACACGCATCCCACGCTGAAGCCACCGCCTGTCTGCTATATTTTAGTGTAAGGTGGAAGCTCTTGCAAGAGCAGAGAGACTCAGGGGCTTGCCCGAGTCAGCGGTGAATCAAGGAACACCAAAGAAAACCAACTGCTCAGTCATTTTAATGACGTGAGACTTCCTCTAATTGATGGCAGCTCGTTACCACCTCTCTCCGCTCCAGTGCCAGGCTGCCCAGATGGTGCCAATTCATTTAGACATATTTCTTGGCTCATCAATTCAGGCAGACAGCCTGAAAATCATCCTTTTAGATAACTGAATTGAGGTCAGCGCAGGCACTCAGCCAGACAAACACTGAGCTATCCGCGACGGTGTGTAATACAGGGAAGACCACTGACATGTACATGTTCTGCTCCTGGATTTCAGCCTTTGGGGCAGCCCTTTTCAAAAGGAAAAATAAAGGCTGATTTAGCACAGAACAAAGAAGGTCCATTTGTTTAACAAGTCTGACAATGACGTGGCCAGTTAAATTAATACAGACCTATTGATCACCTGAAGGAGAGCCACCACAACAAGAGAAAGTGAGACATGTCAATACAAAGGATATATTTATGGAGAAGTGAATCAGACAGAAGAACACAAGGGCAGGACCAAAAAATACAGTCCAGGTGATGAAAGGGAAAAAGCCTGCATTATTGCTGCTTTCTGTCAGCAAGTGGGCAGAAAAGCTTTCACAACAAGCACGAAGCTCCCGCTGCAGGGGGGGCTGATTTCCCTTGAAGGTGTCCCCTGTGGTCAGGACAGGGCTGAGGGCTGCACTTCGCCCAGGTCCTCACAAAGCTTCAAACCATCACGAGAGACACACACAGACAGCAACGGCAGATTTCTTTGCTGACAGAAGCAGACGCATCTTTGAAGCTGTCTACAGCAAGTCATAACAAAAGCATGAGAAATCCAGCTTGCTTCAAGTCAAATCATTTGATTCATTATTAATAACAGTAATGTCCACCTTCAGAAGATGCAGAGTAGGCTTCTTATGGCAGAGGCCTTGGGGGAAAAAACGATGATCTAGCTAAAACATTTTAAAATTAATTCCTTACATCTCTGCTTTTTAACTCCTTTCCAAAATAGAGAATTCAGACCTAGCAGGAATAGCGATCAAGGAATTCTCTGACTCTTTGCTGCAGTATTTATTTCACATGAGCATGGCAAACCTAAGCCCTGGCCTTTTGTGTCTGCTGTGACCATTCACAGATCTCAGAGGCTTTCAAATCAGATTGATAGTCACAAATTTACTTGTATTAATTACATGGTCAAACCTTTAACATACTGCAGATACCACCACCCTAGCTCAGACGAAGAGCAGATACACCACCACCACTCCCTTAAATTAAAGGCTAGGGTAGAGCTGTGTGTCTAAATAGCTATTACCATGATCTCATGGGGAAAGCAGCCAAAGACCATGGAAACCACTCCACAAACTGGGCACAACTCCCACTGCCTCCATCCACGCTGCCTGCTGACCTCAGCCCCGGACACCAACAAGACTTTCAAGTCAGGCACTCTGTTGAGAGGACTCCCCTAATGACGTGGACGCCAAACTGGTGAGAAAGCCTGTTTCACAGATCCCAGGAGAAGTTCAAGTCCTGCTCCTGCAGCTGGTGATGGCCATTTCAGCCGGACACTGCAGGCAGCCTCCACCCCTGGAAACTCAGGCCTGCAGCAGTTATTCAGAGTTAGTCATCAGATTCAGCATTATCTAGTGCCATCAGCCTGGGAGGCCTTTAAAGAAAAATAAGAAATTAAGATCAGCCTGAGGATTAACTATGTGTTGAGAACAGAAGACCACAAAGTAGCTTATCTCATCCAGTACCTCAAGTCAGGTAGCAACAGATGGGGATTGTGACAGTCTTAAAATCTGCTCAGTTCAAGGCAGTACCTGGCCTCCTGATCCTTAAGTCTTTAAACATGAGAGTGGATGGCTATTTTTAGCATTAAGTAGCTGAACTGTGGGCACTTTTCTTATTCATATCCATATTCAAACCACAAGGCTTACCCAAGCTACTTGCCTCAAACATTTCACAAAGACTGATGATTTTCTGCTTACAGGCAACATACACCCAAAAGCTGCAAGTTCAACGGCATAAAGACTAAAAGGCTGAGCTGTTTCCCATTCCCTCTGCTGGATCTCTTTATCCTCAGCCCCTCACCTCCTCCCATTTCTAAGCAGCTCTAATTGTTCACATTGTTTTGTTAAACCTCTTTCCTGAAAGCTTGCATTCCCTCTGCCTCTTTTCCACCCGGGCCCTGGGAAGCGATCCGTCTAAAGGCTTTTGTCACCCCAGACCTTGCTTTAATTAGTCAATGCAAATTCCTAAATACCTACAGGCTTAGCAAAACAGCTCTCTCCCCCAAGCCTCTTTCTGCTGCCACTAAGCAAGCCCACTCCCCGTAAGAATCCTACATTCTTCTTTCCACTAATCATTTTAAATTGCTGCCACTCCTCTGAGCAGCCAAGGAGAAACTGTGTATGTGTGCAGCTGAAGACAAGGTGAATTAGTCACATCGCAGATGAAAAAGGGACCCACTGATCATTCTGCTCACGTGACAGAGATGCTTTTTGGACAGCGAAGCGCTGATTTAACGCTCAGTCCCCCTTCTCTTGCTTCCACAGGCTTCAGTCCAACCCAGCAAAACACTTCCAACAAAAAATCCCAAGTTCCTCCATCTTTCAGTGGGGTTGGGAGCACTTCATAGATATTTTTTTTTGTATCTGTCCATCAGTCCCACTGCACTGGCCCCCAGTAAGTACTCACAGCCCTTTTTGCCTTAGACCTACGGCCCGTGCCCACTAACGATGCCCAGAAATGTAATGCAGGTCTGTGAACCACACGCCAGAGAAATGGGTCACCTTGCTCAAGAGTCACTCAACAGTCTGACTTTGAAGATGTTCCAAATATCAACCACTTACGCTATGTAGGTTAAAACCAACCAGGGTGTATTTTGAAAGGTGGCAAGAATAAAAATGAGAATGTTCGTGCAATCAGGCAGCAAACGCAAACTGGTTCCAATTACTGGCAAACTGGCCCACTTACTGGCAATGCTTTTCAAGAACCTCATGCCCCTCGCAATGCAGCTGGAGAGCTCTCCCCCCAGTGAGGTTCACCTCTTCTCACCCTCTTTGGTGTCACGGTTAATCATCACCAGCTTCATCCCTTTAACTCCACACTTGTGAGGCAAAGTCACCAACGCTACAACCATGGGGGAGGGCGACACATACAAACACAGCTAAAGCAACACAAAGACAGGGTTTGCGGCGGGGGAAAATGGGAGTTGGGGACATGGATGCGTGTGCATGTGCTTCCATGCACAACTGGAGGCATTGACAATACCGGGGAGAAAAACTACACCGTGTTTTAGTACAGTGTGTCAGCTTAGAGGGATTTTCATAAAGACAATACGTGGGAGATTAAGGTCAGCCAACCCACTCCAATTAGTTATCAGGAAACCTTAACGGATTTACCCGGAGTTGTACACATTTCTAGAAAGCCGCTGTATCTACCTCTAGGTCACCTCGCCCAAAATGACGTCTTACTCTTTTACTTGCTTATCCTCTTCCCCCCATTCACTCCTTCCTCCAACAGACGCAGTGGGCAGTCTCTCTGCTAACCCTAACGCTTTCCAATCGCTCTGCCATCCTGGTGCCACAAGACCACCACTGGCAGTCATCCGTCACTGGGATCCTTTAAAACCAGATTTGTTCTTCCCATGCATCATCAAGCTCTAGAAGGCCACCAACTGACATCTGAGCAGAACTAGGGCAGTACGTGCCGGAGGTAAGGAATTGGGTGAGACATGACCGCTGGGAAGGTCTTAGCCCACCACGATGGGGAACCGGGAAGAAGCAAGTTTGACGGGGTCTTTAAAGGAAGGCAGCAGCAGGTACAGAAACAGAGAACAGAAGGAATTTTTCAAATGGAAAAGGTTTGGAGCTGGGGAACAGTGAACCTGAAGCAAACATCTCCCGGTTTGGCAGTCAGTTTCAATCCCACATATTGGCACTTTAGGAAACACAGACATTTAAGACCATACAGGGCTTTTTGAAAGAAATGGCTTATTGCTTCTTCACCTGCCAGCACCACACCACAGCAGCCATACATTTTCTACTCTGAGTCACCGTCTCTGTTCAAACACCAACTCTTGATTAGGAAATTAAAAATAGACCAGACAAGTGCCAAAGAACTTCCCAAACCTGCTCAGCCTACACGTTCTCCAGCATGCACACAGCGACACGGCATGTGTGAGCCATCACACCAGCTAATTCTTTTTGGAGTCTGAATCTCCAAAAAATGAGAGTCCAGAATACTCAGAGGTTTAGAAAGATGACTCTTCTGGAACTGCTCCTAGATGCAACCCACAATACTGTGCTGTCAGAATCATGACCCAGCGCAGGGCTCAAGCTGCACTTAGTTCTGAATCTTGATTAACTGGTTCCCGAACAAGTACCTGTAATTGCTTTCCTCTCTCCTTTCTCCAGCTTTGCTTGCGGGGACTCAGTGTAGACACCGTGCTCCATGGGCTGCTCCGCCCTCTTCATCGCCGTGCCTTTGTAATTCATCTGAAGTTGGCTGGTGTACTTCTCATGCTGCAGAGACACAAGCAACAGTTGCAGGATGCCCGTGCCATCTTTGTGCCAGCCCGTGGAAAAGAGAAACCACCCTTCCCCACAAAGATCGGATCATGCCAAGGCTAATACTGCAGCTACATTCTGCAGCAAAAAAGAAGCACACCTGAGTAGAATCGTAGAATCATAGAATGGTTTGAGTTGGAAGGGACTTTAAGTCCATCCAGTTCCACCCCACCTGCCACTAGACCAGGTTGCTCAAAGCCCCATCCAGCCTGGTCTTGAACACCCCCAGGGATGGGGCAGCCACAACTTCCCTGGGCAACCTGTTCCAGTGTCTCACCACCCTCACAGGAAAGAATTTCTTCCTGATATCTAATCTAAACCTCCCCTCTTTCAGTTTAAAACCATTAACCCTCGTCCTATCACTACACTCCCTGATCAAGAGTCCCTCCCCATCTCTCCTGTAGCCCCCTTTAAGTACTGGAAGGGGCTCTAAGGTCTCCCTGGAACCTTCTCTTCTCCAGGCTCAACAACCCCAATCCTCTCAGCCTGTCTTCAGTAGAGGCCACAGAACAGCAGAAATGCCAGCTGAGAGGCTTTCAAATACCCCACTTGGAAAGTATTAAGTGACAATTCTAGTCCATGAGAAGGTCACTGTGACTTAGCTCTGCAAAATAACTATTTAGGAAACCCATTAAAGAATAATCTGAGAAGAATCAGAACTTAGGCCATTTTCCATTCAAGATTCAGATCCTGAAATCCCCTTTGTTCTTAAAGCAACATTATAAATTCTTTCAGTGCACCTATCTGCATTATCTCACTATTTCAGCAAAGGCAATTAAAACATAGTTTAATTATTTCTCTCCAAACCCTCTTGCCAGCTAGGAAAGTGATTCTGCCTTAAAACAGGCCCCACATTAATATAGTAAATGAGCTATTTTAAAGTGGGTTTTTTACAAGTAAATTAATAAAAGGATGTACCCGTCCAGATTACCACTGAGTAACTTCAATGAATCATTTGCCCAATTCTAGCTGTTACATTTCTGATCCTCTCCAAATCCTAAACATGGAACCAGGGCTAAGAAGCCAGTATCTGCTGGCCACAAGGTGATGCTTGGCACTGGTAGCCCAGTCCCTAACTGAAAAGACAACTTTCTGGCCTAGAGGGGGTTGCTTTTCTGCCTTAGATAAAAGGATGCTTGAGTGTTTCGTACTTGCTACTGAACTCTGTTTAAAAGACACCTCACTCATAAGAGGACTACTCAGTAAGTAAAAACTGGAAGCTTGAAGGCAAAAATGAGATGATATGCAGGAATAAATTAAGCAAACTTGGGCTGCTGGAGGAAGTGTGATGGACCTGGCCTAAGTCACCATGCTCGGAAAAAGTCATCTGTGCTCCACTTCTGGGAGGGAACAGGCTCTGCTGTGCTTCACCCACAAGTTTATGTGCTGGCCGTTCGTTAATACGTTACAGCTTTAGTAACCTCTTTTTGTTGGCAGTCATGAAATGATAAATAACTTCATCTACGTGTTAGCACAGGGATAGGAGAGATCAGAGCTGAGATAACTGGAAAATGTAGCTCTCCTCAAAGGAAGGCTTTATTAAGCCCCAATCCAAGGAGAGCCTCACACTGTGGAACATTTCACTGCTGTCAAGAGGACTTGAATATTTCAGTCTGCTTGACCATTACTAGAGCACTTAAATTTTTTTTTAAAATGCACCTACACACAGACACTCTTACCTTTAGTGCTTCTTCTGGGACTTTGTGTTGGATTTGTTCCAGGACATACATGTTCGAATGTACAGAACTCGTTAAGGAAATGGCAAAGGAATTGGATGGACAGAGAAATCAAGCACTTAGTCAAGAAAAGAAAACAAGATCATAAAACCAGATAATCTTAAAATACGCAGGGTATTAAAAGTTGAGTGCAATGTATCCCACCACGGTGTGCAGTCGCGCCTGCTGGCCAGCCCCATGCCAAGTGAAGGGGCAACAAGGGGAGCAGGGCAGGAAAAATTGGGGGGGGGGGGGGGGGGGGCACCAGCAGCTCTGTGCAGGACCCAGGGAAGCAACCAGAGCCCTGGCTCAACTCACACCTCACTCCTCTCCACCCAGCTGGCATCTCCAGGCAGACCACTCTCTCCCCATGGTATCCTGGCCAAGATGGGGCAAGGGAGTAGTAGAGTTCAGCTCCCTGTAGGATGCCTGGGACTGTGGTGTCCTCTCACCCTGACAAGGCTTTTCAGTCCCTTCAGTAGTTTCCTGGATGTAGTTTTCCTTCCCTTCAGTAGTTTCACGGATGAAAAGTAAATCAGGTCATGAGCTGGCATGACCTCCTAAGGAAGGGAGGCGTTCAACATGGTTGAGCCTAGGCAATAATCCTCAGCAACACCACGTTAAAAAAAAATAAAAAAGGAAGCATCTGGCAATGTCATCATGATCATCATGACCAATCCAATCAGCACAGCACAGAGCAAAGGGGAGGAAAAAGGAAAGATGGAAAATGTTAGACTAAAAATAAACCAAGGGAAATGCTGCATGGTCTCTGTAAGAGAAACTGTAAATGGAAGAGAGACAGACGCTCTGACGAACAGCCGGAGCTGGCTCAGAGAGCTCAGGAGATGCTGCTGAACACACCGAGCTGAGCACGGCATGCACAGAAAGCACTGCTAGCAAGAGTGGCACCGAAAAAGCAGAGGAAAGGAACGGATTGTAACTGCCATAGCAACTACGCTGAAGTAAAAAGATGACTCTGAAACCTAGGTTCTTTATAGTTTCCCTGTTGAGGGCAACAGATTCTACAATTCATAAAAGCAATCATTCATTTCACATGAATATCCATGTAAGGGCTGCAGGACTAAACACTTCAACTCAGCTGCTTAGCGCTCAGAATTGTCTATAAACAGTTTAAACCTGTATCGCAGCCATTAAAACCTACCCATGCTCTAGGCATGGGCTGATGCCTTCGCTAGACTAGAGTTTACAGCAAATCTTCTGCAAGTTTCCCCACACATCTAGAGACCATAAGACACGTGACCAGCTACACCGAAAAAAAAAAACCAAACATTTGCAAAGTCAAGAAAAGCTAGAACTGAGGCTGCCTACGAGACTGTTAACAGGCTTCATCACGTGTGCGCTGAGATGCCATCTTTAATGGCATGATCCCGGTGACAGTGCTCTTTTACTGGGCAGCACTCAGTAAGGGGCTACTCAGGAATTGCTTAATTTCTGCCCCCCATGTATGCCTGAACCCTCATCAACTGCACCCTGTTCAAATACTGATCTGAAGGCAAATAATATATCTTTTTTTTTTCAAAAAAAAAAAAAAGATTCAGCATCTACCTCCCTTTAAAGAAAAAAAAAAAAAAAAAGAAACACCACTGTGAAGCAAGGATTTATTATTTCTAAATCCGCAAGAGACAAACGGTGAGACCAAGACCAAAAGTATGATCCTACACAAGGCCTAGAAAACCCTCTGTTCCAGCAGGTCCAGGACTGCACACACATCAGTTTAAGCATCCCTCTTGCAAGACCGAGTGCTCCCGCTCTGTCACTGCCTAGAGTCGAGGTCCCCAGATCCCTGGAAGACCCGGGAGGCTCAGCCTCTCCTCACTGTTCCAGCTCTCGGGGCTCCAGCAAGGCTTAGAGTATTTCAAGGGCTATAGTGTGGCCAAGCACAAACTGATTATCAATGGGACAACAAAAGGCCAAAGAATGCGGCCTTGGGGTCAAGGATGCACAGGAGTTTTTCAGGCAAACACTTCCTCCCCCCCAAACGGTGAAATTTAGTCTCTGCCTCTAATCTCAGAAACGTCTGGACTGTTTTAACTGAAATTTCCCCACAAAAGAAAAAAGAGACTCAGAGAAGACACTTACTACTTCCAAATTCAGCCTGAGTGGGTAAAGTTTGGCAGATAGAAGCAATGGGAAAAAACGGAAAAAAAAATAATTAGATTACATAAAAAGGCAGCAACAAGAGCCTCTACTTACCACTGTTGCTCTGCAGGCTCAGAAAGGCATTCCAGCATTTACAGGGCATTACAGCGAGTCATACAGTCATATCGGGATAAAAAGGAAAGGGATGAAGGCAAAGGTGGTTTAGCAGACCCTAGCAGGATTTGTGACTCTAAACAAAGAAGTAACTGCAGCCTAGCATCCCTCAGAGATGAATTTTGCTATTGCTAAACAGAGATTTACTCTTACATTTTGCGGCAGAAGCAATTTGCACAGGCCAACTTCAATCGATACAGAGTCAAGAGTCTGACCACAAGCCCCAAAGCTAAATGTTTAAGGCTAGAGACCTGAAAATTGTCTGAAAGCAAGAATTTGGGTGAAATGATTAATAAAACCACAAAACTTGGATGAAAAAAAATATAAATATGTTAGTTCATACAAAAGCATATGAAATATGTTTGCTCCCTGACAAGTACCAGCTACAGTTGCCAATGAAGCCTGATTCAAATGCCAATGAAGGTAGCAGGCATCATTATTAATATGCTCTGAATCAGGTCTGTGGTGGAGAAACAAAAGCTTATGAGCCATCCAAAGGCTCCAGGAGGCAAAACAAACACCCTTATTCATTAGTCCCAATTAGCACTGTTAACTCTTCATGCAGCAAACAGCACAAAAGCCAATCAAAGACTGTGTCCCACTCCCTCTCCAGACGAGAAGGATATCATAGCCGAAGCGAATGACATCGTTCAGTTTTAGGGTGATGTACTTCTGGTCAGGAATCCTCACGTCATTGACAAACGTCTGCAGGAAAGAAGCACAGAAATGGTTTTTTACTGAGGGTATCACGGTGATGCATCTCAGATGGGCTCCTGGCGGGTACCGATGCCCATCTGTTAAGGCACTGCAGACATTCAGGGTGCACCAGCACAAAGTCAGCCAGGCCAGGAGCTGAGTTGCCTAGAAAAATCAACATGGGCAAGTAGCTCTCATGGGCAAGTTAGAGCACACCAATTATGCTTCAAAGCAAAGTGCTCTGAAGGGGCCTCTAGGGAGATTTACCTTTCCACCAACTGCAAATAAAATTTTAGTCCCCGACTTGAACATGTAAATGACGTGCCTGAAGTTAAGAACTTCAAATGTTCTCGGTTCTCCTCCATCCTTCACAACCAGCCAAACGGTGCGACTCATACTCCAGTTACTGAGGTGGGAATCAGCTTTCCACTGGAGGTCAAACAAGACTGGTGTCAGCCCCAAGGCCTGATAATTTAACAGGCAAAACCTATCCCAGAGGAAGGGGGAAATGAAAATGCCCAGGAAAACAAACATTGGCAGTGGCTTCACCATGATGTCTGAGGTTACATTGTCCAAGACATCACGTATCAGCGCAACAGGCCCCTTGCACAGAAGATTCGCATACTCATTTTTCCTATGCTCCAGGCAGTTAATTGAGGCCCAGAAAAGTTATCCTTATAAAGGTACAAGAAATGTACTTCATAGCTGTGAACAAGCATCTTGGATGCCTCAGGTGCCTGCTTTCCGAGGCGACCCCCTAAGAAATAATTCTCACAGAACAACTGAGAAACAATTCAAGCACTCATTGACATCTTTCACAAATAAACCCATGTACTTTTGCAATAACCCAGGCCAAATAAAAACAAATTAGGAACTCAGCTGAAGAAGCACAAGTGTGCTGATGGGGATGAGGCATTCTGTTGCACCTGGGGCAGTCACAAACTTCCCTACCTCGCAAGGTGGGATTCATCCAGCCTCACAGACCAGGAACCTGCTTGCTGGGGCTTTGCAGCCTCAATACAAATCCAAGTATGCTCTGATGAATCAAAATTATGCTAGAAGATGAATTTCCGTGCTTTCACCACTGAGGCACAGTCTTCTCCTTCTGCCTTCCCATCTCAGCCAAGCCAAACATGCATGATAAGACCAAGTATTAACCACAGGGGAAAAATAAATGCTAGAGGAGGAAATTAGAACCTCAGCAGACAGCAGCCCCCAGCTTCCTGGCAATTTACAGAAGAGTTAGGGAACAGGCCTGTAATTTCAGAATAAAAGCAGTAAAGCTGGTTAAAAGGCACAGAATTCCTATTTGCATGATTTTTTTTTTTAAATATTTAAAAATCCCACAACAGTCAGATCTGGAACAGGAATAATTATTTGCTGAATTTTCTGCAAAACAAAAGTCTGCAAGAAAATCCATTTTAATGTTGTTACCTATTCATCCATAGTCACTTCAAATAAAATAGCACAAGGAAACTGCTTATTGCAGATAGAAACACTACTTTCAAAACCAAAAGGCCCACAATAGAGACTGCAGAATCAGCTGAATGTTATAATAAAAACAATACAAAACTTTTAGACAATGAATATGAACCAGATTATC
This sequence comes from Numenius arquata, assembly GCF_964106895.1. NCBI lineage: Eukaryota > Metazoa > Chordata > Aves > Charadriiformes > Scolopacidae > Numenius > Numenius arquata. Next base: position 4,515,481 of record NC_133581.1, read on the forward strand.
CAGCAAAGCCATATAAAGCATTGTTAACAAGCCATAAAGTAAATACCAAATAAAATCAAATTCTGAAAAGGGAATTAAACTCAAGATCCTAAAAAGTGGGGGTTTTTTTTAGTTTCAGGGAAGAAAACAAGTTTTCGTGAAAATTTTCATATAAGGACCTATGTTTCTTTCCTGCAAAATCAATTCAGTTTGGGCACAAGAGTCTTCTCCAACAGAGGTGTGTTTGAGCAGCTGCAGAAGACAGGCCCTGCTGTAACTCCTTTCACTCCACTACCCCTCTGAGCACAAGCCTATTATTAAAATTTGTAAATTCACATGCTTAACTAGGTGAGGACAGAACAGTGGTACAAGCCTTCCGTCTCTTGCAAGAGATTTTTCAGCTGCTATTTTGCTACCATGAGTTAAATACCACAGGTTTTGAATCAGGGATCCAGCTAGAGCCCAGACCAGTTACTGAAAATAGTCCCGTTTCAGCAGGGCTCTGTGCCTTCAGCCACTAGGCTGAGAAGGATTAACACTCATTCTTGCTGTTTTCAGATGCCAGAAGAGGCAGAACAGTTGAGGTCTGCTATAGCCACTGGCTTTGGATAAGTTTCTGAGTTCGTTTTATAGTTATGATGGTAGAGGGCTTCTGTTTCTAAGCCCAAAACAATGACTGCAGTAAAACCCCTACTAGGAAGACAATTATATGAATCTAGATTAGATCTCCTCCAGCAGAGGAATAGCTCTGCTGGTATGAAGAAACAGTGAAAAAAAAGGCATATTATGACATTAGAACAGTTTTAACTAAGGTGGAGTATTTAAAAATCACAGAATTCAGGTGGGCAGCCAAAGCCCTCACCAAGCTGCCTAACACCATTGTGTGAATTGGGACCAGAGCAGGAATTAAGATTCAGGCAGGCTCAGCTTCAGCTCCCTGTTCTGGGCTCACATTATTCCCAAGTCTTCACACAAACCAGGCTCAAGGCAGGCAAAAGAGCAATTTTTCTTACAAAAAAAAAGTGGTGGTTTTCAATAGTTTCTCCCCAAAGAAATTAAATGTCTCATCGTCCCATAAATCACACCATGCACTGACAATGAATTACCAAAAGGTCACCCTGCTCATTCTGAACAGCTGCTCCAGAATCTTCACCAGTTTAATGTTAACATCCCCAAAGTAAGATTGAATTTATTTCCTCCTCTTTTGCAAGAGGCTAGATGATTTTGAGAGCCCTGAAGCATTCTGCAAGGACCCCAGAAGAAAAGGAAAAAAGGAAAAACAATATTCACCAAAGCTTTCCTCTTCTAAGATGACATGCTACACGACCTCCATCTCAGGCCTTGCAAATAATTATGTATGTTTAGCTTAACTCATGCCAACAGTTGCAGTGACCCAAAAAGGTCTAACAGCAGAACGAAACAAGCACTTGCAGACTCAGCACGCCGCACGTTCGCCTCCGTCAGCCAGGAGGTTTGCTACTTACTCCGTTTAAGCTCCCGAGATCCTTCACCCAGTGCTCATCTTTCTCCTTGTCATAGTTGATTACAGCATGCTGCTTATCGACACTGCGGGACTGGCAAGGAAAAGCACAATGAATGTGAGACCGGTCAGGCATAAGAGACACTGTTAATCAAAGCAACGTTTAGACATTAAACTAACTTGATGTGGGGTAAGGGGAGCGAGGGGAAAAGCAGGAATGATTAAATATTATTTACTACCATAAATAACCAAAGGATAAACAGTAAACACTTTCATGGTTGTTTAAACATTTCACTGAATACAATACACTATTTGCATGGAGAGTGGAAAAAAAAATAATAAATCACTGACAGCTGTCAAGACTACACCGTAATTTCAATAAATTATATCAATACACACTGAAAACAAAACCAGTACAACTGAAAGCCTGGGGGGCATGATCTCAGCCAGTGTGAACTAGAAGAGCTCCGTTTTTCACCAGCTGAAGCCAGTGGCCTCATCACTAGGGACATTCCCATTTGGGATGATTTCTTCTTATTTTTCAAAGGGAAAAAAAAAACATTTTCTTAAGTTACAAACCAAACTTATTCACAACAATGTATACTGTTCCCAGGATTATGGCCCAGAGTTGATTTAAGCTCTAGGATGTTTTCCAAGTTGGAGGGAGGTTAGTAAACTTGGGATGAGAAAGAAAGCAACTCTAGGAAAATTCAAATTTAAAGCCACATTTGAGAACACTGAAGTGGACAGTGATTTGGTGCCACTTGCTTTGCTACAATGCACAAGTACCAAACGCACCTTATCTTCAAAACAGAGCATGACACTTCAGCAGGAATAGTGTCAGACTTCTGAGGAAGAAGTCTTAGAACAAAATCTCTGAATAATTTTGAAATATGGTGTGTTACAGCTATAAAGACACCAGACTGTATTTAGAACAACTGCCTCTCATAACTCGAATTCTTGCTGCAGTTGACCTCAACCAGTCACTGGAACCGGTCACTCCATCAGCACTCTGAGACCTCCCTGGTATCTCAGGCCAGGGGAGGGCAGGACATGCCACCAGAGCAGGGAGACGAGGCTGGCTCTAAATCAGCTAATCCTCCTCTTCCTGGGCATCAACCAACAAATTCTTGTTGAAAAATCCTTCCACTTTCCCAAGTAAAAACACGCTGGTTTCCACAGCACCACTCTCAGCAAGCCTTTATCTACTTCCTTGCAAGCATGCAGAGGCAAAGATCGTTTCAGGGGAATTCCTTGGTGAAAACACAGAGACTTTTTCCAAACTCCTACCATTTGCAGGAATTTCTTCTGCCCCTGCCAATGTCAAGCACACTGGTAATATCCCAACAGCTGATAAATGGCACCTCCTCCCCCTGCAGAGCATATGTCATTCCAGGAGACCTGTCCTCCTCAATAACCCTGAAGTACCAATATAAGGCAAGCACATAACTTGGCCAGAGGACTGCCCTTCCACCTCTTGATGTCCCTCACACCATTCATGACATGCCACCGCAAGCACAGGGGGCAAGGAGAGGGCCAGGTGACTCCAAGCCTCCAGCTGCCTCACTAACACAGCTATCCATATGCTGCTGAATTTACAAGGTGTCAGCTCACACGTCCCAGCTGAAAAAATGAGGCAGCGCTCAGTGTTTTGATGGCCAACTGGACAGCAAGTGCTCCCCAAATTGAAAAAAAAACAACAGGTGGGACAGGCAGAGACAACACGGTTGGGGACACCCCACTCGTATCTCCTGCTACGCCGAGCCCTAAACACAAAAAGCAATGCACAGCAACACCCTTCCAGGAGGGACACCTGCAAACCTCTCACCCCCACACAACCTCATGATTGGTGTCTGACCCTGACCTCAAGGTAGGGCAGGTCTTAAAAGTTTGCTGCTTCTCTCTGTTATTATTCATATTAGATGCAGCCCCTCAATCCAATTTGCAATCGCCCAAGTGGCTGTGGCAGGTATGTGCAGCATTTAAACTGAAAGAGGGGAAATTTAGATCTCAGGAAGACACTCTTTCCTGTGAGGGTAGTGAGGCACTGGAATAGGTTGCCCGGAGAAGCTGTGGATGCCCCACAGGCTGGATGGGGCTTTGAGCAACCTGCTCTAGTGGGAGGTGTCCCTCCCCTTGGCAGGAGGGCTGGGACTAGATGATCTTTAAGGTCCCTTCCAACCTGAACCATTCTATGATTCTATAAGGTATGGACAGTCCAGATAAGGATGGCTGAGGGATGCGGCCAAGGACCTGCATCTCGACCCATGGCCCCAGTGACAGGAACATCTCCAGCCACAGCCTCACGTATCGCAGCAGCTGGTGCTACACGAGGTGGGGTTGTACCTGACCTGCCACATGGTCCCTCACACCCTCTGGGAGGATCTGAGAGGGTCTCCTTCCACCGCCCTGCCTGCAAAAGGTCCAACCCTGCAACCATCGGGTAGACCAATGGGCATTTATTATAACTACATTTCATCCTGCTGGACTCACAGACAGCTAGGCACAGGGCTCCTGCCGGCACAGCACAGATGCAAGGTCTTCCTTGGTCCCTCTGCTACCCAAAATTGTGGTCATTAATCACTGTTCCCAACAGGATGCGAGGGAACATTGATTAACTGTTGCAGCAGTGTTTGCTTTAGCTTTTTACAGCACGTCATAGACACTCATTTAAAGATTAACGGATTTTACAGGCAAAACAATCCCTCTAGCCCCCTTCCAAGGGCAGAAAGGCTTCCACCCCAAAAAGCTAATCCAGACAAAAAATTAGGGTAGATTTTATCTGCTATCTGATTTTAAATGAATCACAGGTCATTTAAAAAAGGGTTTATTTCTGGGAACCAGCTGTCTCCCAAAAATTCAACTTGCCCTGCATCTGACCCCGATGTAAGTCAGCAGAGCCTTTGGGCTACTGTATTTTACAACAGCTGACTACAGCCACTCAGGGGTCCCAAACCAGAGAGAGTCATCACAGGGAAGCAGAGATATATTCCAGCAGCACGACATTCCCCTACATAAAAACAGGAAGAGGTCACCAAAGGAACCAATTTATGCCAAAACTTCCCATCTTCCAAGGGAGAAGTGTTCAAGATGGCCCTTTGCAAAAGGAGTCAAAACGATATGCAAAATCTGACCCACAGTCTTGATAGACCTCTCAGCATCTCTTTAAAGATGAACACAGCAAACTGTTACACAGATCACACTTCTGTGAAATTTCATGCTTTTCTGGAGGCGAGAGGAATTTTCTTAGTTTTGTTTATGTTAAACCAGCAAACATCACAGGAACTGGCAGCAGGAGTTCCTAAGGGCCTGTCTCCAAGGAAACTCAACTTAAAATAACTAAAATCACACCTTATTTATTTTGGTGCAGACTTGCCAAAGGTCACTCTTGCTTGAGAACTGAGGTGTGGTTTATTTCAACATCAGTCACATTTAACATAAACTGTTCTTGTGTGCAGTGGCAGCAGCAACCCAACAGCTGATGCTGCTTTTGTTCTCAGAGAGGAGCAGGTTGCCTGAATCCCACTGCCAAAGAAGAGACTAACCAGTTCCCAGACTGGTAACAGCCGAGAGCCTGAGCCCAGTCCTGCAGAAGTCCCTTCAGCCCAAAAGGCCAGTGGTTTCTAATGCATGACCCACTGAATCACAGAAAGTGATTTAAGAAGCCTGAGTCGACACATGTTATAGAGCTCCCAAACATCTGCAATTCCACTGAGAAGACTTTAGGCATCTATAAATTGAAAAGCTGCAGTTAAGTCGACTGAATCACAAATACAAAAGGACTCCCTAGCTAAAATGCACATTTGCACCAAATACTGAGCCTTGCTTATGATCAGTCAAAACCTCCACAACAAAAGGCCAGATTGATCCATCTGTCGGGAGGGGATACAGGGGCCCAAGCAAACAATAAATAAACCAATAAAGAGTTAAAAAAAAACACAAACCCTGAACTGCCTATGCCCAGATTTCAAAAGCAGAAAATAACCAATACATCCTTGCAATTAATCTATTTCACCAGAAAAGCACTTACAATGGAATGAGCAGCACTTCTGAGCTATGGCAAAGATCACTGAGATTCTGCTTGGATCTGAACAAAACCAGAGCTGGAGCACCTCAGATGAGATCAAGGGGAAAAGGCAGGGAAGCGAGGTGTCCTCCTAAGCACTGGTGATCTGCAGGCAAGAAATAAGGCTAAACTCCGAGAGGCTGGGAATGAAGGAAGAACACAGTGTTCTCACCATGTCCCAACATTGGACCTGTTATCAAATGAAAACAACTCTCGGGAAAACACGATGTCTGCTTTTCTGATTAACAACATTTACATGTCTCTGAAGGGAAAACATGAACACTGATTTGTTACTACACTAAGCTCATCCAGGGCTCGCATTTCCAGACATTCAGATCACACTTCCTAACATAAGGCTGTCCCGCTTATCCATCATACGATCTATAATGCATCACGGTTGAAATACCTAGTAGGCAAAAGGCACATGTGGCATAGATCTGAAGACAGAGGTATTTTATAGCTCTTCTTTCCACCAAGATCACATTAAACAATCCAAATCACAGATACTAAAGGCACCTCTGGGCCTGCCAGTCCCACGCTGGTACCATTATCTTGGATCATCAGTTTTTAATCGGACACACAACCAGGCAGCTCACTTGTGATTCTCAAAACTGCACGCATCAAATCAGCAAAAAAGCCCCCGCTCAGCACGGGAGCAGCAAAAGCAGCTTCAGAAGCAGGCAGGAGCCTCCACAGAGGTACGTATCACACTGGCTACGTGCGCTGCAGACACCCTACAGCTCTGCGTTTGGTGAAGGGCCTGAAACATAGAACAGGGCCCTGGGGATGAAACCACGAGCTGCAGAGACGCCAAACAAAACCCATGAGGAAACAAGACCTGCTCAGGAAGGCGGGAGGAGAAACAGCCAGCCAGCCCGTGTTTCCCCAAAGGGCCGGGGAGCAGACAAAGCTCAGCTGTCTACGGAGATACAGATGCTGCTTCTTCCCCAGGAGAATTGCCACAGGCAAAAACCTACTGCTCAGGGCTGAGATTTGGACCTCAGTCCTGCCAGTGGCATGAGGCATTGTGGTACTGGAGATAAAATAAACAAACGAGAGCAGTTTCCCTATTCCTCGCTGCAGTCTGTTGTGCACGTCTGGCACCAGATAACTGCAGCGTTCTGGTGGCAGCACGCAATAAACATTTGCTCAAATACTTTCCATAGTGAACAGGTTACATTTCTGCCAGTACTGTGCTCTGCACTAGTGTCCCAGTAAGGAAATACAAACCTCTCCCAGTGTCCCATGTTAGAAGGGAGACAGACAAAGCCACATTAAAAAAAAAAAAAAAAAAAGAAAATAAGCCCTTGCGTTCTGGCCTGAAATAGTATTTTTGCTCCTCAAAAGTAAAACCCTGGGTAACATTTAATGACAGATATGAACACTGCATCTCCCTCTTTCCCCACAACGTGTTTCAGAGTTGTGTATACTGGCCACTTCAGTACTTTTCCAGAGTACTAGTGAATAATCCATCCTGCCCCAGGCTGGTTGCAAGTGAGACAGCCCCACAAGAGGTAGCCTGATTACTCCCAGGGCTCTGGGCTGCTGGTTTCTAGATGGCTCTGCCTAAGCAGGCAAATGTCTCTTCAGCAAGTGCAGACACCTCATCCTGGGGCTGGACTCGCTTTACAGCTCCCAGGCTGCAGAGGCTCCTGCCTTCAGCTCTGCTGCACTGGAGATCACGGGCTTAGTGGATCTGTGGCAGGACCAGGGCCTGAGTATTCATGTAAAAAAATAAGGCACTGAACAAAAGAGAGAAATCCCCCAGGAAAATGAAACTGTAATCCCCACAGCTTGGCAAAGGGATTTGGAGGCTGGCATAGTTCCCGTAACTACTTAACCCGTTGTTTTGGGGTAGAATGGGTGTTTGCTTGCTGGTTACCCTTTCCCAAAGTGGAGCACCGGTTCAAGTGACCCAGGGTCAGATCCTGACCACAGGCAGGGAACATGCTGCCCGTAGATGCACTGGCTTTCCCTTCGTTTTACATGGCCACCCAGGAGGCATGGCAAAGCATCATCTTAGGTGGGACAAAAACCTGAATTTCTAATGCAGCCGAGCTGCGTGCCAGCGCCTGGTTCGGGATCTCAGACGTGGAAGGGGTCCCCTCTTTCCCTGCCTGCTCTGGAGAGGGACAAGCCCTCCCTCCGCAGGCCATGCTGCCAGCACCGTGCCACCTGCATGCAGCCCTCTCACCCCTAATCACCACCCGCCTGCAGTGCCACCATCACCTCTCCCTACCCTGCCTCCAGCAAGGAACTCCCCTCCCAGGTTACCCAGTCCTGCTATGCCTCCAGCCTCCTCAACCCACATCTCATCAGACATCCTAATCTTCCCATCAACTGCACATTAACAGAAAACAATGGGAGAGGCAAGAGCCAAAATAACAACTCTAGGCCTAGAAATACGGGATGTGCATCCTTTCTCCTGCAGCTGCTGCCCAGGCACCCGAAAACACTACCTGTCAAAAAGCAGAGCCTTCCCAAGGCTAGATCCTCTCCCTTCTGCCTGTAAGACACCTACTTCCCTTGTGACACCTAATGAATGACTCTCAGGATCACTGCAATTCCCAACGCCCTGGGACTAACGTAGGTGCAGCTTTACACCCGCTGGATACTGCCACAAAACAACACCGCCCCGTCCCGACTACAGCTTCCCACTCTAGCCCTGTGCTTCCATGGGGAAGGAAGTCCAGACAAAAAAGGCAGCAGAGATTCCCCATGGTTTCTACTGTGAGCTCCCAATGCAGGAAAATACCTGGGTGATGGAGGGATACAACCTCTGCACCACAGTGAATTCACCTAGAAGTTAGAGGAAAAAGATAATCTACCAAGTTCACACCATCTGCTTAACGCTGTAGACAAACTACACCGCACCTATTCACACTTGTTTATGTATACACTCACTAAACTACAGAGGAGAGACATTGCATTATCAAGTACAGCCCGAGGAAGGTAGGATATGTCAGGTCAATGAAACCTTAATTTGACCAGGTGTCACATACAGGCGGAGTTCACCATCACACTGTATTATTTGCGGAGTGCACTGTGCGCCGTGTGTACCAAACACAGAACAGATCCGGCGGGGAGAAAATATCCGGTAACGACACAGTAACAGATTGCATCTCCATGCCTATGTACACAGGGGCAGAAGCAGGATTACACAGGCAATATTCACATTGATGTGTCGTAACTGCTCCGCAGTTACAAACACTTGCCTTAGCAGCCACAAGAATGTTCCTTCAGTACCTAGAACGTTTGTAATTCCCTAGCTTTTTACCAAAGCAAGCGAAAGAGGGAAATGCCTATTCAAGCACTATCAAGTAACCGTTTATCCAATTCACCAGCAGAATGAACTTGTACGTTCAGCTCACAAGCCCCTAGGACTTGAACTGACTAATTGAGACCATAAGCAGCATGCGATGTCCCATACGGGCCAGCGACAGATGCTTGGCTAGTAGGTTTCACAGCTATCTGCTGACACCAGAATTAAAAGCGAGTCTTGAGCCCATGTCAGGCCTCAGGGAGATGCTGCTCAGCAGTCATGTCCTGTAACGCCCCCTTTCCCCACGCTGAACAGCTTTTCTGCACGATATGCACCACTCTCCACTTTTCCAACTCCTGCTGCTCCTCCTCTCACTCTGCACAAATCACAGAATCGTCTAGGTTGGAAGGGACCTTTAAGATCATCTAGTCCAACCATCAACCTAACTCTGAAAAAAAAAACCAAAAGAAAACTATACACACACACACCCATTACTAAAGCATATCTCTAAGCACTATGTCAACCCATCTTTTGAAAACCTCCAGGGATGGTGCCTCAACCACTTCCCTGGGCAGCCCATTCCAATGCTTAATAACCCTTTCAGTGTAAAGATTTTTCCTAATATCTAATCTGAATCTCCCCTGGTGCAACTTGAGGCCATTTCCTCTTATCCTACCACCTGTGACTTGGGAGAAGAGACCAATCCCCGCTTCTCTACAACCTCCTTTCAGGTAGCTGTAGAGAGCAAATGCCAAAGTCCTTGCTGTGCCTCCCTGCTCAGCCAAACCTAAATCTCCTGGTGAGGCTTTGTAGAGTAGAAATCCCATGATTAAATCCAAGGATCTGGCCTCTGGCTTACGGAAACACAGGTCAAGAGGTTGAGCAAGTATTCTGCAAGTATCATTATACTCTTGGCTTGGCCTCGCACTTTCCTCGACAGCTGCTTTGACCACTGTCTGAGTCAGGGTATTGGGCTGGATGCACCTTGATCTAATCTAGCGCAGTTGCTCTTATGTCTAAACCCCAGCCTTGTCCATCCCTGCACATAATTCCTCTTTGCCCAACCTGTGACAGCTCTGTCCCCCAATCTGTCCCCTCAACAACCTCACTCCCAGATGAAACATGACTTAAGAAAACAGCATCCAACAAGTCCCTGCTGACCACATGCAAACTCCAACTTTTTTTCAAAGGTTTGGAACTTGGTCAAACACATTGAGATTATTGATTTAGGGGGTGGGAAGGAGTAGAAATCACCTCTGACCTAGGCTTTCACTCTTGAAAAGCGTCATCCCCCCAGTTCTACAACACCAGAACTTCAAAGAACAGGTTAAACATACTTTTAAATAGTTTACATGAAGAAAACAGCGTTTTTCTCAGAGTTGCTCACAGCTAAGACTAAAGAAGGGAGCTGAGCACATTCAGAACGCGCTGCCTAGAACAGATGCCTGGAAAATAACTCTCATCCCAAACAGTTACAAAGATTAGAAGACTATAAGCAATTGAAAACAGTGTCTCCTGATAGGAAGTGTCAAGCTGTCTTAAAAGGCACACAGGACAAAGGCATAAACCAGAAAGCATCATGTCATCTGCACCTACTCCTACTGTAACTCACACTCGTGTACAACCTCACCTGGCACAGGACAACAGCATGTCCAAACCATCGCTCCAAAGAGAATGAAATACTCAAGGGAGCACTGGTTAAATATTTTTGTTTTCCCAAATTTTCCCATAAACATTTCTTGCTCAAACAAAAACAGGGAAATCATGACCACCTCCTGTTAAATATTTACATTTAGCAAAACAAAAAAAAAAAAACAACACGCAAAAGAGGCTTTGTTTAGGGGCAGAAGGGAAGATTTTAATGGTTAAGAGAAAATTTGCAGTCTGCAAAATGTTTGCCCCCTAAGTAGCCATCACATTAAGCAAATGATCAAAGCTGATAAAAACGGCAACTACATTTCCCAAGAAGAATGTTGGGGGAGGGGGAGAATTACTTTGTTCAAGATGGTCCAAAACCCCTCTTATTTTCGCTTTAAAAAAAAAAAAAGTAGTAAAAAACCAAGAGAATTACTTCCTATCACCACCAAGCTTCACTGAAAAAGCATGCAAGTTGGTGGTCTACAGATTTCCAGCTGCTTGCTGACTGTTACCTGAAGGGAGCCAGTGAGACTGCTGAAGAAATCAAGCACTGTTTTTCACAAAACAAAGGCAGAATTGAGCCCTTGGCTCTGTGTAATAACACTGTGCAGCCCAAGCTACACTACACGGCGTTTTCAACCATGCATTAACATTCAAACCCAATGTAAATCTCGCATTTACTTTTACTAGAAGCTTTACAGCGCTGCAAAAACATTGAAAATATTTCTAATCCTCTTAGTAGGTATAGAAGATTTCAAGGTAGATTATGCTTCCCCATTATCAACCTACTTAAATTTAAGCTTAAAGACTCTGGTTTTCTTCACCTCTTTGTTAATCAGAAAGCAAATCTAGTACTTGTATGAAATGAGTAAACACAGGAGAAACCAAAGCTTGATTGTTTGGTGACAAAGCCTTTTTTTTTTTTTTTGCTGTTTAGGGATCTGATACCTTGAGACAACATGTTCCAAGAAAATGCCAAAAGACAAGACACTCCTAAAACAGCAAAATGAGAACGGCAAGACTGCAAGGACAAGGGTCATCTGGGTGTCGTATGTTTGCACGCTGTCTAATACACATGGTCTCAACAGGGAACCACAAACAGTATCATGATGAAATCACTAAGCTGTAACAGTCTTAGAGACGAAAAAACACCGACCAGGTCATCCAGTCCATTCCCCAGACAGTGCCAGTCTGCTCCCCGTCATACACTTTAAGGGATTAAATGCCAATATATTGAAATACATAAGCAAAATAACTGTGCAGTGAATATACAGCTTCACGGTCAGTATCACAGGAATACTACAGGTGCCAACACTATCACAACAGCTTTCTGCAAGACAAATGATTGTGCCAGTCTGCACAATGATTTTGTGACATGGACAGTCACAGCAGGAAAAAACGTCTATTTTTAGATCTCATCCTCCATCTGCCCACACACAACTTTGCTTGAATATCAAGTCTCTGTTCAGGCTCTCTTCTGCATCTAGTCTTACTACAATCATCTCATTTGGAGCCCAAGTAGCTCCAGAAAACACCTTTATAAGGAAATAGCCAGGAAAATGTGCTGTGCTGTTCAAAATAAGACCTTACATGTGATCCTGGAAAAAGCTTTATTACTAGAGATAGTAAACTAATATGTTTATAAAGGCCACATGTAACTCACCCCATGAACACAAACAGCTGGTTTTTACACACAAGCTTCACTCTGGTGAAATAATGAAAGCCACCTTTAATACCACCACCACCCATGAGGCCCAAACATAACCACCTCACTCTCACAGATACTGCTGGCTCCTTCAGTAATCCCAATCCACTATACCTTGTAGAAAAGACCATGGCAAATATAAAGTGTCACAAGGTTGTTAGTCCACACGCAACACTGACAAGCCAGCTCAGACTTGCAAAGAAGCAAGAAATACTCCGCAGGGTGTAGAGTGGCTCACAATCCACACTGTCCACTTAACCCCATAACTAGCCAGAGAAATAAGCAATGCATTTTAAGCATGACTGATATTTGGGTACTTTCATTTTAGGGTGCACAACTTGAGACGTGATTCTCAGAGTGCTGAAACCTGACAGTAAAAAAGCAAAAACAACCTCCAGTACCTTCAAAAGGTATTAATATAGACTAAAACTCAGGCCATTTTCGGAAACCAAGGTGACTGTGTATGCTTTGCCCTTTCACGTCATGAAAGAACACATTTTTAATGTCTCACCTTTTCGTGCCTCACCAGTCAGACACGCAGAAACATGAAAGAAAAGATAGTGTGATTCACGGAAAAACCCAAACAAACAACCTGCTGTCAAAGAGGAGCATCCTTCAGACTCTACCACTGCAGCACAGCCGTGCCGTTCGCTGCCAGCGAGCAGAGCAGTACAAACACTGCAAGCTCTCCTTTTGTGGACGCTAACATTTTATTACAGCTAGACAACACCTTGCCTTCCAAGTACACCTCGTACACTTCTACTTCCCTAAACAGACCTCCCGCTAACATATCATACCAAATCCCTGCAGTAACTACAAACACAGCCTGCCTGGTAGAACATCAGCAAACAATTTAGGACATACCTGTGTCCAGGTCAGCAGTGAGAACTTAAAGCGGAGTGAATCCCTGTTGGGCAGCTTCCTAATTTTGCCACCAACAGGCACATTTGGCACCTTTGTAAAGGGGCAAAAGGGGGACAGGCAGGTACAATCTATCTCTCTCTCTCTTTTTTTTTTTTTGCATTTAAGTACTCATGGCACTGGTCTAGCAGAAACACTAATTTAATTCTGAGCTTCTATAAATTCCTGAGCTAAACTGCTCCTGTCAAAAGCTCTTCGCGAGATCGCAGCTCTGTTTGTTTGGAGTGACATCCATTACATTACGCTGTCAAACATCAGACCACAGTCAACACTTTAGAAACATTGGATTAGGACCAGCAGAGACACATACTGGTATGGGAAGCTCTAACAGAAGTTGTAAGTTTGCCCGAGTAACACACTTACTCTGGGAAGAGGTCACCACCTTACTGACCCCGCTAAAACAGCTAGTTTCTCTGCTAAACATCAGTATTTCCTATCATGATAAACAAACCCTAAGCAGCAGATACAAGCACCGACAATTTAATCAAATTTAAAGGGAAAAATAGGCAAACAAAAAGCCTTACCCCATCTAAATCACACATACTAGCATGTATTAAATGTTACAAAAAACAGTAGCACGACCACAGATTAGGACAGAATGGTATGTCTTTGCTCACTACTTCTAGTAGCACCAAGGTTGTTAATCTATTTGACTAATCTCCCACCACTAGAGCTCCTATCTGATGACATGGCAATTTGAAAGAAACCTCACTTGCACTTTCACTTTTTTTCATGGGAACCACAGATTCAACTTAAAAAAAAAGTTCCTTTTAAAAAGATGTCATTTGAAGAAAGCATGCAACATCTCTACAGATCCCCAGCTTTACATTCGCATCTGCTGCATCTTCAGAAGAAATAACAAAAAAAAACCCCAAAAAAACAACATGTTACCTGGAGCATCAGTTCACAGTCATCTCTGCCAACAAATATCATCTCCCGAGGGAGCCGATGGCGAATGCCGGTGCTGCTCACCAAGAACCACGAAGTCACGCTCATTTTGGCGCTTGGCACTTAACCTTTATACATCCTAAACACACACAAAAAAAACAGGACAGACAGTGAGCTATTAACGAAGCGTGGAGTACACCAGTGCATAGCTGCAGTTCCCAAATTCCCTTGTGCAATGGCACCCAGTGCTGCCTCTTGCACTTTGTGTTCATGTCAGAAAAACATCTCCTGGTGACAAGCAGCTGTGAAGTATGCGCCAGGATCTGGTGCCCATGTGCCATGTGTAGGAGCTCTGCAGCCCTGGAACTATTCCCACAGCGAAGACTAAGGATCTGAAGGAAGGATTGTTTTGAAAAAAAAAAAAATGGAGCATGCAGCTGAATCCAATCAATGAAATGATGAAATATGGTGGGAAGGAAAAAAAAAAAAAAAAAAGACATCTTTTCCAGAACATTTCCTCATCATCAGCACTGTGTGCGAATCGCAGCTTGAGCTTCCCCATCATCAAAGATCTGGACCAGCACATCAGTAAGGTGCCATAACCTGGCTCTTTATAACCTTTCAGGGCACACTGCCAGGTGCGGTTACACCGGCGCTGGGAGGAGAACAGCCTCCCTATTGCTCATCCCACTTCCACACTGATAGAAGCCGGGAGCCCACAAGTCCTGCCTCCCTTCCTTCCTCCCTCACTGCGTGAGCTGGTCCAAAACCCAAACCCAGGACAGGAAGCACAGGCTGCCATTCCCACCGGCGGGTGCTGGTGGACTCCGCTCCTCTTTCCCCCCCCCCTCCCCGCAACAGGCAGAAGAGCAGGGAGCTGTAACCTGGGAGGGCAGCAGGTCTTATCGGGCACTCTCCCAGCCACACCTGTTTGTTGTCGCTGCTACAGCCCGGCTGCAGGCAGCCTGTTCCCGGGGCCTCTCCTCCTCCCTCTCCCCACAACACCGCCTTTTCCTCTCCCCGGCTGAAGGAAAAACACAAGCGGCACGCACCGGGCCCTCGCCTTTCCCTCACCCATCTCCCGGCATCGAAGCTGCCGTCCGAAATGCACCGAGGGAAGGAGATCTCCATTTTTATCTGGCTTGCGCTGCGCTCCCCGGCCTTCCCGCCGGCCTCCCCCGCCCCGGCGGCCCCGGGGACGCGCAGGTGACACCCGCGGGAGGATGAATGGCCTCCCCCGGCGGAGCGCAGGCCTGGGGCGGGGGAGGCGAGGGCAGACCGCACACCCCGCCGCCCTCTGTCGCTGCGGACACGCAAAACCGCTCTGGGAAGCAGGCGGCTAAGGGCTTCCGTGCCCGTGTCACGACACGCCAGCGGCCGGCCCTGCCGGGGAAACGCCGCCTGCCCGACAAAGCGCCCGGGGAGGGGAGCCGGGAGCCGCCGGCCCAGCCCCTAGCCTGGCTGCGGGGCGGCCGCCGGCGCCGGCCCTCTCCCCAGGGCCCCGACCGGGCCCCACTCGCCGCTGAAGGGACAACGGGCAGCCCCGGCCGAGGCCGCGGCGGGCCAGGTACGGTGGGGTGCGGCGTGTCGCGTCCCCCCCTCGCACACAACACCACGGGGCGGGCTCGGCCCTTTTGTCTGCCGGGGCCCGGCTTCCCTCCCCCGGCCCCCCGCCCGCCCGGTCGGTCGGTCGGTGTCTACGGGAGCCGCCCGCCCCCCGCCGCCCTACCTGCTGCGGCCCTCGGCGCGGTGGCAGGCCGGGCGCCGCGCCCCGCCAGCCGGCTCTGCCCGCCCCGCGGGCCGCTCCCGGCGCCCGCCCCGCCCCGCCCCCGCGCGCGGCAGGTTCCCGACGTCAGGAGGCGGCTCCAGCCGCCGGGCCCGGCCGCGGCCCGGCCGCCTCCCCCGCCCGGCCCCGGCTCCGGCCCCGGCTCCCCCCCGCACCGCCCGCCTCCGGCCCCGGGCCGTGGCACCCGAAGGGCAGGTGTGACAGGGGCGAGCGGGATCTCTGGGTGGTGGCCCCTCAGCCATGCCCTGGCTCGGCACGCCTCGTTCCGGGCTCTCTGAGGGGCTCGCCCAAGCCAACAGAGCCTCGCGACACCCCTCTGAGCGGGGTGCAGGCTGTCCTCGACTTTGGGAGGCCCAACGGGCAAACTCGGGGTTGTGGGACTGGAGATGCTGCTGCCTCCGGTAGCCACCGGAGCGAGCCCCGACACCAGCCTCTTCTCCCACCAAGGAAGCCCCAACACCAGCCTCTTCTCCCACCCAAGGGAGCCCCAACACCAGCCTCTTCTCTCATCCCAGTGAGCCCTGACACCAGCCTCTTCTCTCATCCCAGTGAGCCCCGACACCAGCCTCTTCTCCCACCCAAGGGAGCCCCAACACCAGCCTCTTCTCTCATCCCAGTGAGCCCCGACACCAGCCTCTTCTCCCACCAAGGAAGCCCCAACACCAGCCTCTTCTCCCACCCAAGGGAGCCCCAACACCAGCCTCTTCTGCCTCACTCTCCACCAAGCTTCAGGTATCAGGTTGACATCCATCTCCACGTGGCAGGCCTCAGGTCCTCTTGCATGGCAGTACCTAAAGGCGGTTGACAGGATGGAGTTAATCTCAAGGATCTGACCATGGAACAAGAGCCAGAGATGGGTACTGTGAAAGGACGTGCTATTTTATGGGTTCTTTTCAGTTGTAGGTAACTAGAAAATGCCTGAAGAGCAGTAAGTGCAGAGAGCAATGGCCCGATTTTTTTTCCTGTTGGGAGGAAGACTGAGTATCATGGTAATGGATCTGACTATTTGCCGATGGAAACGCTTTTTCAAGAGTGCCCTCAGCTCCTGCAGAAGTCAATGGGGCTGCAAACAGCAGCAGCTTTGCACTGGCTCTCTGGCTCCAGCTGGCACGGGCTGCTAAGGAAAGAATACAGGAGGACAGCAAGTTTGTAGTGGTGCTTCCCCAGGTTCATATTCCACTGGAAAGGCATCTTTGCGTTTAGATGCTCTTAAGTTTGGGTTTGAGTATTGTTTCTCAATCACCTGCTGGAGCTTCCTTTGATGTCTTCAGTGCTGTCGTTAAGAATTTTGGCTCCGAACATAACCTTAATAAAGCCTGATGGCATGGAAACCATAGGTCCAGTACACCAGTCGCTGGGGGCAGTCCTACAGCAGCGTCACTCTGTGGGCTTACTCCTGGCCTACAGCCATACTGCAAGGCTGAGGAGCCAGGGAGGCAGCAGGGCCGTGAGGAGGGAAGGAAAACAGCATTTCTTCTTTTCCCTCTTCTTTCTGAAGAGCAGTAGGACTTTTTTACTATTTAATTAATAGTATTATTGCCTTCTTTAATCAACATGTGACTTCTTCCCTGGCAATACATTGTGCCCCAGGCTGATTTCAAGGTGTGATTATCTTCAAAGACTTCCAAGCTGGCTGAGGCTGCAGCATCTGTGTTTTATTGGAGTGCTCTTGGTATCTCCTTGGAGCGGAGCACCACACCCTTGCAGCACGCCGTGTCCCTCGGATGCCAGGCAGGAGGATGGAGAGAGCAGCAGCCACTTCCAGCGGGCTTTAAGGGCTTTTGTATTGAGCGCTGCTATAAAGTAATAGAAATTTTTTATAAATAACAATGGACTTCCACTAGCTTGTCCTGTCGTTGAGTGATGTTTTATTTTTGATTTAACTGACCTATAGCTTAAGTTTTCTTAAGTCCTTTCTGAACTACATGTGCTTACTAGAGAGGCTGCTCTATGAGCTGATTTGTAGAGCATCTCTATACTGCTGTAAGGAAGTAGGATAATTTACTTTTTTATACAAGCCTGCCATCTAGGCAAATCTTTGTTATAAGTTACTATAAAAAGGTTAGTGTTTGCTTTAGTCCCTCTTTAAGCTCAGTTTTACCATTCATTAATACATGTGTATTTATCTGAACAGTCAGTACTTCACTATTTATAGAGAAGAAAAGTAGTCCCTGTTCCTACCTGTCTTCTGACCTGATTGAAGATGCAGTTTAGGCCAATACACTGGGCCTGGCTGACTGCTGCATTACAGCCTCTCGATTTTATTCTGGTAATCTAAAGGGAATAAAAAAGTTAATAAGTGGAATCTTTCCTTCTCCTCCCTCCTCACCTCTCCCAAAATAGTGTGTGGGCACCACAAGCTGCAGAATAGCCTGGTGCTACATCGTCATCTTTACATCCCAGGCAGGGGGTGCCTCTGTGGGAAAGAGAAGCTGTTGCACTGCTGTACTTTGATTTTTCAGGTTTTTTCCTATTGGAACAAGCCCCACTGGCAGCCACTGCAACCCGTAGGCTGCTCTAGTTTATACCACAGGCTGACCAAACACACAACTGCCTTTGGAAATAAGATACTATAGAAGTGTCTGAAAACCATCTCCTCCCGCGGGGAGGAGGGAGGGCCTGGGAAAGACCTCAAGAAGTTGGATGCAGCAGCAGCACAATGCGGCTCACGCTGAGTTTGCGACAGAAGGTGCTTATCTTGCAAGTCTCTCTACGCTCATCGACAGCGCTGTCACCTCCAACTACAAGGGACATGCCCACGGCTGTATTAACCTCCACGACCTGGGTGGCAGGAGGTTCATTGTACTGTACATTGTGCACGTGCAGAGTAAGGACCAGTCCCTGTCCCAAAACACTCATATTCCCAGCAAACAAGGAGTCTGATGTGGAGATAAAATGTCCAGGCAGAAGAATATCAGCAGGTCAAAGGGCTAAAGGAAAGCCAGATTTCTGTACCCAGAGCCGTTGAATTAGGTCACCTGCTCTACCGAAATACCTTTTGCCTGACACCCTGAGCCCACAGCTATCACAGCTTGGAGCAGAATCACTTTAGATCCCTGCTTCAAAACAAAGATCCCACCGTCCCCAGAGGAGCTGAACTGAAATCAAGCTCTTTCTGCCAGGCTCTGATGTAAGGGAGATTTTTGACAGAGTTCCCAAACATGAACCGTCTTGCTGCATCTTGCTGCAGAGGAGGCTTCTGTTCCAGACTGATCATAGCCAGATCCAGATATCCCATGTGGCTTCCCCCTGAAAGGCAGTTTCCCCTGTGCACGAGGTAAGGGAAAGAAATCATTTTGGTTATTGTTTAGATATTGACGTGACGGGTAGCTTATAAGTAAAGGTGTGCAGGACTGCTCGGTGAACTCTGCCTGATCAACCCGTCACAGGCTGGCTGAAATCTGGTGTGCGCAGCTGCACGCACATACATTCCCGGGCACACGTGTGCGGCTCGTGAATTCCTGGCTGCTTTGCATCAAAGAGACTGTAGAAGTAGTCATCAGGCACCGCTCCCCAAGGTTATCACATTTGCTCTTTGCTAAAACTTAGTTTGAGATGCACGGGGAGAGGTTCACAAGTAGGTCACGCAGGGTTTCTTAACCCCCTTCTTCACTCAGATGGATTCTGCTCCCCAGTGAGGACTTTCTTTCCCAGAAAGGTAAAAATTGCAGCCAGGCCAGTTCTTCTGGCCCCGCTGCAGGGAGCTGTGCATCCCTGCTGTAACACCTGCAGCGTTCTCACTTGGGATCAGGATTTCTGCCGTGATTTTTAATGCCAGCAGGAAAGATCTGTGGACTTTTGCAAGAGGACACTGCAGGTCTGAACCTGTGTCCTTTACACAGCTAATGGTGCTATTGCCTGCCAACAGAAAGTGTGGGGTTGAACCCTTTCCTACAAATCCTGAGACCACTGGTTCTGGGTATCAGCGTGAGCTTGATCATCATCAAATGCAAATATTATCCTCCTTCTGAATATGCACTTTTTAAGTGCCGTTTTGAAAATCTTTGAATTTTTTTTTTTTTTTTTTTTTTGTGTTTCTTGTTGATTGATTGATTTTTAAATGAGCAGGTATTTGTCAAGAGCACGGATGTTTATCTTAATTTTAGCTAGACTGGTGTAACAACGTTGCTGAACTGAGTTTGGACCAGCAAAAGCAATCTGCCCCTCCTCTGCCGAAGCATCAATCTTTCGCTCGGTCCAATACCTCAGTTGTGCCGGTTGCCAACATTCCCATCTCCTGTACAGCCAGGAACAGGCCCCAACCCTGCCTAGTCAACTGGAAAACAATAAGACCATTCATGTGCATGGTTATTCACTTGCATAAATGTTTGCAGAGATACAGTCAGACCGGGGCAGGCCTCTGTCGTTTGGATGGTTCTACAACACAGATTTTAACAAGACTAGTGTTTTTAACCCATTTTTAACCAACTACAGGCACAGATTATTAGCTGGAGCGTAGTAGCATTGCGCAAATGGCTTCAGCTTGGTCTCCTTGTTTTATACCAGCTGGAGAGTTTTTCCTGCATTTTTTTTTTACCCACAACATAGTACTATGTACCAACGTGACATTTAATTTTACTACTATGGCATTTACTAGAACAAAAAGAAAAAATTTCACAGAAAGAGTGGTCGGGCATTGGAATAGGCTGCCCAGGGAGGTGGTTGAGTCACCATCCCTGGATGTGTTTAAGAGACGTTTAGATGTGGTGTTGGGGGATATGATATAGGGGAGAACTTTGTAGTGTAGGGTAGATGGTTGGACTCGATGATCCCAAGGGTCTCTTCCAACCTGGACGATTCTATGATTCTATGATTCTATAAACCCCTATATGCGTTAACACTTCTTTTCAGAATATGCGGCATGGCCTTCTCCAGTCATTCTCTTTTATTCCCCTGCTATGCCACAGAAATTATTTTCTTTTTATTATGTAGCCTGAATTGTAGAGCTATTTTTAATTTATGACCCTCATAACTTGAGGGGGGGGGGGGGCGGGCAGGAAGAAATATCAGCGCAATAAAAGAGTGGAGCTGGTGTAGTGTGAACATTGGCAGAATGTCTCATCTAGGATTTGTGTGGTATAAAACTTTGCTGAAAGAATTAAAAACATATGCTTAACTGATCTCATATTTGGCATTTTTAATTAGTAAAAGCTCAGCAATGATGATGTCGTGCTGTCTGATGAGATTAGGTCAGATGATACATGGTTGCATGGTGTGGCATCTTAAATAGGAATCACCTTATGGCAAGTTGGAGCTATTTTGATACCACATTTAAAGAAATAGCTTCTCGGGGAAAGTTGATTGGTTTCATAAGAGAAGCAGCAGGGTTTTGAGGACTCCTGTGTGGGAGAATGGGAACAACGGGCAGCTTGAGATCATCTCTGTTTCCATTTTTTTTTCCTCTTATTTGTTCAATTAATTTTCGTGGATGTGTGTATTTCTTATGAGAAAGGTTGCAAGCCTACTTAGACAGAAAAATGATTTCATGTGGCCTGGAGAGCCCAGTGCAACATGCATGGCCAGAGGACTGTACTTTGCCCTCCAAATTCCTTCTCCCATTCCTCTGTGGTTGTTGTTATAACGCTAAGGCAGGAATATTTGGTTGAATACCGGAGATGAAAGATTTCCTTAAGCAGTTTTGCTCCAGTAACCACCTCTGGTTTTCTTCTCCTTCCGTGTCCCCTGGTACTCCGCTCATGCACTTGTGCATTTTCCGACCCAGCTCAAGGTTTATTTTGGGAGTACATTCGCTGCAGACTCTGCTTCACGCAGCTGATCCTCTACTACCCTGTCCCAAGGGTTTGTTTGTTCAGAAGATGTTTTATGGAACTTCTCCCCATTGGACCAATTTCAGGCCTTTCTAGGAAAATCCTCCTGATACTTAGTTCACTGGGGCCATTTGATTGATATTCATGAAGAGGATGAAAATCTTGATTTGAATTAAAACACTAGTTTACACTAAAGAAAACTGAGATTTTCATTCAGGACGCGCTCACTGATTTATGAACTGCACAAGGTTGCTCCTTGCCTGAGAGAATTATTAAGACAAGACTTAGAAACTTAGCAACGGGTGAATGAGAACTTATGAAAAAGACACCTTTCCTGCATGTTTTGATCAAATTAATGTCTTTTACTGGAAATCCAAGACTGCTGAACTTTCTTTGCTGGCCTTATAAATAAGGCAAATGAGAAGGGAGATTTGAGGTTACAATAGACAATTGTATCTCTAGAGGAGTCATTACTATTGTCTCTGTAGCCAAAGGTTTGCTCTGCTGACCAATATTAGATCATACCATTCTGGTTTAATGAAAACGTTCTGCTTGAAACTATCTTCTTGGTTTCTTGCATTCTATTGCATTGTAATTTTTGCCTGCAGGATGAAAAGCTTTGATGAAATACTTAACAGATACATTTAGAAAAAAAATCATAGTTCCTTTTAAGTTGAAGGATATGTCTACAGTAACATCCAATGTAGAGGTGAAGGCCTTACAGGAAGAGAAGGTTCATCATTTGCTGGCCTACAGAGAATAATATACTAAATCACTTGGAGATTCACCTATTTTCTGCCCCGGGAAATTAAAACCCTATTCCGCTATGTTGATTTTCAGTGATGCTCTTCCTTCACTTGAGAATGGTGGGGAAGAACATTATGCCTATGGATTAAAAGGTCAGCAGTGTCAGGATGAGCCAGCCTGTTTTGATGGGGTCAACTGTAGGGGCAGCTTTAGTAATTTATAGCATACAAGCCGTAGGTTGGAGATTTATAAGCTTGCGAGGCATTTTATGAGAACTCATCAGAGCAATATTTATTTTTTTCGGGGAAACAGTTGGATTAGCAGCACCATAGGAGAATAAAAGCCACCAGAAGGAGACCAGCAGAGCACTATTTTCAAGATGTAGGCGGTAGCAGATTCGTTACATGCCAATTCTTAAAAGCTTCAGGATACTTTGGGAAAATCTTCTTTAGTCAGCAGGTGCATGAACTCCCATGTGTTCCACATTCATTAAACCATCTTAAAACCCTGCAAAATATGTGTGTTAGCTAACTGTGCACACACACTTGGGGCTGTCCTTCTCACCATAGATTTTATAAGCAGAAGCTCCATCCATTTCAGGTAAACAGAGCGATCCCTACTGAGAAAAGTTCTCAGGCAAGCTGAGCATGGATCATTGTATCATTTCAACACTCCTGGCAAGTCTTAAGTTCCAGGGTATTAGGGTATTTCCATGCTAGTGAAATTAATTCCTGAAAACAAGTTGCGGGTAGGTGAGATAGTTGATTGAGGAAGGCGAAGGGACATCTGAAGAAGAACCAGAGGTACCACAGTGTTGGTTATCCGCCAAGCACAAAGCAACTATGTACTTCCTACACACACAGGCTGCTTTGATTAAATTGTCCAGAAGAGACTCAGAATACGTCTCACCTCCAGTGATTTTCACTATCTTGCAGTATTTTTCGAGATGAATAAAATTCTGGGCCCTTTCGATACCTCTACCTACAAGGTGAATGCCTGCTGGGAGATAACAGCACCTCCCATCTGCCATTGTTAATATCAGCTTCAGTGTTTGGGGATGAATCGCATTTTCTGCAGGAAAAGCTTTAGCAGAAACAACTCCGAACTGCTTGCATCTGGCCATTGCAGGCAGAAGGACTGTGTTGTAGCTCACTGGCCAGATCTAATATCAGAGGACATAGGAGCTCACAGAGCAGGGTCCGCCCGTCAGCTTTGGCTGATGCCTCTCCTTTCCCTGGAGCACAGCAGATTTGTGCAGATTTCCTCTATTTCGATGCCTTGTGTCCGTGCCACTGGTTCCAAAGAGAAAAGGAGGCAGGTAACACCAGCAAACAGTGCCTCTAGGAAAAAAAAGTGACTGTCACACCAGTCACTGCTTGTCACACCTGCCCAACAGCCGAGTACTTAGTGGGGAAAATGGATTACACTGCTAAATCTCACTGAGGGGCTGTAGCCATCCTTTTTGCACTGGGATGTGCAGAAAAGCTTCTGCATCCCATCACAAGGCAGAGCCTTCTCCATGGCACATCACCATCTCAGTCATGTCTAGCTTCATTTTGCCTTTGCCGCTGGCTGCTACAGGTCAAATTTCTTCTCTTGGGATCTTGAAGAACCATCCTAGATCTTTCTGCCCACTCACCAGGAGTTGAATTTAAATACAGAGACATTCATTAGCACTGTGTTTTGTCTTAATTTCTCATTTATTCTCAAGGGTTATTTTCCCCACTCTACATTTTAACATTAGATGTTTCTCAGTACCTGGGCCTGCATATGCATCAGCTCAAACACATAGTGGAGAACAGAGGAGCCAGCACAGCAGAGAGAAGCCATGAAGAGGTTCTCCAAGTGCTGTCACTGAGACTGGATGGTCAGGAAAAAGCAAGCATGAAAGAAAGTGCAAGAAGAGCGATAAAAAGGCTGAGGACCATACACCTTGGTGTTGTACAAGAGTGAGAAGTAGCAACAGCAGGTGGGGAATGAGAGTTGTCCCACTTTGCAGCTATTTTTCCTCCTGTCATCTCTGGTACCCAAGTAAACTGCAAGCATTTTGGATCAGGGACTGTCTTTGTTTGAACTATGCATTGAGCTTCTTGGCACTCCTCTAATACAAATGATCATTCAACAGAAGCTATTGTATACCTGGCATGGTTGAAAATCAGATCCCTTTGAGACCCTACATAAAGTGGAGATAACATCTTATTAGAATTTAACTATGAAGACGATAAAGTGAAGAGAGGAGAGAGATGGTGATATAGTTAAGGTTGGTGACGTGGTCTTTAATTTCTTTCTTTGATTGACTGGTAATAGCTGGAAAAGAAAGAAACTGAGCAAGGTCTTTCACTCAAATAATCACATTTATAATAAGTCATCTTATTAACATAAGGAGAAGATGAATTGGAAATTCTCCAGTGTGTAGTTCGACTGGTCCTATGATCTGTTGTTCAGCCATAAGCTGATTGCTCGGGACACGTCTGGACAAGGAGAGGAGCTGAGGTTAACCGCACTCTGCAGAGAGCTCGCTGTGCCCTTTCACAGTCAATTCAGCAAACTTCATGCAAATATCTTTTGCAAGCATTTGAAGGGAAGAAAAAAAAAGCAATACAATACTGTCTTGGTGGCACAAAAGGACTTTTGAAATTTCCAGTTAATACTTGAAAGCATTTTGAACTCTGACTAGTGCATTGGCCAATTATTTGCCAGGTTTCATTGTTCCATCCTGCAGGATGAAAAGTCACACATAAGTATGGCTTAGGTTTCCTCTCCCCTACAGATCAACCTTTGCAAACAGAAATGGGCATAATAGCTTCCAAAGAGATGACATTTCCTGCTTTAAAGCAAAAAAAACAACAAACCAAACACCCAAAATAGCTATCTTTTAAGCTATTCCTTAAAGAAAAGGGGGATGGAGTTGGAGTACGAGAGTGATTCTATCATTCCTAGTACGCCGCAGAGCCCCACGCACCATGAATAGGTGGAGAAGCACTGCACTGGTGGGGCTGGGGGGCTCCTACCACACGAATCCTCTGAGCAGCAGGACCACAGCCCCTTCCCCACTGCCCTGCTCACAGCGGCTCGAAGCTTGAGCCCAAGAGTGTCCAGGAAGAGAGAAGTCTACCTGATGTAACATAACCCACATGAAGGGATGTCGGCACCTTCAGAGCCCTAATCATTAGGTCAGGTCATAAACTGTAGACATTAACAGTGGCAGCGATGATGTCATTGGCCATCAGGCACTTCCTCATGGTGCACCTTTGTAGCTCTGAGCCATTTCTGTGCTGAGCTAACAGAGTTAAGACATTTTCTTCCGTCTCTGCGCTACAGCTGGTTAATTTTTTACATTTGAAGCACTTAGAGCGGATGGTGCATAGAAACCAGCTTTTAAAAACATGAAAGATGCCTGCTGTTGTAAAATAAATTTGAGAATGCTATTGGCTTAAGAAAAGTACTGTGCTGCCTTTCCGACTGATTTAAAACTTGAATTGCAGCCATTTATAGCTTTAACAAAAATCAATAAGACCATACGCTGCGTCAGTCATCGCCTGTTTCAATCTTTGAATTCATTTGGGCAGGCAGTAGCAAAGATACTAGGGAAGCTGTGGCTGCCCCATCCCTGGAGGTGTTCAAGGCCAGGCTGGATGGGGCTTTGAGCAACCTGGTCTAGTGGGAGGTGTCCCTGCCTATGGCAGGGTGAGTTGGAACTGGGTGATCTTTAAGGTCCCTTCCAACCCAAACCAGGCTATGATTCTATAATTCTATACCAACATCCTGGAAGGTTAAGTTCACTCCTGAAGATCCTTTAGGATTTCAGTGGGATTTTCATATTGCTGTAGTCTTGAACAATCAGGTCCTAAATCGGTCACAAGTACGTTAAGTAGAACAGGGCAATAAACTGGCATTTGGCTCTAGTTTACATTTAAGATGATGCTCACTTCAAAAGCACTTGCATCACTAGATGGAAATCGTAAAATTCTTGATGATGATGTGAAAAGGACTGAGGTGTTCAATAAATATTTTTGTTCTGTATTTGGAAACAAGAAGAATCATGCACTGATGTCATGAGAACAATGCACTTTTCCATCCCATTAGTAACCAAGGAGGCTATTAAACAGCATTACTAGAGATAAACATTATTACCTTAACAGGTCCAGACAACTGTCACCCTCACAACCGCAATGAATTGGCTCAAGGGACCTCTGACCCATTCCTACTTAATCTTCGAGGACTGCAAATGTTTTAGAGGACTGGAGAAATTCTGCATTTTGGGCAAATGATTAAAAAAGAATCACTAGGGCAATTGAAGTAATTCCAAGCCAGTCAATTTAGCAATTCTGGGCAAAGTAATGAAATATGAGTATGGAAGTCAGCAAATAAAGAATGTCAGTGGAAATAATAGGGGTCAACATGATTTACAGGGAGAAAATCTTGTGAAGGAAACTTGATTTGGTTTAGTCGATAACAGCTACTAAATAGATGTAAGATACTCGCCTTTTGTAGATTCCCTGATCGTTTGCAATACTCTCATTGTAAATTACCATAATGACTAATAACATTAAAGTGTCAGGTAAGTGAATTAAGAACTGACAAACGGGCAAGTCTTAAGTAAAATACAGACTTTGGTGAAGACTTAGCGAGAAACAGAAGTGGAACCAGGTCCTGATAATGCAGCCAGCATCACCCAGCTTCTCTTTCTAAGCTGAGTGGTTGGTTCAACTCGTGTAAAACTGACTCTGATTGAAAAAATGGGGATGTCATGGTTTATAGGAGGGCTAAATGAAGCAGGTTTTGTACCACTGCCTCCCCTACAACTGGCTATGAAAATTTATCATCGTATAGCTGAGCTGCAGCTGGTCTGAAATCCAGAGCGAGTGCAAGGCAGGAGCTCAGCCCTGGGGCCTCTCTCCTGGCTGTGGCAGAAGGGACAAGCGCTGGTTGGATCCAGAAGAAAGACAATCTGAACCGCTCCACTTTAGTGTCCGTGGGGAGCCCCCGGATCCTGCTCCAGCGCTCTAGGATGAGGAGATCACCTGCTGGCTGGAGACGGGCCATGTCCTCTTGTGCATTGCTCCTGGAAGCCTCCTAGGCTTGTCTGCCCTGGTCCATCTTCATGGGCCCGCAGGAGCACAAGAAGCTGGGCATTTGGGATTCTGGTTTTCGGTCACCAAAGGAGTCGTGCTGGGAGTATTTAGCACAGCTGAGTGGTTTGTCTGTGCTCCGGCTGCTTTTTCTAGACAGTGTAAAAATAGAAAGCTGAGAAGTAAAACATGGAGATGTTAATATTCTTACACAGCGAGATTTCACATCCCTGAGAACTCACATTCCAAAATCCTCTTTGGGGGAAGGAAGAAAGGCAGGACAGGCTTTGAACACCCTCATCTAGTAGGAATAGATCCCTCAAAATCTATTTACATTGGGAGAGGGTCTGACCGCATGCATTTATTCTGCTCTGTATAATTGCCACTCTTGCCTCCTGGTAATTATTTTACTATCCATGAAGGATTACATTAACCTGGAAGAGAAAAAGAAAAAAGCAGGGGCATGTGGGGAAGTCTTTGAACACCAAATTCATTCACCAGTTAGAAACAAAAGTGCGTGTTCAGAAGGTTAATTAACAAAAAGTCTGTCTCAAGGCAACTGCTGCTTCTTACTAATGGTTACCATGAAAATTCATAAATTCACTGCTCCCGATGGGAGGATTTGCTGACTGCCAACTGCTGAACCTCTCTGCTCCTTCACGATGGAAAGGTAGGGGATGGCCAGAAAAGCCCCTCATTCAAGTGAAGGGGTAAACTCCCGCTGACTTCAGCGAGGCAAGTTTTGCATTCCGTGTCCTTGTCTGGCAGGGACACACATCGCCCCATGCTCAGGGAAGGGTTTAAACCGCGGTCTTTGCTATTTGAAGGGAAACTTAAAGAAAGCTCTTGACCTAAAATTAGCACTGCCAGCTGCGTTTTGGGCAGCACACCAACTTTTGCTTTGCTCTTGACACCAGGCAGGAAGGTCCAGACTACAAAGGTTCCTGATGCCCCGGGGACCTGCTCCCACCGAGGGCAGCCAGAGCCAGTCCGTGATGAGACCCAAGAGCTCACACACACTCTGGGAAGTGATGGCTTTCCTGGGAACGGCCGTACCCCGTAAGGCAAGGGGCCACCAAGGCAGCAGTACCTCTCTGCCCAAAGCCAAAGTGAATTCCTGGAGAAAACTGGAAAAATACCTACTTGCCCTGGGTATTGCCCGGCTGCCAGCCATTCGCAGCTCAGGGGTTTCCTGAGGTCTCTGTTGTTTCCGTCTCCTAAACAGCCTTTTGCGAATCTGCTCAGCCTCTCCTTGAACTCAGGGTAATTTTTATCATGCGCAATCTAATATTGCATCAAAGAGATACAAGGCCCATAGGACCATGTTTTTTCCCTTCCTTTACCAGGGTACAGTGTGCTCCCCGGTAGCAGGGGAGGCAGAGGGGATTTATGACACCTGTATTTCAAGGTCTCACCGCATTTGAAGGCTGTTATAGATCAGCTTGCACTGAGTTTTCCTTCAGGCTTTTATGCAATTACTGTGATTTCTTGGCACCAGGCACTAATGATTCACCTGAGTTGAGCCATGCGCAAGACGATGTGGCTCTGGAAGGCTTCCCACCGCAATCGCTGGGCTCAGCAACTCCGCGAGGTGAATACAAAGGATCTTGCAACTGCTAAGCCTTCCAGGGAAAAGGAGAGGCTTTAAAGAAGCTCAGCAGTCATCTGCACTCATCACAACCATAGACTTCATAAATCAAGCTTAGCTCCTTTGCTGGAGAAAAGCAGCTTCCGAATATCTGAGGCCTGAAGGGAGATGGCATAGATAGAAGGCCGGGTTTGGGGGACAGGGTTAGATGTTGGGAGGGTAGAATGGGTTTCCACAAAAATGACAGAAGCCAAGGACCCAAAGAGAAACACAGAAGTGACTGCAGAGCCCACCCTCCTGCAGCAGGCCTGGGGTAAATAGCATAGGCTGTAGAGATGGATAAGAAGACAGAAGGCAGAGAGATGCCAAGAAAGCAGCAGAGATGCAGCATCACTTGACATCCAGAAAGCAAGGTGGCACTCAGGGCTGGGTGTGCCATTGCTCGCTGAAACTGAGAGTGGAAAAAAATACAGCGTTCACCAGCACCTGACCCAATGCCTGTTTCTGTCAGCAGCTGAGCCACTGCTCTTCTCAGCCTGGCACGATGGGACATGGCAGGGGGCTGCAAGACTTTGCATAAGGTTGGAAGCATGAGTCTGGCAACACCTCCCCTCACCACTGTTACGCAGCAGCTCTACAATCCAGATCAAGTATTATCAAGAGGTTTTCTATCGACCAGATGACACATCATTTGGCCCCACTTGGGTCTATTCATGATATACATTAGTTGCGATGCCTCTGTTGTACATACTGTCTTACTGAAATTACTGCCAGCATAAACTGAATGCTACCCATGTGCTTTCCAGGTGAGATTGCAATAGGATAACCAGAGGATACAGGGATGAGGCAGGGCAGAAGGTGAGGAATCAGCCCTGCAAGCCCACGGGCAAATATTCACACACACTTACACGGCCAATGCACAGAACCACCTCAGCTGCAGGTGGGAGAGCATCACTCCACAAAACCCAGCAACCTGCAAGTGAGCTAGTATCTTGAACAGGCAAAATCCAGAATGGTCTTGGTGACATGAACATTTCTGCTGTTGTTTTCAAGATCTGTGCTTCTTGAACCTGTTTATCTTGTGTTTAGCTCCATGACCTGATTAAATCACAAGTCAGCAAAAGAAGTAAGCTCAAAATTATGGTGTAAGCCCAGCGGTTCTCTTTAAGGTAATAGAACAGAATAGAATAGTCCCAGCTGGAAGAAATCAACAATGATAATCAGGTCCAACTGCAATATTTGCCTATAAAAAGCTGTGCGTGTTCTCCCCAGAGCCACCTGTTTTGCCCAGTAGATATGCCCAGTAGATGGGGCTTTACTCTGTTACTTGTAGTTCTATCACAAGAAACATTCATTTTAAAATTTGATATGCCAAGCACCTTCCTTAGATTGAATTTACTCACGTTTCTTGATGCCAGTGAAGATGGCAAAAAAATCTTGCTTTGTCATGGCTTGAAATGGTGTAAAAAGACAGGGACAGGAAGCCTGAGGTGTAAGGACTGGACCATATTCAGATGCTCTGGGTTCATCCAGGTGCTGTTTCGCTCCTTCATAATCATGGAATCATTTAGGTTGGAAAAGACCCTTAAGATCGTTGAGCCTGCTCTGAGGGCAATGGGAAATGGCAGGTGAAGGGGTGTAGGTGGCAACTTGGCCACCTCCATTTGGTCCTATGTCAGTGTGTCTGAGTGAGGAAGACTGGTCAGGTGTGGGAGAGAGGCCGGTGTAAAGACCAGGCTTCTCCCAGATCTCCCCATCTTGGTGAACCACAGCCCATTGCTAGAGTTCCCAAAGAGAGAGGGTTGCCAGCATTTCATAGAAGCAAGACTTTTTTCCTTTCTAGTCTTTCTTAGAAATAGCTTAAAAAGAAACTTGGCTTCAGTTATGGGCCTGAGGCAAAGAGAGGATGGAGGGGTTTAACCCAAATGACTAAGCCTTCAACAGAATATAACTAAGTGAAAACGGGTTTATGAGAGGAAGTCAGAAGTAACACTGCCAACCTCACCTATAAAAGGTATTATGTCAACTGAGATCAACAATTTGTGGTTTCGGTCCTCTCCAAGATTTATAATGGGCTGTGAACTTCTTCCTTTGTATATTTGATCACATCAAGAGATACCGTATTTAGAAAATCATTTGGAGAGTGCCTAAATGAAATAAGGGATTTTAAAATGCCCTTGTTTATAATGGACTTTCTAAGTTCCTGTTTTTGCTGTGATTCCTTCAGCTCTTCCAACAACACAAATCTGTACAGCAGATGAATATTACAATGATTGCTTTTAAATATAAAAACACACATATTGTATACACTAGTGTGTTCTTAATAAAAAAAAACACAACCAAACAACCTGAAAGAATCTTTAAGAATGTGAACTCTCTTTTTCGAAAACTAGATAAACTTACTGTAATGCAGCTTCCTAGTGTAAAGGTGGCTTATACCTAGCCATCTTCCCTTCCAAAAAATGAATAAAAGAATTGTCACAGTCCCTTTTGTACCAAAAATTGTGCCCACATGAAGGAAGAAGATGGGTGAGGAATTGTCTCTTACAGCGATGCCAGTATAGTTGAAGAGGTAAAAACAGAAATGGAAATTGCTTTTTCACTTGAAAGATTGTGTCTAGGATGCATGACAGAGGTGAAACAGGAGAAGGAAATGCCTTAAAATGAGCTTCCTGGTGTGGTCACACTTGCTATAGAGTACACAGATGATCAGTTCCTTTCAGAGCACTCGCTCAAAATTGCCTTATTTAACTTTCTTACTGCCCAGTATTTCATGTTCTTTCCTTGCAAAACAAATGCCCTCAAAATTCAGGTCCTTTTCCCTTTCTCATTTAATTTTTTTTTTTTTTTAGCATAGACTTCCTTAGCTGTAGTATAAAGCTTAGCTGCCTCCCACGCTGAGTCTGGTCCTGTAGCCTCAGGCAACCACATCACAACACCCCACATATAAACGGATCAGACTCTACCTTGAAAATCACTCTGGGCTTCTCCTCCCAGTACTCATCCCCACGAGGACACTCTTCCAGCCCCAAGAGTTAGAAGCTGGCTCGTTCCCAGCCAAAACTACTCATGGGACAATCTAGATCTGCTGATCTTGGTGCCAGTATCAAAGCCAGAAGCCAGCTTCACCCTTCCTGGGGCATGGTCCCCACACCACAGCAGTGTGGTCACAGATGTGGACACGGCCCCTTCAGCTCCAGTTTGCTTGGCTGGGCCCCACTGTCTGTCTCCAATATCTTTTGCACAAGAGGTGATGGTGGAAGGACGTGCTCCATGCAGTGCAGTGTGACACCATGCTGGAAATAGTGGTCCTTCCTCTTCCTCACCACGGCTGCTGCCTCTCACCCAGGTACTCCTAGTTTGTGCTAGAGCCAAATTCACATAAACAAAGAGAAAAAAAAAAAAATAAAAAAAGAACAAACCGCATTATTTTAGCCCAGGACAGGTCTTCAATGGTTCAATGGCAGGACTGCTCCCTTCAGTGGCCAGATCAACTTCAAGTGCTCCTCTCTCATCGCCTCCTATATTTTCCTTCCTTTCACACAGAGGACCTGACTGAGCAGAGCATCCCAGGCAAAGTCTCACCAGCCTCTGTACCGTGGCCTTCATCCCTCCTTATAACTACTGGAAATACACCTCCATGCCTTAAATCCCTGGAGTAAACTCACTGCCCTCAGGGCCATGGCATATTGGTGGCTCAGGGGAGGCACTGAGGTGTTCTCCTTCCTGGTCATTCCCAAGCCATCAAGCATCTGTTTCACAGCAGAAACTCTGTTGTTACTCCATGAGCTCATGCTCACAGCAACTGAATTTCATCCCCTTCTCCCACTCTTTCCCTCTGTGTATGACCCTCTGAGACACACCAGCTCCCCTGTACTGGCACCAGTTCCCCAGTCTCCTTCTTGAGGAACCGCTCCAGTAGCTTCCCCGAAGGCCTTCCCTGCTGCTTACGTTGCCCTGGCCAATTCCTTACCCCACCAAAACACTCCTACTAATTCCCATCTTAATGCATAATTTCCCAAATGGCACTTTATCAACTGCTTCGAGAAACAAGGTGGGTAATGTATGGCTGCAGTAGCTCTTATCTGGAAGATCAGTTCTCTTATCAAAGAACGCTAACAGGTTAGGCTGGCACCGTCAACTTTGGGTAAGCTCTATTGGATGTTATCTCATTTTGTATATGCTTCCATGTCCGTAAGCCCTCATCCCTTCAAAGTTTCTTTAAAAGTCTTTCATCCCGCTGAGGTGAGATTAATCTAACCTGTGGCTGTCCTGATCTCACCCTTCGTCTCCACTCGTTTCAAGTTTGTGCACAAATAGAGCCTGTTACTTGCCCTGTTCTTCTCCAAACCAGAGTGTACGTGTTGCCTTCCTTTAATGCAGACGTTTTCAGCAGTGTTTTGCTGCACGTTTTTAGCAGACAACAGCAACAATCAAAAAAACCAACCACCCTGATATCAGGGTGGTTTCAGTATTTAAAGGGGGTCTACAGGAAAGATGGAGAGGGACTCTTTATCAGGGAATACAGTGACAGAACGAGGGATAATGCTTTCAAACTGAAAGAGGGAAGATTTAGGTTAAATCTTAGGAAGAAATTCTTTACTGTGAGGGTGGTGAGACACTGGAACAGGTTGTCCAGGGAAGTTGTGGATGCTCCGTCCCTGGGAAGCATTCAAGACCAGGCTGGATGGGGCTTTGAGCAACCTGGTCTAGTGGGAGGTGTCGTGTCTCTGGTCCTGGCAGGGGACATGGAACCAGATGACCTTTAAGGTCCCTTCCAACCCAAACCAAAGGATACAGTTGGCTTTCTGGGCTGCGAGTGCACATTGCTGGCTCATGTTGAGCTTATCATCCAACACCCCCAAGTCCTTGCCACATGTCCACCCACCTGTAATATTTATATAGCTCCCCATCGTCTTTTAGCTGAGCACTCAGGATAATACGTTTATTCCCTTCTGAGGCAGGAGAATTAGCCTTTTTTTCCATTTTACTGGAGGAAAAATGAGGCACGGGGGACTAGATTTATGTCATATAATACCATAATAGCATAAATACACATAATAGCCACGTAATGGCTATTTTAAAATCTTTAGCTGCAGTCTTCATTATGCACCATTTTTCAAGGTGCAGTGAAAATCAAAATGTCCCAGTGTGGGAAAACTGCTTACTGTTACCGAAAATATAAAGTAGGTTTTTCACAGCAAAAGAAAAAATCCCACAACCTCAAAGGTGGTTTCACTTAACTTTTCTCATTAGCAAAATACATTTATAGTCAAAACACACCCCTAACAGACATCACTATAATCTGTAAGTACATAATACGCATTTTAATTCATTTTAAGATGTTTGTCTGCAGCAAGTCTTCCATTTTTAATATACCTGGCTGCTTCAAAACATTTGATGTTACGAAACAGTTGGCTCTCAATGTTGCTCAGAGTTTATAGATAAGAGGTACCCAGCTGCCCCATAGAAAGGCTCAGCCCCGTGGGGTTTTCAGTGCTGACTTCTCCTGAAGCCAGCCTTAAACTGGAGCAAGCACTTACTGCCTGTGTTTGCATTTGCTTCCTTGGCTAGTGTCTTGTGGTGCCTTTTACCATGAACTTCATGCAGGGGTTTTCGCTCCTGTGCTCTGAGAATATCATTTTTCCTAAGACAACCGGGCAAGGGACATAAAAGTATTACCTTAAATACACACTAGAGGATGCTCTTGGGTCAGCAGTGAGAGACAAACTGCTTCCTTCTGCTCTCAACCTGCAGTGCTTCCAGACGTTCCAAGGCTCAGGAAGTTTCAAGGTTTATCCAAGGCTTAGATGGTGTTTCAAGGCTTAGAAAAGATGAGAAGAAAATGCTCACATAGGGACAAAAGTGTAATGTAAATGACAAAGTAGTGACAAAAACTACTTCCCCCTGCTTTTGCAATGCTATTACAGCTCAATATATGTTTAAAATATGCATGCGGGCAGGGACTTAGACAAGCCCAGTAGTTTCTTTGTTGTTTTTTTAAATCATCTATTCATTTTACATTATGTGAGATGTAATTTTGAGAGAGAACATAGGGCAAATATCAGATAAAGTGCAGGTCTAAATCCTCATGTGCTGTAAACGTTACTGTAGATAACGAGGAAAGAAAGGAGGAAATTGGTGCTGCGAAGAAGCACCCATCCCACCGCAGCACCCATCTCCCACTGGGCAGGAGCTCCCAGGACTTGAAAAATATCCCGAATTTCAGCCTCAAGGACTCTCTGCTCTCAGGCTGCTGGGCACAAGTGGGAGCCCCTGTCCTCCCAGGGGGTATCGCAGGGATGTTTCTGGGTCCCAGACACCTTCACACAACAGCCTGGAGGATGGAGGTCAACGGAACTTTTAAGCACTCAAGTGCTCCCATTGAGCCAAGATCTACATGGACACGCAGCGGGGCCTTCCCTCTCACCAGTAACAAGGGAACTTGTGCAGAGATTTTTGTTTGGACCAAATGCTTGTTTATACCGGCAATAGTGTCTTGCTCTGCCATGGTTTTATTTTGCTGGTTTGAAAGACTTACTCTAAAAGCCCCCTTTTTAGCAAACTGCCTCATTTTGCAGGATGAAAACCATTGCCGGGCGCTGGAAAAAATCCAGTATAACAAACCACCTGGATGCAAATTCAGACTGTCAGGTGAGATTCAAACTAATAATAATAATTAAAAAAAAAAAAGATTTTGAATCATAGAATGGTTAGAGTTGGAAGGGATCCCCCCTGCCATGGGCAGGGACACCTCCCACCAGACCAGGTTGCTCAAAGCCCCATCCAGCCTGGCCTTGAACACCTCCAGGGATGGGGCATCCACAACTTCTCTGGGCATGAAGGGCTGCAATTTCAGGGGGAGTTGGAAAACCCAGGGGGGGATTTTTTTTTGTTTTTTAACAAAATCTTAAAAAAAAATGTTAAACAGCGTCTTGGCATTCTCAAAACAAAAGTGAAAGGAAAACCCACCATAAAAAGCCACATTAATTTCACCACAAGGTGACTAGAGGATGCTGTGTCTGTAATAACCTTGCTAAAACTGCAGCTCAGGAGGCTCTTCAGGGACCCAGCGCCTGCGAGGCTGCAGCCACGAGAAACCTTTCCCAGGAGCAAGGCTTACTCCAGCCTTGACAGTCTGTCCAGCAGAGCTTATTTCATAGACAAAACTTTTGGTACTTTGCTCCTGTCTGAAGG
Organism: Numenius arquata; assembly: GCF_964106895.1. Classification (NCBI taxonomy): domain Eukaryota; kingdom Metazoa; phylum Chordata; class Aves; order Charadriiformes; family Scolopacidae; genus Numenius; species Numenius arquata. Next base: position 4,551,578 of record NC_133581.1, read on the forward strand.
GAAGGTAGATGTCAACCTCTCCCACAGCACAAGGTCATCCATCAGCTGGAGTGATGGGGAAGGCTACCACACACAAAACCTTTGCCATCCACATACAAAACCATTGAGCCCAGTCCATGGTACGGCCCCAAGGAAGATGATGATGTAAACTGTGCCGCTGCTCAAACTTGTCCAGTGGAGAAGTTCTTGATGTTCTGTAGACCAGTGGCAGGAAAACCAATTATAAAAGCAGATTAACGGTGTAACCAGTAGTCGTGACACTCACCTGGGACTGCAGGTTGCAACTCAAGACCCTGCTGCAATCCAGAGAACATCTTAATCACTTAAACTGAAGCTGAAACTGAAGCTGAAACTCTTGCTCTGAACTTCAGACCCCTCATTCAAATGCAAACCTTTTTTTCCTTGGAAAATCTGTTTTCCATATAAACCCCCAGATACCCTTTCCTCCCCCAAAGACGTGCGAAATGTTTGGCCTAAGCAGCTCCATGTGGTAACAAATCCCGAAGGCTAATTGTGTGGAAAAGCATTTCCTTTCATCAGGTTTAAATTTTCTGCCTTTTAGCATCGACTGCACCCTTTTCCTTGCATCATGGGAAAGCAATGTTTAATGCACGGAGCTGGAAAGAGCCCAAGACCACCGAGCCGTTGCGTGAAGACCGGAGGGTTGCCAGCAGCTTTAAACAACTGTTGATCACCACCACCACCAAATTCCAAACAGATTACCAAAAAAAAAAAAAAAAAGGCCAAGGCGAAACCCCCATTTTTAGGCTATACAGATTCTTCCAACTGTTGTTAGAGTGAGGAATTCAGCTCGTTTGCAGATGACAGGCAGAGTGGAGCTGTCAGTCACTGGCAGGAGAACACCCAAGGCTTGGGAAGTTGTACCTTTCTCCTTTATTTTGCGTGCGTGCTTGCTAACATTGCAAACAGCTTTTCAGACAAAAATGCCAAATCAATCCTCTTTCATTTTGAAATGCAGCAGTAGTTATCCCGACTTTCCCCACCAGCATCTCTAGGATGTCTTTGCAATGTGAAGAGGTTTCCTCCTCCCTCCCCAACTTCACTTTGTCCTCCCAAGAGTCTGCAGCAGCTGGTGGCTCTGAGGACATGTTGGGAAAAGCCAGATCAAGGGATAAAGCCGGCAGTGCCTCTGCTTTGCTCTTGCTAAGGAACAGCAGCAGCTCTGGACAGAAGTTGGTTCAAGCCCACCAGCTCAGTCTGGTCTGAACGGCTTCGGTCCCATCTCTCATGGGAGTGAAGCTGGGATGGCAACACAACAGGCAGCTTCAACCCGCAGGCACAGGGTGGTGGGCCTTGGATGTGGCTACTCAACAGCAAGGGGGGCCCAGGCTCAGGCCCCCTTTCCTGCTGCCACCTCCTTATAGGTGCTCAGCCCCCAGCCTACGGCAGAGTTGGTCCCAAGGGTAGGGTTGGTGGAGCACACCCATCTTTTCCTTAAGAAAACCAAAATCCCACAGGGCTCCCAGGAGATTTCCTTTTTTCAGGTGAGGTCTCCTGTGCCCGGGCTCTGCAGGGCTTGGGCAGAGACACCAAGTTTGTCCCCGCCAGGAGAGCACTGCTGTGTTTGTTCAGACCAGGCGAGGCAGAGGATGCCCTTGTGCATGTAGCTCTGCTCATCTTCCTCCCTGCCCAGCCACTACCAACGGGGAGGAAATAACTAGCCGATAATCCTAATAAAAATGCAATTAAAAATTAAGCATTACCACCCAAATCTTTTGCTGTAACAATGTACAGGGTAAGCTCAGAGCAGATTAGTGGGCAGCTCCCAGCTATCCCGTATTCACATGCAGAAACTCCATTTCTCTAAAACAGCTGTTCCTGTAACCTGCATCCTCAGATAAACCGGCACTGCTTTGCTCCCTTTCCCGAGAAGACGGGGTGTGTGGGGGACAAATGGTCACCAGAGGCAAGAAAGCCCTGGAGTAGATCCCCTTTTATTATCCGTGGATGTCAACAGAAGGGCTGAAAAGAAGTCACTTCAGAAAATATCTGGCTCCTACAGATGAAAAAGTGGTGTTTGGGGAAGTTATCCTGAAGGGCAGGAGCCTTCCCGAGGCTCAAATCTGCTTCCATTTAAGTCAATAAACATGAACATCAGCTAAACTACTTAGCAGAGATTTCTTCAGAGATCCTTCATTCAAAATCTTTGGGTGAAAGAAAGTACAGTTATGATTTTCGCAGGTTTATGGCCAAGTAAATGTAACCAGGTTATCATAATGGAAATGGTGTCACTCGTATCACCACAGGGACAATGCCAAAGTTGTGGTTGAGATGGAGGTATGAACATGCATTTTTTTGCATGAAATAATAAAATTTCATAAAATTTCATTTCAAAACATAGAAATAAGAAAATTTCAAAAGTCAGAGTTCTGAGTTCTTTTTTTGAGCTTCTGAGGGTTTTCTTTTCTACTGAAGTTTGAAAACGGCTTTTTTTTAGGGTGGGGGAGCCAGACTGGCTGAATTACAGTTTTGAATACAATCTCCTCATTTAACTGGTCTCATTTCCTCAAACAAAATCCCTCTAGGATTAAAAAAAAAAAATAATCTCTACTTCATCCATCCATCCTCACATTTATCTTTGCTTTAAAAAAGTTTCTGTGTTCAGTTCGACACGAACATCTTTTCTGTCCACGTCCCACCACACTCGGATGGGCAGTTACGCACATTCATAACCTCAGCAGTTAAAATTTTGTTTAAACACAACTCGCCTCAAAGAGCTTCAGAACAAGCCAAATTTGTTGCCTGCTGTACACAGGCTTCAAAGTGAGGTCTGTTTGCATTCACATGTCATTAAAGACAATATCATAGAATCATTCAGGTTGGAAAAGACCCTTGGGATCATTGAGTCCAACCATCAACCCGACTCGGCAAAGTTCTCCCCTACACCATATCACCCAACACCACATCTAAATGACTCTTAAACACATTCAGGGATGGTGACTCAACCACCTCCCCCTGGGCAGCCTATTCCAGTGTCTGACCGCTCTTTCTGTGAAGAATTGTTTCCTAATGTCTAGTCTAAACCTACCCTGTTGCAGCTTGAAGCCATTCCCTCTTGTTCTATCACTAATTACCTGTGAGAAGAGACCAGCACCAACCTCTCTACAGTGTCCTTTCAAGCAGTTGTAGAGAGTGATGAGGTCTCCCCTCAGCCTCCTCTTCCTCAAACTAAACGTATCGATGAGTTAACAAAAGGTAGAAGCGGAGCAAGACATCAAGCACTTGACAATAATCCAGGGGCGATTTTATATTGAAAAAAGAGCTGCTCTAGTCTAAAGAAGCAGAGAAAGAAGTTGAAGGAGCAGCAGAAGTGCGGGCAGATGCTAATGCAGCCTCTGCATGCCGAGGTGGAGAGGAGGGAAGAAACTGAGCTACAGGTTCTGCTTGTTGCTGGCTAAAACCAGCTGAAGACACACAGATAATTTTCCCATCTTAGTTTATTTCCCTTTCTTTATGCTTATGATGCAAGTACAAATTAACATGATTTTAAACAGAACCTGAACTGTTGCATAAATTCAAGTTCTACAGACAGTCTTGAGGGGAAAAAAAAAAGGGGGGATGAGTATATGAAAACCAAATATCAATACAACTGATTTCTTTAGGATTGTGGAGGTGATTTTGTTATGTTTCTCCCTAACAAATAGCCAAAAGGATATTATTGCCTTGTACTTCAAAGGGTAAAAACTTGACCAGACTCAGCTTTAGGCTGGGGGAGAACCCGCATTCTGTCAACATTTGCCTCTAAGATGCCTTCAAAGTAATTTTCCTTCTGCTTTTGCTGTTGCCTTCCCACCGCTTTTTCCCAACTGCCTTCTGTAAAGAGGCCTGTGCTCGTGGCACCCCAATACCGGGGTGGAGGGACTCACCTGGGCTTGCTAATAACCTGCTGTCCCTTCGGTGCTGGAGTGAGAACCTGGGGTTGGTTTAGTTCAGCTCGTTGCACCATTTTGCACATGCTCGAGGTTGAGGAATCGCACAACAGGTCCAGTTTGACTATTTTAAGGGATTAAGAGGCAATATGAAAAACAGCACAACAAGAAGCCTCTGTGGCCCAGGTTTCCTTCTCCCACATCCCACGCTACAAATGTTTCATGCCCTCAATTCAGTTTCTGGGTCGCTCTGTCACTTCTCCAGGCCCCAGCCTCAGCAGCAGGGTAAATGGAGGAGCTCAGCTCGGGGATTAGATCCTGCTCTATCACCCCACCCTCTTAGGTGCTCTCAACCCCACAGAATCATGGAGTTGCCAAGGTTGGAAGGGACTTTTCAGATCATCTAGTCCACCCATCAACCTAACACTGACAAAAACTATCACTAAACCATATCTCTGAGCACTACGTCTACCCGTCTTTTGAAAACCTCCAGGGATGGTGACTCAACCGCTTCCCTGGGCAGCCCGTTCCAATGCTTAATAACCCTTTCAGTGCAAACATTTTCCCTAATATCCAATCTGAACCTCCCCTGGCGCAACTTGAGGCCGTTTCCTCTTGTCCTATCGCCTGTGACTTGGGAGAAGAGACCGACCCCCCCGTCTCTACACCCTCCTTTCAGGGAGTTGTAGAGAGTGAGAAGGTCTCCCCTCAGCCTCCTTTTCTCCAGGCTGAGCAACCCCAGTTCCCTCAGCCGCTCCTCATAAGACTCGTGCTCCAGACCCCTCACCAGCATTGTTGCCCTTCTCTGGACCCGCTCCAGCACCTCCATGTCCTTCATGTAGTGAAGGGCCCAAAACTGGACACAGCACTCGAGGCAGGGCCTCACCAGTGCTGGGTACGTGGGGACCATCACTTCCCTAGTCCTACTCACCACACTATTCCTGATACAAGCCAGGATGCTCTTGGTCTTCTTGGCTACCTGAGGACACGAACCCAAACCATGCAGAGCCCAGTTTGGCCAAAACTCAGCTCATACAGGGAGCACACGCACACCCTCTCACCTTGCTCCATCGCCGCTTTCTGTGCAGCATGGAAGTGCTTCCCAGGTGGCTCTGCAGGGCCAGGAGCCCAGGGAAACATCCCATCCTGCTGCTGGGAATAGCAGAGTTCTCCTTCATTTCACAGGACCCAATATATCACCCAAATGTCTTTTGCTGTTTGTTATTCTAGGAGGAGGGGCTTTTCTGTGGGAGATGGCAGTATTGCAGAAGTGACTTCAGCATTATTGGCTCTACTGCAGTCAAGAGACAAACACTTTCTGTTATTTACCCCTCAAACTCCGGTCAATATTTACTGTATTGCCCTCAATGCATTAGTGAAGACGTTCACTCAGAGCCGCTGCTTGCCAAAAAGCAAGTTAATTTAGCTTGGTGATACAATTCAAAGCGGTTTGAGTCATCTACATCCCTGACTATTGGTGTCCAGACAGACACCGCATCCATCCACGCATGTATTAATAAAGACTTAAAAATAGACCATCGATTCCTCTAGACCTGAAATAACACGTCTGATCCCAGGAAAGCAAAAGACCCAACAGGGATGACCTCAGCCAAGGGGATGCAAAGCAGGTGGTTTTCCTAATGTATCTTCAAGTGGTGGTGGCTGGGTCCTCCTGGTCTCCTGGAGCTCATGGCTGGGGAGGGGGCACTGGAGATACTCCGGCAGTGCCAGCGCTGGGCTTAGGTGCTGAGAAACAGCAGATCAATTATTCATCAGCTAAAAGGCAGACTTCTATTACAACAGATGTTTCTCCGAATGTTTGACACTGCCCATTAACTCACCCTTTAATTTTAATTGCTTAACTAATGGCTATGTTCAAGGTTAAATGAGTTTAAATCTTCATTCTTCTCTTGCAACGCTTAATATATACTACCCAACCTAATGAGGAAAAGGAAGGGAGAAGGAACCAAACCAAGTATCATCTTTGACAGGATATAAACAAGTGGCCAGTTAATCCTCTGTGCACCTGCCCAGGGGTAGGTACAACGCTTGGATGTGGTTTTCTCTAAAGCAGAGAAGCGATGGAGGGATCCTTCAGGTTGAAGGTGGATGCTGGATGCAAAGCCAGGTTGGACCTGGGACTGCAGTCGGGAAGGAGGTAGCACGGGGCAAGCATCCTTCTGAAAGCCAACACAGAGAGGAAGCTCAGGGAGGTAGGAAGAGTTTGTTTCAAACAGGGTGTTTAGGTGGCCTCCAAACTGAGAACTCAACTTACCTGAGTAATTTAGGTTTGTAAGTCACAGCAGTGTTGGCCCTACACGGTGCTCCTATGCTTCCTCCTATAAATGTTTAGAGTTCATCTGAAGAGCAGAGTTTGCTGGCCAAGCAAGGAAGGAGCTCCCGAGGAAGAGGAGAGCTTCACCTCCCTGCCTGGGGCAGCAGGGATGGATTTGTCCCTCGGAGGATACGATCCCGAAGAAGTGCTGGGCTGTGATTGCGTCCTTCTGGCTGATTTCTCCTCTTATTTTGTGCCAGGCTGGGCTACACAGCCAGTGCTCGGCATCTTAGCAGGATCACAAAGGCATGAATTTCTGCAGCATGTGTAGCTATGGTCTTGCTATCTGCCACGCCAGTAAATACCATGTGTTTTAGCTCTATGACTTGGTACCCCTCAGGAATGAGCAATGTAGGTGCTGCTAATGCCACAGAAAGAAGCGTGCCCCTGTCCCTTCACCGCTCCCCGCTGCAGGCACTGGGATGTCCCTACAGTAGTACCCACCTTCACCACCAGAATCAGTCCACTCAAGCAACACTAGAGGAAAATAAGGACTCACCCTGGAGAGGCCACATCACCAGGCAGGAGGCTTTTCCTCAGCTCAGGCAGGCTCAAAGACACCCTTTGTCTTTGCATCTGTTGACATAACTCAAGAATATGTTGCACCATTTTTCTAGCAAGGCCCATGGATTTATTTTGGATAATTCAGATCTGTCCCCCCAGAATAAATTACCAGTGACAGTGGGAATAACAGGAGAGGTAGGACCAAACTCAGCCCTCCCCAGACCAGGCAGCAGCAGCACCAGAGCACTCCCATCCCAGGAGAGGACTTGACACACACGGTCAAGGGAAACTTGTTATTCTCTGCATCTTACCACACTAAGGACATGAGGGAAGGAAAGAGGAAGCAGACAGGAAAATAAGCTTTTTTTTTTTTTAGAGGAGAAAAGGAAGCATGTCTCCTTCCTTTCTGTCTTGCTTTCCTTCCTTTGGTCCCTCTTTCGAGAGATGAAGGAGCAGAGATTAATGCACATCGTTCTCCAGATTGTTCTCGCCCTTCAGGATACGCTGACCCAGATACTTCTTATCTGTTTTGTGAACAATTTGGAGACTGAAAGGTGAGCAGACCCCATGCGAGGGCTACAGGAGGTCAGGGTCTGATCTCTGCTTCGCTGGTGTAAATCTAGCTCGGTTTAGCCATTACAGCAAAACCAGGCTCTAACACAATGTTCCTACCAGGATTTTGTAAAAACCTTTTGGTTACACCACTCATTCAGATTCAGGAAACCTAGTCCCCACTTTTTGTCCTGGAAACATTCAAGGTCAGGTCGGACCAGGCTCTGAGCAACCTGGTCTAGTTGAAGGTGTCCTTGCTCATTGCGGGGGTGGCCTAGATGACCTTTAAAGGTCCCTTCCAACACAAACTATTTTATGATTTACCAAGGAGGTTATATCCAGTTGCTGCACTGCCATCATCCATCAGCCACCACTATGATCGTGACCTAGAGCATGCCCGGGCCTAGGCCTGGTTGTCCATGTGCGAAGAGGGAAAAAAGTTAAAGGACATCAACCTGTCCCCTGTTGCCACAACCAGTGATACACCGCGGCTGTTAAGATCAGGGCTGGCCATGATTAAACATCCCTCTGGGTTCCAGGGACAGTTTAGCACGAGAGAAGATGCTCCCTCCTTCCTCCCAGAGTCTCCTCCATCCCAAAACGGTGCCAAGGAGAGGAAGCTGAAAACCTGTCACCTTCCAATTTCACATGCAGCAGAAGTGTTCCCAGCCCTTCATTCCCAGCTAAGCAATCATAGAGTGGAACAGGCCTCTTTAGTTTAGTTTCTAAACTGAAAAGAAGTCCTTAGTTGTTTTTTTTTTTTTTAAGTTGTTGGTTTTTTTTTTTTTTTTTTTCCCCCAAGCAGGCTCACGAGGACATCCACTCATTTGATTTTTGGCTCCAGCTCAGCAGCGTTTGGTAGTGACAACCATCAATCCTGCCAGACAGCCGATGGCACAGACTGCGAGGAGTGGGCGAACTCCTAATTTTTTTTATTTTTTTTTTTTTACTTCTTTTTTTTTTTTTTTTCAGCTCCGCTGCAATTTGTGTGGCTGTTCAACGCTAGCTGGCAGGCAGCCAGGTGCTCAGCATCCTCCTCATCATCATCATCCTCCTCCCACCCAGAAAGGTGTCTCTGCAGAGCAAGGTGCTGCCAAGACCACGGCCTGAACTGTGCCAGTCCCGCAAATAGACGCCGGATCCCAGAGCTGTTAATCCTACACGTTTTGGTGTCGCAAAATTCACCGGTGAGATGTTTGGGGTTTGTTTCCCACCCCCCGCCCCCGCACTGAGTTCAGCCTGAGTGGTATAAAATTTAATTTTATGGATGGTCCAGTGCTGCCCAATTTTTGGCAGAAAAGGGGAAGGCTGCACCAAGCACCGGAAACGTCAAGGTCCGGCTCCCAGCTCTCCCCTACCCTTTGGCGAATATCGGATTTCTGAGCGTAGAAGTGAGGATTTCATTCTTTGTTCTTGAACTCATTCTTTCCATCCCAGGGGCCAGTGGAATGTAATCTCTCCAGATGCCAGCACCTCTTAGGAAATTGTAATATAGCAGCTATGCACTGTAAGTGGCTTATTCATACACAGAGAAAAGAATAGTAATATCCTTGGGGGATGGTTTTGAAATGGTGCACGGTGACACAATCCCTGGGACAGGCAGGATTTACTTCGGCTGAGGATCCGTCCCCAAAACACGCTTGTTTCCAAGAGGAGCAGCAGAGCTGGCATTTCATATTTTACTCTTGGTTTGTTTAAAGTCTTTTCTTGCTGTTTAAAACCACCAGTGCTTCCTTCCTGGGGAGGGAGGCAATGCTTTTAGGGTTACTGTAAATAATCAGAGCCAGAACAAATGGCTGAGTAAATTATCCTGTCTGCTGACACTAACAGACTCCACCGAGCTACCAGGAACTTGATCAGCCTTTTTTCCTTCTAGCTACTGTTATAGTAAAATAAAGGTTTGCTGAAAGTCCCTCTTTGGATCAAAAGCAAAAGAAACGCCTCGTAGAGAACAATTCCAAGGAGCTTTCTCAAAGCTCTCATTGACCAGCTCTGAATTAAGAGGTCTGTCGAGAAGAAAAAGCGTGCAGGAGAACAAGGGAGCCCGAAGAGCCAACTGACAGATCACCACATGACAAAGCTAAAAGGGAACTCCAAACCCTGCCAGCGCGGCTGCCCGCAGAGCCTGCCAAGAGCCAGATGCTGCCACGGGGATAATATCCCCCAGGGCTGGGGAACCGGGCGCTCCTCAGCCGACCGAGCTGAGGACAAGGGGACGGAGGGGCAGCTGTGCACCCCAAGCCCATCACGTCTATAAGAAAAGGACTGGAGAGAGGCATAGGCAGCGTCTTTGGGGAAAAAAAAAAAAAAAAAAAAAAAAAAAAAAAGGAAAAAAAAAAACCAAACCAAACAAAACCCCAGGGTATCTGCTGCTTACCCAGAAACTCCTTTGGGGAGTGTCTTTCCTCCTTATGCAAAGCAAACCGTCGCTCGCAGCGAGGGGACAGCAAACAGGCCAGGCAGGGGGAGAAATGACACATCAGCAAAGGAATAACCAACGCGCTCTGCAGGATGAGGAACCAAACCATACCCACCAGGAGCTCACTGCTCACCCCTCTCCAGGCGGACTTTTATTAGCAACCAGCTCCGAGGGTTCTGCAGCGGGACTGTGCCGAGGAAAGGGCAAGTTAACACAGATGCATCGGTGTTAACATTCCCCTCGACTGGAAGTAGCATAAACACAAAATATTTGCTTCGCTGCTACTGTGCAACATCTGTTCCCCATGACTTACTCCTTCCCCGCTCTCCCTCCCTTGGGGTTTCAAAGTACACAAGGAAGAGGGAGAGGCTCCCAGGTAGCCCACGCTTGGAAGCTGTGCCCGCTTGGAAGTTGTGCAACGCCAGGGACCGTTCACCAGCCTTCACGTGGGCAAAAGCCTGCAGCGCTGCACTGGAGTTTGCCCCACCGGGGCAGAGCTTCGCAGGACGCGGCCAAGGAACCAGGCACTTTCTATGGAAAGCACATTGTATTTTCTGCAATTCATCACTTCCACACGGGATAATCTATGGGGATGGCGAACCTGAAGGCTTTTACCTGAAAGGCTGCAAATCTAATATTTTCCTTAGCAGATTTAAGAAAAAAAATAATAATCATATTTTAAAATGATATTTTAAAACCCACCAAATGAGCCAGCTTTGGCTGCAGTGCAGTGCAGGAAGAGCTCTCACTCCATCTATTTTTCATCCCACGGAGCCCTTTAACGCCATGCAGTTGTAAAAGCTAAAGGGAGATTGTGCCAGGTCACGAAGCGGAGACAGGCTCTCCCAGGGAAACTCCCGGCGCTGACATTTTAGCAACAAGGTTTTTAGATATGTCAGCTTGAGAGGAGAATTAAGAGATCCAGATATCATGACTGTGCGCGAGACCATCCTGGGGGACAAATCTGGGGTTTTGTAGTTACGTTCCCAGTACTTCCCTGCACTCCCCTGTGCTCCATCAACTGCACACAGCCACGTCGTGTACCCTGAAGACCCAGCAAAAGGAGAGAAACACACGCAAAAAGGCACATTTTGAAAAATCATTTTTCCCAGATAAATCTCCCACGTTTTCTTCCTACAAAAGCAGTTGACATTTTTTGTTGGGTTTGAAATAAATGAATGGAAAAGCCAGAACTTCTGATTTGAAGGTGAATAGTAAAACGTTGCAAGAACCTGCCAATATGCTACTGGAGGCACCGTGAAACACCGCAAGAAAGTCACTGTGCTCATACCACACTTCAGAGCAGCGTTTAGCAACTCTTGGCATCTTTTGATGTTTGCAAATACTGTAGAACAAAGTGTTGCCTGATCTTTTAAATTCTAGTTTTACAAGCAGCAAGATTTAAAAAAAAAAAAAAAAAAAAACACCCAAGCCCAATAAAACAGGTGGCTTTTGTTGTTGAAAGTCTCGGGTGACTTTTTAGCCTAATTTTAGAGGTAACAGGAGTTTCTGATTCTGCTGATGGTAAGGAGTTAAACGCAGCACTCAGGAAGTATTGCAGTTTCTCTACCCCACTGGAACTGGGTGCTACTGGGAGCCAGAGCATCTCAGCCCTGTCAGCACCAGCAACAAGAAGCAGCAGCAGCACTATTTTAGCATCATTTTAGGGTGAGGCCGTGCCCAGAGCCCTATGCTTTCGCCCCTTTTGTGTTCAAGTCTGCAATCCCAGATTCCTCCCTCCCCAAAACTGTCCTCATCCACCGGGTTTAGAGCCTGGCTCTCATCTTTGCTCATCTCTTCCGACCCCATCCTTGCAGGAAGGGATGGAGAACCACCTGCAGGCACTGCTGGTTGTGCCCGAGGCAACGAGGTGCTCGTCAAGGTTGGGAACAGCAAGTTCAAGTCCCCAAATGCTGTGAAAGACCCGAAGCTCTGTCCGCCTCCCTCCCAGGCAAGCGCTGCCACCCCTGGGTTATTGCACTGGACGGCATCGCTGACTCCAGCTCCTTTCCTTCCCCAGCTTTGAGAAGGTCCCAATGAAGCAACATCAGGTGCTTGAGACTGCACCACCTCTGGATACGTGGAGCTGAACAGAATTCAGTGCTCCAGTTTCATGGCATTGAAACTAGGACCGGGTGACAGCCGAGCAGCTCGACAGGGCTCCCTCAGGCCCACTTCCCAGCTAGACCAAAACTCAACCCCAAGTTGAGGAGAAGTGCCAAATGTAGGAGAAGCACCAGGGGACAAAGCGCTGCCCAGAGCGGGGGACAACGGTGAGCAGGCATTAATCCCACTTCACCCTTCCATCAGCCCGGAGCAGAGCAGAGATAGGGGTACCTGCAGCACCAGGTCTCACAGACCAGGTGTCTCCTGGCAGTCCCCCAGCAGCACCAGATCCTTTCCCCTCCAGCAGTGAGTTTCTCCACCATACTCTCAACAAACATCAACTGAAACACTCGGACCTTTCAGGGCAGAACGCAGGAAGGACCATCACCTTCACCACCCCATTCACTTACCAACACCACCACAGGCTATGGTGTCCTACACTGGTCCAGCTCCAGTCTAGTGGCTGTCACAATAAGCCCTGGTGTAGCCTGGCCCCTGGCTCCCCTTTCCCAGCATGATCAACACCTACCTTTCAATTTATTAAAGTGAGTGTCATTAGTAAGAGGCTAATGAGGTTATTTCTGTAGTCAGAACCAGAGGTTCAATTTGAAGGCTACAAGAAAGGGAAGGCAACCACATCTGGGTTTTTCCTCCCCCCTAAAAATTTCAATTTCCCCTAAAAATTTAATTATAAAGAGCTCAAAATTCTACCTTAAGCTAAAGCCCAAGACAGGCCCCAGGAGAACACAGCCTACCTGTTGTCCAAGCAGAGGTGGGTCCTTAAGAGTTTCCTGAAGAACAAACAGCACCAAGGTCTTAACCCGGCCCGTTGTACAGAGGGCAATTCTGCACGCATTGACCCAACAGCCCGTTTCTCATGCTGCCCACCTACAGACGTCCTGGGGCCTCCTGGATCTTTACTGGCCATGAAATAAAACACCCAGGGGGCTTGAGAATAAGCTCCTTCTGCAGTTTGGCTGCTTTGCCCAAGACTCTGCATCCAGGTTGAGTGTGTATGTTGGGTCACTTCACCGCATAAGCCCATTTCTACAGCTCAGTCATCACACTGCTGGTAGAGCCTCCCTCCTTACCCACCTGGAAAGACAAAAACATCAGAGTATATGACCTGGGCTAGAAACTAGGGGGAGAAAAAAAGCTTTCCAGGCTAAGGGACAAGTAAGCACTGCAACAGATTGCCCGAGGAGGTTCCCACGAGCAGGTTAAACACATATTTGCCAGGTAAATCTAACGGTGAGTTGGCCCTGCCCAGTAGCAGAAGGACAGACCAGATGCCCAGACGAGGTCTCTTCCCATCCTTTTCCAAGGAATTTTTGTATCTTCTTTGACAGCAGCAGGGTGAAAGGGTTTGCTTACACATCATTTTCAGAAACAAAACTGTTAGATGTGTAAAAATCTCTCTAAGGAAAATATTAAAAGGAATCCAGCTTCTTCTGGCAGCTGATTAGACATCAGAAGGGTTGAAATCCTAGTCACTGCGACTACTCCTGGTCTACCAAAGCAAAGGTATTTTTATCTAATTTACAGAGTAAGGGAGAGAGAAGCTTCTGCTCCTTCAAATGTCACTGGCCCTCCATAAAACAAAGGCGGCTTCTGGTACATGAGAAATGTCAGGACCCATTCCTGGTCCTTGTTCAGCACTCGTTGCCATAACCTATTGCACAGATGTGATGGATTTTTGAACACAAGATCTATTATGTTTCCTGCCAGAGGCTCAAACGCCTACAGGCTTTCAAAAACACCTTGCCAGGTAGTTACTTTTTATACTGACTGGCAGCTGCTGCCAAGCATTATCTCGACTCTTCCCGATGGGTCGGGAAGTCAGCGCTGCTGCTGCAATTCTTCGTGTTACCTGAGCCATCATCCTCCCCCCATCCCAGAGTTCAAAAACTCAAGCCGTTCTCACACTCGAGGACCCACCCCCAAGGCAAACTAGTGGAATTCGTGATACCCTAGGCAGACTTGGCATCACCCTTTCTGCCTCCCCTCTTGCACCCAGCCCGACATCACGTGTGTTCTGCAAAGTCCTGCTGGGCTGGAGCTGCCTTATTGCCCCCCAGGGGGAAATTCAGCCCCTTATTTCCCCCACTCTCAAGACACTGTATGTACTTTTTTTTTTTTTTTCCTCTCTCTCTCTCCACACTTTTGCTTTCAAGTCCAGGCTCCCTCAGGATGACCTTGGGAAGGAAGATGGTGCTGTCTCGTTCCCGTCTTGTGCCAGCCAGGAAGCCCAGCGCCTGCCAAGCGCCGACCAGACACCGCAGAACATCACAAAGCGCAAGGGAGGTTCCTCCCTTCCACGGCCAAAGCCAAAACAGCCATTTGATAATTAACGACCTGGATTGAGCCAGACGAGTCACGACAACGAAGGTGAAGATCGTCGTGCTCCCCCCTCCCCGCAACCTGCGCCCCGCGGGGTGGCCGGGAGGAGGCGAGGGGCTGACCCCAGACCTGGCTCGCAGACGCAGCGGCAGATGTGCCGGGCTTCCCCACCGTCTCCCCCTTGCCTGGCAGATGCCGGCCCCTCTGGGAAAGCGCTAAATGGATTCTGCTGAATCACTGCAGCAGATGGTTCGTAACACCACCTGGATAGCACAGGAAAAAAAAAAAAAGAGCCAGATAAGGAAGGTTGGGGAACAGAGAGTACCTAGTGTGTGGGCTGAGCTATCCCCAGGGAGAAGTAACCTGTGGGTAAGGTCGTCGCTTGAACTTCTGTTTGCCCAAATTCCTACGTTATTAAGACTGGCAACATCCCTCTCCCGGCAATTCTGTCCCGAGGTCTACAACGTATAGTGCTTCAAAACCCCTTGGGATGCTGGAACCCACCTTCTGCTGCTGGAAAACACTGGCGGCGCTGCCCGGCACAGGCTGCTTTGGCTGAGCAGCACCAGCCTTCATCCCTGCCCGCCCCAAACTCCTCTCGCTGGGGTAGGGCACGCACAAGGTTGATGCACGAACGAGGCCCAAGAATACTAACGGGGGCTTTTGGGTTGGTTTGTTTCTTTTTTTTTTTTTTTAAAGCCATGTTGGCAAGTACTTTACTTTTCTGCGACAGATCATGCTGAAAGGGCAGAGGAGCCAGCTGCGTACAGAAGCGCGCAGCTGAACGAGAGGGAACAACAAACAGGAAACAGGTAACAATAACCATCGTGTTTGCTCACTCTCCTCCTGTTAAACAGCAATTTTTTTTTTTTTTAATCCTGAGCTCGTCAGGAAGGGAGGGGAGTGCTACGACACACACACACACAGAGGGTGCACACCTGGAAAGTGCCCGGCATCCTTCTGCAGCGGCCCATCCCCGCGCGAGGTAAGTGAGAAACCGGGATCGCCGGGGCCGGCTGTTGGGAAAAAGACACCTCTCTGCACCAAGTTGCTCAATCCGCAGCACTTCCAGCCAGATCCTCCCCGGCACAAAACATCAAGCCATTTGAGACAAAATGTTCTCCAGGCAGGTTGCTCGCAGCCCCCTTCACGATTCCTCCTCCTTCTCCTAGGACAAGGCGTTTTCACACACCAACTGCACCGTAGGCTCGACTGCGCTTCGCTTGAGCCCAGCTTTGTCCTACATAGGCTGTTTTTGCTGGGTCACACCTGCCATTGATTTCCTCAGATAACAGCTGCTGTTTCATGTTCTGCTGGGCGCCTTCCTCAGCAAAACGGTGCAGAAAGAGACTCACCAGCAAGCAAAGCTCAGGGGGGCACGATCCAACCCTGAGCACCAGCAGAAGCGGGATGGTGACGGTGATACCAACAAGCTGGGCAATGCAAAGATCCCTCTACCCCTCCGTCCCCAACTACTTCTCATGGGGAACCTCCCTCTTTAACAGGCTTGGAAGCTTATTTCACCTTCAAGAATCTAAATTAAACAATAAATACGGTCCATCCGCACGCTGCTTCCCACAACATAGGATCCAACAGCACCAGGGACCTCACCTGGTGACATCCCCGTGGGTCAGCATGAACTCTCCTCAGTGGTTGGGAGGCACTCGGTCCAAACCCACACCCCACCACCCACGCTGGGAAAAAGCCATTCCTCCGTGGTCTCCAGCTGCACGGTGGCATTTGGTGACATGTGGCCAGATGCACCCGGGCATCCACAGCCACCCCTGTGCACGCCCAAGCCAGACCACCTCCAGAAGGCACTTAACACTTCAAAACAAAAGCTAAAAATAAATAAAAATGTTTCACAACACTCACCCCAAGGAGAACCACACTTTGCAAGGGCAGCAGGAACCCAAGCTGCTGGCATTGGTGGGACTGACCCTTGCCAACCTAAGGAGCCCATGACACGTGTCAATCCTGGGAGACAACAGCCCTTGCAGCCCTGGGGTTAGGACAACAGATGCTCTTGGAGGTCACCCCCTTTCCCATAGGGAAGGGCAGGATCACTCCCAGCATTCCCATGGACTGGCAGGCAGGGAACCCTGCCCAGAGGGATCCCATGGCTTATTCGGTACGTACGCACCCCACATCCCCCCTCCCTTTCCAGTATCCGCTTAGTGGCCTGGTTTCCTCTCAAAGCTTTTTATATTTCACATTCCTAAGATTTAATTATGTTATCAGAACAACAGGCATCGGGATTTGGAGTGCCAGAATTCACATTAGCAATTGCTATCAACAAAGAAAATGGGCACAGCATGCCCATGCCAAAGTAGATGTGGGCTGCTCTCCTCAATCTACTCAGGGCTATTTATAGCCCATTTGCAAGCCATCCACCTCCCAGGTTCAGCTTCAAGATCACTTCTTTCTGCATTTCTTTCTGCACACCCTCTCCCTCAAAGAAAAGCCTTTTGCCTGCCTCTTCCCCAGCACAGCACCCAGATTTAGACATACTTAGTTAATTTTTTGGGGGGTCAGGGAGGATAAAACATCTTTGAATCTTCCTTCCAAACATCCCTTAACAGCAGAAGAGAGCGAAAACAGAGCAAGCCACAAATAAGCAGCTGCAGGGACACCCACCCCACAATGGCAGAAATTAAAAAAAAAAAAAAAAAAAAAGTAAATTCATATATCTACTGTTTCTAACACTTCACCACATGGGAGCAGGACCGCTGTGCATCTCCAGCAGCTTTCTGCCCTCCCCGCAGACAGGGATGGAGGCACAAGCTCCGTGAGGCAGGATGCACGCTTAGACGCAAGAAATGCCAGAAATACCTATTTTGAGCTGATTGCGAAGAAGCGGCTACACGATAGCAGGAGGGGGGGAGAGAGAGCTGTGCCCCCGCACCAGCATTAACTGTAATTTGCCCATCCCTCAACCAGCACCATTTCGAGGTGGTCTGATTCTTGCCAGGATCCTTCACCTCCAAATAATTAAGGAACACAAGATGCAGGGCGCGTAGTACGGGTGCCAACCTACCCACCAGCTTATTTCCCTGCCCTGAGGAGCAGCTGGCACGGGCAGCTCGCGTCTTCTTCCTCCTAATCCCAGCTCCTGCTAAAGCCACCCCAAGTTTTAAGGCGGACGTTAGCGGGAGCTGGGTCAGACCTCGGCTCTCCCAAACCTGGGAGAGATTCAGCCCTTGAAGAGAACCCCTTCACGCCAAGGTAGCCGACACGGCTGGGGTCAGCCCAATGGCATCGGGATGCTGACAGGCACCGGTGGCCTCGGTGGGGTGGTCCTCGCAGGCTGCATCACTTCTGCATCCCCAGGCTCGTCACCTGGTACCCAAACACTCGCCTGCGGCTGTAAAGCAGCATCGCTCGGGGCAGGGCTGGTCCAGAGCTCACTCAGGGCATCGGAAGGGAGACTGGAGCCCCTTCAAACCTCCCTGATGCTCTGGTTGAAATGCAGAAGCGGTGCTGGTTTTAGTCCTGCCCAGTAAGGAAAGGCTCGGTCAGGCTCTGACTGGCATAACGCAGCTCCTCGCATGCCTAAAATTCCACGTGGCCCTGAAAAAGAAATTAATATTAGAGTATAGAACAATAATTTTAAAAAGCAGCACCGCCACCTGCGAAGTACTACTATTAAAAATAGTAATAAAAATTAAAATTAAATAATAATTAATAATAAACCCAAACACTACGCCCCTTCTGCTGAGGGAGGGAGGAGGCTCAAGCTTACAACTCTAGCACGTTTTATTTCGTGTGTAAATTTTATAAAGACAACAATCCTAGTCACGATTGTCACATTGTACAGCACATACCGATACAGTTGCAAACAGAACTCCACGCAAAACTAAGCGCTAAGGGTAGCTCGAATCACTCTTCCTGCGATTGTCGTATCTAGACTAACAGTATTACACTAACACTGAGGAAAAAATAGTTCACTATAAAACAGTGATAGAACGTTTTTATAAAATATATTCCATTCCAATAGCTTTTCTACATACTGTATACTATAAAACTCTCCCACAAAAATTAGTGTCTTTAAATATACATATTTAATCTGAACTGCACCAAGATTAAAAACAATTAAAAATATCAATGATTTTTTTTTTTTTTTTTTTTTTTTTTTACATTAACTTCACAGTATTTGTTTGCAGTAGAAGACAAATCCAGTGTTTAAAATGCGGAGCAGGACCGTCCCCTCCAGAGACAGCAACCGCCCCCCAGTGAAATAGGTGATGAAGAACCGAGCGTTAAGTGTGCAACGTTTTTAGTACTTCTCTGTAGAGCCATGAACCGTTTTGAAAACACGCTCCGAGCTATTGCAACTTAAAAAAAATAAAATAATAATAATAAAAAAAAAAAAAGGTCAGAGACACACAGAGAGAGATAGCCAAAAAAAGTCACCTTAAGAACAAAAATAAGTGCAAACATATTTTTTTTTTTCACTTTAGAAATTCAAGCTATGAGGAGTGGGAACACAAATACCAGACTATGAGAACAGCGTGTTCATGATGTAGTAAAGAATGAGAAAGTCTTCTTTTTTTTTTTTTTTTTGCCTTTTTTAAAAAAAAAAACCAACCAAACAACAAAAACCCAAACCTTTTGCCCCATATTCACTGCAGTACAGAGCATGCTCATAGCATCAGTTTAATGAATTATTTCTATCCTAAGATCAGACACAAACTCGTTTCAACTTTTCCCTGCTCCATACGCTAATGGTGTTCTTATGGCACATCCTATTTTATGATCTTTTAAAAAAACAAAAAATAATAATAAAAAGAAACATCAATCGAAGACTGAAATGCAAAAAAAGTGTCACAAGAATGCAAAATTAAGATTACCAGCTTCAGTAATGCTGACGCTAAACTCTTTACATGTTGTTCAACATGCAAAACCCACTGTTATAAAATTTAAAGTGAAGTGTAAATTAACTAGTTTTGAAATAGATTAACAGTAATAATTCCACTTCAAAACAAAAAAAAAAATTCTAATAAATACTATATCAAGTATCTTCAGGAGAAAAAAAATAACTTAATTTTAGTAGAAAGAAAAATAACTTAATTTTAGTAGATTTTGTTCAGTGCTATTTCCAATCACAGCAAAAAGAAAAAAAAAAAGAAAAAAGGAAAAAACTGATTAAGTAGAATAAGACCACAGTACCAAAGCCACTTATGTTCAAGATACAGTACTCTCCCACAACTTTCATATGTAACAGGTTCAGCAAAAATATTTTACAGTCGAGAAATTAGACTGAAAACAACAAAACCCAAAACTATAAATAGAAGCAAAATTTCACATTACATGTACATTCATAGTTTAAGAGATGAATAATAAGAGGAGGCTGTAACAAGTATATCCTGATTTTCTTTAAAAGAGGAAGTACTTATTTAAAAATAAAAAATAATAATGATAAAAAATAAATCAATCCCATATTATTCATGTAGGTAGTGCTCAGTTTTTGGACCAGAGGGGGAAGGCGTCGGGAAATTTTTTCTTCATAAGATGAAATACAGTATTTTAAGCACAACTTTTAAACGTAATCTAACTCAGTGCTTCAAAATTCATTTTAAAATGAACGCTTAAGTTTCACAAAACAACTCCAGGAGTGTCAGGAAAGCTGGTGAAGCAACGCTAACGCAGCAGAACGACATTCAAAACCCTCGGATATTATTATTATTATTATATTTCAGTCCCGTGTATGTGTACCTTGAATGGGTAATTCGACTGGAAGGGAATAATCCCATATTTACCAACATGCACAGACCAAAGGATGCTCTTCTATTAGGCAAGTAATTGAGTTATTTGGAGTGAAAGGGGTTATAGTTACAGGCAGCCTCAGTTTACCAACAAACTAAAAAAACCAACAAACCAAAACAAAAAAAACCACCTAAAAATACCCCAGAAACCTTCCCTGAAAAGGTGGGACACGGGGGTAAAAGTTTGGCCACGTTTTCCCTCCAGCAGTTTATCTTCACACTGCCCCTTCGAAACACCGACGATTGCACAGGATCTGGCCCAGAGGGAATGACCAACTTCTTAAACAAAAAAAAAAAAAAAAAAAAAAAAAGAAAAGAAAATATTAATGAAAGTAATTCTGAGCTGCTGATTTTAGCGTAGCAGCAAACTTTTCAGACAAGATCGCAGGGCATCTCTTAACACACACGATATGTCACCTCGAACTAAGGCACCCCAGGAGCCCGATATCTAGAGGGGTTATTTATCCGCTTTAGGGCTGCCGTCCCCACCCCCCCAAAGGGGGACGGGGTCAGCCCCTGGGTGTCGATATGGGAATGAAAATATTCACGTATTATATGATTTTAGGTATGTCCTAGCTCGCATCCTACAAAACTGCGGGAGTGAATACGCTGCGGACAGAAAGAGGATTTTCTATCCACGTTTTATGCTCAAAAGCAGCTTTTCAGCAGGTCAGTCCACGGAGGAGGAAAGGGTGGGAAGGGAAATTTTAAGTCAAGTCCCAAAGCAAAACCTTCTCATTCAGATTTTAGGACCCATTGCAGGACTACTCTAATATAATAAGAGCAAAAAATGACCAGTACCGAAGACGCAGGTGGGGATCCTCAACCCCCTCTATAATTTGGGCCATTTAAGGTCTCGTCTAGCTTGAGAAAATACAGAGTATGGCCGCTTACTCTGTGACAAGACAAGTTTCTCTCTGCTGAAATGTATTTAAATCATAGTTCATCTCTTCAGATGTTTCTATGCAACACGCAGAGAGCATTAGGGGAGCTTAAAGGAATCCAAATTTTTCTGCGGAATTTGCTGATAATCTTTTTTCAAACTGAAAAAAAAAAACAAAAACAAAACCAAGCGACCCAAAAAGAAAACCCCAACCAAAAAAAAAAAAACACCAAAAAAACAAAAACCCCTGACCACGAAGCAAATACTTCCAGCGTGAAAACAGATGCTAAATCACTGCAGAAATACTTAGATCATTTCACATTAATAATGTAACATGGGTGCGCAAGAGAAGACCTAAAGGACAGGGCTGGAAAGGGAGGGCGGCAGGGGAAGCGGGGAGATGGAGGGATTGCATTAAAAGGCCTCTGGAGTGTATACCTCTGCATCTTTTAAAGATCATATACCTGAAGTGAATATCACCAAAATAAAATAAAGGAAGGGGGGGGAAAAATAAAAAAATTAAAATTCAGATGCTGCCTTTTTTTTTTTTTTTTTTTTCCTGTTTTGTTTTAAAAGGGTGGTGGTGGGGAGGGAAATAATTAAAAATAAAATAAAATAAAATAAAAATATCACACGTCTCAAACGACCAAGGACTTTACAAGGCCACAATGAAATTTGCGGATGTGTCTGTACAAATCTCCGGACTGGGTGAACCGTCTCTCGCACCACTTGCACCCGTGGGGTTTCTCCCGGGTGTGCACCACCGCGTGGCGGCTGAGGTTGTGGGAATACTGGAAGCTCTTCCCGCACTGGCCGCAGGTGTAGGGCTTCTCCCCCGAGTGAGTCCTCTCGTGCCTCTTTAAGGTGTACATGCAAGAAAAAGTCTTTCCGCAGAGGGTACAAGTGGGGACGGACCCGTCGGGGGACAGGCGGGTCCGGGAGCCGTCCTTGTCACGGAAGTGAGAGCTGAGGTGGAGCTGAAGGATGTGGGGGCTGGGGAACACCTTGCTACAGAGGGGACAAATGCAGATATGCCCGGGAGGCACGAGGACGCCCGAGGAGGAGATGTCTGACGAATCCATGTCGTCCTCGCTCTCGTCTCGCTCTTGATCTATATCCTCCTCCCGGGCATGAGAGCTGCCATTCCCCGCGAACATGTGTCCTAACCCTGTCACTAGGCTTTTGGCTGAATTCCCAAAATGCTGACTCTCCGGACTCCTGGCTTCGCCGTCCTCCTGATCTGACAGCAAGTCTTGTTCATCTTTAACAAGTGGCTCGGTACCCTGCTGCTGGCTGTCGGAAGCCAGCTGTCCAAAGACATAGGAGGGGTGTAAGGAATCTCTCCCCGGCACGGGCTTGAAAGACAAATCCAGCGCGCAGTCCACATCACTGGGAGCCAGGGGATGGTTAACAGACCTTTGGGACAAAGGTCCTGTGGAACTATTGACATTAGCCTTTGTTTTTCCAGCTGCTGCGGCGCACGGTTCTGCCTCTGTCGGCGCAGAGCTGACACTTATATGATCAGAGGACCAGGCGGGGTGACTGCTGACCTTTTCTTTGCCTGCTGCTCTCTCGTATTCTGCAACGCTGAATTTTTGTTTGTTTCCTGGGTCAAACTCGTGGACCAGGGGCACTCCGGCGTCTAGAAAATGCTCCGCTTTCTCCAAACCCGCCGCCTCGTCATTAATCTTCTCTTCCGAACATAATTCTTTATCTTTCAACTTGCCCTTGCAGACTTTCACAATGTCATACATGTGAAGGTAGCTAGCCGCAGCCAGCACGTCTTCCACCGGGAGACTGTTGAATTCCAGCTTTCCCTCGTACATGAATTCGAGCAGCAGGCTGAAGGCAGGGGCTGTGACAATGTCACTGTTCAGATGCACAATATCCCTTTTGTCTAACTGGTCCCTGTAGAAAAGATGGAAGTACATACTGCAAGAGGCAAGAACGGCTCTGTGAGCCCTGAATTGAGCTTCTCCAACTAAAACAGTACAGTCACACAGGAAGCCCTGGTGACGCTGCTGACTCAGACACTGCAGCAACTGGCGGCTATGGTCTGGAAACTCCATTCTTCCTTCATAACCTGTTCAAAACAGGAAAAACTTGAATGCTACTGTAAACTAAAGCCTCCTAGCAGCTGTAACAAACAGATAGGCTTTTGGGTAACAACACAAGCCAAAGAAACAGCCTTGGAGATAACGTTTACTGTTAATTGTCTGTAATAGTTTTATTGGGGGGGGTGGGGAGGGGCGGAGGGGAGAGAAAAAAAAAGAAAAAAAAAAAAAAAAAAAAAGAAAACACAACACAACACGCTCCTCATCCTTTCGCACCTGCTCCGAACAGGAAAAACTTGATTGTAAGTAAACAAAAAAAACTAGTAAAGCAGCAGCCCCTCCAACCTTTGTTTCTCCCACTAAGCACTTTAATAAAATTAAGAGGAGGAAAGCACACACCAGGAAAAAAAAAAAAAAAAAAAAAAACACCAAACAAAAACAAACGAACAAACCCAAAACAGCAGCACGAGCTCCCAGGCTGTCCTCCCAGCAACGCAAACTCGGGGCATCTTTTAATAAAGCGTGTTGCCCACGTCACGCACACACACACACACACACACACACTTAAACTTTATCCTCAGTCGTTATGCACCGAAATCACAACAAAACAGTCGCGCTGGCGCCGGGGAAGCGGCGCTTTTTGCGGGGAGGGAGCGGGATGAGGAGGGGAGAAGAGCCCCGACCCCCGCACCCGCATGCGGGAAGTTGCGGGGATGGGGAAAGGGGGGGGGGGGGATAAAGGGAAGGGGAAAAAAAAGTTTCCCTGGAAGTTATTAAAAGCCAAGGAGGAAAAATAAGCGGCGTGGGGAGGGCGAGAGGGCAGGGCTGCAGGCTGCAAGCCGGCTACCTGCCGCGGCCGGGCGCTTACCTTCCCGCGGGGCGCGGCGGAGCCGGCCGCGGGCGCGGAGCCGGGCGGGCAGGAGGGAGCGCGGGTGCGTGCGCGAGTGCGAGCGAGGCGCGGCGGGAGGGAGGGAGGGAGGGAGGGAAGGGAAGGGAAGGGAGAGAGAGAGAGGGAGGAGGGAGGGAAGGAGGAGTGCTCGGTTTGCTAATTACACCGCAAGCTGGAGAGTCAGCTGCTCTGACTTCACTGCGATGGAAATGCTACCTCCAGCTGTGCGCCTTTTAATGCCATATGTTACTCCAAATCTCGCTACCAGCCAACCACAGCTTGCTGCCTTTTAAAGTTCCAGCAGCCCCATTTATAGCCCGCGATTAAATCCCACAAACTTGCCCCGAGCCCGCCCTATTTCCCCCCCCCCCCCCACTCCCCCTTCCCCTACATACTCGCCCCCCCCACCCCCCCCCCACAAATCCACACCCCCCCCCCCCCCCCGACCCCACCTCCCACCGCAAAGTTGCTCCCCGCAACCCGCCGCGGTGACCTTCGCCGGCGCCCGGCTCCGCGCAGCGCGGAGAAGCGGGGGGGGGGGGGGGGGGGGGAGGTAGCGGCATTGCGAAGCTGCTTTCTGGATTCCCACCCCCCCCCCCGCCTCCTTCCGCAGCCGCGCTCCCCAACTTTGCAGGGAGGACTTTCCCCTTGCGCGGGGGGGTGGGTGGGAAAGAGAAGGAGGGGGGGGTTGTGTGTGTTTTACACACACACACACACACACACACCCGGCCGGCTCGCCCCGTACTTACCGGCGTGCGGCGGCGGGGCTGGGCGTCCGCATGTGCGCGGCGGTGCGCGGCGCTCCGCGGGTGCGGCGCGGCGGTGTTGTGGAGCAGGTTGTTCGCCGGCCGATTCTCGCGATACTTTCCCTCCGAGCCGCGGTGGTGTCTGTGTGTGTGTGTGTGTGTGTGTGTGAGTGCGTGTGTGTGTGAGTGTGTGTGAGTGTGTCCCCGTCTGGTGCACACAATAGCCCCCGCCGCCCCGGCCAGCCCCGCCGGCGGCGGCCGGTGCGCGCTGCCGGCTGCGCCCTCCCCCTCCCTCCTCCTCCTCCTCCTCCTCCCCTTCCTCCTCCTCCTCCTCCTCCTCCTCCCCTCCCGGCCGCTGCATTGGCAGCGCTGCCGTCCCGCTCCCAACTCCGCTGCGCCGCCGCGCAGAGGGCGCGCAAAACCCGCCCGCTGCAGCCCGACGTGCCGGGGTGCTCTGCCCGGCCCCGGCGGAGAGAGGGGCTGCCTCCGCGCCCGCGGAGCGCGCAGGGATGGATGGATGGGGGGGGGGGGGGGGAGAAGCGCGGGAGTTGCGCGGCGGGGATGGGGCCAGAGGCGAGACGCTCCGCCGGGTTTATCTTGAGTTGCGCGTCAGCTGATAAATACCAGATGCCTACGGATTTTTCAAGATGACCTTTTCGATAGTTGATTTGAATTTTAAATTTTAATTAGCTGTAATCCCATCAAAAGTGAGCGCCCTTCCGAGGGGAAGCGCGGCGCCGGGGCCCGGCCGCCCTTCCCAGCGCAGCCCCCGGGGTCCCCGGGTGCCCCCCCCCCCCCCTTCGCCCCGCTAAGGAAGCCGGAGCTGGGGGCGGGGAGGGGGGGGGGATCGCGGCCGTGGGTCGTCCCGGGAGCCCGCGGGGAGGGGAGGCGGAGGTGGCCGCAGGCGGGGAGGGCTGGGTTGAGGCTCCGGGGCCAGGTTGATGTTTGAGGGTTTTGCTGCCCTAGTAAAGAAATAAAAGAAAAAAAAAAAAAAAAGGCTGAGTTTGGAAGCGCTGTCGGGTGTGGGTGAGCGGAGGGGGGAGCAGAGCACTGGGGTCACCTCAGAGCCCCCCCGGGAACAGCCTGCCTGGTGGCAGTGGCAGTCTCCAGCCCATGCTTTAGCCCCCAAGTAAAGCAGGGACACCCCTCTCTCTTCCTTCCCTTAGGTTGCCTTCTCTAGGTTATAGTGTCTGCAGGATAGCAACTTTTTTTTTATTTCTTTTTTAAATGCATGTCTTCTGTAGCATTAGCGCCTTAAAACATCACTTCTGTCCATTGGTACGTTTGTTACCAATTTAATCCCCTTCTGCGGTATTTTTATCTTTAGGCTCTTTGTCCCAGAAGTCAGGGTCTGCATTGCCAACACCACTTCTGTCTCACAGACCTCAACTATCGAGCTCCGTTGGCAGCTAATGCCAGGATCTTTGGGTGGGTTTTGAGCATTAAATGACCACATCATCACAAAGCTCTTCTCGGGTTTTTGGTAATACTATCATCCATACCCTTCGAATTGGGAAGCTCCAGCCCAGAATATGGAGGTGCTCAGCTCCAGCAAAAGAGTTAAAGGTCCTGGGGTTAAATCTGTCCCCGAGAGCTTTATCTGTTTGTCCACCATCGCAGACGTGACGGGGGGAATGGGAGCTCTCCGTCCTTTTAAAGACGGTATTATCCCACAGTCGCAGCCTGATCGTACGAGCTCTACCGAAAGTGGAGCAGTTTCTTCCCCGAAGTGCAAGCGCAGTTTCCATTAAGTTACTCCGTGGATTTGTTGGCTTGTGGAGTTTCACTGTCTTTGTACACTGGAAATGGTAGGCAGTCTCTTGTCAGCATACGATTTACGCTGCTTGGCAGAAATCTCTTATTTTGTGTAATTCATTGTTCACTGAATTTTCACTGAATTTCACTGAATTTTTTTAGAGTTGGAAGGGACCATAGAGATCATCTAGTCCAACTCCCCTGCCGAAGCAGGATTGCCCAGAGCATGTCAGAGCATGTTACTCAGGGCTGCATCCAGGCGGGGCTTGAAAATCTCCAGAGAAGGGGACTCCACACCCTCCCTGGGCAGCCTGTTCCAGGGCTCTGGCACCCTCACCAGAAAGAAGTTTCTTCTCATATTTGAGTGGAACCTCCTATGTTCCAGCTTGTGCCCGTTGCCCCTCGTCCTCTCACTGGCAACCACTGAAAAGAGTCTGGCTCCCTCCTCCTTCAACCCACCCTTTAGATACTTATAAGCATTGATAAGGTCTCCCCTCAGCCTTCTCTTCTCCAGGCTAAAGAGTCCCAGCTCTCTCAGCCTTTCTTCATAAGGGAGATGCTCCAACCCTTGAATCATCTTCATTTTTCCCTCTCCCCTTTAATAATAAGGGAACAAAAAATATGATTAAAAAAAGAACCAAGGTTTTAATTCCTGTTTGGGTGCTATAAGCTTGGAGTAATCGTCCACAATCTAGCAGTGTCTTATTTTTAGTAAACCAATTACAATTTCACAGTAAGTCTGTGGTCATTACCGAGTTTGAAATGTCAGAAAACACAACAGCATTCCCCTTTTCTCCAGGTATCTATTTTGCCCGTTGTTGGCTTGGTTTTTTCGGGACTCAGAAATACTATACTCACCTTCACACCAAGGCAACGACAGACACAATACAGGTGTTGTACTGATTTAACTACGGCTGTATAAAATACTGGTAGTACAACTCCCTAATGTAAACAAGCCCGAAGTCATTACTGGAGGCAAGGCAACAGGAAGAACTGCCCCAGAAACTTTATTCCGAAAGCTCCCGCCTTCCTGAAGGCCCCGGTGAACGCACGACGTGGTCAGCAAGCCATCTGCTGTCACCGCTCCGGCCCCGAGCCCTTTGCCGGCCGAAGGCTCCCCTGGCACGAAGCCGAGAGAGAAGAGGCTCCATTTTCAGTCCTTCCCCGAGGGAACGGAGCCAGGCGGCAGCTGCTGGGCTGGGAGGAAACTCTCCGACCGGCATCCGTGCTCGGGGGAGATCACCACCGTCACCACGCCGAACGTGAGGACGGCAGAACGTGAATGGGGACTGATGGAGGATGTCAGGAGGCACCACGTCAGACCTCCTGGTGCAGCCGCTTGCCTTCCTGGGTCCTGCTAAATTGCTGCTGGGTGCCCAGCAAACCTCTCGCTGCTTTGGGAGCCTTCCGGAGTTGAACAGAAAGCCCAGGTTTAGGGCAGAGAGAGTAAAAATCAGTGATGCTGGCAGGGCTCTCGTTTGCCAAGCAAGGCTAGCCCTGCTCTTGGTTGTTTATGCCACCTGGACACCAGCCAAAGCCCACAGAAATTAGTAGAAAAACCAACTGGATCAGGTCCATAAAGCCTGAGGACTCGCTTCCATTCTTACCCCTTTGATCCAACAAGAGTATATATTTACTGAGTGGGGCCTCTCTAGCCTTCTTTGTTGGCCAAGTGCAGAAGTGGTAGCAACAGGTTTTTCATGCAATTTAATCGTTTTCTCTCTCCCCGCATTGGGCAGAAGCCTCTTTGTGTTTGTTTCTACATGATTTCAGTGCTTTTATGTTCTTTTTTTTTTTTTTTTTTGTGTAGGGCATCTTCTTTGTGGTAGTCCAGTTGCATTTCAGAGGGAGAGTCAGGGCCTGAGATTGTCTGATACTTGCAGGGATTGAAGATATTTTTCAGTGTGTTGTTCGTAGCGGGTTTTATTTGCAGAAGTTCTTCCAAACTTTTCCAAAGGTTGATTTATCCCACGCAGACAGCACTGGGCATTAGAAGGACCGAGTGCTTCATTCCCTCCTCTGAAACAGAGAGGAATTTAACCCAAGGGATGCTGGTGTTGAGAGAAGGAGTTGCTGTTGGTGTCCACGGATCTCCCCTGATTTGCAATCTACTCCAGCACTTACCCTGCAGTCAAATGCAAGGTCAGCATTCGGGGGGTTGCTCCATTTGCTGTCAGGCCATAAAAGTGGGTATGACCTTCCCAAAGATCTTTTCTAGCACGTCATCTAAGACCCGAGGAAGCATTAACTTGCACTATGGCCATTCCAGACGTTAATCAGAGCATATATTGCAGACAGTCTCCTGAGCAGTGTGCTTATGTGAGTCGTGTTTGTTTTATGGCTGTCCTGCTGATTTCTCCCTGATAATGAGACCCTGTGTGTGCGCTGGAGCATTTGTGAGTATATATTGTAGCATCTTGGGCCTTACATCTCCATTGTCAAATCATCCTCCCAAATGGAGAGCCTCATAGCACAAAGCTGCATATATATATATATATATATGCATATATATATGCTGCATATATAAATTACGTATTAACTTGTTGTATTGGCTATAACACGGCTGTCAATATGGATACACCAATCTAGCAACGTGCATTAAGGACTCTGCAGCGGTGCCACCGGCGCAGGTCACGTTCAGCTCCGCAGCGAGAGTCTGCGACGTCCCGATCTGAAGCAGCCAGGCATTTAATGTCACACCTGCACTTCAGCTCCCCTCTCAGCGGCGGGGAGAAGGCTTCCCCCCAGTTGTCCATCTTCCACAGTTTCACTCAGCTGGCCTAACCCACGACTTCTGGTTGGTTTTGTTACAATCTGCCGTGTCCTGGATTTCTAGAAATGGTAAATGAAGGTACTTTTTCAGCCTTTAACAATCCCTTGGGTTTTGGGGGTTTTTTTCCGTAAAGGGAGCACACTTCTTGGTTTGCAGGGGTGAAGGAAGTTTGCATGGCATTGCTAAGGCACACTTTCCTCTTTTTCCTCTTTTTTTTTCACCCTTGCTAATCACCCTGGCAGCCATATTTTTTTATTGCTTGAGTTTTCTTCGGCACATTCAGAATACAATATACATTTACTTTAAAAACTCTAATACAATTAAGCAAGTTATTTCCTTTCTACTATTTGTTTCATTTATTTATCTATCCTTTCCCAGGAAGGAAATCTGAGAACCTATGTTGTAAATTAACAGTTGTATAGAAGTTTGTAGCAGGATACGTAGAGAATGACAATGAAAGGCCATAAATAACAGTGGACAGTAAGAGACAAAATTGGTGTCTGCTTTGGGACCAGGCGTAAGATTTATCAGGCCCAGACAAAGGTCTTTAAATCAGAAGCTGATGTATTCTCAGATAAGCTGAGCAGCGCTGCTGAGGTCCAGTGTAGAGTTACTAATTTCTTATTAAAGGAGAGGCTCTTAATTGGCGTTGCTCTATTTGTAAAGCAAATAATACACTGTGTTAACAATGCAGTTTATTTTAGTAACTCCCAGAAGAAAACAGGGCTAAATACTGCAGAAGTGTTTTGCTAGATTAGGACTGGGAAATCTCACAATGGAAATCCTTGCTAAGCAAAAAATATAACCTAGAATAAAGGGCTTAGTACTAGCGATGTTCTGCTGCCAGTTTAGCAGCAGCTCCTCAGAAAAGGTTTTGTCCCGGGATAAATCAATTTTATCTCCAACTATTACACTGAGCTTTGTAGGGCAGAGACCTGGTGTCCCTACCCCACCGTCTGTAAAAGGTCTCTTGGCAGGATCCTCTCTTGGGACTTGTGGGGTCGACCAAATGTGTTCTTAGAACAAGTGTTGGGATCCTCGTTAGGTAAATCTGCGATGTCAGGGCATAAAAGGCTCTATTTTTTCCCATGCGTGCAGCGTATAATCTCAGTCTTTTCCTGGTTTTTGCTTTTCTGTGAGGTTTCCAGATCAGCCCAGCCTGAGCAACTATAAACAAGCATAAGCATCCCAGATGCGAGTTAAAAAAATAAAACCCCAAACATCTCACTTTTCTCCATTCCCCGTACTACAACCTTCACGTGCTGCACAGTTCACACCATCATTGCTACAAACTCTTTGTCGTTAGCCTTAGTGATGCCCACTTCTGCCCTCTCGAACCCATCCAGGTAGCTACAGCAATCACCTCTACTATCTCTTTATCATTTTTTCACCTAGTGAATCAAACCCAAGCTCCTTCTTCCCTCCTCCAAGCCCTGCTGTAATCTGGAGCACTCACAGTGGTGTCATTACCTAGCCCCCTTCCCGGATATTTTTTTATTCCCTTCACTTGTGTATCCTTTTTGTGCTGTTCTTTGGGACTAGAACTGCCTCCCTGGCTCAAGGAGCCACACTTCTTCCATTATAAAACACTATTTCTGTCTCCAGATACATAAGCCACCAATTTTTAAACACATTAGGTCCCTTCAGCATGGATACCTGTCCTCTTCATGCCTCAACCCTTCTTTGGTGTCGTTGTCCTCACTCTAGTCAGAGGAGCTGGGATGAGGATTTTGGGAGAGGCGGCACTGGATATAGGAAGGATTTTGGGGTGAGTCCGGGAGCTCTGTGAGGAGAGAAGCTGGGCTTGGTGTGCTCCCAGCCTCTGCTTGACTCCCTTGGGAGCCTGGATGCCAATCCCATGCCTCTCAGAGCAGTCCAGCCCCCAGGGATGGAGAGAGAAATGGGAGGTCGGGGATGGGGAGAGCCAGACAGACCATTTTTCTAGTCAAAAAGAGCTGCTGTTGTCTCAGGGCTGTACAGTAGCCATCACACTGGTCTCTCCGCTTCCCTCTGACGTATTCCAGGTGGAGGGGAAGTCCAGAGAATGTCATGTAAGAAATGCAAATAAAAATATCTTTCTAGACTTCCTTCTCTTATGTACTGTCTGCCAAAACCTTCGCTCCCCTCCTTTACTGTTTTGCCTATGGATGTGTTTTATGCTTTTGTCTTGCTCTTCTGGTAAAAGAAGAAGTACTTGCTGCGAGTTTACATAACTCGCCTTTTACTGCTCTGGAAATGAACGTGGAACTTAGGTCTTAATTAGGCTTTCAGTGTAAGTCCTGTTTTAATGAATCACTGAAATATGTGAATAACATTAAGCTTAACAACGTGGCTGCAGAGTTGGATACTTAGAGCCGGTTGCACGGCTGGGTCCGTGGGGAGAGGAGCGCGAAGCACCCCCGTGAAGGTGTCGTAAGGGGGAAGGGACTCCCTGAAACCTGAATTTATCTGCACTCTCTATCACTCTCTACCCATGGAAGAGTTTTAGTTTCAGAGCTGGTACTTGTACACTGAACATTTCGCTCCTGCGTTATGGCTTCATCCTGCAATGAAGTGACAGACTCCACGACACCAGGGGGTTCGGGCTGCAGTTTTGAGGTCCAGGCTATTACGTTACCAAGTTCCTTCTGCAACACGGCAAAGAGCATGAGTTCCACCTGGACCCGTGGAGGAGAAGGGTTTCGGTAGTTTGCCCTTGGAAAATTAAATGCCTCAGTATATGGGATGGTGGCATGTGGTGGCATGTCAGCAAACACGCAAAGCCTTGTGAAAAAATACCAGCTCGTTAAGACGCACTCCTGATGCTTTTGCAAAGTGTCAGTCGGGAGCCGGGGACCCCGGGGACACTTACTAAAGAGCATTTGGAACAAAGGGCTTCCAAAAGACACTAGTTTCTTTTGGGTAATCACCTAATGGTGTCACTGGTGGGATGTCACCGGTGGGATGTCACCTGTTCAAAGCAGGATGGGGTGAAGACCACTGTCATGGAAGCGTGACACTGAATGGAGCAGGAGAGTTACAGAAGTAGCAGTGGGCCAAAACCCCATGGGTTTTACACCTCCCTTAGTTTGACTGACCTTCAAGACCCAGAATTGAGGATGTGCCTAGATAGTCTATTGGGCCGGGGTGACTGTAGGACCTTGGTTTGCGTAGCCAGCAGTGTACACAAGGTGATGTGCTGCTGCTCGTGTCTGCCTTTAACTCCATAGTCCAAAAGGCTAAGTACTTATTTTCAGCCGAGTGAAGCAAAGGTGGCCTCCAGCTCAAGTCCAGAACAACATTCAAACTACGCCTTGGTAATGGGGATACTCTCAGGCTCTCTGCTGCATCTCGGGGATGAATATGGGGGAGCATTTGTGACTATACACATTTAGACCAGACTTGTAAGAAGGCAGGGAAAGAAAAGGAAAGCAGAGGTCCTTTTAAGATCATTTATGTTAAAAACCCTCTGGAATTCAGTTTTTTTGTTTGGTTATTGGGAGTTACACCTGAACTCTTGCAACTATAGCAGCCTTCCAGTACTTAAAGGGGGCCTACAGGAAAGATGGGGAGGGACTCTTTATCATGCAGTGGAGTGATAGGACGAGGGGTAACGGTTTTAAACTGAAAGAGGGGAGATTTAGACTAGGTATTAGGAAGAAATTCTTTCCTGTGAGGGTGGTGAGGCACTGGAACAGGTTGCCCAGAGAAGCTGTGGCTGCCCCATCCCTGGAGGTGTTCAAGGCCAGGCTGGATGGGGCTTTGAGCAACCTGGTCTGGTGGGAGGTGTCCCTGCCCAGGGCAGGGGGGTTGGAACTCGATGAGCTTTAATATCCCTTCCAACCCAAACCATTCTGTGATTCTGTGATTTGATGCAGAATCATACTGAGAAGACCGGCTCTAATGCAGAAACTGAAATCCAAACAATCTCTCTCTCCTAACTAGGAGATCAAATTGCCGATTTGACTCACGTCTACAGGTAAGGTAGGCAAATGTAGAGAGATTTATACAGAGGAGAGATTGGAAAGAAAGAAACTGCAAGTTAAATGGTATTTGAAGTGATAGGGAGCTCTGGGGAAATAGGCAAAACCTGAAGAGCAGCAAAAGGATTAAAATCGTGAAGTTCGCTAGAGAGGCCAAAAAAAGTACATTTTATTTACTGGAAAAATAAGATGGGTAAAGGCTAAATCCCACAATCCCTTACTCATGCAAGGAATCCTGTTGACTTAAATACTTGTGTAAAAGTATTTCTGTGGGTAAAGGCTCTGTTGGACGGCATCCAAAACCGGGTTAAGGTTGATGTTTTCACAGAGACGCCAGTCTTTCGTATGCCACCCTGGGCAGTCAAACGGCAACCACGGGACACATTTTACAGGACACACCAAATAAATAAATAAATAAATAAATAAATAAATAAATAAAAACCCCCAAACCCCACCCTTTGCTTAAGTGCGTGGGAGGCTCGGGGTGGCAGGGGGCTAAGAGGAAGGTGGCTCGGTGACCTGAGAGGCAGGGTCGGTGGTTACGCTTCTGCTGCGGCCGAGCGCGGACCCTCTGCCGGAGAACGCCGCTGCCAGCACAAACTCGCTCAAGTTGTTTTGGCGCCGGGCCTAGAACAACACGGGGCTGTTTTTTCCCTTTTGTGCTCGACTCCGTTGCGCTGGGACAATGTGAGATTTTTAATTTTATACCCAGAAGGAAGAATGAATACAACCTTTTTTTTTTTTTTTTTTTTTTTTTTCCCCCTTCTTTTCCTTTTTCTCTGCTGTACTTACCTCTGCCTGTGGCGATGTTACAAAGCCAGGTCAGCAAATATTTAAATATTTTATTTCGGTGACAAGTTTTTGTGCAAAGGGCACAAGGGGTTGGCTGTGAGTGACCAGGGCACCTGTAACAGTCACAGACAGAAGAGAAAACCCAAGATGTGCGGCCCCCCACTTTAATTTTCTACAACGGGTTCTTCAGCTGCAGGCTGCCACCTCCAGTCGGTGCAGAAAGAGGGAGAAAGCAACGAGCGGAGCAGGAGAAGGGAGGTTTTAGATGCTTAAAGCCCAATAGACAAATGAGATAAAAAGTCCCGTCCCTGCTCTCGGCACCAATGACTCAGGGAACCAAGCTGCAAATCTTGCACTTGTCCGGGTGCTCCTGGATGGAGATCATAGAATCATAGAATTGTCAGGTTGGAAGGGACCTTTAAGATCATCTAGTCCAACCATCAACCTAACTGATAAAAAACCATCACTAAATCGTGTCCCTAAGCACTATGTCAACCTGTCTTTTAAATACCTCCAGGGATGGTGCCTCAACCACTTCCCTGGACAGCCCGTTCCAATGCTTAATAACCCTCCCAGTGTAAAAATTTTTCCTAATATCCAATCTGAACCTCCCCTGGCACAACTTGAGGCCATTTCCTCTTGTGACTCTTCCCACATCTTCAGCGCAGCTGGCGGAGTGACCCTCACACATACTGGACCAGCAGCACCAGGAAGGGCTCCACTGTGCCTGCGTAAGCCCAGTCCAAGGAAGCGGGAGGAAGAATTGCTTATCGCCCTCATCCTCCTCCAGGACTTGGCAGAAGGTGCCGTGAACACGCACAGCCCCGGTGTCACTGAGGATTAACGCTGGGCAGGTGCTCCCTGCATCAGGACCTAAATGGTTAATTTTCAAGTGGCTTCTTAGAGCAGATGTTCCCATGAGTATCCCCTCCTTCCCTCTTCTGACACATTTCCTACACAAACAGCAGATTGCATTGCTGCTGTCCTTTTGATCCGCGGGAGGGGGAGGAAAAGCCCACACAAATGATATTAGTTCTCTTTTCAGGCAGGCTGGTGACGGGGCGTACGGGCATGTGCCTCCCTCCCACCTCTCCCTGCCCAGATGTCTTTTCTGGGACTGTCTTCTTTAGCCTCTGCCCACTTCTGGAGCTGCTCTTAAGGTTGCTTTACCTTAAAGCCTGGAAGGAAAGAGGTAGTAAGGTTGGGCAAATTGTGGAAAAATTATGATTGCAAAACATTGCTGTCGGTCTCAACACGTACAGAGGCTGATCCGTCTCCTGCCACGCTGCTGGCACTCGTGTGGTGCCTCACACTTGTGTACCTGCACTCCTTGCGGGCACTGATGAATTAAGCCACACTGCCTGGGTGAGGCTTAAGGTCTCACCAGACAGGAGACTGCCTTCGAGCTTGTGTCCGAGACCATTCCCAATCCCAAACTTGCTGTTCAGGCTGGTGGGATGTTGACCCACCGGCCCGTGTGGCCTCAGGGTGGTCACAGAGGGATGGCTCTTGCAGCCTCCATGTGAGGTGGCTCAGGGAGGGATGGAAGGAGCCTACAGGATCAGCTTAGTATGGGGAGATCTGTCCTTCCCTCTTTCTTCCAGGATAAGAGCCAGGGACAATAGATAAACTTGGCAAGACAGCAGGGTCAGGATGAATTAAAGGAGGTGTTTCTTTACAGGATTGTGGTTAAAGTGTGGATCTCCTTGGTACAGCACCTTCAGGGTGCCAAGACTGCAAGGGTTTGGAGGACCATGAGAAAATGTCACGGTCAATAAATTCACCAAAATGTGTTAAACACAATGCACTAGTTTTGGCTGAGAAAGCCACACAGTGTCGACAGTGTGAAGAATATACTGGGGAAGCATCACTGATTGCTCACCCTGTTCTTACATTCATCCTTCCATATCACTGCTGGTCTTTGTGGGAGAGAAGACGCTAGAGTAGCTGTACCTTTCGTCTGCCCCAGGATGGCCTTTTTTATATTATTATCTTGAGACACGGAAGAAGAAGGAAGAGGCAGGGAGGAAGAAGCCCCAGGCTGGATGGGACTTGGAGCAACCTGGTCTAGTGGAGGTATCCCTGCCCATGGCAGGGGGGTTGGAACTCGATGATCTTTAAGGTCCCTTCCAACTCTAACCATTCTATAAGACTTGCTTTTGCTCTGCTACTGGCAGTTGCAGAAGCCCTCTAGATGTGGATGGTGGAGATGATGGAGGTAGGTGTGGTGGCCACTGATTTTTCTAGCATCATCCTCCTAATTCCTTCCTGTGACTTGACTGCTATGAAAAAGGCAAACAATTCTGCCTGAGCTCATTCCTAGGAAGACCAGACATCGTTGATCAGGAAGAGCCTTTGGGATGGCTTCAATTTGCCAGTGTCACAAGCTGCCTTGCCCCAGCAGCCAGGTGGATGCGCGGACACGGGGCAGGACGCATGCGTGAGCTGGCCTAACATTGAGCTGGCTGCCACTGAGAAATCTAAACGTAGCCAGCGGAGTTACGGAAATTGGATCTTTTTCTTCATTTAATTTTCTCTTCTTTCCCTGCTTTAGCATCATCCTCATTTCTAACCCCCAGCAGTAGGCTTATAGTATCAGGGCTCTCTCCTGCTGTCTTTGGAGTGTGGTCTTCTCTAACAAACACCTGATTGTTATGAGAATGATGTTTCTTGAGGCAGGAGATGGAAAGGCTCAAACGTGACACTGTGACCAGCCAAAACAGCAAGCCGGGGAGTGACTGATTGAGATGCTCTAAATAACAAATTCTTCTAAACCAAAAATAATTCCAAAGAGACTCAACGTATTTGCAGATGTTATTCATATAGAAGGAGAGTCAAATATCGTCAAATAACCCACTAAGCCTGACTTGCTTCCTGGCTTAGAGAGGATGCACTAAAGCTTCGCGCTTTATTTCACTCGGTTTCTCGAGCCTGTAACCAGAGCCAGGCTGTTTCCAGCAGTCAGCCCGCCTGTTCAACGCAGCTCCTTCTTCTCTAGTTAAAGTTGTTAAAATCCCTCAAGAACACGGGATGAACCCTTGGCTGTGTGGCGGTTCACCAACGGTTCCGCAGAGGCACAAGGTCCCCGTGGGTGCTGGGTGGGACCGTGCGGTTGGGTGTAGCGGGGAGGGTGGTTGCGGGGATGTGGGCTGGCACCGGCAGCGCCGGCACCTCCGTTTTCCCAGCAACGGGATATCTGCC
This sequence comes from Numenius arquata, assembly GCF_964106895.1. Classification (NCBI taxonomy): domain Eukaryota; kingdom Metazoa; phylum Chordata; class Aves; order Charadriiformes; family Scolopacidae; genus Numenius; species Numenius arquata. Next base: position 4,588,544 of record NC_133581.1, read on the forward strand.
CCCGGCACAGGGCAGCAGCAGCGCTGCTCGTCCAGTGAGCCCAGTTTGGGCAAAATAATACCAGTAGCAGAAACAGGCAGCAGCGGGGAAAGGAAAGAACAGGGTCAACATAATCCCAGAAACAAAAACTCAGGTTGTTTTTCTTTTGCAGCATTTATGAGTGCAGCAGCTTTTCCAGTTGTGTTTGGGATACTTAGGTGGTGATTTTCTGATCTCCTTGGATTTCCCAAATTTCTGTTGCTTAGTTTTTCACCTTGACTCCAGGTGGGGAAAAGAAACCCACCCAGTTCTTTGTCTTCCCCATTTACATTTTCTCATTGTTTCTCCATTGCAACCCATCAAGTAAGCTCTCATTTCAAAAGGTACAGAGGTAGAAAAGCTAAAGTTTGCTGTACTTTTATTTCCCTGTAACTTCTCTGAAGTTGATGAAGTGATGAGAAGTTAGAGACTGAAAAGAAAAGCAGTTGGGAAAATGGGGACAAATGAATCCCTCCCACTCCTCACCCTGGCATCTCCTCAACATCTTTCATTTTATTTTGTTCAGCAACAACAACAATAGGAAACAAAATTATCTATCAAGTAATCAAATGTCTTTTGTGAATGCTCAAAAAAGTTGATTTTTTAGTTTATTTCCATAAGTATTGGGCTACGTTGCTATACATTCTCAGGGCTATTTAAATGGGGGGTTGTTTTTTGGAAGAGCATGTATTGTGGAAAGGACACCAGAGTTGCCTGAAGCAAATTAATTTCACATTCAGATGAAATAAGGTGAAGGAGGTGGAAAAAAGGGAAAAGTTAAAAAGAAAAGCTTTGTAGAAAAGCAGGTTATGGTATGCATGCTCCCAGCCACCAGGAGCTCGGGATGAATACGAGAGGTGAAGATCCACCCAGAAGCGTGGGAAGACCAGGGTCTCCAGGGCCACACTTGCACTTAGATATTATTATGTCCAACAGACCATATTCTCTCTACAGTATCAGTAAAACCTGAAAGCAGTTTCTTTGTTTGTGCCTTTCCCCAAGTTGGGGCATCCTTCGTTCCCACCTCACACTTGGTCCCTCGCGTGGTACCAGCTCCTTCCCCCAGCTGCTTTTAGGGGACACCCCTGGAGTGTTACCAGAGCCCAGGGCTTAGGCGTTTGCCCTTCACGTCAGGACACCATAAATGCATTTCAGCATTTAAAAGGTGGTTTTATCAGTTTCATTGCCTTGTGTGTAATATATATGTACGAAGTGTGTGTCCATACGATTTCTACCACTGAGCTTCTAACCCTGTGGCAGCCCTACGGCTTAGCAGACTTACAGGCAGCAAGACTCAAATTCTTTCCTTTTAACATCAAATCATTCATTACTGTGTGATTTATTCAAAGGCTGCAGCATGGAAAGTAAGAAATGCCCGTTGTTGCCAAAAATATAATCACGTGTGGGGCTTAATCCTGTAAACATGCACAAGTAAAGTTACTTACATATCTAAGTCTTTGGTGCACTCAGCCATTTGAATTTAAACCCCTCAGCCTGAACGTGCATCTGTACAGTATTTAATGTGAAGGGTTTGAGCCAGCCTGGGGTCTTTGTGCTAAATATATAATAATTATTATAATGAGGGTATTAATGATTTGTTTGTGTGCTGTTCTTACATCTAGTGCCAAATATTCTATAGGACGTTTATCTGGGAAGAATTTAGCCCTTCATATTTTATATCTGTAATAATCCATGACTGAGTTGCTGGATTCCATCTCATTTGTATATGCCATATTTTTTTCCAGAACATCTGTTTAAACCCACACTGGATTGCTGCCAGATTAGTGGAAAGGATATGGTATAAAGAAGACTTTTGTTTCCTCCGAGCAAGGAGAAAAAATAAGTTACAAGTCGGTGCATATTGCCGGGAAGAAGCAACTCTTTCTCTCCAGAAGCAGATGTCCCGTAGTGTTTGAAAATGAAATGTTTTTGTGTCTCGCAGGCAAAGGTTCTGCGCTTCAACAATATTGATTGTCAGTTAGTACAGGCTGTCAGCCTGCCGTGGTTAACCTACCAGTTGTTGGAGAGACAATCACGAGCAATTAAGAATCACATTTCGCCGTTTCAAATGCATCCATATTGCCACTTTACTCAAAATCTTCCTCTTTTTTTTTCATGTTGGAAAGTACGTTGGTGAGAGAGAAGGAGTTTTTGTTTCTCCCCCTGCCAACCATATTTTCACTGCTGGCCAAATTAAGAGAGATATATATTGCTCATAAACTTGCTGCAGTTTCTTGATTAAAATCTTCCGTGCAGCAACTCCTTTCGACATCAATCCATAAAAATAAGGCGGGAGCACATTGCATGGCACGTCTTTGTGTTGCGCCTCAGACGCACAGCACCAGGGAAGCACCAGGGAAAGATGCTGCAGAACAAGCAATAGCACAACGAGAAAAGGACCGTTCTCCACGAGGACGGACCTTTGTGATTTGATTCGGGAAAAGGACAGGAAGATTAAAACCAAGAAGAGCTGAAGGTTTAGCAGCTGAAGTTACGACGGTGCGGGCTGTGGAGCGATTATGGGAGCGGCTGATAGAAGAGAGGTAGCAAAGCGCTGGAATCAACCTGTTAACACCAAATAAAACAGCCCACATGAGGTGAAACGCAGGGTGCTGCACAACCCCAAAATCAGCAGCGCCAGGAAAGCTTGTGGCTCTTGTCACCCTTCTGCGAAACATCTTTCAAAGCTTTGGTAGCTGGTGGCCTTTTAGAGGGAAATGTCAGAAACACTGGGTCTGGGCACTCTCTTGCCGTAACCCAGTGTGTTACAAAGCCTGTGCCAGGCACCATGCACGTTAATGTTGTGACAAACTGTGTGCATACCATCACCTGGGCTGATGGTTTCGGTCCAAACACCTGGGAACCATCTCAACCTCATGAGCCAACATGACTTAGAAGGCAAAGACAAATCCTGGCTCCTTTTCCCGAACTTTTCCAAACCAAATCATTTCCTAAAAGCAACAAAAATCTGGCAGTTCTTCCAAGAGAGCACACCACTCAAGGCCTCAAAAGAGATCTCTGACCATCAGATGACTCCCTCCATAGGGAGGTTTCTCAGCACTCCAAACCTCTGAAGCCCTTCCCATGCCCCTGCCACCCACCCTCTCATGAAATCCATGCATGGTCTGGGTCCATAATGCTCAGGGGAATGGGACGGGGGGCAGCACAGGCAGGTTTTATTGGAGGGAATATGCCCCTTGCAGAACACATGAGGTTCTGCCCTACACACAAGGCAGGCAAGTAAACATAAAGTTTACTTAAGTTAAAGTTTTAGGCAAAACCATATACATCATTCAGAGATTGTCAAGAGCAACTAGCAGAAAATGTCAGCGTACACTTCACAATTAAGAGGCTCAGAGAGGCAAGTTGTCTGTGAGCCCCTCCATGGAAAGGGTTTCTTTCTCACCTCACACTCCTTGTTATCCCATCATCATTACAAACCACCACCCCCCCCCCAAACCTTGAGCAACATCAAAACAGACCAAGCCAGCCACGGACCTCAACCGAGTCCCACAGTGCCACCTTGGCATCGCAGCACCGATGGATTAATCAGGTGAAATCTTCATGATTCAAGATCTCAGGAAAAATATTTCAGAAATGATCGACAAATTGGGGCAGCGCCACCAGCAAATGAAAGGAGCTGAAGATGGGGAATCACAAGAAAAAAGGGAAATTATGTAGCTGAATAATATTGAGAAATCATCTCCCACGCACCAATGTACACAGGTGCTGATACCTAGGCTGGTATGAGTGTAAAAGTGAGGAGTTTCATCTTTAGTCAGGCTTTGTCAATTCAAAACTCCAATTAAAGGGATTTCTGTGCAGTACCTCTTTCTGACCATCTTCACCTCCCCTCTGTGCAAAACACAAGTTTGTGGTTTCACAATCACATTTTCCTATTTTTAAAACATGTTTTCTCTGCTGTCTTGCTTTGTGAGAGAGACACTGAAACTGCAAGAGAAACTGTTCTCGACGGAGGAAACTGAAATGGCTTCGTGTCTGACATGCGAACCATGGAACAAAGTAAACACTGACAAAAATAGAAAGCGGTGCTTGATTTTCTGTCTGATCTTTCATTTTTAGGGGATATTTGTGATTACGGAGAACTTCCAACATTTCAGGCAAACGGGAGATTTTTAAACAGCTGATATAATGGTTCAGGTGTTAGCATGCAAGGAAACTGTATCTTATTCTTCCTGACAGCAGGATACAAAGATTTCTCGTATTTAGGACTCTTCTTGAACCTAGCAAGAACAACGGATAAATGTCTTTAACTGGACTGCAGATCTTACCATCACATGCAATAACTAAATCTTCTGTCTGTCTGATTCTTCTAGGATTAAAAATCCAAGAAAACTGAACATTTCCCCCCTGCCCTTCTGTGTTTGCCTTTGACTTAAGGAGAAGTTTTCTATCAAGTGATTCAAGCTGTGGAAAACATCAAGGACCCTGAGCATCTTTCCTGTTATGTATGATCCCCAAAATCTTGATCCTGAAACCAGAGATAAGAAATTTGGGTCTGCTTTGAGAAAATTATTTGATCTTATGCTAATCTCGATCAGACTGTTGACACTGACATTAAGCAAACATAGTAGGGTGTAATTACATTTTACACTGACCCATGAAATATTCATGTTATAATAACGAATACATACATGCAATCATACAATATCATCATCATAAACTGCGCTCAAATATATATGATATTTGCAATGCTTATGCCTTGTTCATATAAATAAATATTCATTAGGACTGAAAATAATTACTGCGTGGTCGATGACAGCTGAGAATATTAAGCACCGCTACTGAATTATGCCTTCAAAGGCAATTTTGAAATGACATTAATTTTCAAGTTGTGGGTCAGTTTATTTGTCCAGCTATGACAATATTTTTTTTCCAATGGAAAGAACAATGTCTATACTAATTGTCATGAGAACGTCTAAGCACTTTCTGTGACTAATAAGCAAATTAGGGAGTTGTGAGTGTCTGCAAGTATACCAATGTTAGTCTATTTTCATATTTAAAATTGGCCTTTCCCACAGCTCATTCAAGTTTATGTTCTAGCCACATGTCCCACAGATAAATAAACAGATGCTCTATATAAAGCGTTAGATCATACTCTGAATGAGTGAGGAACATATGTCATCATTAAGGGAAGCTTCGGTGCCAACGCTGGCATTAAGGTAGAGGAAAGAAAACAAGGAAGAACTTGAAATAGAGCAACATAATCCCAAGGAAGTTGTCAAAACCAGAAGAGAGGTTATTTGCGCTAGAGTTGGCAAGAAAATGTTCAGCAGTTTTTGTTGCAAAAAACCAAAAGAATAGCAGGAGGAATTTTTGATTTTCAATTAAAAAACCTCTGTTGTTGGCAGCTTTGGGCTGAAACAAAAAAATGGTGGTTTTTTTACCTCAACATGCCCAAACCCTAAGTTTTGTTTGAACAGAACTTTTTGCAAGGGATTTTAGGTGCCCAGTTTTCCAACAAAAACAACGACAGAACAAGCAAAACTGAAATTTCCCAAGAATATTTCTCTTTGGTGAAAATCTGATTTTTTAAAAAAATTTTTTTCAGTAAGAAATTTTCATGGAAGTTTTTTTTTCATATGACACTGATAAAAGGAGGATATCCAGATATAGCTGATGATAGATCTTTACTGTCTTAATACAACTAGATGACATTGTTTTTATTGTTACTATTGTGTCGCGTGCTTCATAAATAGAGACTGGAAAGACAGTTCATGCCCAAGAGATCATTGTAATCTAAATATAAGTCTAGAGGCTTTATTTATAAAATGTACAGAATCAGGGTTTTTTAATTGCATGCAGCAATAGCGTTCGGAGAAAAAGTACTGTACACACACGTAAGAAGAATTTTAGTTCCCATGTTTTGGGAAAATCGTAAGTGAAAAATCATGCTAGAGGTAATAAATAAATAAATAAATAAATAAATAAATAATAATAAAAAAAGAGCTCCCTGAAGTGCCAGAAGAGGGAGAGGAGTCTGTGATGGGCAGAGAAAAGATCGCTGATGCAATTAGAGGGTTTATGTAGGATATTGTTTCAGGTGACGGTTGGTTTCCTAAACCACAAACTTCCTAAGATACATCCGATGGTGCAGTGAATAATAATGTGCAAAGCTCTGGAAGGAAAGAGCTGCTGTTACACTGATCGATTTTTATCTTTAAATTCCCTAAAAAAATGTTTATTTCTTGCATTACATTGACAAGAATTGGGGGATTCAAGGGTGGGAAGGGAGAGGCTGTCCTGAGGAAAGGAAAAGACCCGTTTCCCTGCTATTGGTGTTGGGTGGTGGGATCAGGAAATCGGGGGCCAGGCTGGAGAGCCTCTGTCCGGTGGTCCACAGGGGAGGTGGGACGTTCTGCATCTGCACATCGTGCACCAGCTCTGGAGGAAGTTGCTGGATTTAGAGAGCTGCTTTTGGCTGCCTGTTGCATCGGTCAGCAGCAATGTGTAAAGCTTTGGCAGTACACCGCCGGATCTGTGTGAGACTTGGCTGCCTGCATCATCTTTTTATGCCCTTAATTTGAGAAATGAGTACGCGACAGAAATTTCTGATGGCCCGATGCGACAGAAAACAGTCAGTGCTCTGTAAGCTGAAAACCTCCTATAAAGCTCCAGATCCAGGTGTAGTCCTCCTATCTGAAGGAAACACCGTCCCGGCACTCTGGATTTGGGAAAGAAACTTTGCTGGGGAAGTTTTTGGGAGGTTTTTTGGAGGAAGACCATTCACACCAACAAGCTCTGGGCTATTTCGTGCCCATGACTGTACAACTTCTGCCCAGGTTTTCAGCACTGCCACTAAACGAGTCCCCCACTCGCTAAGGGGTCCCAAATGTTTGGGAGTGAGAGAAAGGGGCAGCCATTCCAGGGTGGCCGCTTAAGTTGTCTTCTCCCAGTCGTTGTGGCTGTCACCACCTGCTCAGGGTCTCTGGGATGGCCAGGTCTTCTGAGGTTGACTGGAAGGAGAGCAGAGCCATGGTTTGCCAAATGCAGTCAGCGGGCACTGGCAGCCGGTCGGCAATCGGGTACATTCTTAACTCGCTCCAGCAATTTCATTTATGTGACAGTTTGTGGGAAACATCTGGCACGGCATCTGACTGACACGTCTCCAGCTACAGAAAGCTGAGAAAAATCACAGCAGCCACCAGGGATAACAAAATGTGGTTTTATGCATCTTAAACCTCGTTCTCTTCTCTCAGCCACCAGACCTCAGCCAGGGGTAATTCAGCTGAAATCAGTGAAGGGCAGGCTAAAGATCAGATGAACTTTGGTTAAAAGGTTCCTGCCTGATGAGACAATTCTTGAACCAGGGCATCCAGGTTCCCCTACTTGCACCATCATTGATTTTGTGTACGACCCTGGGCAAGTCATTTTTCCTTCCCTTACCTCAGTTTCTCTCCGAGAGAGAGAAGGAACTGAGGGAACCGAGAGACTGCTTTGGTCACGCATGTTGATATCTGCCGGTGCAGTCTAGAAGAGTGAAATGTAATTACAGCCATTCTGGCTCCATCGATGATTGCGTGTAACTTTTGGTGAACATCCAAAAGCCAAAAGTAAAGCAGGGCCAGGAATCGGAGGTTGAAACGTTTTTGGTTCAGCCAATGGGTAGAGCATGATTTTAGGGCAGCTGATGAACCACTGCAATGGCTTACCAGTGACCATGGTGGATTCTACATGCACAACATCTACAGGCAGCCTGGGTTTTTTTCTGACATTAAAAATAGAGTTTCTACAGGACTAGAAATGTGTTTTAACAATCAGTTTTCCTGCATAGAATCATAGAATGGTTTGGGTTGGAAGGAACCTTAAAGATCACCCAGTTCCAACCCCCCTGCCATGGGCAGGGACACCTCCCACTAGAGCAGGTTGCTCAAAGCCCCATTCAACTTGGCCTTGAACACCTCCAGGCATGGGGCATCCACAGCTTCCCTGGGCAACCTGTTCCAATGTCTCACCACCCTCACAGTAAAGAATTTCTTCATAAGATCTAATGTAAATCTCCCCTCTTTCAGTTTAAAACCATTACCCCTCATCCTATTGCTCCACTCAAGAGTCCCTCCCCATCTTTCCTGTAGGCCCTTTAGGTACTGGAAGGGGCTCTAAGGTCTCCCCGGAGCCTTCTCTTCTCCAGGCTGAACAACCTCAACTCTCTCAGCCTGTCTTCATAGCAGAGGGGCTCCAGTCCTCTGCTCATCTTTGTGGCCTCCTCTGGACCCATTTCAACAGGTCCCTGTCCTTCCTGTGCTGAGGACTCCAGAGCTGGATGCAGTACTCCTCCTACACCTGATGTTATCGCTACTATAAATTAAAGATAACACTATTATCTGTGGGAAAGCCGGGTCTCTGCAGGGCTCAGACGCACAATGCAGTTACTGCAGGCGAACAAGCTACCTCATGTCAGCTGAGATGCGGTAACTCTGTGGGTACTTGCTCCTACAAGCAATAACAACAGCTCCCTACAGCAACCGTGTGCTATTTCAGTTTTGCTTTCCCCTCCACAAGAAGTGCCATTCCACCGTCTTCACCAGAGATGAATCCTGCGCGTGATGATAGCAGTTGCCCGGCTCAGTTGGGCTGACGGGCGCGAGCTGGTCAAATGCCACTAACTCGATCGAATGCCTGAGCACTAATATTGAAACTTCGCTGAAAATAAGAAGACCTGTTTGGAGATACACTCATTCTTAAGAACGTGGTAAAAGTGGATGTGGTTGTACAGAGGCGAAGTTCAAACAGGTAGCCCACAATCTTCTCCCTGGGTCTACGTGAAGCTCTGCAGCTTCGTAACCAGTCGCAGCTGCTGCTACCCAAAGTCACTGCTTAAAATATTCTCTGCTGTTGGAATACACCAGAACAGCCCTCCTCCCACATCCAGCCCCCATAGAGAATGATCTAAATGCAAAAGAAATGACAAAAAGAGTGTTTTTGGAAATAATTAGGTCAATTAGAATGTAACAAGGAGAGTGGTCTAGACATAGACAGCATTTAAATTAGCAACAAATGGTTCCATTTGGATTCTTCACCTATTTAATCATCAATTCATCTATGCGAATTCCTAGCAAATTAAAGAATTTGCTAATTTAACATACCCTGAAGGTGGTGACTAAATTATGTATCAATGCCACTGATGCCTGCTCTGTCTAAAACATATGAGAAATGCAGCCAGGCTCTTCAGAGAGGCCCTTTGGTGCCATACGCTCTCCAAGGATCACACAAAATGCTGTGTTTTAGAAAGGTCTGTAAGGTTAAAAAAGTCACTTTGGTTCTGCATTAGCCAAACTGAAGTTCATTTTAACCTTCTTTACCCCAACCTGAAGCCCATGCACAAAGCGGCCGGTAAAAGAGCAGGAACTGAAATAAATTTCACCCTCAATATGTCCTGTACTCCCAAGTTGCAGGTGGCCATTTTTGAAGCCAAAGTTTATTTTGAACAATAACCACTTCTATAAGCAGATCTAAAAGTGGGAGATGATACAGGAAACCACAGCGTCCTCTTATACGATACACTAGGAAGCTGATCCCGTGGCTTGTGTAGCACTTCTCCCAGGCCACACCAGATGCCATCAGTCTCTCCCAGTGGGGCTAACCCTCACCTGGGGTGAAACTGGTCCCTGTGGAAAGCCTGCGCAAGAGTTATCCATCACTCAGGTCGCTCCTCTAATTGCAAGTGGCACATAAAAAAAAATCTGTTCTGACTTTATAAATGATGCCCTGCCAGAAGCCTAAGTGTCCTTCCTCCAGGGCTCACATGTGATCCTCTCACGTCCTTCTTCAGGACTGACCCGGACTTCGGTGGGACTGAATTCAAGCTCTGAAGAAAACAAGTGTACGGTGCATCTCTGAAAGGGATCTTTGCAGAAACTGTGGCTGGGGAGGGAATGGACGATGAGGAAGTTGGGCGGGGAATCTGTGAGGAAAACAAAACTGGAATTTCTGAAAAGTCTAATTTTAGGCTGCACAACCTGGATGTTTTACCCTCTTTCCCGTTCACTTTCATTTTAGACTCAGCAGTTTGAGGAAGCCCCTACTGTGTAGCCAGGAACAGACTGAGGATTCAATCTTGAGCTCTGCCTAGAGCAAAAAAGGCGGTATTACCTGTCACACACAGTAGCTCTGCTTAAACATCCCTTGGAAAAGGGCACGCTCCTGCCTGGTGAGACCAGACTGACAGTCCCAGAGATCCTTTCAGGAACAGTGGATGGAGTGGTACCTCTACAGGTAAGAGGCAGCATCGTTCCAAGGTGAGGTGCGCTGTGTCAGCACACCGTCATCTGCAGGGGTTTCCGAGAGGTTACGTGGTGACTCGGTAACAGGCCTTCCGTCCAAGGGTTCAGATGCTCCTTGAGTGGTATTCAAATGCCTAGAGATATAGGGGTGGGTGCAGCCTTGGCAAGATTTTAAAAGCAAGATAAGGAGAGATGAATAATTAGGCATCTGACTGGAGCTGAAAATTCACATCTCTCCTCAGGATTGGTGAACTGCTTTGGCTAAAAGAAGATGCAATTTGAATCTTTGCCAGTTGTCTGTATTAAACTGAACCCATTTTTTTTCTCCCTTAAGATCAGAGATTACTTTGTTCAATGTCGGAGCACGTCAGAAATTCTTTTGTGATCCTTGGAAGTCTAAGTGAAGGGGGATGGAGAAGAAGGAGTTACCATTTTGATGCATTTGGCACCAGGTGCAATCAAGTGAATGCTGCCTCCAGGTCTGGGTCTGTGATTCTGCAAGGATTTTGATAAATTAAAGAGGCTGCATAGATGCAGGTAGCCACCTTGTTACCCCTCCATGCCTGTTTTAGGACATTTAGGTTAAATATATGCTCCAAAGAGAGCCTGCCTCTGCTCACCGTAGGGCTGGCTGTTTTCAGGGAGATTAGCCCTTCAGTCCAAGACCTTGCACAGGCATCAGCTTTCTTCTATAGCCACTTGCTGGCTTTCAAATGTCTTGCTCCCTTCCCAGATGGGCCGGACAACGGCAGGGAGCTGGCTGGCCCCAGGCCCTTGGGATGGTGCAAGGCTGCAGCCCAGAGCAGGGCCAGGAGAAGGGCTACAAGAAAAACTCCCTTGGACTTCAGCTGAAAGGGAGACTGAGCAATAAACGAGTACAGCAACTACATTGCTAACGTGGCCAGATCTGACATGAAAATAAAGGCAATTTTAGTATTCCTTTACTTTACAGTGCCCGATTGAAGAATTTGGTCACATGGCAGGAAAGAAGGTCACTGAAGAGAGCCCTTTTAACAGCAGCTCATTCGCATTTTAACCCAGTCACATGCCTTTTCATTTGTGTCTTCTCTGACGTGAGTCTCCTCTTCCTTCATCTCTATTTACATTGATCTATCTTCACATTTTGCTTTGAATTGCAAGCACACTGTTATCTACTAGCCAGTTTGAAAGGGTGGCAGAGGCATCCCCACTCAACTCCCGTTTGCCCTGTGTCCGACAGGAATCATTTTTCCTACGGAAAGAGCATTATGGCAGTCGCATTGACACGATGCGTTTTATGCTGCCCAGTCAAGATCAATTCTAGAAACAAACAGTGTTTGTTTGGGGTTGGATATGATATGGGGTTGGAAGGGACCTCTGGAGATCAGCTAGTCCAACTCCCCTGCCAAAGCAGGTCCACCCAGAGCAGGTTGCACAGGAATGCGTCCAGGCGGGTTTTGAATGAAAGGTTTGCATCTAAAATGGTGGGACTCACAGTCATCAGAAGTGTTGCACAGTGATGCCACTGCAGCAAAACATAGAATTTTGTTGGAGAAACATATATCAGTGGTGTTTGTAAAAGCATGCAGGACATAACGAGGAGAATTTCGTCATGCAGAGCATGGAGACGTGTCAGCAGCTACAAAGCAATAGATTTAATTCGTACCTGAGAATAATTTGATCTTCGGTTTTCCCCCACACTACTTACTATGCCCGAGCAGCTCATACGAGCTATTGACGGCCAGAAATTGTCGGGGAGTTACGGCTTTTTAAGATCTGACTTTCTCAGCAGTTGCAAACGCAAGAGCAGAATGCTGATGAGCTCTAAGATGACATATGCGTAAAAAAAAAAGAAAAAAAAAAGGACCCCAAGAATATAATAATTCAAGGCTACTTAAAATGAAATGTGTTTTTGTAAACATTATGCCAATAGTGATTTGGGGAATCTGAGCCCCAAGCACAAAGCCGGGCTGAATACATTTCCAGGGAATGTGCAGTTAGTACCTCGACCGTGATAAGATTACAATGAGCATTTTCGACTACTGCTAACTACAAACAGAAATTTGAGCTGTGTGGGTCAATGTGGTGACTCAGCAATCAAAGTTATTTTGTCCTGCTGCAGTCAGAGGACTGCAGTTGGGTTTCCAGCACCACGTTTAGGATTTCCAGGGGGAACAGGAGATGAGTCAGGGAATTAGAGCAACCTTGCGTTACTTAACTAGCGCCTGTGGCTTGATCAATGGCACCGGGAAGGCTCTGCTGTAGGGAACCCCTGCAACAGTGTCGCAGTGTGCTCGCTGGTACAGAGCGCTGTGGAGGCTGCCAGTGCTGTCAGATGAGGCAGGGGATAATAGGGGAGAGAAGAAAAAAACCCCTAATGTCAGCAAATAATGTGAGAATTTACTGTAGCATCACACGGCAGATAATATTTACCTTCTTGTGCATGAACCGATGCCCGCTGTATCCCAGCTGCGATGCAGGTCGACAGAAAACTTTATATCCCGTGGCTCAAAAATGCTGCTATTTTCAAGGTAGAGCCAAACACCGGCAAACTGGAACGCACACAAAACCCACTACATTTCTAGAGCAGGAGCATGTCCTCACCGGTCAGCTGCAGCGTCAGGCAGGTAATTAACAAACGCCTGGATAAAATGAGCGCGGTCTTGTTTATCAATCAACATACTATTAATTAGCTCACATGTCAATTTTAATTGAAGTTATTTGTATTAATAACGGTCGTCTGTGCTAGTTCTATGGCAAACCTGCAGGGATCTGTGCTTGCTCCTGGTCTTAACTTTTGGCAAATATTCTTCCTAGGAAATATCTCCACGATTTCAAAATACTAATTTTTTGAGAGCTGTGTAACTGATGGCTATTTACCTATACATGGTATAGAACCTATGCATGGAAAACCACCACCTAACAACCATGTCTGAAACAAAATCAGAATAACAGTGTTATGTAAGAAACTGTCTACTCAAAGCCATGTCATAAAAAAGCTCCAATGACACACGTAAGGGGGGTAACATTGTTTGCAAATTATAATAATAGCTTTCCACAGCTGTTCTCATGAAGAGGAAAAGCTGAGAGGCTGCTTGTATTTTAGTTAAGGTTTGAATTCATCCATATTGCTTTAAATTTTGTAAAAAATAAATAAATCTAATACTCTCTTCATTTTACCTTTTCTTATTTGTCAGAGGCAATGCTGTAGCTCAGATTACTCTGGGGTTGTCATCATCCCAGGATCAGGTTGAGTCTCTTCTGGAATGGAATTGTCCCAGGTGTGCTTTCAATTTAAAAATGGCTCTATGAGGACAAATATTAGGGCAATCACAGCTGGTTCTGTGCTACTGAACATGATTGTTATTTTATCATTTATAGGATTGCCAGAGCTCCCTGGTGTTGCGCGGTGTCCTGGCAGCTCACAAGAGGCAACGTCTGCCCCAGGGAACCTATAATCAAAAACCAGAGAAAAGGCTGGGGGAAGGGAATTAATCAATGATTGACTTTCTCGGCATTAAATACAGGAGTGTCTGAGGTACAGAGATTAAATGACTTGGCTATGTTATGCAGAGAGTCTATAAAAGAATTGGGAATTGAAAGTAGCCCTCTTCCATCTAAATTCAGACATGTTGAGTCATCAGTCAATAACAAGACTGATTTCCATGGCAGTGGCGTTTGGAGGCTTTAATCAGGTTTCATGTCCTATTATGCTGGGTACTGTGTAAATATAGAATAACAGATACTCTCTGCAGGCATGTCCTTAAACAGATCCCCTCTGATTTCAGTGGAACTCTACACGTCCAGAAGGATACCCTGGGGTAGATCTGATTTTCTAAATAGGGATGAGATGCAATAAGTGGAAGTAAAACCAGCAGGATTTATAGGAAAGAGATTATAGGCAATGGGATCACAGGCATGCAGTGGAGCAACTTTGTTGATCACTTGCATTTATTTTGGATGAGGGTAAATGAACAAGGGAAAATCATAAGCTTTTGGAGTGGGAGTCTGGTACCTATATGTTTTGCAGTATCTGAATCCCAGCGTTTTACTGAATTGCAAAGTTTTCCTGCCCAAGAAAAAATCAAAAAAACACTTAAACAACTGCAGCAAAGCTCTACTCCATATTTTCACACAAATAGTCTTTAGCAAATAGTAACCCCTTTGCTAACTTAAAAGGTGGGACGATGGAAGGTAATCGGAAAATAAAGATGCTATAATGGGAAGAACCGTGAGCGCATTTGGAGGACATCTGCTGAGATGTTATTGGTGGCAAAGAAGCGCTGCCCATTTGCTGACATCGTTTTCTACAACTTCCAGCCTGTCCTGGCAGGCTCAGGGGCTGCAGCGGGAACGCTGTCTGAGAGCTAGGCTGGATGCAGCAGAAAAAATACAGTGGGCCTGATTCCCTCCAGGCTGGCCAGGAGAACCTGGCCAAGGAGCCGCTCGCTAGTTCTCCAGCTGAATGCAGATGATGAGGTTGAGGGCAGTGAAGACCACAAGGCAGGTCAATAGGTTGCTTTCTTTCACAGTTGCCTTTATTATTTTAATATTTAGCACGCGTGTTAGACGAGCGCCAAGAAGCTCTTCCAGAGACTGTGCTCGGGGCTGGACACGGACATGCCAAGAGGTAGGTCCTGTCCCACACAGCCCCAAAGGGATGGCCCTGTTTTGCAGAGCCTCTTCAGACCCAGCTTAATGTGTGAGCCATTCTGTTGAAGGCTGGGCTGGGAAGTTCAGCAGACAGGCAATGTTTGCAGACTTGATGTCCAAGAAAACCGGTGTTATGTGCTGAGTATGGTGAGACATGGGGTGGGGAGGGCAACCAAAGAGGTACTTTGGAAGGACATAGACCTGTTGGGTCCAGAGGAGGGCCACAAAGATGATCAGAGGACTGGAGCACCTCTCCTACAAAGACAGGCTGAGAGAGTTGGGGTTGTTCATCCTGGAGAAGGGAAGGCTCCAGGGAGACCTTATAATGGCTTTCCAGAACCTAGAGGGCCTACAGGAGAGATGGGGAGGGACCCTTGATCAGGAAGTGGAGGGATAAGACGAGGGGTAATGGTTTTAAACTGAAAGAGGGGAATTTTAGATCAGATCTTATGAAGAAATTCTGTACTGTGAGGATGGAGAGACACTGGAACAGGTTGCTCAGAGAAGCTGTGGATGCCCCATCCCTGGAGGTGTTCAAGACCAGGCTGGATGGGGCTTTGAGCAACCTGGTCTGATGGGAGGTGTCCCTGCCCATGGCAGGAGGGCTAGGACTAGATGATAGTTTACAGTCCCTTCCAGCCCAAACCCAAACCATTCTATGATTCTATGACTCTGGATCCCACCACCTCATGTAACAGCAACGTTCTCAGTGCCTCCATCTACGTTAGCAGGTTTGATTCTGGAGTGTGCTTTTGAATCAAATATCGTGATCGTACCGATTTATTGTGCCTCAGCTTATATCATGGACCAGTCTTGGAGTGCGTGAACTGGTCTCCCTTCCAGTGAACCCAAAGCAGTGACGTCCCCCAGACCGGTTCACGTGAACTCTGGCCACCACTGGGCGTGCAGTCCCTGGGACCCTGTTACAGCTAGCCCAAAGAACCCCACTTCACTGAAACACCTCTGGTGTGGAGAACAGCATCCTCAACACCAACTGAATCATAGATATAATACATAATAATAATAAAAAACCATACATTTACATACATACTAATATTTATGTAATATATAAATTATTACCGGGGCTCCTTTCATAGGACTGCTTCTTGTATTATAAATACAGCAGAAACTCCTCTCTCTTGTTGCTCCATAAGCCATTTGGTTGTTGTCTGATGGGCACGACTGCAGAAATGAGGAGGTTCTGAAGTAAAAGCAGCACCAAAGATACAAATTTATCTTTCCTCTCCTTTCCTGCTTTTATTCTTATTTTCATTTTATACTTTTAGTGTCACCTCTTTTACCTATGAAGTGTGAATACAGATGCAGGTGTCACTAAGTGAAGTTTTATGGCTGCAGTAGCCAGAGGGTCAGACCAGAATGATGCTGAAACGGTCACTTCTGCCCTTAAAAGTTTCCAAACTACACAATTTTGAGGAGGTAATTCAAAGGGTAGCAGATTTTCGCATGCGTGCAGACGCCATTAAAAATGCTCTGAAGAAATTAAAAGCAATCCCTTCTCTTCTAGCATTAATATACAAATAATAAAAAAACTTGCCAGCCCACTGGATAAATGTCATATATATATATATACACATTTTAAAGGCTCTCAGAAGCCTCTGTCATGATAATGCCTATGACCTTAATGGTTCAATTACAGCTCTGGATCTTGAGGAAATTGCAGGCATCATGAGGAGGGAAGACTGCTCTGTGCTGGCTTCCACCTGGAGCTCAATGTGGCCAGAACCAGTTCTCCAAGGACCCATTGGCAGCTGCTCCTTCCACCTTTCCACGTGGGGATCTGCAGGGGTAATTGACCACTGAAGCTGCACCCAAGTTAATATGCCCACATCAGGCTTAATTGTGCAATTTTAGGTGAAGAGCATAATCAGTGTTGGGGGTGTGAGAGTTGGGAATGGCATAGGAACCTGGAAGTTTTTATTTTTGTTTAAATATGTGTATATAACTTCAGTATTTCTGACTATGATTAAGATTGTGGTGGTTCCTCACACAGACGATTGGAATTTCAGCATTTTCAGGTATCTTCCCAGAACTAAGAACTCGTGAAATGTTACTTTATAAGCAAGGAGGGAAAGCAGTGATTTGAAGCGGACTTCAGTCCCTCCAGATAGCAGGATCTAGATCCTGCTTTGATCAAGATCAAAGACTGTCTCTTCTGATGTGTCTCTACAGCACCTAATGGTGCCTGGGTCAGACTGGGACTTGTGGTTATTGCTGTAATAACAAAAGCAACTGCGGTGGTGTATGGGACAGAACTGATATATTTGCTATTTCTGTGTGTTCTGTATCTAACTAGCGCGTTTTCTACACAAACCAATTCAGTTCCTGTTTACATACCACTGGGTTTGCTGCCCGCTGTCACAGCTATCGTTACTCCTGGTGAAGAGGACTCTACTGCTCTCGCTTTGGTTTGTCACCAGCGTTCGTGACCCAGCCTGAAATGCTCTTTGCTGGACTGTGAAGTGTTTCTTCTTCCTCCCACTCCAGCTGGAGAAAGCACACTGGTGTCCCTCGGCCGTCCAGCTTTAGCACCTGTGGTGACCAAGAACAGAAGCTGGAAACCAAACCCAGGTCTCCCGACACTTCTCCCAGAGCTTTTAGTGGGCCATCGGGAAGAGCTCCCCAAAGATGCTTCCGCAAACGGGCATCATTCAGTTTGCTGATGCCCAGCCTTGTAGGAAATTCATCGGAGAAGTACAAACAAAATCATACATGGATTTATTCACAAGACAGATTTCCAGAAAGCAAATCTACAGCTTTTCAGTATATTTATTATTTTTTCTGGATAGCCTGCTATTGTTTTTCTGTTGAGAAAGACACCTTCAAACATTGGATACGTTCAATTTTAGAAGCACAGCTCTGTTTATTATATTTGGCACAGCGAAATGCACTTTTAACTTGCATTTTTATTGAGCTAGATTTTTGTCTGAGACCAAACCTGAATTGTTTGTTTAAAAGCTGTTAATGCCTAGACTGAGATATCAACTCTGAAATTCTAACAGGATGTCAGATGGTCTCTTCCTTTGAGTAGAAGCCCAACAGTGAATTCTTTCTTCCCATTTTAAAAGATGGGCTGTACTCAAATTCACTGTTGGGCCATAAGGGTGCTGTCATGGAACACAGTTTGTTCTACTGGGGTTTACCTCAATAATTCCACTTCATCTTACCATGGTAGTCTTTCCTCTCATGCCCGGCTAGATAAAAAAAAAAACCCCACATTGTTATCCAAAGCTGCATAATTTCAACATTTTAAAATAAATTTAAAAACTTACAGTGAATTACATGTTACCTATATGTATGTTAAAAATGGATGGGAACAGGGGTGCCTGCTCCTCTGGTGTGGTATTAATACAAAGTCTAGCCATCAACCGTTCTTTGCCACTAACCCCTACGTTTGGTATTTTCAGGTAATATAATACCAAGGAACAGTTGATGCACCTTATCCTGAAGCACTTTAATAATCCAAAGTCAACAGATGTGAAATTTGAGGAAGCGCTCAGGGAAATCTAGGGACTTCCCTGAAAATTAGGGTTTATAGACTATAATCCCATTGATGATAACTGAGTGATAAAACCCCCGGTTTGCATTTATAACAATTCTTGAGTGATTTCATTGTTCTCAAAGAAAAAAAAAAAAAAAGCAGCTGCTTTTGTTCATTGTTGATACAAAGTCACTCTTGTTGTTGCAGACCAGGCACTTCCTACTTTACCTGGGTATTTTTATCCCCGGCACTTTGCTGTGTTTGAGAGATAAGCCCTTACTCCAGACTCCGAATCACACTTCCCCCTCAAATTTGGGCCATGTCAGATCCAGAACGGGATCCAAACTTTCTAGTTTGGGCCTGCCTTTCATCACAGTAAATCAACAGCCGGCAAATCTAAACAATCTCTTCATGTTGAAATTTTGGTTGGTTTTTTTTTTTTTTTTTAATTGTACTTCCTTTCTAGCAAACAAGGGAGGTTTATTTTCTTCTCTTCAGGACAGAAAACTGTTTACTGTATGACCTTATTTTTTAAGCTGCTGCTTCATTTGCAGGGGGAAGTCCTAATGACCTTGCTCACCGCGCCGCCTGGGAGCTTATCAATCAGTACAGGGTTTGGCAGGAAGGCAAGAAAGCTCTCCGCCAACCACATCTATTACCAGAGATCCCCCTGCCTGGACGCGAGCGTCCTACAGCCAGCGAACTCCTGTACCTACACCCGTTCTTTATTGCCAGGTGTAACTGCAGTCTGAAGACTCAAAATTAGTTCATAAATGAATTTTCTTCTTTTTTTTTTTAAAGTTCCGTACACGTCCATAATTAATTTAATTTTAAATAAATCTTTAGCGGCCACCTACAGTTTAATCGACACTAAATATTCTGAACGTAATGCACGGTAGGTTGAAACGTGATCACAAACCTAGATTTTTCCTTTCCGTTACCTTTGCATCTTAGAAAATTCTCACAGCCCTTTCCTTCTGCCCCAAAATCAACCGAAATCTTTCCACTGACTGCAGCAGACGAAGATCTGACCCTAAAGTCGGTAACTGGGTCTGTACCACGGCGTCTGCTTATTCCGCCAGGCTGCCAGAACGGTACATTTTTAAAACTGTGCTGAAATACGCCCCAGTAAACCCAGTAGAAAATACCACGCTGGTGTAGCAGCTCTGCCAGGAGGAACTGGGCTGTTCCTTGGTGGGAAAGGAGGTCTTGCTCTTTTTTCCCTGAAGACGACCATGAAGATGAGGGAAGCCTTTCCTCCTCTGTCTCACCGTTGGCTCCTTTAGCACACCCAAACCCCAGAGATCCATTTGATGCTTGGGAACCCTGGTGACAGATATGATTAGACACGTGATTAGTCAATCAAAATGGAAGAAGAAAGTGGATTTCACTAAAAGCGTACAAGCATTCAAATTACGTGATAGAAAAGCCTCTTCTTGTATCAAACAAGTTTGCTACCAGTGCAAAGGCAGAGTCGTATTCCCCAGCTTTACTGCTGTAAATGCATTTTATGCCCCTTTGTGCTGTTAACAGAGCTGGGGGAAGATGTGACGCTTTCTAAATTCCAGCTAATTTCCGATTGCAGAAATGCGACCATCAGCGTGCGTTTCTGAAGAAATCCAATCAGTTCTTACAGCCCAGTTGGTGTTTATGGCACTGTCAATTAGAAAATAAACAAAACCCCTTAATGACCAAAGAGGGCAAATTTCGATACTGGAAACGCAGAGAAATAATAAATCTGTCAAAGGCATTTCCACAACATCGTTTTTCAGAGCGGAGCGGCTCTTAAAAGAAAAAAAAAAATCTTAGGAAATAATTTACATGCTGCAACCAATAGTTCCAAGTTATTTGTGATGTTTTGAGCCATTCCTGCTGTGAGAGAGAGCAGGATGGCCCCGAGCGCAGCCTCCAGACCCACCGCCCCGGCCCCATCGCCACCGTGAGCCCCCGGGGGGGCAACTGCTTAACCTTTCCACGCCACACAGGAAAGGGATATTGAAGTATCCAAGGTATGGTGGTACCTCAGCATTTCATCAATCCGTGTTCTGTGGGTGTGAGGGAAAGCTCTGGCACTTCATGTTTTACAGGGAAGCTTGCTGGTGGCTCCCAAAAGGTCTACGGGGGCCTCGGCCCTTCCCAGAGGTTGAAATGCCAGGGGCGGCCCGGGCCTCTGCCCTGCCCCGGGGTCGGGCCTCTTGTTTTTTTGGGGTAAATTGTCTCCGCTCCGGGCACCAGGCTCCTAACGCCGGCGGCTTCCCGCAGGGCCGAGTTTAGGAGAGGCCACATCAACCTCCCAGGGCACGGCGACCCAAACGCCCGGGGTCAAGGGCCGGTCCGGTCCCGGAGCGCTGGGGTAGGGGGAAGCCAGGCCTCGCCGGGGGCCCGGAAACGCCGCCCGTGGGGCCCGGGGCCGGCCCGCCGGGTGGGCGGAGGGGGGCGGCGGCAGGGCCGGGTCGGCGGGGGCTGCCCCGCCGCGCTGAGGGGGAGCCTGGAGGGCGGCGAGTCAGGGCCGGGCGGCGAACCGACCCCCCCCCCCCTCCCTTCCTCCTGCCGGGGAGCGGCGCGGAGCGGAGCGGGGCGGCCCCTCGGCACGGCGGGGCGGGCGGGAAGCGGCGCGGCGGCGGTAGGACCCGGCGGCCGCTCCCCGGAGGATGTGAGCGAGCGCCGCGGAGACGCGTGTGGGACGAGCCCGGCCCCGGCTGCGGGAGCTCGGCCCGGTGGCGCGGGGGGAGGCGGCGGTGGCGGCTGCGGGGGTGCTGCTGAGCGAGGCGAGGGGCGGCCTCCCCCTCCCGGCCGGAGGCAGGGCGGCGGCGGGGGCGAGGCGGAGCGGCGGGGAAGGGAGGCCGGCAGCCGGAGCGGGCGTGTGAGCCCCATGGGCCGAGCGCCTGCGAGAGGGGGAGGAGGAGCCGCCCCGCCGCCCGCCGCCCGGGGATGGTGAGGAGGCGGCGGCTGCCGGGAGCCCAGTGAGGCCTTCGCTCGGCACCCGCCGGAGAGCCCGCCTCGCCAGCCTCCCCCTTCCCTCCCGCTTGCTCGCTGGCTCGCTCCCCCCTTCCCTCCCCTTCCCCTGCCTCCCTCCCCGGCTCCCTTCCCCTGCCGCCGCCACCCTCCTATCACCTCCTCCCCGGGCTCCAGCCATGTAAGTGACCAGCTCCCCCCCCGGCTGGGAAGGGCTGGGGGAAGGAAGCGACGGGGCCGGGGCCTGCTCCGCTCGGCCGCGCCGTGCCCGCCGCATTGTGCCGGGCCGGGAGGGGAGGGGAAGGGAAGAGAAGGGAAGGGGGGCGGCGGCCGCCCTCCGCCTTTCCCGGGCGGCGGCCGCTGACCCGCCTAGGCCGCGGCGGCGGCCGGGGGGCTGCCCCGCCGCCCCCCCGCCCCGGGCACGGCCGGGCTGCGGCGGCCGGGCGAGGTGGGTGGGTGGGTGAGGGGGGGCCGAGCTGCGGGCGGCCCCCGGCCGGCGTCCTGCCGGCGGGCCCGGGGCGGGCAGGAAGCTGTTGGCTCCCCCGGGATGCGGTGGATGAGAGGGCGGCGGGGCGGGGGGCTCCCCCCGGCGGCCCCGGGGCCTGTCCCGGCCTCTCCAGCGCCGGCGGAGGCTGGGGCCGCCCAGGACCTGCCTAGCATCCCCCAGGGAACGGGGGTGGCGGCGGGGGTATTTCTAAAACTGTGGCAATTAAAGTCACCAAGTGCCCCCCCTCCCTCCCCCCCAGTTCTCCTGTTCCCCCCCTCTATCTCGCCTTCCCTCCCCCATTTTCCTTGTCTTGTGTAGCCGCGTTGTTCAGCCCAGCTCCGCTTTGCGGACCACTAAGTGCCGACGGGGGTGTGATTATCTCCGTGGGCATTTGGCGTGTGTAGGTGGCAGTGCAGCGTTTGTGGACTTGATTTGTATTTTTTTTTGCAGTCGTGTTTTGCAGAGCTGTAGGGAGCTGTCTGCAGATGCCCACCCCCCTCTCGCGTGTCCGTCCCCCCCCCCCCCCCCCCCAAGTGAAATTCTGCAGTTGTGGAAATGTTCTTGGAGACTTCTGGGACTTTTGCTGCTGTTTCTTTGTAAAACACAAAATTGTAATCGAGTATATGAATGTACTGGGACTTTTTATATATTTTACTGACAGTATGCTACTGATGCTAATGCAGCTTGCACCTTATCGGTATCCCCCCTTCCTCCCACCCTCCTGGGGAAAATATTTAACTCTTTTTCTTTTTGCTTTGTTTTCCTACCACCTCTCACATATAAGAAGCAAATCCCTGATTTGCTCTTGTTTGTTTTATTTATACCACAGGAGGGATGTACATTTCAAAATACAGTTATAAAGGGGAGTTACTAACACTTAATTCAGAAGAATATTTGTTTACAGGTAAATAAATTTGACATACTGCATGACTAGTAATTACTTTTATGTAGTAGTTAATTTCCTGATGACAGCCACAACATTTGTCTGAGTTAACAGATTTAGTGACACTGTGGAACTACCTTTGATTTTTTAAATAGGAGGGTTTTTGTTGTGTGTGATGTTTATAAAACTGGTTTTGGTGTGCAGCAGTGGTAAATCAAATTTAAGAATTGATCCAATGTCCACAAGTAACTGGTAGCCCCAGCATTCACTTGCTGGCTTATAAAAATGTCCTGTAAGTGATTACATTAAGAATTAAATAAGTTCACAACTGACTTGATTTGTATGGGGACAGAACAAAACTTCTGTTATAAAGACTTGAAAATGGAATTTGATGAAATGCATCTCAAATTGGTACAGAAGTTCTGAGCAGTACAGTTCTTAAATTATATGAGCATAAACTGTAAAAGGACTTGTTCTTGTTTGGGAACATAAAGAGGATTTTGTCTGGGCTGTGTCTTTGACAGAGAGGACATGAAGAAGTCTCTTTTCTGCCATCACTCAGTTTTTAAATAGGCAGCTTAAGTTTGTCCTGTCAAACTATAGTCACGGTTGCAGCTTGGCCAGCTGGATGTCGTAACTCTGGCCCCTCACCTGAGCAATGTTAACCTCTGTCGATTGATCAGCGAAGGCATGAGAGCACAAGTATTTCAAATTACAGTTTGGTAAACCTAGACCAGCCTAACAGATTAGAAGAAAAGTGGATGTGGCTTTAGGGATTTTCCTTTTTTCTCCCACTTACCATTTTCCCTATAGCTCTTAGTATCAGAGAAGCCTTTCCGAACCTTGTGGCAAGCTGCCATGAAATACCAGTTTAGATGTGGCGTCATTCGACACAGAACATATGGTAGCAAATACTAGTGACCACACCTAACTCAAGGCCCACAGTGTGTTTTTGTAAAGTAAGCTAAGATGCTAAGATGCTGGAACATCCTGGTCCTTTTAAGCTTTCTTGAAAGCGCTCTGCCCAGATTTGGTAACTGGGTCATGGTGCGGAGCTACTGCTGTGTGCTTGGAGGGCCTTGAGTGTGTTGGAACCGCTGCTGCTCCTGCAAAACACCCAGGGCAGGATTTGCATAATGCAGGAGATGGTACTTCACTGGCCAAAGCCTGGTGGGGACACCTCTCTGTACACTCTACTTGAAACGTTGGCTGGAGCCCAGCTTTGTTGTGTCTGTGCTGTTCAGGTGCAGTTGGCTGTCAGCTGGGAGCTCACACTGGGATCTACTGCGGGAAGAAAGCTTAGGTTGCTCATCGTATCCCATGTAAATGGGCCTAAACCCACACCGCTCCAATTCCTGCATGTTTCATCTGCTCTTGTGACAGTGTCATGTGCCCAAGGGCTGCTGTGTCCTTTTTTTGCCTGCTCCTGCTTTTGTGCATTAGAAGAAGACGTAAGGATGTGTGGCACATTAATGCTCGGGGTGTCCTGGGAGCATCAGGACTGTGCCACAGCAGGACAGTGGGCATCAGTGATTGGTTGTGTGATGGGCAGAGTGTTAGTCCAGGAGCACGCTTTGCTGTAGCCTGCTTTCTGATCTGGGCTAACGAGTGCAGCCTGGACACTTTCTAACACGCCAGGTGAGGCAGCAGCAGGACCGAGCTTGGTGGGTCTCATCCTCCTTTAGTCTCTTGTTTACTCTTCCTTGTAGACAAAGAAATTACCGCAGATGCTCCTGTATCCTGTAAGCTTAGGTTTCATCTTCGGCATTACGGAAGAATTCCTTTTCTTCCTGCTCTGCTTTAAGGTGTGAGTAGAAACAAGTATAAAATTCCATCTTGGAAAGAGGGCCAGGAGGACAGGTTCATCTCTTGATCTTGTAGAGGCAAAAGAAGGCGGGCATAAGAAGTGGAACAGAGTGAGAGAAGGAGCTCTAACGCCACTCTCCCAAATACGGAAAAGATGGTTCTGCTCCACCTTCTGTTGGACGGTTGGTTTGATTGACTCCTTCAAGCAGGTTTTGCTGCCGCAGCGCCTAAGGAAGTGAGTTATCTCATTATTTATGAAGAAGTTAATAGCCTTTAAGGAATTAATATATGCGTAAAACCAGCGTCACCAAGATACGGTGCTAATGTCATGCCATTCATGATTTACTGCACTTCAGCCACGTGAGAAATACTTTGGCATTGAAAAAGGTATTGCAGAGATGCATATTGAAAAACAAGCAAATAGAAGGCTAAGAGAAAGATGGAGTTGTTTAGCTTTTGACAGTATTCAGTCATGTGCAGACACGGGCTGGAGCAGCCAGGTCATACTTACCTCAGATGCCCTCTGCTCACTGGGAACCATTCCTAGATGGCCATAAATGAGGACTGTAATCATTCCTTTTTTTTTTTTTCCACTCTAAGGATTTTATGGAAAAGGAACTTTCTCTGGTTTACGCATCTTCAGTAGCACGTTGACCTGTAGTTAACTGGCTCTTCTGTTCCCAGAAATTACTCTTACTTGCTGCCACTGTCTTCAATAGCGTCTTTTACTAAAATAGATATATTAGGCACAGCTTGAACGTGTGTTTTAAAATATACCAGATGAAGTGGGTTTGCTTCTGTTGGAGCTGTGTCTACGGGCGTCTTGTTGGGCAGTGAGAAAGGATTCCCAGCTCTTCACACTGGGAAGAAAAATTAACTTTAGATCTCCCTTATAAAATTAGGGACGGCTGATTGAAGGACCGAAGTGGAGCTCATGCTGCAGGTTGGTGTTGAGGAATGTTTAGTGTTAGCCCACCTCGCTGTGCCGTGCCACCCAGTCTTCTGTACGTGCTTCCTTTATAATGCACCCTACCCCCTTCACCACCCCTCTCCCCTTGAAGGAGACGGGCAGGTAAAGACACATCTCTGGTAGCATGGCTGCAGTAGCAGGTGGGGAATGTTTCTCGGGTAGAAATTGTAGGGAAAAGCCAATCCAAACTTTCTGGTCACCAGAGAGAGTAGAAAAAAGTAGTTCCTCTGAACTTTGGATTTCGTTGTTCATCTGCTTTTTTTTGGGCTGTATTGTCATTCAGATTCAGATTATGAGATGACAGTTTAGCCGATGACAAGCAGGAGGCTGCCAAGTGGTAATCTTGGCAAGCGTTAACCCAGAAAAACCTGGAGTAAGTTAGCTGCAGATTGCAGAACTTTGGGCCCGTGCGCTTTTCTCTGTTTTTAATAATAGGATTGTCCTTTCTACGGACTAGTTTGGCTTGTAGCTTCCTTTTTTTTAACTTATGGTTATCGAAAAGGATATTGATTGCTCAGTGCAGCTAAAGAATTGAATTCGAGGTGCAGAGGTAGGTCACACAGTCCCTGCGTTCTGTTGTGGCAGAACCTTAGAAGTGTTAACTTTCACGCCTGGGTGTTGCGTTTCCAGACGTAAGCTGTGATAATCGCAGGGGTTTTGTTCAACACTTTTGCAAATCGCTCAATGCTTAAATGAAGCCTCTTAAACGAGGTCTAGTCTGCTCTTGACATCAACAAGTAGGTCTAGCTCGCATGACGATTGGGCATGCAATTTTGGAAGGAGAACAAAAGCCTGCTGTCTTAGTCAGGTTCTGTCCTAATTGCTCTGGAGCTAAAGGAGTTTGTTCCAAGGTTACTGATCTCTATTCTGCAGCATATGGTCTTCTCATATTTATTTATGAAATTAAGGAATTCTTACATGTCTCTTGTTCCAATGTCATTTTTGGGGTGTTTTCCCTCCCTCAGGCAAACCACTTACCTGTTTTTGGGAGCTGATAATGATAACTGGTGAGATATGGCAGATTCGTAACTTGGAAAAAACCAAAAACCCAAACCCACCTTGTTTCTGGGGAAAAACTAGAAAATAAAATGTTATTGGAAAAGCTGAGGAATAGTGGTAAACAGTCAAAGTTCACAGGCAAAGTATCAGGGGAGTGACCTCCTTTCTCCCGGTCTGTTCCTGCTGGCAGTGATGGGACGTGTTCCAAGTTTGACCTGCCTATTTCAGAGCACTGGGGATGTACAGTACGGAGCCTTCTGTCCCTGCTGGGCTTTCAATTTTAGGTTGGATTCGTTTTGACCACCTGTTTCTTCCACCCAGGGTTGTGTCTTAGTGAGTTATGGGGAATTAGTTGCTTTTTAATCTAGTTTCTGATGGATGGCTATCACCTGCATGTTCGGAGATAATTGATGCACACGTGCCAAATGCATGCAGAGACGGTATAGATTTGTTAGGTGGAAATGTGATGTCTCTGTGGTTGGAGAGAAACTCCAGTAAAAGCCAGGTCTTTGGTGGCAGGTTACAAAATGCTGCTGGGTTTTGTTTTATTAAACTTCGTGGTTACTGCTGGGAATTTGTCACCAATTACATTTTTTTGATCACCCAAGTAATACCAAAATGAACGGCGGTATGGACACTTCAGAGAGCACAGGAGTCATTAAAGAAAAACAAACAGAGAACATTTGTACCACAAGCAGAAAAATAATCAGATTCAATTTAGAAAAATAATAAAAGCTAATGCATTTGGGAAGAGATTACTTTCAATGAGGGAGAGAAACACGAAAAACATTTCTGTGGTAGTCAGCCATGAGCTAGGCACATTTTCAATAAGTTACGGCAATTTTGAGCTATTTGGATAGGGACTTCATCTCATAAAGCAGAGGGGTAAAAATCCCAAGTTGCATTTAGGTGTATTTCATTGCAAGAAAGACAGTGGCAAACTGCAGTGCGTTCAGGGAAGGGCAATAAAATTGATCAGGGTGCTATAAGGGCTGATTTAGGATAACAGAAAGGTACATAAGCTCATCTGAGATTCTTTGTATGCATCTAGGAGAGGTAGGAGTGATAAATATCAGAGGTAGAGAAGACACCTTTTGGGGAGCCAAGGAGATCTGAGCAGGAGTAACAGGATGATGCTGAAGGTAGAAAAATCTGAAGCAGAGTATTGGGAATTTTTATTGGCAGAGATGTATCTCCAAGATGCGCTGTGTACTAGTTCATAGACTGCTATACATCAGGCTGTAAAGAAACCTTCCAGCAGAGGTTCTGGAAGTCTCCTTACCAGGAAATGCTTAAAACTGGACTTCGTGAAATCTC
Organism: Numenius arquata; assembly: GCF_964106895.1. Lineage (NCBI taxonomy): Eukaryota > Metazoa > Chordata > Aves > Charadriiformes > Scolopacidae > Numenius > Numenius arquata. The sequence continues at coordinate 4,616,354 of NC_133581.1, forward strand.
AGAATTTTTATTGTTGTGGGGGGCGAGGTGTTGGAGAAACGGAGGTCTACTGGGCAAGGTCTTGCATCTGCCTCTAATCCAGACAGTCTGCCAGCGATCAGCCTGCTCAGTGAAGAAGCAGGGTTTTAGTGAGCACGTATTTTGGCACCCCCACCCGCCAAGGTATAAAAACCCCTGTGAAGAGTTAAGCCCTTGTTTAGGATTTGTAATAATAAAAAAAACCCCAAACTAACAACCCAGCAATGAAAGCTACTCCCTGTTGTATCCCTTACTGTAAATATGTGACATGCTTCAAAATGATGGTGCGCTCTTCTTTTGACCCTTTTAGAAAGAGCCGAGAAGAGGAAAAACGGAAAAAAACCAACCCCGTCCCTTTTGTGGAGCCTTCTGCGGGAGTTCAGGAATTTCAACAGAGTGATCTTTCGGCATAAACTGGTTTTTCGAGAGACATTCCTGCCATTATGAATGAAGTAGCAATAGTGAAGGAAGGGTGGCTTCACAAACGAGGTAAGTGTCTATTCCCTCCAGCACGGCAGATTGACGTTCTCTCGTGTGGTGATATGTCCCTTAGTAGCGTATCTTCAATAGTCTTGTATTTTCCCATTCACCCTGATGGGAAACGGCATATAAAGAGCGTGCGTGACTTTCTCTCAAGTTTGAGAAAACGCACGTGTAAGGGGTTTTCTTTGGGCGTATGTTGACCGAAAACTGCATCAACTGCTTTGAAAATGATGATAAAGATAGCGACTGGAGGGGATGCTACTTAGAGTGCGAAAGGTTAAACTGTGGCAAATTATTTTGGTTTATATGTAGGTCTGTAGCTTTAATTTTTGTGTTAGAAGGTGGAATTGTCTTGAGGTAAATCTTCGTGTGAACGGTGAAAAATCTGCCTGTATTTTGTGAGCAGTGCTGTGCTCTTGCAGAGACTTGCTGGAGAATGTGCTGTTTTGTTTGTGTCTGAACTGCGCTTGGGACCAGTGTCCTAGACAGGAAGAACAGCCTCGAGTTTGTGCACTCTGTGCATTTCTGTGGTACCACTAATGACGTTTGATTTTTATAAGAAGCCTTTATTCTTAACTGGGCGGCAAAACTGAAATAACCTAGTCAAATGTACCCTTATGCCTTTTGCATTCTTTAATGTTTTATTCCCCAAAATGGTGGGTTTGGTCTTTTTTTTGGGAGGCGGAGGGGTGTTTGTTTTCCAAGTACTACAGCCTTGCTCCTATAAAGTACTTGACTTACCTGTTCCTTTGTATGCTGCTATCTTTTCTTGGAAAGGAGAGAGCAGGCTTAGGTACTTTCCATAATACCGTCATTTTTTTGGACCAGAAACAGAATCCGTGTGCTCCAGCAGGAGGGAAACTCGCGTGGTTCTGCAGACTCAGGATTTTTCTAGAGGGTTTGCAACAACTTGCCTGAAGGTGCAAAGGTGTAGCATAATTATTTCTGGAAGAAAATGGAAATACGTTATCATAACCTTGATAAAGGCCAATGGTTCTGCAACACTAAGAAATTTCTAAGAATTTAGAAAACCAGTTGCTAATCGTGTTTTAAAAGGGTGGAAACATACGTTTCTAACTGCTGAATATACAGCTTAGTTTAGCAAATTGTCTGATGCTTGATGTAAAAATGTTCTCATAAAGTTTTTTCTAGTTTGTTTTGTTTTGTTTTTGTTTTTTGTTTTGGTGTGGTTTTTTTTTTTTTTTCCTTTTCTGGTTTATTTCAGTTAGAAACGCCTTTCCACTCATTATCTTCAATAACTCATTTGAGAATTCTGGTGTACCGAGGCTACCTTGTTCTGATAAAGTATTTGAGAATTGTTTGCTGTGTTTGGATAAAACAAGAGAATGAAATGCAGAATTATGCTTCCCGTTCCCATTTACGAATCTAGAAACTTCAAATCAAAGAGATGTGTTTTTAGGCTGAGGTTTTTTTTTCTTTACCATCTGTTGTTACAATTCTTTCTGCACTTACCTGTAACTTTAAAAAAATAGTTTGTTAATTTGAGGAGCACTGCATAAAAATCTGGGGGAGAAACATGTATTTTAAAACATATGAAAATGGAATTGTATTGTCAGGATGATTCAGAGGCAGATGTGTCTGAAACTTTAAAACAGTCGTGCTGCATTTCAAGCTTGTCTGTATTTACTCTTGAGAATTGAATTTTCATTGTTTCTAGGATTACAATAAAGCTGCTTTCAAGTAAGGACACCTCTGGAGGAGGTCTTAGTAAAGATGCCCTGATCTCCTGATCTGATTTTTTTTTTTTTTTTTAATTACCTTAGAGAAACAGATTATCTCTGATGGTTTGCTGATAATATTATGATGAGATTATCTGCTGAACGCACTTCCATTTCCAAAATATTACTCTGCATATTTGAGACTGCAAATTTGTGCCCAAACGCCCAAACTGTTAAACGTATCGTGGCGTGTTTTGGATGCCTGGTTTCCTAATCTTTTTAACCTGTTCCCCAATGCCTTTTTGCCTTCTTGGTATGTGCGGTGACACCTATTTCATTCCACTTCATTGACTTTGCAGCTGTTAATTTGGCATTGTCCACGGGAGGAGGGTTTTAGAAAGCAGTGCTATCTTTCCGCCTCAGCTTGCCCGTGTCTCAGCTCCGTTACTTTCTTGGTTTTCAAAGCTGTTTCGAGATCAGTTGAGAAATTCAGTTCTTTTGGCTGGGGGTGCTTGTGAGGGGAACTGATCCACTCATGTGTGTGTTTTGTAAAGGATTTTTTTTTTTTTTTTTTTTTTTTCTCAATCGTCTGCATTTGTTGCCAGACCCTATCAGTTTGCTGGCTCTGCAAGATCAAGTGCTTCAACCACAGGATGTTTCCAAAACTGATGTCTGATACTATGAGCTTCTGAAGTTAAGGCATAAACAGTAATTACTGCAGGGAGGGACTGCTAAAGGAGGATTTTAGATGTAGGAAATGTATATTGCTTGTCTTTTGGATCATTTATAAAACTGAAGGTTGCACTGTATTTGTTCCTTAAAGATCCTAGGACTTTTCACATGCAAATACTTTAAGTAATGATTGGCCAAAATCCAGATTGGGCAACGATGTTCTGTCTACCTAACGTTCCCCCTGTAGCTTTGGTTGGATACGGTGTCTTTTAGTTCACGTCCTGAGCAGCTGAACAGCATGGCTGTGTGCAGTTAAACAATTGCTACATCTCGCCCCAGCAGTGGCTTAATTTTGGTGGTTTTAATGATTTGTGTACGTATAAATCAGGCTGCAAAGTGCTCTGGAGCCCTTCTGGATGGCAGGTGTATATAAGCATAAAGCCATCATTAGCAGGAGCAGGTGTTTTGGCCTGGCAGGGAAATAGCAGGGCTTTCTAGAATTGTGGAGTTGTTTTCTTTTGTCGGTGTGCTTTACATTTCTGTTTTTGTTTCCAAAATTAAAAATACAAATGGAGAAATGAAATTAAACATCACTGCCTGGCCGAGAGCTCTTGGCAGTTCTGTAAGTCAGTCGCTGAAAGGAAGTTGTACTTCCAGTAGTGCAGATGTTTGGGGGCCAGAGTCATCTCCATGACATGTCTAACCTCAACCAGGCAGGGATAGAAGAATTCATGAATGAAGTTTCCCCCCCCACCACCCTGTTTCCCAGTTGGCAAGCTCTCCAAGTCCTGTTACTCTAATCACAGTGAGGTGATAGACTCTTGCATAAAGACAGAAACAGTAATTAAAATACTAACCACTCTTCGCATAACCGCGTGGCTGAAGCGTTCCAACGTACGTGTAGAAAATGTGAAGAAACTCAGATGTGGGGTGGGTGTATTGTATGTGTATGTCCAGAATAGGTAGTCCCTGTTTGTATTGCAGGGAAGATTTGTTTAGTGGGCAAGGTTGGGGAAAATGGGTCAATGTAGGGGTGCTATAATTGTGACTGAATGTGAGGGAAGAAGGAGAAAATTGTCTGCCCAAACTGCTGCTTGTTGAGTTCTGAGATTAAGAATACACATGACATGCATCCAGAAAACCAGTAATTTTGGTTGTGTGTTGTGGAGCTTTTTGGATAAAAGAGGTATGCCCAACTGTATTTTATTTGCTTTACTGATCCATTTTAAAGATCTCACTGGATTTCTTGGCATCTTTCTGCTCTGATCCCTGCTTATAAAGGGCCTTCTATTGTCTTCAGTCTTCATCCTGTTTTTTTTTTTTTTGTTGTTTTTTTTAAAAAGTCTTTCTGCAAGGCTAACAAAGAGGGGGATTGTGCGTTTTGATACTCTGTCATCTCTGTCTTCCCTAGTATGTCCGGTTTTCTTATTAGGGCATAAACTTGTATGGAAAAAGGAGTCTTTTGGAGGCAGGGAAAGAGGGGGAGGGAAGAATGTACACTGACATTTAAAAAAGGAAATGGAAATCTTGGTTTCTCCCTCTGAGAACTCTGAAGCAATTGTAAGCAGAGGAGAGACCTGTGTATTTATCTATTAGTATTTAGCAGGAAATGTGGAACTACGTTTGCTTTTGTTTTTAAATAGTATATAAATGCTGCACAGTAATTTTAACTGTGAAAACCAGGACATGCCCTCCAGATGTCGATTTGTGTGGACTTTAGGCAGACAAAACTATTTGACTAGTTGGGAGCGTGGCTGCCAAGCTGATCAGAATTACTACAGCTCCTTAAATGAAAAATTATACAAACGATACTTATTCCACTGCTGGAAATACTATTGGGTTTTTTTGTTAAAAAATTATTTCTGTAATGAAGCAGAGAGATACTGATGTTCTAATAAATAACAAGTAGTCCTCGGTGATTTGTCTTTCCATAGCTTCATTTCATAAAATGAATGCAGGGTCCGTATATAAAATACAAGCCAAGAATTAAACGCTGATTGTTGCTCTTTTAACGCTCTCTAGCAGGATAGCACACACAGTGAACTTTAACTTTGTTATTTTGAGCACAGGTTCATACTTTCAGTATTCTGTTAGTATGAATCAAAACAGGATCTTAGGATGTATGACCAGAAGTTACCTTTTTTTTTTTTTTTTTAAAGCCAGTGGGTCTCTTGTGTTGCTGTTTTTCTTTACCTCTCTTTCTTCTCTCTTTTCTGTCCTTACCACGTTCCCTGCCTCTTTGTGTGTGCGCGTGTGTGCGTGTGTTGTTTTGGGGTGTTTTTTATTTTTTACCTTAGCTTCTATCCGTCCCTGGGATGTAGTGGTGTGATTTCTTGATGACCTGTGTAACTAGAACCTTCAAGGTTCAGATTAGTTCAAGGATCATCTGGCTTTCATGGTATTTCAAAGGAGTGGCTGTGGCACTTGATACAAAGGATCCTCAGATGCATCTGAACTCTGAAGATGCCAGCTATAGAGGGCACAGCCGCTTCAGAGAAAAAAACTGGGGGGAAGAGGAAAGGTAAGACACAAGATAGGGGCTGAACAAAGAACGGAGGGGGGAAGTTTGGAACAGAGGGAAAGAAGCTGATGCTACTTCCAGAGCTGAAGGGGTTGGGTTTATAGGGAAATCTGTGGCTCTTCTTATTGGAAACAAAAGATAAGCTGTGTCAGTTTGTGGTTTTTCTTCTGTGTCTCTTTTTTCAACACAAGGGGCAATAGTTTTGCAATGTTAGCTCTCGGTTGCTTTCATTTTGCTTGCCCTCTTCTGGGAAAAGGGGATTGGGGAGGAACCAGGAAATCATCAACCAATAAATCTGACCTTGGTGGTAGGCAAGATGCTGGAGACATTAAGAAAGGATGAGATCACAAAACATCTGGAGAAATATGAGCTGATAATGGCCAGTCAGCGAGACTTTTGGAGGGTAAATCTCATCTGATGGAATTATTTGTGGAGAGATCATAGGAAACAGGCTGGATCCAGTGTACTGTAAAAAAAGTCTGCTTTGGATGACAGGGAAGTCAGATGCTGAGAATTACCTAGTACAGTGTAACTATACTGTATTACATCTTTTAAAGAGCTAGCGTAGCCTAGAGATTGCTCATCTTCCTTCCATTGAGCTGACTACTTAAGTCTTTGACCATCTTTTTTACTTTCCAGTGTCCTTTTAGAAGAGTCTTTCTCCCAGAACGGTTTTCTTGTAGGAAACCCTGTTCTTTAAGCCACAGCTTCACATTTTTCAAGGGTGAAGTCCAAATGTTTCTTTTTTCACTAAAAATTACTCCCAAAAAATCTTCATTCCAACCTTTTCCCTCACCTTTTTTTGCAAAAAACTTTCAGTTCTTTAGAGAAGTCATGCTAGGTTAGATGTTTTTCTCTTGTGTTTGTAAACTGACTCTCTGGAACTTTCATGCAAGTGACACAAAACACACTCTCGCTTTGAATGGCAAAGAGGAAGAGCTCAGATGTTGATGCCCACGTTATTTCTGTCAGTCCTGGAAGTTTACTTTCGTATTCTGTTTTATTGTACATCAGAAGCAAAACAAACTAGGTCTCAATTTTATCTCTAAAAGTGGGGTAGTGTCATAAATTACTGTTATTTGTCGTTAAAAGAGATTTGAGAATGAGGGATCTAGGACATTTCAAGCCCTGTAAAAATGAGCCTGGGAATGCTTGACACAGTGGATCATCCAGAACCTGCCTGCATTGGCTTTGATCCTCTCTTTCATGGTTTCTCCATTTTCAAGAAGGAAAAGGTAGGCCTGTGCGAAAAAAAGAAAAAAAAAAAAAAGTTGCCCATGTGTGGTGTTCTGTTCTTTTTCTCTCTCAGTAGGCGTATTGAGAAGTCATCAGGTTTGGATTTAGGAAGAAAGAAGTACTAAGTGAGTATGCTATTTTGAGATAAAGAGAGATCAAGAGAGTAAAGCTCGCTCGTTGTTCTTGCAGGAGTGTTTTTAGGCAAGGTGCTGTGCCATACATTTTAAATTTGGCGCCTTGTCCTCACTTGAAGGTGTCTTCCACTGCAGCCCCTGTGTGGATGCCAGAAGGTTCCTTCCCTTCCACCGTTCCCTGCTGGCGCTTTCCCTGTGTGATCACCATCAGCTGCTCTCCTTCCCTGTGCCCATGGCTTCCCCTGCCTAAACTTGCTCTGTGGTAGCACTCTTAGCCCTAGACTTCACCATCTGAAAAGATGGCAAGGACTTTGATGCTGTTACAGCATGTCACCATGTACTGCTCTGTCTCCTCCACTTCTTATGTTGCTCATAATTCCCTTAAAAATTAGGGTGGTAGTTGGTTTCAGACACATTCAGAAAACAAACCGTAGTATGTGTTGGAAAGAGAGATTTCCTTAACATTTGAATATTTAATTTGAATACATTTTAAAAGACAGAGCATTGTAAAAAACAAACAACCAACTCTCAGCCTTGTGGTTTTTTTCCCCTTTTACATATTGAAGTAACTGATTTACTAAGAAAAAGAGTTAAATCTTATTTAAAAAGTCGTTTCTCATGGGGGGAAGACAGAGGCGGGATTATTATTTTCAGATGTATTATGTTGCAGGTACAATGTGCCTCTTAAAGGGGGAACAAAAAACAGGAAACTATATGAGGAAAGAGGAAGAAAAAGAATGGAGAAAGAATAGCACCATATTAGGTGTGAAGTAGTGTGCTTCTGTGAGAAATATTTATTGCAACTGAAAGGGGGAAATCATGAAGACCGACACTGAGTGCAATTGGAAAACATGTTACAGAACTCTGGGATTATTCTGCCACCTCTTCCAAGTTGATCCAAAAATATGAAAAAAAAAAAAAAAAAAAAAAAAAGCTGGTCAAACAATATTGTGAAATTTGTCAATTTATTCAAAAGTGCACGGTCGTATTTGAGGACAGCAGAGGTAAACAATCATCGCAGACTGCAGGCAAACCAGTGACTGTTTTCCTGAGTCTCTTGGGTAACCTGGGAGAGCGAGGTTTGAAGTGCTGCCCAAAGCCCAGGCTTTTGGTGAACTGCGTGTAGAAATATACCTTGGAGCCAGTGGTTCTGTGCGTGACTGCGGTGGTATTTCGTGTTAATATCAAGAACGAGCGCAACATCTGACTCATTTACAGGGCTATCAAATCAGTCTCTTCTGCTGGTTCTTTACTAATGTGCTTTTAATGAGGCCCACAGAACGTGCGTACTGAGGAACCGAGTTTTGTGTTGGTTGTGAACCGTCCGTCTTCCTCACAGGAGATAGATACCTGGTTTGGGCGGGAGCTCCAGTCTTAGAATGATAGAATGGTTTGGATTGGAGGGGACCTTAAAGATCACGTCGGAAGAGGTGGCAGAATAATCCCAGAGTTCTGTAACATGTTTTCCAATTGCACTCAGTGTCGGTCTTCATGATTTCCCCCTTTCAGTTGCAATAAATATTTCTCACAGAAGCACACTACTTCACACCTAATATGGTGCTGTGGGCAGGGAAGTCCTCCACTGCATCAGGTTTCCTAAGGCCCCATCCAGCCTGGCCTTGAACACCTCCAGTGGTGGGGCATCCACAGCTGCTTTGGGCAACCTGTTTCAGTGTCCCACCACCCTCACAGTAAAGAACTTCTTCCTTATATCTAATCTAAATCTCCACTCTTCTAGTTTACAACCATTACCCCTTGTCCTATCACTACAGGCCCTGGGAAAAAGCCTCTCTTAAGTCTTTTTTTTATAAGCCCCCCTTATATGTTAAAAGGCCACAATAAGGCCTCCACAGAGCCTTCTCTTCTCCAGGCTCAACAACCCCAGATCTCTCAGCCTTCCTTCATGGGAGACGTCTTTTAAGACAAGTATTATAATGCTGATAGGAAAGTTTAACTCAACTCATTAAGTTGATGCCGGTGTTATTTTAGCGGACTTCAGGTGCTGATGGGGCAATTAATGAATTAGAGCAATTAATGAATAGAGCAATTAATGAATTAATTCTCTGATTTTTAAGTGCAGCCCTTAAGTTTGTTTTGGCTTTATAAATTGGTTCCCACCTGTAGAAGTCTCAAGATTTTGAAGGTTTTGGCCCTTTTTCTTTCTGACATAGAGGAGCTTTCTAATCCTGATGATGTAGAGGAAAAATATGAAAACATAACCTGAGTGCCTTCTTCACAGTTTAGACTAAGGAGAAGAAAAAGGGCTGTTTAATTACTTCTAGTAAAAAGTCTCAAAAAGCATATGATTTAAAATAATTTATAATGTGTGTTTTTATTTTTCTGAACACTCAGCCTTAGCGGTATACCCTACGATTTCTGCAATTCTGTCAAAAGATCTGGGGATCAAGAAGTGTACCCTGATAACACTTCAGAAAGCAAGTGATGTGAAGGAATAAATTTTGCCTTTGTTGGAAGAAGCTCATGGTCTCATGGTTAGTGTGTGTATATATATATATATATAAAAATATATTTGAACTGTGTTGTTATCCATCAAACTCCAGTTACACAAAGTCTCAAGATTTAAGAGAAAAAATACTTATTTAAAATTTTTGCCATGCGTTTCCGTATCAGCCTTTGTACATGCCATTTTACATCTGCCAAATAAACACTACCTTGTTTGGAATGATGTCGTTATACTGGTGTGGAAAATACACAAAATAGGATTTACGCCCTGAAATGCAAGGACGCCCACTATTTTACATAGTTATGCCATTATGCCTAGGTTGGAGCTTCACAGTTCAGTGAAATTCAGTGAAATTCAGTTGAATTGTCAGTAAGAAGTTACACCCTTGAAGAAAACCATTAAGCAGTTCAAAATCCCTTGTCACGCCCCTTCAGCCCTGCAAAACGGGAATACTACCTTATATTTGCTGCTTGGTTTTCAAGGACTTGCAGGCATGGATTGTCTGGATTGGGGTTTTTTTGTGGGTCATAGATATCCCTGATGCCTGCCTGTAGTCTGTAAATAGCAGTCAGTTAAGCAAATGGAAGTGTTTTCTCTGTGATGCAGGTTTGTGGGCGTTTTGTTTGTTTGTTTAACTTTCGATCATGCAATCTCCTTCTCCTCCTTTCCTCATTGAGGAGAAACGAAACTGTGAGAACACCAAGAGAAGCAAAGACATGTATTTCTTAATTCAAGACTTTACTTAAATGCGTGGTTTTATAGTTTTAGCTCTGTTCCACTGCAAGTTTATCAACAGAGCAGGCTAGAATCCAGTTGTGATAATCTGTGGTGATAATGCTGGTTGTGGGGATTGGAAGTAGTTTTACAGGTGGAAACTGATTTGTGGATGTAGGATATGAATCGTTTGCCGCTATAAATGAAGTAATCAAGTCACTCTGTGATAAGTGGTCTTTGTGCTGCTCTGGCAGTGTCTTGAGAAGACTCTGCCTTAGACTGGGAGGTTAAACGCCCTAATCAGCATGGCTTTTTCTTCAATATTTTTTTAAAAAAAGAAATCTTGTCTTTTTACATGATTGTTAATAGAAAAATGGTTTTGCTGCTTTACTACTGTCTTTGGTGACGTGTTTCAGACAGTGAAGGAGCAGGCCAGTAGTTGACTTTTCAACTTGAAATTTTCTTTGCATCAGAGATCACTGTAGTTCTAGGTCTTTTCTGTTACAGATCCATTTTCACTGTAGCACAAACATTTGAAGGTGTGTAACTGATGTATCTCCTGACTTGCACGATAGGAAAAGTATTTATTGTAAATAAGAATTAGGGAAAAATTACTTTTTCATACATGGAAAATCACTGCAAACATGCCAGCAACAGCCTTCAGCTGAGTTGCAGAGATATTGCCTATTGGGCACTATTGTGACAGCTTGTCTCTGTCGTTTTCGCTGAAGTTTAGCCTGTACAGTCAAGATATCTTGATCGGAGGGATGGGGAGATAGTTAAATTACATCATCATGGAAGAATACCAGCATACTTAGCTTTAAAGCCATTCAAGACTACATTGGCACCCCTTTGTTATACAGTGTAGCTGAAAACGAACTGCAGCAATAATGAACCAATCCATCTAAATCACAGCAGCTGAACAACTGACTGTTCTATCTCAAAATGCAAATGCCTTGTGCAGAATGGATTTAATTGTAAATGTTTGCTTAGTAGGGAATATGAGCCTTTTAGTTTGCGACAATAATCGTGAATACAAAGCGCCACAGAATTTTAGGGTTTACATAGCTTGTCCCTGTTCTCATAACAATATTTCAAAGTCAGTTTTTTAAAATGTACCATTTGGCTTTTTTCTAGCCAGTGAATAGGACTCTAAATGCCCAATCTCTAAGCGATGTTTTAAAAACGGAAAGATAAATTTGACTCTCTGTATTTAGATTAGGCAGGATTTTCTGTTGTATTTCTTTCAAATCCATGTTAGGGCTTTTATATAGCATCAGATAATAAGAGGAAAAAGTGCTGACTTCCAGAGCTTGGATTTGTTTTGCAGTGCAGAAATGCCAAGTGTAACTTATAGGATTAGCATTTTCTTTGAGGTTCTAGTAAGGTGCCTCTCAAACAATTAAAAAGTTACTGTTACGGATTTCTATTCCAGCAAAAAAAATAATCAACACCCCCACACCACCACCTCACCATATTAAAATCGTCGTTTTTTTGTTAAATTCTTGAAACCTAGCTGCTGAATGCAACTAAGGAGGATGACTCTCAATTTGAATGAATTAAAGTAGCGTTGCCATTTTATAGCAAGGAAAGGAAAAAGCTTTCAGAGTTTCACTAGTGAAAAGAGCGAAAGCAGAAATACCTGCCTCCAGGCTGTTCCGAGCTATCTTTCTGTGTGAGGAAAGGCAGATTTGAGACCTTTGAGAACACACACACAAAAAGTGTGCATGTTTATGCTTCTGTTGGCATTTTGTATGTGTGTTCTTTAATAGCCTTCACATGTAGATTAGTCCTTCCTTAAAAAAAAAAAGGCAACCAAGCCCCCTGAAGAATAGGCCTTTGTGACACTGGAGAAGTTTACTGCGCCAAAGTTATGGTAAGAATTTGTAAATTTTGGCTGCTGGAGTACTTCCTTCCCCTGCTATGTTTTTAATGTTGGAAACTTATAAGTGTGGAAGAGAGGGTGTTTTTTGTTGGGCGTTTTTTTTTTGGTTGGTTTGTTTTGTTTTTTTCTTAAATGACAATGCAAACATTCATTTCGCAAATTGAACCGCCCGTTCACATGACGCTGCTGGCCGTATATAAACACCCTGTTGATCTTGTTCTGCAGAAGTCTTCATTGGGCTTCCTGAAATGTTCCACTGCTCTTTTCGGGGCTGCTGGGGATTTAGGCTGTATCTGCTCGAATTTAGTTTGTCAAATTAACATCCCTGAAAGAAATGTTTTTACTTGGAACACGGCCCTCAAAGCCGGGATGATTTTCTATGTCTCTTTTTTTTTTTCTCCGTGTGTTTAAAATCTTTCGTTCTGCTATCTTGGGAATGGTTTTTGTTTTGCCTGTATTCTTCAGATAAAGCTGAACCTGTCGGGTAGATGTTTAGTGTTTCTTAGTTGCAAAACCATCTTCCTCTTACATACGTTGTTGTTTCTTCACGTGGATCTTACGTTGAATGTTTTAGTTTGTGGGTGGGCAAAACAGCTTGGGATGAGAGAGCTCTGCAGAGCACGGAGGGCCAAGAGGACCCTGGTAGCCACATTGCCAGGTGAGCCTTCCCAGTGGCCCAGGATACAGCAATGATTTGTACAACACAGTTGACTTCACAGGGGTTTTCTGGAGCAATAAGGGCAGAATTGGAGTCCAAGGCTAGACTGTCATGGTGACAAAATATTTAGAAAACATTTTCTTGCTTGAAACAAAAGCTTGGATTGTGCAACACGAAATACCGTCCCAGTGTAATAAATGGTGTTGTGTATTTTTAAAGGGTTCTGTGTGTTCCCTGACCATCAGCTCTTGCCAGATTCGGCCTGTTCAGGTAAAACAAGGCATTTTTCCTTTAGACTCTTGCCTTTAAAGGCCGGGTTAATTCTCCCGCTTTACACAGTGGGTTTGAAAAGATGTAATAGCTAAATCTGGCCTCCCATTTTGAACATAGTGAGCAGCCCTGTTAATCATAGAATCATGGAATAGTTTGGGTTGGAAGGTCATCTAGTCCAAAACCCCTGCAATGAGTAGGGACATCCTCAACTAGATCAGGTTGCTCAGAGCCCCGTCCAACCTGACCTTGAATGTTTCCAGGGATGTGGCATCTGCCACCTCTCTGGGCAACCTGGGCCAGTGTTTCACCATCCTCAGTGTACACATTTATTCCTTATATTTAGTATAAATCTTCCCCTTTTTAGTTTAGAGCTGTTACCCCTTGTCCTGTTGCAACTAGCCCAGCTAAAATGTTTGTCCCCATCTTTCTTATAAGCCCCCTTTAAGTACTGGAAGGCCGCAATAAAGTTTCCCCAGAGCCTTCTCTTCTTCAGGCTGAACAACCCCAACTCTCTCAGCCTGTCCTCACAGCAAAGGTGTTCCAGCCCTCTGAGCATCTTCGTGGCCCTCCTCTGGGCCTGCTCCAACAGGTCCATGTCATTCCTGTGCTGAGGGCTCCAGAGCTGGATGCAGTACTCCAGGTGGGGTCTCAGGAGAGCGTAGTAGAGGGGCAGAATCGCCTCCCTTGCTCTGCTGGCCACACTTCTTTTGATGCAGCTCAGGATATGGTTGGCTTTCTGGGCTGCAAGTGCACGTTGCTGGTTCACATCCAGCTTTTCATCCACCAATACCCCCAAGTCTTTTCGGCAGGGCTGATCTCAATCCTTTCATCCGCCAGCCTGTATTGATTGCTGGGGTCGCCCAGACCCAGGTGCAGGACCTTAGACTTGGCCTTGTTGAACCTCATGAGGTTCACATGGGCCCCCTTCTCAAGCTTGTCCAGGTCCTTCTGGATGGCATCCCATCCCTCAGGCATGCCAACCGCACCACTCAGCTTGGTGTTCTCTGCAAACTTGCTGAGGGTGCACTCAATCCCACTGTCTATGTCATTGATAAAGATACCCAACAGTACTGGTCCCATTATGGACCCTGGAGCGATACCACTTGTCAGTGATCTCCATCTGGACATTGAGCTGTTGACCACTACCCTCTGGATGTGACCATCTAGTCAGTTTTTCATCCACTGAACAGTCTGCCCATCAAATCCATACCTCTACAATTTAGAGAGGAGGATGTTGTGGGGGACCACATCAAAGGCCTTACTGAAGTCCAGGTAGACAACATCCGTAGCTGTTCCCTTGTCCGCTGATGTCGTCACTCCATCATGGGAGGCTGCAAGGTTGGTCAGGCAGGACTTGCCCTTGGGGAAGCCATGCTGGCTGTGCAGACAGATGCGATGGAGCAGCTTCTTCAGCTGTGGTGGCTCAGCTGCATTAAGAGCAGTTGCTTAAAACTTACACCTTGTCATTGGCATAGACTGTTTCGATCCCAGGTGGGCTCTAGGAGTAGACTTGGTGATTGCTTTTATTGGGTTAGAACGTGCTGTCTTGCTGCAATAGGGACCTTTTGTACTGTAGGTGTTTCATCCCTCCATAATAACTGCTATAGCTTTTTTTTTTTTTTTTTAACTAATGCCTGAGGTTTTGAGATGTCCCAGCCTTACCGATATCTACCCTCTGACTTGAAAGGAAGCCAGAGGTCTGAAGTGGCTGTAGTATATTGTTTGTCGGGAATAATATAAAATTATTTTAAAATGAGCAAACCTGTGACAACTGAGTGAAGACTCTTGGCCAGCTGGGTACAATTCAGTTCGGCGTAACTGCACCATTTGGAGTTAATGCATTTTTTTCCCAGTCTGATCTGTGTTTCCTGGGTAATATCAGTTGTAATTTGGGCGAAAAGCATGATTTTACGTGTATACTGCCTTCTCTGCTTAGAGCAGCAGGTGGCCAAAGTTCTTTCTGAAGTAGTGACTTGTCTCAGCTCTACAGCAGCTATAACCAGATCGTCTACGGAGACTATTTTTTGATCTTAAAGAAGCTGATGTTTTCAAAGGTGCTGTAGTTGTTGGAGTATACTGTTGTTCATGAAAGTGGAAAACAAAAGCAAAACATGGAAGGGGGGGGGGGGGGGGAAGTTTGCATCATCTTGCATCTTTGTATGCTTGGCATGTCACCCTGTCCCATTGAGCGCTGCCCTGAGTGGGGCAGAGCTCGTTCTTTGGGCTGCTGCTTTGTTGCCGTCTACTAGTTCCTCTGTTGCATTGAGCTGCAGAACCAGCTGCTTTTGCTTTTCATACCTATTTTTACCATTTCTAATTTGCTATTAAGATGTTAACTTCTGCCTCCCGTTCGCCTAGCGCGTCTCTGTGCTGCGACTGCGACGTGGGGGGCAAGCGAGCGCTTCTGGGCTTTCTCTTGTGCTACCCTTTCACACTGGGGAAATGCTCCCTCTAAACAGCTGCGGCGCTGCTTTATTATCCTCTTTAAAAGCTCTCGCTCCTTGTGTTGCTTATAAAAGGCCTTGATGAACTTGCAGTGCCTGTGTACCGAGATTGCTGTTCGCTGCTGTGTATTGATCCTTCTTTTTGTGTGTGTCTGTCTGTCTGTCTGGCCTTCCGTTGTCCCTGTCCTGTGACAGTAAACTCTGCAGAACAGGGAATATCTCGTTTTATTTGTACAGCAGGTGGCTCAGCTCCAGGTATGTATCTGAAGTTGCAGTGTACTGCAGTAATACAAATCATTACATACAGAAAGCGGTATATAAAATAGAGGAAAAAAGAAAAAAAGATCAGATTTAGTGTGAAAAGTTTTTTTTACAGGTTATTTTTGGTGTGGTTTTTTGGTGTGTGTTTGGGTTTTTTTTAGTGTTAATCCTCTGACAGGTAACTGGCAGGAAGGTGTAAAAGTCAGTTTTCTTCCCATTTTAAGGAATCCTCCTCCCCATAGCCAGAGGAAAGCTTTCTTCTCAGCAGCTGCTGCAGGCTACCAGGAATGGGCTGCTTCACAACAGCTCTTGTTGGTGTCTTGGAGAGATTTGTTTACTCCCGCGACTTGACTGTGTGTGCTTATGGCTAAACCTCATCTTTCTGAAGACTTTTCTCTTTTCAGGCACCATTTTAGAAGTGGAATGACACCCAACAGGATGTGGGGTTGTAGATACATGTTCATGGTTCAGAGGCTGTGCATACCTTTTTGACCACGTACAATCCTGTGCTATTTCTCTCATGATTCATGTGGTGAAATGAAACATGGAGGAACACAGGATTCAGTTCTTTTTATGCCCAGCACACACACAGAATGTTTATTGATATTCATCTTTCTGCTGACTCTTACAATCCTCAAACCAGTTACTGGAGGCAAGGAGATTAAGATGAGGGCACGTGGCCAAGCAGACTTGAGGTTTTGTTCCTTGAATTTGATTTGAAATTTGCAGTTTGATAAAGTTGCATTCGTTCTGTTTTTTGCCTTTGTATTTTTGTAATTCTCCTGAATTACCCACGTCCTGTTCGTGTTAGGATTTCTTTTGTAGAGTTTTGAATGGCCCTGCTTTGATGGAAGATTATACCAGATCACCTTTCATGGCTCCTTTCAACATAAAGTATTCTGTGATTCTTGACCGGTTTGATATTGGGAATCGCATGCAAAGCCCAGCCTGATTTTGAAGGCGAATAACAACCACGTTTGTAGAGGTGTTTGGTTTTACTTTTGGTATTCCTTGTGATGACCGTCAAACAGAAAATAAATAGCAGCTCCTCTGTTGTCAACAGGCCTTTTCATTTTTCAGTGTTGGCTGATCTGCTCAAATACAGAAGTTGGGATTTTTCAAGGAAGAGGTTCAAAACATGGAATAATAAACAAACCTTGCTAATTTACTACTTGTTGTTAGTGTTCTGGGTCTGTGCTTTGGAACCAAAAGTTGCTTTTTGCTTTGATTGCTAGACTGTCTGGTTTACTAAGATTGCTACGTAGCTGTGAAGCTGCTGGGAGTTTTGCTCTCTTTTGTTTGCTTGGTTGGCGGTTGCTGCTGTGAGGCTCGCTGTCACAAAGCAGAAATGTTTCTAACCTCATCCCAGCCTTTCTCCTTCACCATTTTGTAGTCCTGGTGTAAAAGAAAGGAAAAAAAAATAGGGGTAGCAGGATGTGTGGTGGGGCTAGCTCCATTCTTTCTGGTCCTCTCCAAGCAAGGCTTCAGTTAATTTATGTCACTGATGGAAGTCGAATTAGGTGCCTTCATGGTCACCTTCAGCAATAGCTGGTTGGCTGCAGCTCCTTGAGAGACTGAGCATGGCAGAGGAGGTATGCTTTAGATTCACGTGTCCTTCATCAAGGCCTTTTCATGAAGATTTAGTAGCTGTCTGTCATCCTTTGGCCGTTATGATGAGCAGCCACCTTTTGGAGTCAGACCCTATAAACGAGGGTATCCTTAGGGTGATGGATCTCCGCTGTTCGTTGCAGGGTAATAGTCACCTCAAACAGTTGACGTTAAATGCAGCTTAATGAATGCCCTTAAGTTGTAGAAGCTTATTTCACAACTCGTGCTCTGGGTGGCTGCAACTGGAGTCCCAGAGGACAGAGTAAATTTTGGACCTCATGTGGCATTTGACTTAGAAAAGAGAGCCTTTGAGGGCAGGGTTGAAGTCTGGCTGAGCCAGAAATGGGAAACCTTGAGCAGTCTCCAGCCTCTGGAATTTGTTTTATCTGAGACGAGATTGTTGTGTGAAGTCTGGAGCCAAGGTCTCTGTATGAAACTACATCAGATCTGTGTTTAAATCTGTGTCTGAATTGAGACAGCTGCAGTTCCAAAGGGATTTTTTTTATTTCATGTTATTTTATAACCTAAAATTTCCAGAGCAGGGAGGTTCTTGTAGGATGCATGTCTAATACCAGCTTCCTATTAAAACTTTCACTAATTATTTTTAAATTGTACTTATGACCTACCATGGATTTTTTTTTTTAATTATTTTTCTACTTTGAACACTTGATACGTCTTCCTTCCTTTTCCCACAATACCAGGATAGTGCTGAGTATTTTGGAAATTGTTTTCTTCGTTCAGATTTGGACTTGTGAGTGCAAACAACGCCTGCAACTGATGCCCTCTTCCATTTTCTTTTTTTTTTCTGGGCTGGAAATGCCATTAATAAAAGGGATAGGCATTCCCTGTTGCCCAGGGGAGATAGGTAGGTCGGTCAAATGGAAGGCAGAGCATCTAGAAGCTGAAGAAGTGGCTGGTGTATTAGAGTACCATCCTGGAACTGAGAATCAAAGCCAGTCGTCCCCTGCTCTGCCACAAACTTCCTCCTATACGAGCATCTCGTATAAGGTTATTTTTATCTTTCTGTGCCCCAGTTCCCTATCTGTAAAATGGTGATAACAGCACTTCCCTACTTCACAGGGATGTTGTGAGGACAAATGTAGCTCAGGCTCTGGGGCTCTGGGATGCTGTGGTAACTGGGGGCACAGATGGAAGAAGGGAAACGTTCCGTGTAAAAGCTTTCTGTTCTTGAAGCCCAGCGGTAGGTTACAGCACTGATGTGAGCGGGGTTTCCACTGAAGTCATGGCTTGGCTGGTGCCACATCTTTTCTCTGAACGTTTCCTTGCTCACCACTGCGTTAGGACCCAGCAAAGCCCTTAACGTCCTGGCTAAATGCTGTTGTTTGCATCCTTGGCTGCGGATTCTGAGAGCCTGAGAACCTGGGTGAGTCTCGCTTACCCGTGTGTTTGCCAGCGTGGGCTGCTCACGGTGACTGAATGGAGTACGTGCTTCTGGCACCCAGCGCATTTCACAGCTTCTCTCAGACCCTGGAAGGAGTTAAAAATACGTACGAATGGATTTTCACTTGCGAAATTCAAATTACTGTAGCAGTTACTCTGAGCAAGCCATGGACTAGAGTCTGACCAGAAGAAAGCAATTGTCCTTGAAATAACTGGTTAAATTTCATAGAAACCACATCCTTTGTGTTGCCACTGACAACATAACATTCCTTAACGTTTGATTTCAAGTGGTGCTTTATTACCCAGCCGTACATGCAAACATACTTTCTTCGGAAGAATTTCTGTCCAAAGACACCGCAGAAGAGTGCAAACCTCTTTCCGTTTCAATGTGGACTTCGTAGTGCTTGTTTATATATAGTACAAGCAGGTAAGGGACAGGAAGCCTATCTGCTCAACATTTACATTGTCACATGTCCAAAGGGAAGGCTGCGGTGAGTTGAATATTTGTTCAATCAAATCTCACTCATGCAAATTGCAGTGTGTTTTGGGGGAGCTTTTTGGGCCGGGAGGTAGAAGTGTACTTCGTTTTATTTCTTGCTCCTTGAGACATATGGCTCATGTCATCTTCCTTGTTCACCTGCTTTGATAAATTCTAAATTTAGTTGTCTCTGCCCATCCACTTGAACAGGACAAAAATAACTTCAGTGTAATCCATCCTCTCTTGTCCTTTCCTCTCCACCCCTTCCCTCCCCTTTCCTTTCCTGCTGCTGGGTTTTGGGCATTCAGTTGTTTGGGAAGTGGTGGATTTTTTTGGTTTGTTTTGCTTTGTTTCCTTACAAGGAGGGTTGGAGGGGTGGGAGGAAACATTTATACCCCACAATAAAATTGGTGCGAAGAGCATGCAAACTGTCAGAAACACTTCCTCCCCTCTTTTAACATTGGCTGAGGGGTCAGAGTGTGTGCAGAGTGCGTGGAGGGAGGTGGAGCAGGGAGGTTGGGAAATGCCTTGCATGTGGCATACATCTGTCTGACAAAAAGCCAACCGTGCCAGGGGATAAAATGGACAAACAAACAGCGTTTCAGTTCTGAACTCGGAGCTTGAACCTAAAGTTTGCGCAGGAGCAACTCGTTAGATAAGTTTCCGATGGACCTTGACTCCTGTTGTGCAAACACGTAGTAGCTGGCACGGAGGAGCCCGTCCTCTAAATCCCTGCTTGGGACAGGATCTCTGCGTAGGCTTTGCTTTGCTCGGCTTCTCCTCTGTCTCACGATGGGCATGTCTATACATTGTCATAAAGTCTGGCACAAATCAGTGCTTTCCTGAACCCCCAGAAGTATTTAAGCTCCGCACCCCTTGACTTTAGCATGAATTTAGCAAATTAGTGAAGCACTTTTGTTAATCTAAGTGTGGATGTTGCCTGCTGTTATCTGCGAATTGGATAAGGAACGTCCACTCAACTTACCAAAATGTTTGCTGTCGGTGTTATCTGAAATATTATTGTCTTCCACTATTAAGCTGATAGTGATTTGAGGGAAGCTGTATTGTGTTGGTGAAACTGCTTTGAGGTACAGCCTGCCAAGTTCTCGTATCTTGGGCTGAGTGTTGGGTACGTTGTTGTTCCTGACAGACACGTTGTCTGGGGATGTAAGGGGAGGGCTTGTTCCCACAAAAAAATTTCACGTTTTGTAACTTCAGCAATTTTTAGGTTGTGTTAAAGGTGGTGATGAGGAGCAGAAAGATTGAGGGAAAACCCCTTAATTTATGCCTGACATAATTCAAGTTGTTTCTTGATGAATTTATTCATTCAGTATATGCTTTTCAAAAGAAAGTGAGAATCTTTTTTTTTTTTTTTCTTATTTTTGCATTCATGGAATTACTGCAGGACAGGAGGAAGAAAGAATTGGTTTAGAAAACCGATCACAACTTTAGAGATTAGAATTCTCCTTTCTTTCTGCTTTTTCACGCCGATGACAGCCCCAAGACAGTGGCAGGGCAGCGGCGCTGCCCTGTTTTGACTTGCACCACCCTGGGTGACACAGGGGTGGAAGACACCAGATCACACAGTGACTTTGTGACACCGTTAACCAAACCTGGCTTTCACTTAGGAGCCTAATTCCCGGTTGGAACCCCCAGGCGATGGATTTGTAACAGAACTACCCGAGCCTGCCTTGCCACCTCACCTCTCCGAGGTGCCATCCCATTGCCTTGGCGCCCGTGCTCTGTCCCGCTTTTAAAGCGAAGGGCGTTTTAGTTTGTAGGAACGTTAATTCCTGACTTTGCAAGCACAAATAGATGCTCTGGGTGTTTGAAAAGGAGCGGGCCCTGAATGGAGAGTGCTCTTCTTGGGCTTCCAGGCATAGTGTAATCCCCTTAGCAGTCTGGGCTGCTGCCATCGTACCCGGCCTCGCAGGCATCTGCCTCTCTGCCTACTGAGTCAAGTCAACATCTTCAAAACTGTAATTTTCACTGTAGTGATGGATTACGCTTGTCACGGTTTACAGAATTTTTGTCTTGTGTGTTTAATAAAAGAAAACAGATTCTAACGCTTATTATTTCTGAAGTCCAATACATCTGAACTAAAGCTCAGTGTACGCAAGACAAACTACGCTTTAATTTTACAATTGTCTGATGGGACTTTGCGATTTATTTGTTGTTACTTCCTTAATGATGTTGCAGTCAGAGGCACTGTTTTGCTAAATGTTGTGTAAAAAGTAAATTGTAGCACAGCAGATGTTGGTATTTGGATGGATGTCGGTGCAATGGGGGGACAGCAACAGTCATCTCTGTCAGCTGTCTTCGGGCTCGGCAGGCCTGCTGCGTGGTTACTTTGGTGTGTAAAAACAGCTCGTTTTGCAACTGGGAAGTTTGGCATTACATTTGGCACCGAGCCACGGAACTGGGTTAACGCAAGTGTTTATCCAGCGATTTTTTTTTTTTTTTTTTTCATTTTTTTTTTTTTCCTCAAAATCGGTAACTTGGAGAAAATGTTTATTAAACTTCAGTACAAAGGAAGCGGGGGGAGGGGGGATATGGCTCAGTCTCTTCTTTTTAAAAGGCATCAATGTTTGTAATGCTGAAAACCCTTTTTTATCACTATTTTTATTTCCTCTACCCCTCTCTCTTACTGTTCTATCACCAACCTTTTTGCAGCTTACTCGTTATAATTTCCTTTTTAAAGATTAAAACAGGGAAGCATACCTGATGAAATAGAAAGTACACAGAGCGTCGTAACTACTTTTCTCTCCATCCTGTGTGCTCTCACGAATTAGGTGCAAAGAATTGAGGACTGCAAATGAAGCTACTTAATTACCATCACACACACCCCCCCCCGTTTGATAGAAAATCCAACTGCAGCATGGAATGGGAGCCCTGATCTGCAGAGTGATTGATTTTTGTATGATAAATTACTGTAGATTTTACCTGTGGGTTAAGTACAAGAGTCCCTGCAGGCCATCGAGAATTTGTCATGGGACTCCTGTCAATATCAGACATATTTCTTTATGGAAATAGAAATTTGAACTGCGTTTTTAGTACAGAGGGGCGGGAGAAAGCAGTAGTTTTGCAAAGCAGTTTCAATCAGATTCTATACCTGAAATTGGGAACCTGTTGATTTAAGGTTCATTGGGAAACTTTACTATAACAGAGACATTTAGTTTGGATTAATTTTTCCAATCCATTTTAATCTGGTACTGCCCCTGTCATTAAATAACTAAATGTCTTCATTGGTTAAAAAGGCTCCCATTTCTTTTGGAAAAGAGAATTGGATTAAACTAGGAAATTTGGATTATCTAGTGAGGGGAAAAAAAGTATGTAGAAAAAACATATTCTTAAACCAGTGACGGTGAACCAGTACTGGACTTGTGCTTAGCTAATTTTGTTGTTGAACTGTAATTTTATCACCAAATATAATAATCAGGATGGTAATTTTCATGTGTGTCCTTTGTTATCCCTTTTTTTTTAAAAAAAAAAAACAAAACAACCAAAACAAAAAACAACAAAAGAAAAGAGACGGTGTTATTTGTACCTTCCAATTTCTGTACCCAAGCGTGGCTTCGTTTAGAAAACCATAATTTGCAAGAAGGTCTGCCCACTGCAAAGATTCATTTACTGTGCTGTGGATAAATGAAAATTGCAGATTAGCCCCTGCAAGTGTGCAGTGACTGCTTTTTGGAAACTTTTTTTGGTCTCTTAGCTTGATACTGAAACTGCAATCCTGATGTTAAAGTGGTTTTCTCACAGTATGGAGGGGGATATATATATACATGAAAGCGTTAATTTGGGAATAATTCAAGCCTGATCGCTTCCCCAGGCCACAGGGTAGGCTGAGGCTTTGTGGCCGGGCTGACTTTTGGAAGATTTCTCTGTGAGCGTTGGCTCTGCTTTTGAAGGTGCAGCGATGTCGTGTGCTGGTGGCCGGGCTCCGTGTTAACCCTCTTTAACATACGTGTGTGCGTGTGGCTGTTGGGCTACGAAGACAATGAGGGGGCTGGAACATCTCTCTTACGAGGAAAGGCTGAGGGACTTGAGACTTTTTAGTCTGGAGAAGGGAAGACTAAGGGGGGATCTGATCAATGCTTATAAATACTTAAAGGGTGGGTGTCAAGAGGATGGGGCTGGTCTTTTTTCAGTGCTGCCCAGTGACAAGAGGAAACGGGCACAAACTTGACTATAAGAAGTTCCATCTAAACATGAGCAGAAACTTCTTCACTTTGAGGGCGGCAGAGCACTGGAACAGGCTGCCCAGCAACGTGGTGGAGTCTCCTTCTCTGGAGACATTCAAAACCCGCCTGGACATATTCCTGTGCAACCTGCTCTGGGTGGACCTGCTCTGGCGGGGGGGGTTGGACTAGATGACCTCCAGAGGTCCCTTCCAACCCCATACGATTCTGTAATTCTGTAAGCTTGCTCAGATTTGACCATGTTTCAAGAACAATTTCCTGAACAGAGGGTAGTACTTTCCCCGTGGCCAGGGCAGGTGGCCACCAGCACATCTGGCAAGGATGGGGGTGAGGGACAGGCTCCCACATCTCCCTGCCCTGCCCTCTGATGCAGCAGACTCCAGCCAGAATTGCGGTAGCCACATGTTGGCTCATGTCTACCAGGCTCTTCCCCTTCCACGAGGTGCCTCTGTCCTTCCCCTTTCTCCTCCTCCTCCCCTTGTGCCTTGCTGTCAGCAGCAGCAGGATTTGCAGGGTGGTCTTGCTTGGCTTGACCCCTGGGGTGGCAGAGGAGTCCCTACCAGCTGCCGTCTGAGCTGATAGCATCAGATTGGGGACCGCTGGAAGAAAATGCTGTAACCAGAGCGTGCGCTAAGCATGGAACGACAAAGCAGGCTTTGCATGCAGGGTTTTCTGTGTGTGTCTGCATGTTCCTTCCTTTGTAGAAGTCCCTGAGGCACCAGGATGGCCCCAAATGACCTTCTTCAGGAACATTACCCCAGGTGACCCATAGGTTTTCGCACACTCTCTTTTTTTTTTAATTAAATATTTTATAAACAAAACAAAGCAAAACCCCCCTCGTATGACTTTTTAAAGCTTTATTTATGGCTTTCTGGTGTTCTCACACTTAAAAGTGTAGGAATCTTCACTCTCCTGGACAGCTACTGGAGTTGTTGCAAGTTCTCCTACAAACCTGAGGGTAGCTGTAAGCCGGCGAGGCAAGGGATGTGTTCTGCTGTTTGTTTTGCTTCTGTTCTTTGGGAACGTGCTAGCAGGAGTGGGAAGATAAACCGCAGAGAGCGGATAACTGTGCTCAGTTATGGGATGGCTTTTAGGATTCAGGTGGCAGAGGGGGCGTGCATGGTGAGGAGCAGTCGCGTAGCGCTTGGAAAATCAGGTGGGGCCAATGCAGCAGTCCCCGACTTCTGAAAATCCAGTGGGGCGAGTGCCAGGTTTGATGCCCATGGAAGCTGGTGAGATGTTTGTTTTTCCTCTGGGCATAGGAGCAGTTTTAAAAGAGGAGATTGGCATTTTTGCCGTGTCTTCCCTAAACAACAGTACAGGGCACTGCAAGCTGGAAAGTGTAATTCAAGCTCCCATCTTCCTGTGCTTATCTGCTTCTCACTTCTGTGTGGTGTATACCTTTTTATTTTTTTATGCTTTTTTGAAATGAAAAGTGGTTTTAACGTACCAAGATGCTGTTGCAACGTGAAAATTAATTCATGGTAACAATGTCAAGGTAGGTGGGTCTTTATTCATTCCTCCTTGTGTAAGAAACAGATTTTCCTGTGACTGACTGGAATGCGTCTCTTCTGGAGCTTGGAGCTGTTAGGGAGAGGTATGATGACCTTACTATAATAGATTACCTCGGGGTTCAAAAAATAATAGTCACAAGAGGCTGAGGGACTTGGGTCTTTTTAGTCTAGAGAAGACAAGACTGAGTAGGGACCTGATCAATGCTTATAAATACTTAAAGGGTGGGTGTCAAGAGGATGGGGCTGGTCTTTTTTTCAGTGGTGCCCAGGGATAGGACAAGAGGAAATGGGCACAAACTTGACTATAAGAAGTTCTACCTAAACGTGAGGAGGAACTTCTTTATTTTGAGGGTGGTAGAGCCCTGGAATAGGCTGCCTGGGGAGGTGGTGGAGTCCCCTTCTCTGGAGACATTCAAAACCCACCTGGACACATTCCTGTGCAACCTGCTGTAGGAGGGCCTGCTTTGGCAGGGGGGTTGGACTAGATGATCTCCAGAGGTCCCTTCCAACCCCATATCGTTCTGTGATTCTGTGAATTATATGTATGTGCTTTTAGTAGTACGTACTAATACATTTTGATGTTACAGAGCTAAACCATGGTACCACTGAAATCCAGGAGGAATTTTGCTGCTTGATTATATCCAGACTCAACATTTTTACTGCTTATTGTCAAAAGAAATGAATTTTCATAGTGTTTAAGGTGACAGAAGTGTGTCTCGCTGGGCCCGTGACCCTGTGGAGGGAGCAGCGTGGATTTGGCTCTGCTTTACGGTGACAACACACCTCAGTCAAGGCACAAAAATCCTTGGCAAAGTTTCTTACGCCTGCGTTGCCCGGCTGAGCTTGGCACCAGGGCTACGGTG
The DNA here is from genome assembly GCF_964106895.1 of Numenius arquata. Classification (NCBI taxonomy): domain Eukaryota; kingdom Metazoa; phylum Chordata; class Aves; order Charadriiformes; family Scolopacidae; genus Numenius; species Numenius arquata. The sequence continues at coordinate 4,641,862 of NC_133581.1, forward strand.
GCTGTTTGCTCTCACGTTACTCAGTGGTGAAGTTGATTTTAATAAATTCTCAGCATGCAATGAAGTTACTTTGCAAAATTCCTCTGAACTGAGGCAGGCGCTCCTGTTATCTGGAGGAGACTTAGTTTGGGGTAGTGACTCAGTAGAAGTTATCTGTGGAATACTAAATTTGGAGGCGTAACCAGGAGGTTGCCATGATAACAAATATTAGAACTTGCTTTCTGGGAAGTGCTTGTAATTTTTCCATTGATGGCCATTAAATGGCTCAAGATAAATGAAGCTTTTTATTAGAACTAACATGGTCTCTGTGTGCTCCTCCAGGGTTTTGAGGACTTGCTAGTGATGAAATGAAGAAAGGAAATCCAAATTATCTCCAGCCATATAAACAGCACACTCTTTTTTTTTTTTTTTAATGTTGCTTCTTGTTTTTGCCATTGAAATATTTGCTTAACTTGGCTTTTATGCATCTTTCTATGAAATTTTTATCCAGTAACTGTTTGTATAAACATGTTTAGAATTCTGCATTGATTTTTTTTTTTTCTTGGCACTTTTAAGAAATTTCCTGATGCACAGCATGATCACACAATTACTGGTAGAGCTTTTATTGTAAGTGGCCTAAACCAGCTCTGTGTATTTATGTTGAAAATTAGGATGCAAACCCAGAAGCTAAAGGATTACAATACGATGTGTTAATTTCTTACCCTCCATAAATTGTTTACTTATAAAAGTCCATGTTCTGCAGCTTAGTTTTTACAAATAGAGCTTTTTTTCCCCCCATTTCAAACCGTCTCTGAAGTTGGTCCATATCATCTGTTTTAGAAAAGCTGCTGTTTCCATAAATCTCCCCGAATGTCCCCTAGCCTTTTTTTTCACCATTTCTTTACAATTCCCCGAGGTTTTTGATTCGCTTTGTGAATGACACAATGATCTAGTAATGGGAGCCGAGAAGAGCGAGCCAGGGACTGGCGAGTCCTCGCCGTGGATGTTTTCCGCGTGGCCGCGTCCTGCTTTTTCCTTCCCCTGCTCCTGCTTTCCCTGTGTGCCCCCACCCCCCCGAGTTTTACCCGCTCACCTCTCAGCTCCGCCAACTTTGGGATTTTAACGGTCAGCCTCTGCTGAGTACTTCTCAGGTTTAATGTTTGCAAAGCAAGTAAGTTCATCACAAAAAAAAAAAAACACTCTCACCTGAGTTTTTGGCTCTCTTAATCTTTTTTTTTTCAATGGAGCAGAGGTGGGGAAGGGACCTAAAAGGAATTTTTAATCAATTAATGATGCTTTTCCTGAACATCCTCTATGTGTAGGCAGCCCTAGGAATAGAAACTAAAACTGTGCTTTTGGACTTATTTTGTTTAATCTCTGGAAGAGCTTTGGTTTGTGTGTGTTTCTTTGCTTTGTCCCCTCTTACTCTATCTGTCAGTCTCCGGACGGGATTTACCGAAGAACAGAACTGGGTATGTCGTATTCAAATAAGGCACGTGTTCAGATAAGCGCAGAAGTCATGGGTAAGGATGCTAAGAGGTAAAATAATTAAATCACCTTTTAGATGATGTCTAGAAAAACCCTTCCTTGTTCAAATACACCACGGTGTGGCGTGTTTGGTAGTTTTGGTTTGGGGTTGTTTCCCCCCCCTCCCTTTGTATTTTTAGTAGAGATCATAAAATCTTTGGAGGATTAAGTCACACCCTTTATATAAATACACGCAGTGTATTTAAGAGCCTGCTTTGCAGAAATACTGGTTGTATTAACATCAGATGGAGCTGAAGGAATAGTTACAGGTACCTCCCTCCTCCAAGGAGAAGATATTTAAAAAGTTGCAGGGGCTTATTAGCTTAAGTGCCTTATTAGCTGCTTGTGCTATTTTCCATCATAGTGTCAAGGTAAAAATTACTTGGGGAGAAATAATTGTTCCAAGCACATTTAATTCAGTTCAGTGAATCTGACACCTCCTCTGTCATTTTTATTTATTTATAAAAATGAGGGAGAGTCGGGCACCTGTCAAAAGCAGAGGAATATGTGATGGCACTTTCCATTACAGGAGCATTTTATTTTGTTAAAATGCTGTAGCTGCTCGCGAGCATATTACAGAAAAGATTTCTCTAATTGTGTTGGACACCTCATGGTAGTTTGAAATCCTTTTGCTCCCACCATGAAGTAGTGGAGATGCAATTCACCCTGAGATATTGTTTTCAGTGTAGCTTAAGAAATCGCTTTATACTTTACTGTAATTTATGTAGCTATCCTTAAAACTGCTGTTTTAATGAAACTTCATTTACATCTTCTCCCACTGGAGACAGCTGTAGGTTAGGACTAGCCTGACTAAGCTGTGCCAAAGGTAGGAGTAAGGAGTTTTTTACATGCTGATTAATTCTCTTTCGCTCCTTTGGGAATATCTGGTATTGCTTAAATTGATTGCTGTAAGCAATATGGCAACATTTTTGACCTTCTAAACTGAAATTCAGCAAAAAAAAAAAAAAAAAGATAAGCCTCTGTGTTTCAGTTTTACTTACATAACCATACAGTTGAAATACAGTTATCAAAAAATACAGAGGTGTCATCTTCTGTAGCTGTGGCGTTGGCTGGTGATCTCAAACCCTTTGACAGAGATGGAATTGGAGAACGTGGTAACTGTCCATCCCCTTTGTGGAGAAAGTGTTGGGTGAGAATCTGTATTTCTTCCTCGATAATCTGACTTCTGACCTCTCCCATGGCCTACCTTTGCGAATCAGAGTTGCCCGTTTCTTGCCTTCCTTAGATGTTTCCCATCCGTGCTGGTGTGTAACTAAAGACGGGAGGTAGCTTCCAATACGCTTATTTTTCTACACATCGTGCCCATAGAGCTTTGTGGGAAGCGCTCAGCCAAGGCTGTTTAGTTAATTTACAGGTTCCTGAAGTTAATTTACAGGTGTGAGGTGCCAGGTGACCAGGAGCCATCCTGGCAGGGCTCCCTTTGTGGCTGGAAGGCCAGACCGCTCAGTCCCCCCCTTCGCCCCACCTCCAGCTCCCTTCTTCCTTCCTTCCTTCCCTCCCTCCCTCCCCAAATTCCCCCAAGATATGATAATGAAGCAGGTGCCCTGTATTGCAGCTTTGTGTGAGCGTGAGAAAACGGCAGTAGGTTTAGAAAAGCTGGAGCCGAGCTGGAGGAGGAGGAGGCGGCGTTTCTTCTTAACCTGTTGGCAGTCATGTCAGTCACGGCCGTGCGGGCTGCCGCCGCGTCGCACCACCGTCCAGCTGCCCGAGGGAGAATAAAGCGGGGAGCGGATTTACCGTGCCCTGAATTAGCCCGTTGCGACCGTGGGGGACCTCGTGTTGGGACCGTGACAGGCGTCGGAGAGGAGCCGGGCTGGAAGCTGGGGAGCCTTGGCCCCGGCGCGGGGCCGGTGACGAGCTGCGGGTTGACCTCCCAGCCGGAGAGCATCCCCACCGGCAGCCCCGGCCGCCTCATTGGGATGCAGGGCACGGGCATCGGGATGCAGGGCACAGGCGGCCCCTCCGCAGCTGTACCAGGGAGGCGGTGGCCGAGGAGGCATCCAGAGAGGGGGCCAAAAAAACAACAACAACAACAACAAAAAAAAACCCCATCAAAGAACCGGCCCCCTTTGCTGCGCCTCTGAATAGGCAGACAAACCAGAGGTCCTCCTCTCCCTGCGAGCGTGTTGGGAAAGACATTAGCATAACCTCTTTTTTTTTTTTCTTTTTCTTTTTTTTTTTTTTTCCTTTCCCCAAGCTACTGAAAACCTGGCACTGTGTTTAAATATCTCGCTTTGACAGTTTGTTGAGGGAAGGGAAGAGTGCTGCACCAGCCTGGTGGGTGTCTGTGCAGCTATTTTTAAAAAAAAAAAAAAAAAGCCCATATTTGAGTTGAGAGTTTTCATTGGGGTCACCCTAGACTTGTTTAATTGTTTAGTGTCAAGTCGTTAAGATCCAGAATTAGCTCGCTGCATTTGGAAAGGGCTTTCTTCCGAGTGCTTTAGAAATTCAAAGGCGAGTTTTCAAGCCCTGCTTTCTTTTTTTTTTTTTTTTTCCAAATGTGTTTTGATTTCAGCTGGTTTTGAAGTGAGTGGACACATACCCTATTTACTGGAGCAAGAGGAGACTAACTGTAAATCCCCATCCCGCTCTCCAGCACGCGGGAGATGGCAGCTCCTAAAAGCTTCACATCTTTCCAAGGAAGCTGGCATCTGTTTCGCCAAAAGCCTTATTAGGCCGACAGGATGCGGACCACTTCTCGCGGCCATTGAAGTCCCAGAAATGAGTCATTCCGCCTTTCACCGGTGGCACATTAGCGCTGCAGTTGGCATAACTTTCCTGTTTCCCTTGGAGGGTTCAGGGCTGTACAATCAAGGAATGTCGTACGTCTTGGGAGCATGTGGGAACGTAGCGGAGGCTTTGATAACTCAGAAGCTCTTAATATTTTTTTTTTTTTTTGAGTGTTAATTGTAATTAATGGTGCTACTTCTGATGCTCAGAGAAGAAAGTTTAATGCGCTATTTATCCGTAGATTTGGGGTGCGTTTAATATAACTGAGACCTTGTTTTCAGTTGGTGCTCCTGGGCTTGTTCTGGTTACTTTGGGGCATAAGAAAGTTAATAGTTAGTCTAGTACTTTTGTAAATATCAAGGGTATCATTGAATGCTGACTTGGTTAACCTAATGATTTTTTTTTTTTTCAAACCATTGGAATGTATGAGTTGATTAAAAAAAAAAAAAGGCAGAGGCTTCTTAGATATAGTCTGTTCTGAATTAAAGGGTGTGGTGTTGGCTTTGAATGAGCTTGATGCAGCAACAAGCATGCAGCAGTTGGTAAATAAAGATGGATTTTCTTTTGTTCTGCTGGTGCTTGCTGCTCATTATTCTCCACTTACCCCGTGAGCTTCCCAGGGAGTGGCAGCTGTTTCTGATGTTAGACACTCTATCAGTGGCAGACAGCTCCAGATTCGGTGAGATACTGTTGTGGGGAGGAGAGGAAAATAACCTAACCCTGCATTATTGTAAATCCTCAGTAGAATTAACTTTTCATGAACCAAGAGAGTTTTTGTGTTTAACTTTTTTCTTTTTTTTTTTTTTTTTTTAAATATTCAGGCGTAAGCGGGCTTTGCAGTATGTGTTACTGTGAAAAAGCTTTTCTGGCATGAGATGGATTTACATTCTAAGTGTGTGTTAAGTATTTTAATGCGCAGTGTGTGGGGGCAGACACAAGGCAATAAAGGGAAATCGGTCTATAACAATCTTCGGGTATGTTTCCAGATATATACAGTTTGGAAATCTTTTCAATTTGGAAATTGCTTGGAGTAAACAGAATGGTACATAAAGATTTTAAATAACAAAGCTAGCAAGCTACAGAGGAGTCTGTTTGGTTCCAGGATTTTATATGTAGGATTTATAACCCATGCTTTTGCTTTCCTGTCTCTGCAGTGTTAGCATTCTGTTACTGAAAACAAAGAAGGCTCTGCCAGGGCATTACACAAGCAATGAATCACAGAGGAAAAAATGTTTTGCTTTGTAAATTGTTCACTTTTCCATGGTGGATCATTATTATTATTTTTTTTTTAGTGTTGTCTGATAGAATTTGCCACACATGCTTGCCTTTACTGTACTCAGTACAATCTTCTAGTGTGACTACATGACTGCTAATAGTAGTGACTTCAAGTAACTTCTTGCTTATGATTCTTTAAAAACAAAACCGCAACAGGAACAAAAAACACAGGGCAAAAATTGAAACAGCTCAGTTCACTCTTCAGGCATGACAGCTTACTGAATATATCAGAGGAAGGAAAAGGTGTTAATGTTTTTCAGTCAGCTTTGTCCCAGCAGTTCCACGTAGTTATTTTTTGGCTTTATTGACAAACTGCTTTTCTGCCTAAAGTAACTCGGATTTGCTGTCGTGATCAATGTGGTCCTCCTCACAGGTCGTAGGAAGTTTATAGTGTTTTAGCTAATCGTAAAAATACGAATTTGTTTCTTAAGAATACGTACTTTGTACATTTTCTTGATGGTGAAATCTGTGTTTCAGAACTTCTGTAAAGGAACGCTAGTTTGCTCGGGCTTGAATGTAAAATTATACTTCTTAATCTGGTTGGGAAGTCACACGCCAGGGGATGTCTTGCCACTTTGCTGCAAGATGCAGAAGTATAACCTCAGTGTGTTATATAGTCAAATGGATACCACAGACGCAGCAGTGAGCCTCATGCTGTCCTCGGCAAGAGCAATAATCAATAATGTGTATGCTCGCCATATTACAGGATTCATTAAGCTCCAGACACGTGGAAAAAGAAGTTGAAAATCACGTTACCTATTTGCAAATTCAAAAGGTGGGTCAGGAACCAGAACCGGCTAGAGCAATGGATGAGGGAAGGTCCAAGTAGAATGGTCCATGCAAAAACGCCTGGCAGTAATGAAATACTGGATTTTTCACACAGAAAGAGTGAGTGTGGAGGAGGATGCTATATATGTATGGAACACACCATTTTACAGACTATGTGATTAATCCTGTTAGATGATGTGTTTCTAACAGAGAAACAGATTGGGGGAATAAAGCTGCAAGAAAGTATGAGAGCCAAACATAAGCATCTAATCTAAGAAGAAGAGTCTCTTGTGACAGTACAGTGTAATTTTCTGTAAAATTATGCATACTTCACTGAAAATAATCAGATAATAGTTTCGGAATCTGCAAAAAATAAATGTCTCCTCTGTAAATACCAATGGGAAAGATGTGGAGCATAGATTAAAGAGTAAGGGAAATTGAAACTCTCGATGTCTTGCCCCTCTTCAGATAATTTTCACCCCATCCAATCTGGATTTAGTCTTAAATGTGGGTATGAGAAGGGATACGTGATGGTTTCTAGGTCTACTTTATGCAACAGAAGAAAATACCAATGAGTCAGGTACGTAACAGCGCCTTCCAAAATCGTGATGGTCTGGGCAGCTGCCTCCCCGACCTGCTTACCTGGCAAACCCCTTGTCAGGAGCTAGGCTGAGCCTGCCATGTGTCTTCTTGTCCTCGTCATCACACCTGTGGTGTGATAGTAATGAGATTGGAGTAATCTCACTGATCTGGGCTGGGTTGGACTGAGAATTTAAATGTGAAAGGCTTCATGATCTCCTACTGATTCCAGAAAGTTTGCAGCTTTTAATTAAGGTCAGAATTAAAAAGACGACGGCAACAAAACCTTCTACCTTTACTGCCTTGATTGTAAATGCTAAGCCATGACAGCTTAGGTGAGTTCTTCTGAAGTTCCTAAAGCAATGATGACATTTTTGTAAACCCCTTATAGGTTAATATAAGACTTGCAGCTGTAACAGACATCTCTAAAAGAAAGATGGAGAAGGTTTGTGCTCGTTCCTTTTCCTCCCGTCTTTCTTGCCCTGTGTCCTGTTTCATCAGATGTTTTTTAAAGGCATGGCCGGTGTTGGAGAGGTACCTCTGTGTGACTCTCCTCCAGTTCGGTAACTCTTAGGATTATTTTTTTTGCTTCAGATGAGAAAATTAAAAGCCTGATGAGGGCTAAACAGGTGAAAGCAGCAGTGGCCACCTGGCGTGGGCTTTGGGGTTGCTTTACTTCTGTGTGCAGCAGAGAAAAGAGTGAGTCTGAGCAGAGGAGAAATGACACAGCTGGTGCCCGAAGCGTGTTGAAACTGCGCCGCAGAAGGAGAGGAGGTCTGTGGGGAGAGGAAGGAGGTAAAGCAGCTGCAGGGGAGTTTCTGGGGCAGGGGTGCACATCACTGGGAGAGAAATTACCAGGAGAGGAGAGCCGAGCAGCAGGAAAAGAGGGTGGGAGCGGAGCCTGGGAGAACAGGAGAACAGCAGAAGGTTGCCAGAGCTAATAAATCTGGGGAGCCTTTTCTTCTCCCTGCTCTTGGTGGTTGTTTGAAGAGCTCGCCAGCAGATGAAAACAGTGGGCGCTGGGTACCAGCTGCAGCAGGGGCAGCCTCTTGGGGTGCACAGGCCAGAAAGAAGCTTGGCTCCCAGTCTGCTCCCCCATCCTCTCCCTGGTGTTGAACAAACGAGAAACCACACCGGAGGGAGGAGGGTGGAGTTCCTCCCACCTGTGGGTGCTTTGTAGTGACCACTTCTTTTTTTTTTTTCCTTTTTATAATTTTTTTAGATCGGTGGTTGTTGGGGTGAGCAGAGCTGGAGAAGTGTGGCTGGTACCCCAATTTGAATAGCACCTTGAGTGAGGTTTTTGTGATTCAGCTGAATAGAAATGTTTCTGCAGGACCTTGTAGGACCTAGAGGCCCAGCTTGGCACCCTGTAAAGCTGTTAGAGGTTCTGGAGAGGCTGCCTGAGAAGATGGTAACATGGGCAATGAGCAATGGGGGAAACTGAGGCACACATTAACAATGTCACTCAAAAGAGCCACAGGTGGAACCCCTGTCTTCCTTCTCTGAAGCCCATCTGAGTAAATCCAGTAAGCAACTGAGATTTTGATCAACTTTTTTCTTTTTATTCTACTGCTGGAGATGTTGAGTGTGTCCGTTAGTACAGTTACATGATGGTCACCTGTGCAGGTTACTCAGATGAGCAGCAGCATCGTGTGAGCAAGGGAAGTTTTCTCTGACAAAGAAAGGTAGAATATCTTTCAGAATAGATGTTTGTTTTCTTCTTTGTGGTGGCTATACATCATCCAGTGTTTTCCCCTTCGTATTGTGATATATCATCTCGTGTTTCACGCTTGAGATTTTGTGAGAGGAGTGAGTGATGTTATGTAACATAAGCAGAGAATTATCTTCTTATGCTCTAAAAGTGACTGTTGGTTTGATAAAGCAGTTGACTAATTAGTAAATTACCCATTGTTGTTTAAAATACTTGCGCTGCAAAATGTAAATGAAAAAAATTTCTCCACTTGTCAGTATGAAAAATGACAATAGCAAAAATAATACATAGGACATCTGCTCTGATTTTTTTTAAAATTTAAAATGCATTTAAGGCAGATGTTGCAGAATTTGAATAGAAATCGGAGTAGATGGAAGAACAAAACATAGCTGTTTACCTTTTATCAAGTCCCGTTTTTATGGTTAACATTGCTAGCAATATCTGACTCAGTGCCTGTATTTTTCCACTGTTTGTATCAGAATGAACTGAATGTTCCTAAAACTGCTGCTATGTCAGGATGACATATAGTTTCAATAATTCAAAAGAAAACTGTTGGCGAGTCAGTATTTCAGGGTGTTTTCTGATGATCTTTCCCTTTGTCCATACTTTCTTTCCAGGAGAGTACATAAAAACATGGAGACCACGGTATTTTCTTCTAAAGAACGATGGCACGTTCATTGGCTACAAGGAACGACCGCAGGATGTGGACCAGCGGGAATCACCTTTAAATAACTTCTCAGTAGCTCGTAAGTATTTTTACATGCTCCCTTGATGTCTTCTTGGAGTCGCAGTGCCTGTGATCTGCATCAGTTAGATTTGAATCTGCCCAGAGTGATGTATCTGAACACTAAATGTGTTTATTTGAGATGATGAAACCTCCCTGGTTTCTCAGGAATGACTGCAATGGGAAGGTTTGATGCTCTGCTTTTTTTTTTTCAATTTTCTACTAATTTACTGTTTCTGGTTATAGATTAAAACGGGTTTATTTGTTAATATTTTGTATATCTGTTATTCAGCAAGTTGCTTTACAGTGAAAATTAACCCAGCCACATGTCTTGGCGTTTGGCAGGTAGGCGCAGCCGAAGCGTTTCAGCTTCTCTTCTGTCACCAGGTCTGGGTTCAAGTGGCATTGACACAGGTCAAAGTTATTTAATTGTTAGCATAAGAGAACATGGAGTGAGCAATGTTTTTAATGACAGGCACTCAGTTTTTCTTAATTTTGAACACAAAACCATATTTCTTCTCTTACAGCAATAAAAAGGTTTGGAAATCATAACATTTCCTAAACTCGGCACCCTGTCCCATGCCAACATTTCTGACCTTGCTCAGGTGCTGTAGCACAGGATGTGATAGAAGGCTCTGAAGATAATTTCATTTTCTTGCTCATGTTTTTAACCTTTTGCCTTGTACTTCCAGCTTTTATTTCTCCCCTTCTTAATCTTTCCTGCCTCATGATCTGCCTGTGTCTCATTCCACCACTTAAAGGTACATCATTCCGGTACCTGAAGGGGGCCTGCAGGAGAGATGGGGAGGGACTCTTTGTCAGCGACTGTAGTGGTAGGATGAGGGGTAATTGAAAGAGGGGAGATTTAGATTAGATACTAGGAAGAAATTCTTCAGTGTGAAGGTGGTGAGGCACTGGAACAGGTTGCCCCGAGAAGCTGTGGCTGCCCCATCCCTGGAGGTGTTTAAGGCCAGGCTGGATGGGGCTTTGAGCAACCTGCTCTAGCAGGAGGTGTCCCTGCCCAGGGCAGGGGGTTGGAACTCAATGATCTTTAAGACCCCTTCCAACTCTAACCATTCTATGATTGTAGCACCTATTATTAACAGTGATCTGTCCCCTCTTCCTTACAGGGTAGCTTGAAATACATGGGGTTCATCTTTGTAGTTGACCTTTAAGCAGACAGGTTTATTTTGGAACACCCTTGGCCTAGAAGGCGGCTGGGCAGCCCTAGGAATTAATGCAAATGTTAGTTTTCTTTCTGCTGGTAGCAACATATACCTGTTCTGACTGATGATGGGTATAAATAATGGACGTGCTGTTGCCTGATGCCTCCGTGCAGGATGCCAAGAATGCTTTGGGGTTTTTTGTCTAGTTCTAGAAAGAGAATTGTTGTAGTGTTTTCATTTCAGTAATGACACGGTACTTTCCTCTTTAGAATGATATCTCCTTATGGATCAAGAAGGTAAAGAAAAGCAGCAGAAAGCCATTAATTCATAAATTAATTCAGTATTTGGTCTGTAGCCAGACGCTTTTAACAAATGCACTTTTTGCAGGACATTTCCATCCTGTTGCTGCTAACTGCATTACTTATAATTATTTACTGCAGCTCAGTGCTAAGGAATAAAAAAAGACCTGTCCATTGCCTTCTCTTTGTCCAAGTTGCCTTCAAAAAGGGTTAACTTAAATTGGTTTTCAGAAGCACAGGAGTATGGTACTTTTTTTTTGGCAGATGGAGCCCATCAGTCTTGGCATGTATAGATAAACAAGTTTGTTACCATGGTATTGGAGCATTGTCAAAAAAGACACCATACGTGCCTATTAGAGTGAGGTGTAGCCCCCCTGAGAGGGACCACAGGGAGGGTGGAAGGATGTCTCTGGCAGTGGCTCTTGCCTGGTGACCCAGTGGCAGGTCGGGAAGGCCTTGATGATGAGGGGGGTGGAGGGGGCACTCCTTGCTAGAAGTCATTATTGTGGTTTTGGGCTCACAGAAGCAGCTGTTGCCCCACCAGGATTTAATTTCTCATGTAGGCACTGGCGTGCAGTTCTGCCAGCACCTGATGTGCGGTTCCCTTCTGGGTACCCTCCGCGCTTCTATCATTTGGATGTGTATTGCACCACAAGTTTTCCCTTTGAACCTGCTCCCCTGGTCCTTTCATTTGGGTTAACTTGGCCAGTTAGCGTGGGTGAACTCCAGCTGCCTCTGGAGGAAGGCTTCTGCCAGTGAAAGGTGGGGGGAATGGAGCTTAAATGTTTTGTAAAAATTCATCCTTTTTCTTTTTTCCTTTTTTTCTGAGAAACCGTGATAGCCCTGACTCTTTTGTTAATTAGTGAACTAGATTTTTTTTTTTTTTTTTCTTTTTTAATGAGATGGCAGGCTGTCTCTGTCAGTCTGTTCTTTGGAAGTGGTCCCATGTTTCTGATTAAAATCTTTACCCTCTTCTGCTGTGAAATAATGTAGGCTTTTTAATCTTTGCCAGTAAAAGTTTTGGTGGTTTTTTTTCACAACTAGGGTACTATTCTTACTTGTAGTGTAAAATTCATATTAAGTGAGTTTGTCAACCCATGAGAGGTAGGTAATTCTCAATTCGGGAGAAAACAGTGAAAGAAGATAACCTCTAATGATGATCTGTCTTTTCCTTTAACAGGTATGAAGAAGGTATTAGCAATAAATAGAGTGTGCTTTCGATGTGCTTGACAGTCTCTTCTTTCTCCTACACTAGCCTTTTCCTTTCAGTTTATGAGGGTTTTGATCGTTCATCTTTGAAAACTTGTTTCTAGGGCCCTCCATGGGTAAAGAGAGGCTCATTTATTTATTTTTTTTCCCTAGGTACCTTTTTTCTCCACCTAATTTTCCATTTGAAATAGCCATATATCTATGTTTGTAATGTAATGATATGTTTAGGGAGTTTATTTTCCCTGGAAGTTACCCATTGATGATTTATTTTAAAAAAAAAGGCAAAACTTCTGAAATGTGGTGCCTGAGCATTTAACTGTGATTTCTGAGTCATACTTATGTTCATGTTCTGTACTTCACCACTAGTAAGATAAAAGGAATAAAAAAGCCTGTACCTAAATAGTTCTGCTCCAGAGACCCTGCAGATAAATAACCAATGGAGCCTGTGTTGTAAATCTGCAAGATAAGTAGCCTTCATACCGATTGTAATCTCGGATTATCGTGTGTGTCTGCCTATTAAATTATAAGCCTTTAAAACCATATAGCTGAGAAGAGCGGTATGTTGTGAAAAACCACACGGAGAGAGAGAGGCTGTTCCTGTTAGAAAGAAGGGATTATTTCTCTGACTGGCAAAAAGGAGGGTGGACTGTGGTGGTTTTGTTGTACGGCTGAAAACGTAATTGCACAACAATATGAGTGTTCCTTTTGGGACAGGACTGCGCGTCTGCAGTCGAGCTCGAGCATTTATCAGAGGGCACGGGGTGGCCAGATTAGTGGACAGATTTTTTATTTTCATTTATTTATTTTTTTTTTTTGGGTCTGCTGTTACGAGAGGCCACCTTAGTCCAGGTTTGTAGGTCTGGGCTCCCAGCTCCTCGCTTTTGCCCTGCTGAGCTGTTTGGGGGCGAATCTTTCTATCTGGTGCTAGCAGAAAAGGAGCACTTCAACATAATATTCCTCTTTGCCTTTCCAAAGTTTTTATTTCTTCATCATTCTTCTTGCCCGATTTACTTTTTTTTTTTTTTTTTTTTTTTTTCCTTTCTCCTCCTCTCCCCCCCCCATCCCCTTCCTTGAAGAAACCAAAGCAGGAATGGGAAGGATTCCTCCTTGACATTATTGTTTTAAGTGTGATGTCATTATATAGGGAGCAGAGTTTGACACTTCCATCCCAAGTAATCTGTCTTTTAGCTTAAGTGCTGGGGAAGCAAATATTGTGACATTTTAGAAAGTCACTGGGATAATACTAAGTGTCTTTCAAATACAAAATGGTAATTTACATTTGAATGCCTTGGTGTCTATTCCTGTTAGGAACAATTTCTCTGTCCTACTTACTTTAAAAGACCAAACGCCAGAAAAGAATCATGAGGGTCTTTAGAGCAATTTAAATCATTTTTAACAGGCTGCTGTTTGTAGTACTTACTTTGTTGCAAATGGGGAATACTTACATTGGCCTGTTTGATGGGAAAAACTGTCTTCAAAATGGGTAAGCGACCCCCGGCCTGTATCTGAAATGTGAATGTTTTAATACCAGAACCCCCAAATATGCCATGAATCAGACCTAATAATACACAGCATCTGTATCTGTGTGCTGCATGTTGCCGTACATGATTACAGAAGTCAAGTTTGGTGCTTCTCTAGCTTGCCAACTACAGTAAAGTGCACAGAGTTGGTTTTAAAAGTAAAAGAAAACCCTACTGCCTCATCGTTTCGTTGATAAAATCCATGTGATTGTCGTATATTGGGAGAATTTAGTGGTAGCTTCAAACTTTTCTGAAACCTATGTGGTACTTTAAATTGCTTTCTTAAAGCAATTTAAAAATAAAGCCTTCTGTATTTCTTGATATGTGCTGTTATGATTGAGCAGGGTAATTAGACAGCATATTGTTCACTAAACAAAACACTTCTATGTGACATACTTGAATTATAGTGGTTATTAACTGACAAATCTCTATTATTCATCTTGCTGTATGCCTTAAAGATTGCTGGATCAGCAAGCTTAACAAATATCAATGGACAGTGCTGATTTAGGGGAAAATTGGTGATGTTTAATTGTTCCCCTTCTATGACAGAAAAGGCCTTGTGTGGTTTATTATGCCGTAATTAAATGGTTAAAGTTTAGGGTTCATGGCTAGTTTAAATATCTGTGCTGCTACTTCAGAATACTTAATCTAAAGTCTGTTTTAAAAAAAGTAAGGAAACCTCTCAGTTTATTTCTTCGTACTGTCTCCCTTCTGGGTAAGTATAGGAGAGCAGCTCTGGATGAGCATGAGGTTAGAAATTGCCCGATTTTCTTCTTCAAGTCTTCAGCCAAATTGAGTATCTGTTAGGGCTGTATCGTGCAGGCTCATAGAGGACGACCCCATCTTTTTTCGAGAGGTGATCGTCCCCCTGTACTGGGCACTGGTGAGGCTCCACCTTGAGTGCTGTGTCCAGTTTTGGGCCCCTTACCACAAAAAAGACATTGAGGTGCTGGAGTGGGTCCAGAGAAGGGCAACGAAGCTGGTGAGGGGTCTGGAGCACGAGTCTTATGAGGAGCGGCTGAGGGAGCTGGGGGTGTTCAGCCTGGAGAAAAGGAGGCTGAGGGGAGACCTTCTCGCTCTCTACAACTCCCTGAAAGGAGGGTGTAGCCAGGGGGGGTCGGTCTCTTCTCCCAAGTCACAGGCGACAGGACAAGAGGAAACGGTCTCAAGTTGCTCCAGGGGAGGTTCAGATTGGATATTAGGAAGAATTTTTTCACTGAAAGGGTTATCAAGCATGGGAATGGGCTGCCCAGGGAAGTGCTTGAGGCACCATCCCTGGACGTGTCCAAAAGACGGGTTGACATGGTGCTGGGGGACACGGTTTAGTGATGTTTTTTTTGTTTGTTTGTTTTGTTTGTTTTTTTTGTCAGAGTTTGAATGATGGTTGGACTAGATAATCTTGAAGGTCTCTTCCAACCTAGATGATTCTATGATTCTATGATTTAATCACATTAAGGAGACAAAAATGGGAGGCAGAACAAACAAACAACAACAAAAAAGAAATGCAGCTAAGCTAAGGTGGGTGATTCCGGGAGCAGCCGTGAGATCTTTTGAGCTGAATTTGTCAGAACTCAGCTTACGGGGCTTGACCAGCTCGTGGAGTTGTGTTCAGCTCTCATTGCCGTTCTGCGGAAGAGGACGGAGCTGGAGGGCTAAATCCGGCGCTCGGCAGACACGGCTGCGTCACCCTGTGGAAGTTCTTTAATCTCGGTGAATGAAGGAGTGCTGTTTATCACACTAAGACCTTTTCATGACTCATTAATAAACTTTTTCTTATCTAATTGCAGTGCTTTACTGGGATGCAGTATAACCGCAGCGTGCTATTAAAGAAAAATTAGATTTTCCTGTCATGAAAAATGCAAAGTTACTCGTTGAAAAGCTTATAATTCCAGTAGCAAATGAGGCATGAAATATATTGCCAAAAATACAGCGCCCAAAAACACTGGCGGTAAATATTTTATCTTGGTGCTAATTAAGAGCTTGAATTTAAAACTGTGCATTATAAATTTTCACAATAATAAAATTGACCTAACGATACCAGTGTAGCCTTAGTAACGCTCACTGTTATTCTGGCTGGATTCTGTCCTCGACTTGCACGGTGCTGATGGTGGAGGATGTTCATAGCTTTAGCAGGAAGAAGGAATTTCTTCTTGTCTTCATAGTGCCTTTTTATTTACTTGGAAGTTGATTTAGAACCTGAAGACCAAATAATAGCAAGCTTATGGTTTTACTAACTGCAAGGAAAATACTTTAATGTAAGAAAAAAAAAACCCAAATTATATCTTTTTTTTTTTATTTTATTTTTTTCTCCCCTGCTTACTTGTTTTCTTAATTTGACTTTTCTTTAGCAGGAGCTGTTTAATTAGCATTAGATTTTCTACTAATATAAATCTGAAAAGTGTAGTCTTTTGGCTTCTGTTGTTATTTCATTGATTTTCTTTTGTTTTTTCATATGCTCTGTTTTAGTATAGCTAGGGTACCCTTAATCAGGTGCATTTTGAGGCCCAAATTTGAAGGAGGAACACTCGTAACATCCTATGAAGCTTAAAATAGTAGGTGTGATTTTTTTTAAAAGAAAAAAAGACTTTATGCTCAGCTCGAGAGAGAGCATTTTTATGAAGGAAGTGGTGTTTTTGCATGTAGTTGTGCTTCTGTAGCCTTTTTAGGTTGTGTTTAAGCGCTGGCACTGATGAAGGCTGTTACCTGTATGTCCGTACAGCATCTGACTCCGCCGCAGATGTCCCGGAGGTGTTTTGAATGTGGGGGGGGGTCTTCTCTGGGGGTGCCTCTGCAGTTTGATGTTCCCTCTTGTGTTTGAGGACTGGAAGCGTTGAGTTTGATTTTCGTCAGGTCACTGCAAAATGACCAAACGTGCTCTTGTAGCAACTCCTTGAAAGCCCAAGGACGGGCTTTTGTGTCTGGAAGTCAAAGGGAGGGAACACAGGGGCTTGGCCTTGGTTTCGGTGGATGCAATTGCTGCGTTATCAGCTGACTTTGTCCGTCTGCTCTGCTCTGGATGACCTTTGGAGCGTAGGACCTGAGTCTGAACGGCTTCTGTGTCATCACATCACATTTCTACTTACCTCTCTGGGCAGACCAAACGTGGAGCCTTTCTAAGCTAAGAATTTGATTTTGGTGCTGCTTAGATGACTATCTCCCAAGCTATTTATTGATTTCATCAACACAGTAAATTGTCTCAAGTCTCCTAAAGAAGTACTTGCAGAGATTTCTACGGCTGATTAATCGCAACAGTTTGCTAGATAAGAATAAAGACAAATGATTATTTAAACCTGCTTATGTACCATGACTCTTTCTTCCTTGATTGTGGTAGAGTGCCAGCTGATGAAGACAGAACGACCTAAACCAAACACATTTATCATTAGATGCCTCCAGTGGACCACAGTAATTGAAAGAACATTTCATGTGGAGACTCCAGAGGAGCGGTATGTTTCATTCATATTTAATACATAAACTACTTGAAAAAGCAGATGCAAGCGTTCAGCATTAATAGCGAGTCCTTTGCTGAAGCTCTTATTTATCAGATGATGTACGTCCAGACTGAAAAGCGACAAATAATCTTTGAGCCCCTCAGTTTTAGCGCGTGTTCCGGTACAAAAGGTGCCTTAAAAGGGGATTTCAGAGAGTGGATTTTGAGTAGGATTTGTAAATGAAATGTTGCTGGGTTGGGTATTCAAAATGGACAGGTGCAGGTGTGTACCAGCACACGGGTAGTTATTTCTGGAAACTTAAGGTTCATTTCTCACTGGAAATGTGGTGGAATGTGAAATGAAGGGTTTCTGACCTGGGAGTTTTCTGGAGGGGTGAGCGCAAGTGAAACAGAGATTCAGGCAAAGTTGAGTTGTATCAAAATACTGATCTTTAAAAGTCTTTTTAGACACCTTGTTTTTAAAGGAAAAAAAAAAAAGTTAGTTGTAGCATTGCTGATTGCTAATGTTTTATGCAAATTAGATAATAAAGGTGATAGTTATCTGCTGCAGGTGCAGATTTCTGCTTCAGCTGTTAGGAAACAAAGCTAAGAGCGTGCATCCTGTGCTCTCATCATTGGAGAATTGATCTCTTGCCTCCTGAGAGAACAGTTTTCCAGCACAGCTATTCTACAACTACAGAGTATTTAAATATTTACTTGCTCTTCAGGAACTAAACTTAAATTATTCCAGTACCATTGCCCTAGGGGAAGGGGTGTTTTAAAAGGCTCATCCTTCCTAGATATGATATTGGCACATGTTTATTTTTAAGATCAGCAAATTCTACCTAATAGTCTTTGCTCTTTTCTTTTGTAGCCTTTGCATGCACAGATTTAAAGAAGGTTCCTGTTTATTGCTTTTGACTCTATTACAATGATTAGAAGAAGGTGAAATCAAATTAAAAGCAAAGAAAAAGAAACTGGTCCTTGTTTCTTTTAGTATCTTTGTGGCCAGTGACCCTAAAGGGAGTGAATAACTGTTTCCACTTGGGGGAAGATTTTATTTCGGTCTTGATTTGTTCCCTCCTCGCCAATTAAGTCAGCTTTGTGACACTTCAGGGCTCGGAGTGTTAGTCACCTCTGTTGTGTACGCTGGAGATGTAAAAGCTGAGGGTGAAATTCTGGTCCCCCAGAAATCAAAGCTACTCACTTTGGGAGGGCCGAGATCTAAACCCAAGTCTGAAGCAAATCTTAAAAGAGACATGAAGGTAGATATGCCCGTAGCATTCTCTGTGCCTTTAACACCAATACTTGTTTTTTGAGAGAGATGGAGAGATAAAAATACGGAAGAAAAAGTTCTTTTTGTAATCGTTCTGGATATGAAAAATGACTAGTAAATAAAGGAATTTGGTTTTGATGGTGAAAGAAGTAGTCTGTGCTGGGAGAACGTTCAGTGTTACCTTGCTGCCCCAGACAGGGCTGGATAGTCCACATTAAGACAAAATCCAAGATAAAAAATGCACAGGGCAGGAAAGACCTTATGTGTAATTGTTACAGTTTTTGTTACAACCTTATGTTGAGCGCTTTTTCCCATGGACTTTGCTTCCTCTGGGGAATGATCTGCCTCTTCCACCCATCACAAACTGAAATTCCTATGTTCAGATGTGAATTTTTTTTTTTTTAAATAATTTCATAGAACCAGTGAAAAATTTGATACTAATTAGAATGGAATGGCTTCACTGCAGAGCGTGCACGGAGTTGTTCAGCATTGGCTACTTCTGCTCCTGCTGTAATAGCAAAGTATTTTACTTGGGATGTCCTTGGGAGAAGAGTTTAGCCAGTGCCCAGAAAATATCAACTAAATCACTACATCCCCTTCCCCACAGATAAAAAAGATAATTAAACATGGTAAATTCACATAGTCCACTGAACATGTCTTCAGCCCCTGGATGCCTTAAAGCCTGTCCTAAAACCCTGTAAACCCTTATGAGTTGTATGCTTTATGTTCAATAAGTTTGCAGTGAAATGAAGTGAAGGCTGAGAACTTTCACTTCGGCAATTTCCAAAGGTGTGAAATTTCCCAAAGGACGCTGGAGTGGAAGTGGTCTCCGTGGGAGTTGAAGGGGTCAGTATTAGAGCACCCATTGCCGAACCAGCTGTGGAAACTTCATCATGACCAAGAACTGTGTCTAAGATAAAATGTCACTGCTTTTCCTGACATTCTGCTAAAATTTACACAGGAATTGCTGTGCTTCTGTTGTCATCTTTACAACAGAGGAATAACCTAAGTGTCCTGGGTTTTAATACCTTCTCCTAGAACATCCCTTGTAATTAAAATTCGGGATATGTGTGCGAAGAGGTGGCGTAGTGCCCCCAGCAGTTGGATATATGTGTTTCAGTGCACCGTGGGAATGGAGAAGCTGCGTTTAATTGCTTTGTGCTGCACGGGAGCCTTTTGCTTTTTGGTTTTGGCAAGTCTGGTTTTGTTACGTAAAACTCGGTATCCCCAGGTAGTACCTTGAGCTATTGACTGAATGCCTGTTAGGAATTCTGTAGTCTGAAAAGCCTTGTGTTGTATCCAGACTGGGAGGACTTCAGATGTCTCTTGTTTGTAGTATGATTAATGAAGATATATGTTAAAAGTGCACTTAAAAATGCGTTTTTACAGTGCTCAAAAATGCACGTACTTGATTGTATGTTGCATTGATTCATCAGAGAGCATTAGTTGCTCTGTGTTCCTTGGTGACCCATCTGAAGTCACAAATAACGAATGTCTTTGCTTATATTTTGCCAGGGAAGAATGGACAAAAGCCATCCAAACAGTAGCAGACAGCCTCAAGAAACAAGAGGAAGAGATGATGGATTTTAGATCTGGATCTCCCAGTGATAATTCAGGTGCTGAAGAAATGGAAGTTTCTATGACAAAGCCAAAACACAAAGTGGTAAGTAAGCATAGTGGGAATAACAATATTTTTTAGGTCTTCTCAAACATACACAAGAAATAGCCATGAAGACACATCTGTTCCCATAAGAATTATACAGTTGGCTGTAGGTACAGCTTTTGGAGGAAACAATTGTCTGAGCTGAGCAGGTACCAGGCAAAGCCTGTCTGGGTCCACTGGAGTTCTGAGTTGAGGTGTCCTTACTGGATGGCTTTCAAGGTCAGGTCTGGTTTTGGTTTGCCTATTTCCCTGTGGTACAGAGTCTGAAATCAGAACTCCTGCTGGACCCTGTGACCATGTAAACTCTTTGCAGGCTGGTGCAAAGATATTCCAGTGGATTTGCAGGATTTAGGGTGGGTTCAGTGGATTTAATTGCTCCGGATTAAGGGTTTAGGCTAACTCCCCGACAGCCGCTGCGGTGTCTGTCCATAGTCTTCCTAGAGCTCTGGTTTTTGCATCAGGCACATGCACAGGGCCAGCTCAGCAATGGCCTTGAAAGAAGTATGTGCCAGAGGAGATCTTTGCCCTGTGGAGCCCTTTTGGGTATCTGTCTTTAACCTCCCTTTGCTTCTTTCTCCCCTCCATGGTCTCCTGTTTGTCTCACCATTGCACTCCCCGCTTACTTTCATAAGTTTGTTTCAGTTTGGGGAAAAACGATGAAGTTTTTTAAAGACAAAAGATAGCCACCAATGTGATCACTAAGTATGTGTGCCAGCCTTGTGTCATGTCAGTGATTTTAGACTGGTGTGGGTGGCTACTTACATGTCACTCCGAATTGCAAATGCCATTAGCCTTCTGTGTCCTTGACTGAACAGATACCACTCTTGCTGAGCAGCTCTTCATAGAAATGCAAGAACCACCTCATTAGTCAAATACATATGTTCTTCTGAGACACTGTGTCTCTCTGGGCATGTTAGTGAGGACTACAAAGATGATGAGGGGACTAGAACGTCTCTCTGATGAGGAAAGGCTGAGGGAGTTAGGTCTTTTTAGTCTGGAGAAGACTGAGCGGGGATCTGATCAATGCCTATAAATACTTAAAGGGTGGATGGATGGGGCCAGTCCTTTTTCAGTGGTGCCCAGTGACAGGACAAGAGGTAACGGGCACAAACTTGAACATAGGAAGTTCCATCTAAACATGAGGAGGAACTTCTTTACTTTGAGGGTGGCAGAGTACCCAGGGAGGGCCACCCAGGGAGGTGGTGGAGTCTCCTTCTCTGGAGACATTTAAAACCCACCTGGACAGGTTCCTGTGCAACCTGTTCTAGGTGGACCTGCTTTGGCAGGTGGGTTGGACGAGATGTTCTCCAGAGGTCCCTTCCAATCCCATATCATTCTGTGATTCTGTGATTACTGGGGTCCTGGCATCAACTGTATTGAACAATTAGCAAAAAGTCTCCTCAGCCAGTTCTAGGGAAGAATATGGAGGAAGTTTGCTGTTGGGAGCATATTGATATTTTTCCCCAACCGAGACTGCAGTAGCCTTTAGCTGTATAAATCTTACTGTTGCCTTCTTGGCAACAGTCAGCGATCAGACAGTATGCAGCCTGCAACAGATTCTGATTTTCCTCAACATTTTTGTTAATGGTGAAACAAATAAGAGCAAATGGCTAATCTGTGAGGAATGTGTATTGTCTGTGGGTATTGGTGCTGGTCAGTGAAGGACAAGAAAGCTCATCCCCTGGAGAGGTAGGGAACATCACGAAAAAAATATAGGTTTAATCCCTGGAATCAGAGCAACATGTGCCTTTAAGTGGACGTCTGCACTGACAAAACGGTCAAATGTGTGTGGATTAGTAATAATATGTTGAGTGGTATTTGCTCAGTTGGGTGTTGAGCCACGTGAAAGTGTGTTCTGTTAATTGAAAGCTTATGGTTTTTCCTAAATAGTTTGATTGATTGGTTATCTTTGGGAATGCACTACTATTCATTTTTATGGAAGAATAATTTCTGCTCCTGAATTCTGCTAAGAAAAAGGATTAAAAAAAACCCCATACACAACGTGTGCAATGTATTCTCACATGAATGACAAATTCTAGTCTGAGTACGATATACTTGTTAGTTCACGTCATTCAGTTCTTGTTTACCTCTGTCATTAACAGACCATGAATGAGTTTGAATACCTTAAACTACTGGGAAAAGGCACTTTTGGAAAGGTCATTTTAGTTAAAGAAAAAGCAACCGGACGGTATTACGCTATGAAAATTCTGAAGAAGGAGGTTATTGTAGCAAAGGTGAGTAGATGGGAAACTTGGGAATGTGGTTCGCCCTTGATACAGCCTTCGGGGAAAGTCATACCAAGGATTCTCTGAGTACTTGTAAATAATTGCTCCCTTAGTGTTTGAAATGGACCCCTGAGCTGGGGAATCGCTTTGCTGATTTCCTTCTGCTTGTGTTTCAGGATGAAGTAGCGCACACGCTGACAGAAAACCGCGTTCTACAGAACTCGCGGCATCCATTCCTAACGGTAAGCATTTCTCCCTCTGCTGAGTCTAACTCATGACAATCGAGACTTTCCTTGTTTTTTGTTATTTGTATAGTACATCAAAGATCTGTGTTTCCAGAGTGGCTGTGTATTTTTGTACCCTTCCATTTTTGGGAAGCACAAATTAAAATGCTTTTTTAAATCTTCTGATTCTTGCAGAGCAGGTCCTTGATACCTCTTGAAGACAGTGTTTCAGGGTGTAGTTTGACTTTATGGCTCACCCATTTAATGGCTTGATGTCTCTGAGAGAAGTATCTGCTTTCCTTGTCTTCCAAATGCTTGGTTTCCTCTTTGTAGCAGAGATCAGGGTGACCCTGATCTTGTGACAAACAAGTCTAGGAAGATACAGTGGGGGAAAAAACCTTTAATTTTGCCTTTCTTTATTGTTTTTTTAAGCTCCCAGAAGCAGCTTGCTATGGAATTGGAGCACTGGTAATGCCAGCCAAAGGATAGTGGCAGGAGCGGGTGGGATGGGACAGGGAAGAGCAGGAACATGATTTATCTGCTGCTTTCCTTTTGGACTGGTTTAGCTGTAAAATCAAACCACGCTCTCAGTTTAGATCTCGAGCACCAGCAGTCTCTCTGGGTTTGAGTTCAGTTACCCAAGTTCCACCTCAAGATTTTGTTTCTAGTATTTATTACAAGTTGCCTCTGAATTGTTTCCAACCGCTTAAGCCCTTTAAGAGACCTGTGTAGGATCCCGATTATTTCCTTTGTCCAGGTACACAAGGGCTTAGCTGGAATTTAGACCTTTTAAGTGTGGCCTCTGGAAGTAAATATTGGCTGTATTTGGTATAATCAGCAAATGTTTGTTGACTTGTCTAAAACCTGATCCTCCCTCTCTCTGCAAAAATATGACTGGCTTAAAAATGCCACCCCTGGTAATGAAGACGGTGATATCATATGCGGTATTTTCTTTTTAATGCTTCTCATAAACTCGAATACCCAAAACAAGGGCTGTCTTGAGAAATCAGCTACGAGGCTGGGTTATGACCAAAAGAACTTAAGACTGTGGCAAACAAGTTGATGTTACTCTTGCCGCAGTAATACATGTGACAGGGCTGTACAAAGGCACCTTGTGATGCTCCATCACACCCTCCGTCCGGGCTGTTTTTGTGAATTGCTCACAAATTGATATTGAGTGTGTTGCTCAATCCTCTGGCAGGATGTCAGCGGGGAGCAGTTGGAGGCAGCAGGGCAGGGACCAGAGGGCTGGTGTGTGTAAATATATACATGTTTTGTATAAGAGGGCTTGTAGCCAGCGTGGTAGAACCTTCTGCTGTGGGGTTTGGTTGTGGCCTCTTGTCTGCGAAATGAAAACATGGGAGCTTGTGGCCTGGGAAGGAAACTTCAGAGCCACAATTGTGTGTTTTCTGTCGCTGGTAACGGGCCAGGACTTTCTTTCACAGTGTTATAGGCATTACTGATAGCTTCTGCAAGGGCATGTATTAATGGTTTATTTTAAATGTATTTAATGAAATAAGTTGGCAGTGGATCAGTCCTCAGCTGCAACAGGAAAGGGTAAGTATTACATAAGAGCCAAGGACAAAAAGTCCACTAAAATAGAAAAGTTCATGTCTGTGCCTTTCTGAAAATCTATTAAAAATGCTTCTATAACTGTCAGTGTGATCTGTCTTCTAAGTTTTGGTTTAAATCTCTTTTCAGGCTTTAAAGTATTCCTTTCAGACGCACGATCGCTTGTGTTTTGTTATGGAGTACGCTAATGGAGGAGAGGTAAGGGAAGTGTAATAATGT
Organism: Numenius arquata; assembly: GCF_964106895.1. Taxonomy (NCBI): domain Eukaryota; kingdom Metazoa; phylum Chordata; class Aves; order Charadriiformes; family Scolopacidae; genus Numenius; species Numenius arquata. The sequence continues at coordinate 4,665,976 of NC_133581.1, forward strand.
TTAATACTTTAGGATTTTCCTGTACTACTGCTAATTCGGCTTGACATTATTTAGCTAAGGTCCATGTTTGCAATTCTAATTAATCCAAGTTGTCCCAGTTAAACAGAGCTGTTTGCAGGTTTAACTAATATTAAGAATTAAGAACCTTAATTTTCTTAGCTCCGTTTTTAGAGAATAGAGGGTTTGGGTGTAGGTTCTTACTTTACATGACAGCAACATATTGTAATCTGAGGTTTAGTAATTCAAGAAAGCAGAGTTGCTTTCTAGCTGCCCTTAGCTTTTAACACTTTTTAATGAATATTGTGAGCACATGTTACTTTGGAGGGAGAACTGGAAGCAGCGAATTACTGTTAGACAGCTAAGAAGGAAAAGTTGGAATATCAACTGTGGTTTTAATATGTAATTGTAGTTCAATAAAATGATAATTTTCTGTACGTACAAGAATGTGAAACACACAAACTGGTGATCAGTGTGCATCTGTGAATATGTGAGATGTAGCTGTCTAGTCATTTAATTCATGATGGTTTTTAACACATTTGGTGACACAGCTGGGTGGGGATGGGAAAGGGTTTTCTCTTAGGTAATATCACATTCCAGGCAGGATGGCCTGTTAAGTGCGAGACATAACTCAGAAACACGTGCAATCTAAAGGTAACAAATTATTGTTCCTGCAGTTGTTTTTCCATCTGTCAAGAGAACGTGTCTTTTCTGAAGACCGGGCTCGCTTTTATGGAGCTGAGATTGTTTCAGCGCTGGATTACCTGCATTCAGAGAAGAATGTGGTTTATAGAGATTTGAAGGTATGTAGAAAAATAAATTCATAGGCTTTCTGGCTTTTTTAAGCCTGAAGTGTAAAAGAGCCTTTCCTAACTGAACTTTAACATAACAGTTATTACAGCTGTTGGACTTGACTTTATGGGATGTTTAAATGCTTTTATAGTCTGAAAGCTTGTATAATGCATTTCAGAGAATATGAAGGTGTATTGAGCTACTTGGGTTGCATTTTCACTTGGCCTGCTTGTGTTCCAAGAGAAACCTTGCTGGCTCTTCTGCATGGTGAAATGTAATCCTGGGCTCTTCATCCCAGGTCTTATCAGATAGATGCAAATTTATACTGTGGAGATGTTGTGCCTCCTTGCGATGTGCTGCACAGCACTATCATCATAGTACCTGCTTGCAGTTAGAAAATTGGATAGGCTTCAATGGTGAGCAGAGAAGGGGGAAAAAAACCCAACAGCCAAACAAGAAATCTCAGGGCAAACAAATTTGGAAAATTCTTGAGGAAAATGCAATGATAGCATTTTTGTTTCCCTGAGAAATGTTGTCAGGAGAGGGTAAGACGATACCAGTATTCCATTTAGGAGCAGTCGAAAATGAAGCATTCTATGTAATGTTTTCAGGCTACGTCAAAGTAATTTTTGGGATTCCTGCTGGGATTTTGTCTCCCATATCACCATGATTGCTTTGCAAGTGCACTTTATTTCATACATGGTAGAAACTCTGTCCTCAAATCTGAATGGCCTTGTCAAAAATCAGTGGCACAGGGTAGGATGTCTACCAGGTGCTTAGTAATTGTTTAGAGTGGTTCTCATGTAAAGGGTCTCTTTGGAAGAGATTCCTTGGCCTTGCATTTGATTTTTCTTTCATTTGCTATCTTTTACTGGTACGGAATACTTCATGAAATCGCTTGGAGTAAAAGCAGGGATGAAGTTCTGTGAGGGGAAACACTTAATATATTTTTAAAAGAACTGGTGTTCTGTCGGTGATAATGTTGTAGAAGGATAAATACAGTGCCTACATTCTGCCTTCTTTCTGTATATCTGATCAGTTACCCAAAGACTGCAAATTAGTTACCTGACGTTCCCTAAAGAACTAAGAAAAGTGATATCAATGTATATTTACATCACGCATACTTTGGCAGCGACTGTGGTCCTGACCCCTGTGAGAATAATGTTGAAAACTGATCTCCAGAAATTCCTGTTTTTCATTGACTTGCTCAGGAGCAGCATGTGTTATACGTAATAACGTCTGTCGTTTGGATTTTCTTCCCAGTTGGAAAATCTTATGCTCGATAAAGATGGACACATAAAAATAACAGACTTTGGACTATGTAAAGAAGGCATAAAGGATGGAGCAACAATGAAGACTTTCTGTGGCACTCCAGAGTATCTTGCACCAGAGGTATGTCTATGTTGGCTATTGTACTAAATTATATTCTTAAATGCCATCTGAGATAGCAGTAGCGATGTGGAATAATTCCTGTACCGTAAAGTGTTCATACAGTAACTACTGTTGTATAACAACACACACCGAGAATCTTTTATTCATCGTTTTCTGGGACGTATCTTTAGCATAATGATGTGTGATAATTTTCAGGCAGGGTTGTGTCTTCCTTTCACTTTAGGGAATATGTACATTTTAGTGGAACAGTGCTTGCTTCTTATGACAGAAATCTAATTTAAAAAGAAAAAACAAAACACTTCTACGTTACTGAAAATATTACTTGATGGATCGATGGCTGTTTTGCGAGTTGTTTGCTGTGTGTTGGCCTATTTTGAAAGCTATCAACTGGGCTTTGCTTAAGAAAAAGTAATGTCCAATTCTTACACTCTTTGAAGACAGCGTAAGGCCACGTGTTTTCAGAAACAGGACAAACTGAGCTTTTTCTGCAGTATTTAGCATGGTATGCATTAAAAGTGCTGACTGTTTTGTGACTGTAAGTGCACAAGACGTTTCTCAATGTTAACTTGAACTTTCTGGTTTCAGAGGAAATAAATTCAGGCAGGGAATCTCAGTCCCCAAACTGTATGATTTGGGGATTTTTTTTGTACTGATTTTTTTTTTTTTTTAAAGTTTAAAATGCAAATGTGCGCTTGCAACTTTCATCCTGGAAATGCTCCTGCTGAGAGTTGTGCAACACAGGTGGTGTTACAGCCGTGCGTTAGTTAACGGCAGATCAAAAGCGAAATGGTGTGATGGAGGCTGTATGTACACATGGTGTTTTGCAGACAGACGCTGCGCTGCCCACGCTCCGAGCTGCCTGGAAGCCAACTCGCCGTATTAGTAGCGCACCGAGCCTGAGCTAACGCGGGGTTGCCTCGCAGAGGGGCTTGGTTGCCTTGTGGTGGGTGCTTCGCCACCCTGGCGTTAAGGCTTCCATCCCACTTGAAGCACAGGCAGAAGCAAGTCTTGGGCTGACGGCAGATCGTATGTTGTTGGCACAGCCCAGGATGTAGCCTTTCTCTGAGGTGGGAGACTCAGGCATTGCAAATCTTATCTTGAGTTAAAGTGTGCTGGGCTGGAGCCCCTCTGCTATGAAGACAGGCTGAGAGAGTTGGGATTGTTCAGCCTGGAGAAGAGAAGGCTCCGGGGAGACCTTAGAGCCCCTTCCAGTTCCTAAAGGGGGCTACAGGAGAGATGGGGAGGGACTCGATCAGGGAGTGGAGCGATAGGACGAGGAGTAACGGTTTTAAACTGAAAGAGGGAAGATTTAGACTAGATATTAGGAAGAAATTCTTTCCTGTGAGGGTGGTGAGACACTGGAACAGGTTGCCCAGAGAAGCTGTGGCTGCCCCATCCCTGGAGGTGTTCAAGGCCAGGCTGGACGGGGCTTTGAGCAACCTGCTCTGGTGGGAGGTGTCCCTGCCCATGGCAGGGGGGTTGGAACTTGATGATCTTTAAGGTCCCTTCCAACCTGAACCATTCTGTGCTACTATGCAGAAGTACAAAGTATGGAAACCAAAGTGGAGGAGGAATATTTCTACTGAGAGCTGATGACTTTGCTGATCAGTGCTTTTGTGCTTTCCGCTTGCGTAGTGGTGGCAGCGTGCTTATAGGTTTTGTTTGTTTTTGGTTTTTTTTACCTCCCAGCTGCTTACAAGTGCCTCCAGTCTCTTCATAATAATGAAGAACGCGGGCACCTGTTGGCGTAGCTTTCAGCAAGGAGGTGGAGCCAGTCTCATGGTAACTGCCAGCTCTCCATGGATCACCAGAAGCCTTCAGTGAATCTAAATTGGGGTCCATGCACCACCATTTGAGATGTACTGATGCAGGGAGTAATTAGCAGCATGACAGAGTGTTTATTATTTGTAAAGATGGCTTTTATTTTAGCTTCCCTCTTAAAATCAATTGCTGAAGTTTCTCATCAAGGATTTTATGAAGAGACTAAAAATATTTATTGTTTTGGTTTTGTTTTTGGAATGTGGGGATTTCCTGCACAGGCGTGATGTTGTTCTTTCTGTTATGTTATTTGCTCTTATTTTTCTTTTTAATATTTATGATGAGTTGGCTCATCCAAAAACCTGAAGGACAAAATCCTTTTGATTAACCCAGCTCTCTCCTTTTACTCGCAAATCCCATCTGTGAGTTGGAGTGTTAAATTCTGGAGGCTTTTGTCATCTGCTCGATAGCACTCAAAAAATCTGGAAATTGTGCTCGAGTGATATTCTGTTCATTTAAGGTCATGCATCCTTAAAAGCAGGGGTCTCGTTCCTCTCCTCTGCCGTGGTAACCGGAATCCGGCGCAGCCGGGTGTTTGTACAGTTGTTGCATCGTTGTTTTTAGGTTCATGCTGGAATCTCGTGCGTGGCTGACGGTGACCGAACCGTGTCAACTTTGATGTGTCAGATGCGTCGATGGCTGCGATGTTTACAGCTGTTGTGCCTTCTCTTTCACATTCCCAGTCTAGAGCTGCTCGTTAGGAAATGATGATCCTTTAATTTCAGTGAAATGACCTTCTTACTTTCCTGCTCCCCAGCCATCCTGCAATAAATCATGGATGGGTGCAATACCTTTTATGTTACGGTGTATTTTTGATACTAACACTGTTGCTCTGCTTTGTGCAATCACTAATATGAGCGGATGGTTGTTGTGGTAAAGCACTTGGAAGAAATAAGCATTTTGTATTCTCTTTAGAATTAATGGAGGCCAAGGAAAGAGTTGTAGTTAGTAATCTAGATCATAATACAGAGTATGAATACGCTTACTAAAGTAACATTTGAATTAATTGCTGCCTTTTGAAAGCACCTGTAGCACTTATTACATATGCAACAAAAGTCCTCTCTGGTTTTGTTTTTCTTTCAGTCCTCTCCTATTGCATCTCTTGCAGCAGTTAAAAAAATACAACTCGGAGGCCCCGTGACTGTTTTATTTTGGGTACCGCAAGCGCAGGGGAGTGCGAACAGGAAGCGCCTGTTGAAGGGGGTGACCGGGAGAGCGGTGACTGCGTTGTCACCCAATCTCTCCGGCGAGCCGGAGGGTCACGGTGGCTCGGAAAGGACATGGGGCCGGCCCCCGGAATCCTGCCCGGCCCCCGGAATCCTGCCCGGCCAGCAGCTGTGTGGGCCCTGTACACGTACGGGGCAGCTGCGGGGCCAGCTGTCGCTTGGTGTGAATCATACGGCAGCGGAGGCCCTAAATAGACCAACGTGGGGTAATCCAATACCTGGCAGCCTTTTGATTTTTACTGCAGGCCCTTTCCCTCCTTCAGATAATTAAGGGGAATAATTAGGGAATAAAGAGAGGCAGAGTGCGAACGGTTGTTATGTGGCGTGTCTCAATGCTTCTTTTTTGCGGGCAAAGCCTTTATTAAGGTTTCTAAGAGGTTCAGATCCTGCTTTTGTTAAACTTGTGTCAACTTTCTTTGGCTCTTTCACCCTTTTGATTTTCAGCATGAAGTATGTAAAGCTCCCACAGACACCACGAAACAAGAAAACCCAGTGGCGGTGGGGTCATGGTTTGTGCGCTGAGCAAGAGTAAGCGGTTCAGTGCAGACCCGTGAAAAGAGTAAAGATGACAACTAAAACCCGAGGACAGGGTCTGGAACATGAGACTGTTGGTGTCAGCTACAGACAACTGTGCAGGAGACACTAAGTCTAGAGAAGTCCTCGTAACGTCCACTCCACAAGCCACAAAATGCTCCCCGCTCCCTTCGGCGACCTTCAGTGGAGGAGATCAGAAATTCACTGTGACAGGGCTCCTCTGGAGCAAGCAGGAGAGATGGAGGTCACTGCTGGTGTCCAGTGGGGGCTTCATGAGATGGAAACACCCAGGGGAAAGGAAAAATGAGCTGTGCTGGACTCCTTCCACTGTGAGACCTGGCAGAAGCCCACTCCACTGACAACTCCTGGGTCTGCAGCCCTCTAAGCAGAGGCAGGAGTGTTAGAGCTACTGGGCCAGTACCGTTGGAGGGAGTAGGGGAGAGGAGGAAAAACATCTCCAGACAATTTGGCTGCCATTTTACGGCCTTACAGCCGGTCAAACGTTAGGAGTGGCGTTCTGGCTCTTTAGTGTAGATTAGTCATTTAGTATTTGTGGGTGCTCTTTCAGGATGTGCAGAGCCACCCTTTGGAGGGGTGCGGGTTTGTGAAGATGATGGGGATGTCTGGCTTGTCGCTTGTGAGGTAACAGGTCGACAGTCTTTTCTCCCTGGACTGGCTCCTTGGTGGTTTGAGTTTTGGTTTGTTTTTTTTTTTTAAAAAAAAGAGATCCCATTTGGAGCAGTTTGTGACGAATAAGTGAGAATTTAACAGCTGGCTCTGTAATGTGAGAACAGTTGTCAGCCTTTGGGCTTTCAAAGGTTGTGCTTATCATGGTTGTAATGTGAGGGAGGGTGGGAGGAAGCGGAGGAAGCTGCCATCATGTACCCGCTGCCTCCTTTTCCCCCTCCTGCTCACCTTAGCACAGTAAAAAGGTGGTGAGGGGTCTGAAGAACAAGTCTTGTGAGGAGCGGCTCAGTGAGCTGGGGTTGTTCAGCCTGGAGAAAAGGAGGCTGAGGGGAGACCTTATCACTCTCTACAACTCCCTGGAAGGAGGCTGTAGCGAGGTTGGGGTCGGTCGCTTCTGCTGAGTATCAGGCGATAGGACAAGAGGAATTGGCCTCAAGCTGCATCAGGGTTTAGATTGAATATTAGGAAAATTTTCATCACTGAAAGGGTTATTAAGCATTGGAACAGGCTGCCCAGGGAAGTGAATCACCATCCCTGGAGGTATTTAAAAGATGGGTTGACATAGTGCTCAGAGAGATGATTGAGTGATGATTTTTGTCCGTGTTAGGTTGATGGTTGGACTAGATGATCTGAAAGGTCCCTTCCAACCTGGGAAATTCCATGATTCTATAAATGTGGATGTCAGTTCTTTTCAAATGGATTTTCTTTGAATACTCTGCTGGTAGATTTGGCTGTCACATGTGAAAAGACGACCTTGCCTTTTGAATTCTGTGTTCATGCCTGGTTTGGGAATATCTTCTAAAGTCTTTTCCTTATATTTCTGCAGGTTCTGGAAGATAATGACTATGGTCGTGCAGTGGACTGGTGGGGTTTAGGAGTCGTGATGTATGAAATGATGTGTGGTCGGCTCCCTTTCTACAATCAGGACCACGAAAAGCTCTTTGAACTCATCCTTATGGAGGAGATCAGATTTCCACGCACTTTGTCACCTGAAGCAAAATCTCTCTTGTCAGGCTTGCTGAAGAAAGATCCTAAGCAAAGGTGAGACTGTTGCTTAATAGTTGCACTTTTAAGCACTTGTGCCCTTAGAAATACCAAAAAAAAAAAGGGGAAAAAAAATCTGTTAAAGGCTTCACAAAGAAGTTAATAATTGTGGTCTATGAAAGGGAACTATCCTCAAGACAGGTCACTTAAAAGTGACTGTTTCTGTGCTGCTGTATGAAATGCTCCTATCGCCATCATGGAAAAGCAATTGAAAATGGTGCTGCGTGAAGGGCTTCTGCACACATGCATGCCAGTGATCTTTCTTTATTTGAAGTTGAGGAAAGTATTTCAGACAAAATTGTAGTTGTATTTCTAATCCATTCAAAATAATCATCCACCAGGATGCAGCGAGTGGACCTATTCATTTTTGTTTTAACCTTCGACATGAGCTGACACTGCAAATAGCAATATGAAGCAGCTTTGGTAATCAGAAGGCAGAACTTCAGAATATTCATTCAGAATATTGTTGCTGTTAATGCAGAACTATAGCCAGGGACAAAGCAAGTTAACCCTGCTTTTGGCTATAACGAATCTGATGGCTGCTGTGGGTTATAAGCTGTTCTACACTGAAAGCTTCCACCTTCTGTCCCAGTCCAGTGTGCTGTCCGTTTTCTATATTTTCATTTAAATCTGTGCCAGTGATTTAGCATCCTGCTTTGGACAGTAGGTGGTGGTGTTTGTACCATGTTGGTGGTGGAGTTTGTACCGTGCTTAATCTACTTTTCCTATTTCCTCCTTTTGTTTTGGGTTTTTTTTTTGTATTTTTTTTCTGTGCTGTATTATTTAAAAAGTAACCCTTGATTTAAAAACAGAAAAAACAAAACAAAACAAAAACCCCCAAGCCCTTAATGGCTAACAAAAAGAAAATAGAACAAGATCCAAAAAGGATGTTGACCTTCTCACAAAGATAAACATCAGTTTAAAAACCTGCCATCTTGTCAACTCAGACGTTTTAAAAACAAATAATATTGTGACTCTGCCCCTGATCTCCTGTCCTGAACCTTCTACCGTAAATGGGTCCCAAATAGGAAATCTTTCATGTGAGGTGCAAGCAGAGTATTCCGCTTTGCTTTCTGATGTTTGTTTAGTCTGTGTGTGTGCCTGCCCAGAGCAGGAAAATGATTTTTTTTCCAGTACTTGGATACTTGTAGTGAGGATTTTTGTCATTGCTGCAGCCTATTTCCCTTGCTATTTTTGATGGAAAATCCCACTGAGAGGTGTCTTGTAACTCAAATCCCCAATTTGTACTACCGGAGGATTCAGCTTGGTGGTGACGTGGGGAACAGGGGACAGTTGTAGTCAGGGACACGGGGCCAGCCTTGTCCTGGGTGGCAGCAGCTGCACACCCCTCCTCGGCCCGGAGCCTGCCAGGGGACCTCCAGGAGAAGGTGGTGTCACTGATGAGCAGCCTCCCCATGCGCTGTGCTCTGCGTGGTCACAGCCCCTGCCAACAGGATTCCTGTCTGGGAAAGTGCGGGGTGAGACACAATCCTGACCCTTCTGTAGCGTATTCAGGTGGGGACTTTCAATCACAGGAAACACAAGCAGCATCTGCTGTAATTTGTTCTTAAAGGAGCATCTCTGATGAACCAAAATGCAATTTGTTTACAAACAAAGAACGCCCACTTGTTTCTAATTACAAGGTTTTCCCAATGCCAATAATTACTCCACAATATGCTCATTTTATACAAATAGCCACTTCTTCACACGTATCTTCTGCAGGCTTGGAACCAGCGATGCTCTGATCTGTTGGACAGATGATTTTCATGCTGCTGATAGAAATAACTATAGACTAGACAAGCCTGCACACATGCCCGCAGCTTGCTAATTACACTGGTGCTTCCCAAGCTTTTTTGGATCATGGACCATTCTTAAATACTGGTTTCTCACCAATCACTGTTCACCCAACTTTTTGACTGAAGTTGGGATTCTGCAAATTCCCTGCGCTTCATGGTGTTTCGGGCAGTACGGAGAACTGAGCTGGAAGCACTGGGGGTAGAATTCCTGAGTCCTAGCCTTGTAGTTTTATGTTCTTAAATGTGTTCTTAAATGGGTGGTTTATGTTCTTAATGTTCTTTTATGTGGTTTGTGTGCTGGGGTGGGTGCCTGCCATACTTGCTAGTTGAGTTATAGTGAGTTCATGGAGCCATATTGAAGAAAAACAGTCAGATAGCTATGAAAATACATTCAGTGAGAAGTTAAATAATCTGCACTGATCTGGTTGACATTAGCCCTTTGACGATGCTTTGGGGAACCACTGTGTAATTCAACAGGAATCCCCTCTTCCACAAAGTCTAGCGGCGGCCAGACAGGTTAATGTCATCGTAATGTTGTCTGTGGCAGAAAACATCAGAATTGACAACATTTAGTAACTGCTGATGAAATTCAGAGTGGGACGGAGGAGACAGCCAAAACCATGAGAAAAATGAAACTGGGAGGTGTTGTCCCTTCCCATGAAATTCTCAAAGAAACCCAACAGCAATGAAGGTTGATATGAGGGAGCTCAGCGATGAAGATATTTTAAGTTAAATATTAAGGAGCTAGGGAATTGTGACCCGTATCAGTGAATTGAACGGGAGGAGGGGAGATTTAGATCAGATATTAGGAATAAATTCTTTCCTGTGAGGGTGGGGAGACACTGGAACAGGTTGCCCAGGGAAGCTGTGGCTGCCCCATCCCTGGAGGTGTTCAAGGCCAGGCTGGATGGGGCTTTGAGCAACCTGCTCTAGTGGGAGGTGTCTCTGCCAATGGCAGGGGGGTTGTAACGGGGTGATCTTTAAGGTCCTTTCCAATCCAAACCATTCTATGATTCTGTGACATTTTAAAAATGACCTGTTGTACTGAGCTGGGTGTAAAGAAACATCTTAGCACTCTGTGTTCAGTAATACCAGTTCAGTCTCAAGCTCACAGGCATATGGGGAAAATGTGCAGAACAATAAATTGCATTCTGCTTTTAATCATGGCTGTTTTCTAAATTTGGTCATACAAACTCCATTTTGTAAGAGAAAAGGAATTTTGGAGTTTCTTTTGGGATTGATATAAGTTTATTAATCTTGTAATGTGAGCCCTAATTTTCCAAAGAAGGAAAAAATCTATTCTGTAAATATTTCCTTTTATTGCGAGCTGAAATTCTCCTTCACTGCTTTGTGATACGTATCAAATGGAAGGAGGTAATCAGAGCATTTTTGTCACACATAAACCACCAAAATTTTTAACTTTTATTATTCTTTCTCTGGCTGTGGAGACTGCAGCCTGTGAACGTGGGCACGGATCAGAGTGCTCCATGTAAAGGGGCTGAGTTTAGATGGGTGGGTTTGTAATCAGCAGGGTGTCTCGCAGGCTCTGAATCTTGGCAGGTGTGAAACTTGAGAGAACTTCAGGGTGGTTCCATCTGAGTTTTCGTCATGTGTTTCCATGACATGCCTTCGTGCTCCCTGTCTGGTCAGGGCTATTCAGCCTTTTTCAGATGGCGTTTGTCACAAGCTGCTTCATCTGCTTCTGTCTTCTGTGCTTTGCCATTCGTGAAGAATGAGAGTAAGAAGTGGCAGTGTTTCACAAACTCCTGTTAAAAGATTTAATGACTTCACAGAGTTGCAGTTCTGGCTTTGTAGCACCTGGGCACCTGGCGATTCCATCTTTGCAGCCACACAGAGATCTGGCATTTGGTTCTTTCTGGTGATGGTGGTACTTTCCACATCCAGAGTGTGACTTCGGCTGCAGATGCTCAGGAATATCAGGGTCAATCAAGACTTTACCTTCATGAAAACCAAGCTCCTTGTTTTTTTTCCTTGGGAAAGGAGTCATGGGCTGTTCAGAACGGGCTTGGACAAACTCAGATAGTTGAACCATAAGACATCTAAACTGAAGCTGAGGAAAACACGAAAGGCAAATTTAAAGAGATTTTTTTTGCTCCAGCTTTCTAGAAACCAGTAGTTTAGAGACTTCCCATGCCTCAGCATCCTCAAACGTGACTCCTCTGTGGTTACTAATGTTGTGGAGTGGGAGCTTTTCCAACGTTACTGGATCCACTACGTTTGTGTTGCACACATGTCGTTAATGAAGAAGTGGAGAATTAAAGCTAAGCTCGGAGTTGCGTTAGGGTTTCCAAAAGTTTGAACCTCTGAGCAGGAAAGCCCCCAAAGACCGTTTGTACAAGGCAAGAATGTGGCCTTTTCCTTCCAAATCTGGAGTCATCAAGTCATGCTGTTCCCAAAGCCAGCCAGAGCTTCTCCTTGCTGATAGCGCAGGTCAGAGGAAAGTGATGTAGATGCAGTTCCTAAATCCTCCTGTGGCTGTTAGAGGCCTCTGAAGGTAAGGGCCATAGTGAAAGAAGTTACTGGTCTCCATCCTGACTGTATCAGAGAAGGAGAAATACATGGCTGTGTGCTCTGAGCTGATGCACACCCATAGCTTTGGCTGAGCTGATTTTCTTCAGCCTGAGGGGTATATTTGCGCTGTTGTCCAAACTGTGTTTGGGGCTGGGGGAGTCAGAGTAAACATGGGAAGACAGAATGGCAGCGGAAGTGGTGCCTAAAACTGTGGCCGCCTTCTCAGATATGAGAACGGTGCACGTACAAATCTGTCACCGACAGAAATCTGTCACCTAAAAGTATGACAGTCTTCAGCTGAGGATTCGTCCACGGTCGGAATCTGTTCTGTGGCTCCCGATACGGTGAAGCACAAGCTCATGGATGGGGTTATTTGACCAGGCAGAGCAAAGGCGGTTGCTGCCCGCTCTCCTGTGTTGGGGCCTGGCTGTCCTTACCAAAGAAACTTCTTAATTATAAAAGTAGAAGTTTGTGGGTTTCTTCTTAGAGAGCTGGGAATGGACCTGGGTGCTGAGCACTCTTTACATTTACATGGACAAGTAGGGAAACACTATTTTTCCTGTAATCCACTAATTGCAATCTTCTGGCCTGTGATAACACTTTCACTGTTAACTGTGTGTTTATACACTATATTTAGATATATATGTAAAATTACAGTATATAAATTTAAAAAAAATATTAGCACATGATTTATCTCTGATAGAGGTATCTGATTGCCCTTGTTTTGTGGAGTGCAGGAATTTGTCCTTAAATGATTAAAGGAGCTTGGAAGCAATACGCAGTTCCATAAAAATTGAAAATGGTTTCAGTTTAATAGTGATATTGCACTTTATTAATAATTTTCTCCTTGAGATTTAGCTGAAATAGAGAAACCAAGGCTCTCAAATCTAGATGTAAGTTAAGCGAATAACCAGAATTTTGGCAGGTACCTTTTGAGGAGGCCAATTTAGACAGAAGTTTAGGTTGTGAAGGTTTTTTTTGTTTTGTTTTGTTTTAATTGCTTTTTGGCCTCTACACTTTCTGTTACATTTCCTTGTGTACTGCAAATCTCAGTAGCTTTTTCTTTTTAGGTCCTATTTATACTATTTTTGGTTCTGTCTGAAGTCTTAAATGCACAAAATTTAACTTTATTGTACAGTAATCTTTTCAAGGCTTTTATTCCTTCTCTATTTTTCTTCAGTTGTTGCATGTTCTTTCAAAAGACAAACCTGCTGCTCTGTCAGTTCTCAGTGGTGCTGAGCCATGATTTTTGCATTAGGTGCTGATTTAATTTTGTTCTTCTTGAGAGGGTCCTTTCATAATAATTCTGAAAAACAAAAGCTTATTTTGGAATAAGTCAGTATCCAAAATATGAGGTTTCTATCGTTTCTCCATTCGTTTTTTAATGGATTTGTTTAATAGTATAGATTTTTAAAAGGTAAGTAAAACATCTGGGGGTTTTCTTGGCATTTCCCTGAGTGTGTATTTGTCCTTGGTGGAACAAAGGTTCGTATTCGATAGCGTATTCTCCAAAGCACTCATACGTGGCTGCAGCCAGCCAGCCTTCCTGCCTGCTCCTGCAAAACATGGTTTGGGTTCTTCTTAGCTTGTAGTCGCTCCTGAACTTCTGGGCAGAATTGCAGTCTCTTGACATCTTTGGATAAAGTGGATCAACTCCACCATCTTCTTCACCAGCCATCATCATCATCTGCGCTGGGGAAGCAACAAGGGGCCTGGTAGAGACTTGGCAAAGGCTCTAGACCTGTGGGGAACCAGCCCAGAGATGATTACCCACAGAGTCTGTCTCTGTGCCCAGGCTGCCCTGGAGTTTGTCTCTGTTCCAGGCTGCTCTGCAGCTGTATAACGTGCTGCCAGGCAGATGGGAGAGCCATCGTCTGGCTTGGTTTGGCCTGTGGGGCTCTAGATTGAACTTAGGTTTGGTCTTGGAGCTTACCTGGGGCAGGAGAGCATTACCCAACACTTTGTGACTTGAGGACTTGGGGTCCCTTCCGTGTCCCACCGTGCATTTCCTGAAGGAACGTGAAGGAGCAAACCTCTTAGGTTGCTGTGCTGCTAAATGAAAGAGGGCAGGGAAGCAAGGATGGACTCTCAACTGCCCGGCATCTCTACTGCTTGGTGCGTCTGGTACGGCTGTGGCCTCTGCCACTTTCTGCTCTCTGAAGATGGTGCTCAGGCACGGCTGAGAGAGTTGCACCCACCAGGATCCACTCCCAGTCAGCAGGATGGACAAAGCATCACCATATTTGACTCCTCCTCACTAAACAATCGTCCAATGCTGTCCCAATAGCGTTGTGCCTTCAAACTATGTCCCAGAGCATGCAGTACACTCTCAAGTTGTCAAAACACCACCTCTTCGATGGGCTGTAGCACAGCCTGCACGTTATCTCCGAGATTCTGAACCGAGACCCTTCCCTCCACCCCCAAATAGTCATGTATTTGGGTCACAGGGTGACCACGTGGCCCAGAGGAGATTTGGGGCCAACTGCTCTGCAGTGAGGATGAGGCCTGGCTGGGGAGCTCGACTTCAGGTTCAAAGAACAGTCCTTGGCCCATTCTTCTGTAGCTCCAGCCTCGGTCATGTAGAGCTGTTGTTCCAACCTCTTAAAACAGGGATAATACCTCCTGGTGGCACCAAGAATGGGAGGACGGGCAGGTACCGGAGGTCAGCCTGGATGAACATGGTGGCACCTCTTGTCCTTAAAATCCTGAGCATCGTCTTAACCTTGTAACCTGAAAGTAAGTTCTCCTGCTGATCGCTCAGTGTGTGTTTTGTTTTCTCAGTGCGTGCCTTCGCTTGCAGATGTGGTTCAGTCTTTTAGAGAACATTTTAACCTCCGCAGCAAAATGTAAGCATCTGTTAGCTCAAGCCTGCAACTGAACTGATGGCATCTATAAGCTGTGTGGACAGTTTTATTTTGGAATAAAAGTGCTTTATCTTGATAGACCTTCAGTCAGTATAACACCCTTTGTGCTTTGGGTGCAGCCGAGGAGGAGGAAAGATTTGCATACAGCACGATACGATCACTGCAGTCGTCAACTGTTTTCTTTAATGGAAATTTAAATCAGGTTGCATAAATCAGTTTGTCTTAAAAATCCTTGCCTCTTACACTGCAAAATCAAGTTCAGTTTTACTGCTGGCATCGCTCTGCTCTAGAAAATTGGAAGAGGTAGTCACTTGTTAATTCAGAGAGGGACCTTTTACTTTTAGGACCTGCTGTTGTCCCTGGGACAGCATCTTTCCTGAAGGGCACATCTTTTGAATTGTGATTATTTTTTCCTTTGTTTGTTTAAGAGAGACCTTTATTCTAATTTTTTAGCCTGTTTTCAAATCTTTTAGTGGAACTGTGGTGAAACCTAAAATAGACTATCCTGCAGCCCTAGCACAAAACCAAATACAAAGCAAATGCTAGAACCACTCTTAAATGTATTATAGAAACTCAGAATTCCTTCACTACCATTTACTAAAAATTGTATGAGAAAAATAACTGTACTCAAACATTTAATGATTTATTTTGCCTCACACAGGTTAGGTGGTGGTCCTGATGATGCCAAGGAGATTATGCAGCACAAATTCTTTGCTGGCATTGTTTGGCAAGACGTATACGAGAAAAAGGTATTTATACAACTGTTCTCCCAAGGTGAATTCTAACCATGGATGTACTGAATGTTTCACATTTTATTGCCTTCTGTAAGGTACACAGAAGCCCTCCACGGAAGGGGTTTGCAATTGTTTTTAATGAGGTTAAATCACTTCATGTTTCTTAAAATACTGTAATTGAATTACTTCTGAATCAAAGCTTTTCTTTTCGCAATGAGAAGAATATCTCTCCAGATACCTGTTTCTGTGACTGAATAAATAGGATGTCACCAAAATCGCTTCCAAATTTAGACACTATGTATATATATAAGCTTTTAAAACGGCTTTTCCTGTGAATTCTTGTTGCCATTCTTGACATATCAGAGTTATTGGTGATTCCTGAGCATCTGAAGCAAAACTTCTTAGAAGCCATAGTGGAAGATGCGCTCTTCATTCCCTTTACATTTTTCCTGTCTTGAATGATGAAATTAGACTGAACAGGCAAAGGCAGAGAAGTGTAGGCTCTTGCATCAATCCAAGCTCAGTATTTCTGGGGTTCTTTGGTGACAAAGAGGTGATGGTGGTGTTTCTCATCGGTTTTCCTTGAGACCCACTGAGTTTGTAAGCTTTCCAAGGGGAGCCACTGAAGTCACAGAGCCCAGCCCTTTACTTCTGAGCGTGTTTTATCGGTTGTCTGTGCCTCATGGTCCCTTCGGTCACAGATAACTTATCCTGCTCCTCCGGGATGCCCTGCTTCGTGCTCTCAGGGCGATCTGCTGTTGTGCTCTCCCATTTGATTGGATTGATCTGATCAATTTGATCAGGTGAAATGCAGCAAACTAAAATATGGGTCTGGTGATTCCAGGCTCCCATCTTCTGGTGCCACACGCTCTTGCTCAATCCCAGCCTTTCCTGATTTCCCTCCTTCCCCCTCCAGCCCCTCACGATACCAGATCTCGTTTGCTCTCTAAATACAGCTTAGTTCTCGCTCCAGTTGGCGGGAGCAGGTAAGAAACTTAGCAGAAACTGAGTTCTTTGCGTTCTTTCAGTAAAGCTAATAGAGTGATCTGTTAGCAATGTTTGTGGTTTTAAAAAAAAATAAGAGCATAATACTGCTGGTTTCCACACCGGAGTGGGAGAATTGTCCAGTGCTTGTATACAATTACAGAGAGTGCTCTGTTTCCCTCTCTTCTTTCACTTCCTCACCGAATTGTGTGGTTAAAGGGCACTGAAAAAAAATAAAAAAATAAGTTTTTTGTGCCTTGAAAGTGTAGGTAGAGTTTAGACCTCTATCCTTTCAGAGCATCCCCTGAGAGAAAGCTGTGTGCGGTCACGAGGGCAGGAGGGAGTTGCATGGAGTTTATTCGGTATAATGTAAAAAGGATGCCGGAATTATGGCTCTGAACAGGAGGTTATCCCCATTATCACCCAGCTGACAAGCTGAAGACTTGGGGTTTTGCTATTTTTTTTTTTTTTTTGCAGTTTAAGGTAAAAAGTTGGTAACGAGGCTCAAATGTCTTCAGTGAAGTTATTTGTCACTTGATGGTAGTCTTGGTTCCCTGAATGGAGGAGAAACCAGACAAGCTTGAGACAATTTATTTATCCATAGGACTGAGAAAAGCCTACATAAATTGTCCTGTAGTAGTCCTTACTCAGATTGTTGGGGAAACTACCAGGAAATTCCAAATGTTACACATTTTGGAGAAAACAGTGTCCTAATTGAGACTATTTCTGACCTTGGCGTATCCAAGGAGGCTGGAGGCTGGTTCTGCTCCTGTCCCTCCCGTTAGCCATGTGCTGTAGAAATGAGGAGATTTCAAAAAGCCCGAGAGTAGTTGCTGCCCCTGTTCTGGGTGATCCCAATGGGATCTCGCAGCATTAATGCAGTCTCAGGGATAAAAGCTGAATTTTGTCAGCTGCCTGGAGGTGTTTATGTGCTAAGCTCGGTTACCCACTATCTCCAGATAACGGTGAATATGTTTATGAATATAGGCTTGGGGTAATTGAGAACACTTACTTTGTAATTAAGCTTTTTGGAAACAGAGCTTTGCTTTGAATTATAAGGAACTTTGAAATAACTGGGGCTGTCCCAGGAATTTAAAACATTCATTAGCCTCTCCTGGAAGAGCGTTGTTATTTGTCTCTGGTGCAAAGAAAGGTGCGATTTAATTTGCAGTATTTTGCCCACCCGCGAGCGAGACAGGGGCAATTTTTCTAGTTTTTTTTGTCTCTTAAACCAGCAGAACCTGCGGGTATCGTGCCGCTCTGGAGCGGTGGGAGGCTACAGGTGGTCCCTCTCTGCCAGGCGAACTGCAGAGCTGTTGCAGTGACAGCTTCTCAGCAAACATATTTGCTGGGTAAACCCGGCCCTAGAGCTTTCTGCCGCTTCCCCTCTGTTTCCAGCTTAATGTTCTGAATTTGACAGCCAGGGAGGGAAAAAAAGTATCTTATGGGTGCATCGTAATCTGTCTCAAATTGCTTTTAACAGATACTAAAATAAAAGGGAAAGTGATCCAGGCCGTGCCAGCCCATCACCCAAGTGTTCTGGTTTAGGTTTGCTGCTCCCGGTCCTCCCGGTGTGCGGAGTTGGGGTGTCTGCGGCTGTGCCCAAGTCCTAAATCACTCGGCGCTGGGCACAGGGAGCAACTGGGGGCGTCGCAAATGCCAGAACCACCATTAGCTTAAAAGGACAGACAGAACCTCGCACAGGCAGGCACACGCAGCTGGTCAAAAACAACCCAAAGTTGGCTTTAAGGAATAAGCAGAAGGAGAAAGAGAATAGAGTTAAAATGTGAAGAAGGAACGCTCATCCTCAGCAGGGCTTTTATACATAACACCTGGTTTGACTTGGTTGAGAATAGCGTTACTCACATTATAATGCAAAGCATTCCCTCTTCAGTAGCTTCAGGAGGACTGTAAGGTTCAGAGTGATTCCTGGCTTTGGGACATCCTGTTTCCTTTGCCTTTTTAAATTCAGGACATAAAGCCCACTTCTAAGGACCTTATTTTTTTTCACAGGAACATTTGCCAGGTTCCTTTAAGCCATCCTTGGGCACTGAGGCTCATTAATAATTCAAAAAACTGATGATGAATATGTACTGTAATTGGTCTCTCTTATAACAAACAGAATTATGTCCCTTAATTTGTAAAGATTGGTTTGGAACTGTAGAATGTTTCTTTGTATTTAGAAATACCACCTTATGTGTAGATTTCACTTCTTAGAAGTCCTTACATTGAAAATGAAGGAGCTTCATTGGATTGTTGTTTTTAGGACAGGACAGTGTTTTGTTAGGTATTCTCCAAACAGATCAGAAAGACGATCCCAAGGATAGGGAGCTCGAAGCTAGTGCTTTTCTTAGTTGCCCACTTGCCCAGCAAATGATTCCTCAGATGGAAGATGGAGGAAGAGCTGAGGCTGGGGAAGAGGCGTTTTGTACAATCGAGATTTGCTGTTGTTTTCCGTGCAGTGACTTCTGTCTGTCTCGTTCTTATCTCTGTAAGAGCAGAAGCACGAGTCTCGGGGTCACTCCTTAATTCCAGCTGGAGCAATTTACCGTTTGCCCTGATAAACCTTTCCCAGCAGTTCAGGTTGGAAGCCGAACACTTCCTCAATCACGCTCAGAAATTGTTGCCCGGTGCGGCTCCGTGCTATTAAAAGATGGCCACGCTTAACCCCAGCGGTGGGCGAACTGGAGCCCGGCGCTGGGAGCTATTACATGTCCTCGGTGGGAGGGCTGAGAACGGTGTTTACAGTCTGTTTCTAACCTCATGGAGCAGCGGGGAGGTGAGCGAGGTCTCAAGCCTGTTGCCCTCCAAATTTGTACATGTTCCAGCTCTGGGCATCTGTAGGCGGCCAGCTCCTCCAGCCGCTTCCCAGCCCCGCTCCACCAGCTCCGCT
The DNA here is from genome assembly GCF_964106895.1 of Numenius arquata. NCBI lineage: Eukaryota > Metazoa > Chordata > Aves > Charadriiformes > Scolopacidae > Numenius > Numenius arquata. The sequence goes on from NC_133581.1 coordinate 4,685,269, forward strand.
CCATCTGGAGTTCCTCCTGCCGGAGCCAGCCTTAGGTACACACGGATGATTTCCAGCCTCTCTGCCCGAGCGAGTGGCAAGAATAAACCCCAAATAGTGTCACTCGGGCTGTAACAACAGGAGGATGTTCACTCCTCTTTTTTTTATTTTTTTTTTTTTCTCCTGTAAGCACTCCAGATTTTCTAAGTTCAGAGTTGATATCAAACTGCTTTTGGGGACCGGGAATATAAAAGCTTGATGTCGCTGCTGCCTCCTCCTAAATTCTCCCAGGTTGGTCCGACCCACAGTCGCTCCAGAGCTGAAAATTCTTTGTGAACATTACAACCCTGGTGGTGACGCACGAGTCCAGCCGATGGGTTTGCTATCGCTGAGCATCTTCCCGATTCCTTTTCATCCTCCGAAGCGTAAATCTGACTAGATACAATCGACAATTTCCATATAACTAGATGGGGAACCAGTATATACTCTTTATGTTTAAAATTTTTAAGCACATTATTTATTACTTGAAGAAATGTTAGGATTCTAGGTTTTCCTTTGTGCATCTAAATCCTAGAGACAAAATGCCTTAAACACCCTATAAATAGGAAGTGCGCACCTAAATAAATAGGGTTTACTGTACGTGTTCTTTATGAGCTAGCATTTTGAAACTTATTTTAGGAATTTAGGAAAAGGCACTGTAGCTTGTAACTCTGTTTGAAATTCTACCTGTTTCAAACAGCGCTGCGAGAACCTGTAAATGGACAGTAATTCTTTTTTTTCTTGCTTTTCGTAGCTTGTACCTCCGTTTAAGCCACAAGTTACATCTGAAACAGATACAAGATACTTCGATGAAGAATTTACAGCACAGATGATAACAATCACTCCTCCTGACCAAGGTAAAGTTTTCCCAGACGGTGCCCACTACGTTCTCCCGTCAACCAGAAATAATCCGCTGTGATGTTACACCATTCTCTAAATGGTCTCTAAAACAGCTGAAAAAGCACCGGTTTAAACTTGCTGGTTTTCTATATTATGTATTTGACCAAGAAGTTGGTCAACTGATGTGAAACTTGCACCACGTCTTTCCAGTTTGGAAAATGAAAAACCTGGTTTAGAAGACGGTGAAATTGTTGGCATTCTTGTGTTTTCCAAATCTGCACATTCCCACTGGAAAATAATTCCATCTGTGAGACTTAACAGGCACGTGTCTGCGCTCACACTGTGTATGGAGACAGTTGAGTGTGGGCTAATGTCCATATTCAATCCAAATCTATTTCATTTTCATGGTACCTGAGCGTGTTTGATGCTCTGAAGCAGCAATTGCCAGAAATTCAGAACACTGACTATGGATTTAAGCAGTGCAGCTCCTGGCAATTTTATATGGACATGGGACCAACTGTTTTCCTACAACAGTCAGGATCTTCTGATGCCCATCTAATGGGCTGAGATTTAAGACTTCCTGTTTCTTTGTCCTTTCAAGTTGTGGAAGGAAAAGGGGGCGATGAAGTTATCCGAAATAACTTAAATTTGCATTATCTCATTGTTTGTTTACTTAAAACCAAAAAGGTAGCAAAGGTTGTTTACTGTTGTTTTCTTTTTTGCTTCCATTTTTCAGATGACAGCATGGATTGTGTAGATAACGAGAGAAGACCTCATTTCCCTCAGTTCTCCTATTCAGCCAGTGGAACCGCTTAATGTTTTGCAACGTTTTCCCATTCAGAAACAAAAGAGACTGCATTTTGGGGACCTTACTTCAATTCAATGGACACTAGAGAACTTTCTATATTATCTGAATTACAAACTGTGTTTGTATTACGATTTAGATGAATTTGTAGGAAGCCTCACAGATTCTGTATTTAAAACAATTCTTTGATGCGTTTTTTCGAGAAGGAAAACAAATCCATTCTTAAAGTATTACGTCAAGGCTTTTACGCTGAATGACCGTAGGTTTTTAAGGATATACACCAAAACTGTTTACTTTAGAAATAATTAAGGTATTCAACATATCAGCAACTCTGACCAGAAAAATCCCCTTATTTTATTTATTTCATACAGTTCATTATCTAAATATAGAATCTGCACTCTGAACAATTAGATTTATATAGGAAGATATAAGACTTTAGTAGCTAGTGCAATAATATAAGCAACAAAAAGTGAACAAACTCTGGAGGGTTAAGGTTCAAACTCATTTTGGACAGCAGTGAAGTGTCATCCAACTCCAGAAAAGCCGACTGTAGGAACAGCATTAATGGCCTCAGTGAGGTAAATCAAAAAAAGCAAAAGTTATTTTTGTTATAACATCTGCTACAAGACATTACATATCAAACCGAACCCGGTGAAACCGCCACGTCGTACAGATGAGTATTCCATTCTAGACACTGCGTTTAATGATTCCATTCGCGTAGACTTTAGGAATATTTCATGGGATTGGCTTCTCAGAACCTAGAAATGGCTTGATTTACCCAATCTGATACGAAATGCAACAAGGCAAAATCACCCACTTTCACCACTGCATAAAACTACCATTCAGGTCGAAGTGAGAAATCAGCTTAAACGAGTGGGTCAACCAGAGAGAAGTACATTTTGGCACTGAAGTAATGACTTGTTGCCGCTTTTTTGGGTTTGTTTTTTTTTTTTTTTTAATGAAAAGATATATGAATATATATAAACACTTAATGATTTTTTGCGTCATGCCAGATCATTTCTTCTTTCTTGAGTGTGCGTTAAAGGTATCAGCCAACGGTTCATGGTGCCTTCTCACTCTTGAACATCCACTTTAACGGTGTCTCCCATGTATAAGAAAAAAAAAACTAGGTTGAAACTTCATATGTGTTTTGAATAATAATGGTGTTCAAAAAGTGAATTATTTTTTGTTTGTTTTTCATTTTTAATCTTAGTGGAAAATTCCCCACACCCTATTTTTGTTGTATCATGTTTCTTTGTAATTTTCATAAAAGCAGTCTTATTCTGTCTCTGCTGCCAATGAATTTATTCCATTGTAGGTCGCGTTCTCTTGAATTGCTTTTTTTTTATTTTTCATTCTCTTGACTGTATAAAAAATGATGACATGTACTGCAGTTAACTAGCATTTAATTTTTTTTTTTTTTTATTTGAAAGGGAGTATGTTATGAAAACCCTCGCTTCCCCTTTCCATCAGAAACTGCTGTGTTTGCACAGAGAGCCCATCATCTTCATTTTTTTTATTTTTTATTTTTTTTTTAACAACATTCAACGCTAGTATTTCTACTCATGATATGAAAGTTGCCCTCCAAATACTTAAATAAAAATTGCTTTAACACGTTAGGTTCTTATTTCTTGTGCTAGGAGCCTTCTGAATCTCGAGCCTGAGGATCGCATCGCGGAGGGATTTAGGTTTTTCAGCCCCTCCTCGGTTGTTTCATCTCTCTACGGATCCTTACGGAAAGATAATTTTGGCAGATGTTTGTTAAAAGGAATACACCCCGTGCCAGAAATAGGTTTGTCTTGAGGTGAACGAGGACAGGCCTCATTTTGCTGTCCTCCTGATGCCAGCGAGATTGTGTTACTGAGGCCCTAATCTTCCAAGGTATTTCTATCCCAGTCACTGGGGTCGGAGGACAATATATAACACTGCATTTCCTTTCCAGGGACTGATGGCAATCGCTTCGGGGAGGTAGTTACACAAGGCTGGAATGTCCTTTTTCGAACGAGAATACAAAAAAAAAAGATACCAGAAGCACAGAAGTCGCAACTGTAGTAACCCATTAAACATCCAAAACATTTCTTTGGTTCAAGGAATTCGCTGTAATTCCCAGCAGAATTTCCTGCACGCTGGATGCCAGGAGGGAAGGTGAAAGAAGGGCTCCGTGTCTCATTTCGCCAGGTCTCCTCTCCTTCCTTTGCTCCCAAGCCTTCACCTGAGTTTGCAGCCAGCCCGGGGACGCCGTCCAAAGAACTTTCCCGTGGGTCTGCAAGCCCCGACAAGTCCTGAACTCGCCCGCTTCGTGCCTCCGAATACGGGCAACGCCAACGAGCAAAGGTTACCGTAACCCGCCCCAGGAAAATCTGGTCTTCCGAAATGCGGGAACAGACACGGATGGGGTTGTTCTGCTGAGGCTGATGATGTCTCGGAACAGTATTTTTCTGCCAGTTGTTGCTGATGGCTTTTCGGGTTGATTCCTAGGTTTCGAGGGAAAAAAAAAAAAAAGCTGCCAAAAAAAAGTCTGGGAATCCTGGTATTGTTAGCAACAGGGAGCTGTGAGGGCCACACCTGAACGCAGGGTCTTCCGGATATTTCCCCTCATTTTGCCTGTGATTATTCAAAATGCCTTGTCTCTCATCTCTGATTGAATAATTACCGGTGTTACAGCTGTCTGCCTGCAAACCTGAAGTGTGTTCTTTACATTTTGATTTAGCACAGAAAATCCTATCCCAGAAGTCTGCGACCTGAGTGTCGTTCGCCTCGGATCGCTTGTTTACCGTAGATGCAGAGACCGCTTAAATCTTGCCTTTAGCTTTATTTTTTTTTATTTGAAACCCCCAAACTTTTCTAACTCCCTGTACGGCCAAAACCTCCTCGTTCTTCCCTTCTGGCCTTGACGAATGTCATCTCGCTCTGGTGTCGAACATCACGGCGCAGATGGTGCATCCCGAGCGCGGAACGCGGGTAGAATACCTGTGGTACAGCCCGGGAACTTGGTTGTAAACTCAGGTTGGGAGAAAAATAGGAAAAACCCCCACCTTTCCAAGAGCAAATAAGTGCATTCTCCATGAGCCTTTGAGCGCAGAAACGGATACGCTGCTGCTTGTGCTGCTTGGGGTTAAGAGACGTTGGCAGGAGCCAGGTAATTCCGCAAATTCCATTTTATACGCAGCTAAAACACCCCCTGCCATCCCATTAGGACACGCCAGGCTGTTCTGCTGCTCTCCCTTTAAACCGGGTGCAGAACACCGTGGTTTGTAACATTCCCAACTCTGCACAGACTGTGCCCTCTCACCCCCCCCCCCCCCAATAAACTAAACCGCTCTTTCTTCATTTTTCTTCCTGCACCATCCCCTTTCCCGCAGGTATCCTCCGCGTGCTCTCCGGCTGCAGCTCCCGCAGGCCTCGAGGAGCTCGGCTGCCCTTGGAATTCGTTCCTGGTTTTTCCACCCGAGAAATAATTACGGTAGCTTTTGGGGGGAGGTTTGAGGGTAAAAACTTTCCTTGGTGGTTTGAATTGCTTTAACTGGGGGGGCGATTTTCTCGTTCTCTGCTTTGGGTTGGTTACGTGTGTTTAAACGCTCAGTACAAAAATACTGTCGTCTTCGTAATCCTTAAGCGTTTGTGGGTCGGTTTGTGTTTTTTTCTTTTTTATAATGAGAGAAAAACACCCTTTGGTTTTTAGACGGCGTACGCCGAGACGGCTGTTTATCCCCGGTAGCAGGATTTAGGGGGGTGGTCCCAAATGGGAAGTGCTGTAGTGGGAATGCAAACTCCGAAGCACCCCCCCGCCGTGAGAGCCGAAGAGTTGGGAAAAGGACAATTTAGCAGGAAGGTTTGATTTTATTTCGGCGTATCTAAAAAAGCTTTAGAGGTAAAAAAAAAAAAAAAAACAAATTTGAAGAAGCGGGCGAACGTAAAAAGGATCTTGTTTCTTCAGTGTCGCAAATTGAGTGTGTTTGTCTTCCACTTTTAGCTCAATTTTCTTAATAACGGGGAGGTTAATTGCCACTAGAAGTAAAAGGGAAAGAACAGGCAGTGCCTGTAGCAAGTGGGAGCTTATTATCCCCGATGCAGCTGAGTGTACAGCCGGTCGCTCGCTCCGTCTAATGGAACATATGTTGCATTCTAATCAGGCGGTGACTGGTTGCTCCTTGCTCCTGAAATCATTTTAAAACCCAAACCGTTTTGTCACGGCACTCCCCTCACGCCGCTATTTTTTATCCTTTTTTCAGTTTTTAATTTTAATTCTTGTAACTCGGTCACCGTCCCGGTCTTGTGAGCGCGGTGGGTTCTTTCTGGATGGACCGGATCGAGGACTTCGTGTGTGAAAATACGACTTCCCTCAGTGGTTTCTCGGCGAGCTCCTGGCTCGCATCTCAGTTTCTCCTTTGCCAAAGCCCTGCTTCACGTGGTTATCTACCTCCTGCTGCTCACTCCCTGTCTTCTCTAGAGATTGGACTCTATGAACTTCTTCCCGTGTCTAAAATGTGACCCCGGTCTGTGCTAAGATTCCATTTTTATGACTTTTTCCCCCACTGTTTCCTCATGTCTTCTGTCATATCGCCGTGACTGCTTAGATTATCGAGTGCACCCTCAGTAAGTTCGCAGACGACACCAAGTTGGGTGGGAGTGTTGATCTGCTGGAGGGTAGAAAGGTTTTGCGGAGGGGTCTGGACAGGCTGGACCAATGGGTCGAGGCCGATGGGATGAGGTTCAACAAGGCCAAGTGCCAGGTCCTGCAGTTGGGTCACACCAGCCCCATGCAGCTCTACAGGCTGGGGGCAGAGTGGCTGGAGCTGCCCGGTGGAAAAGGACCTGGGGGTGTTGGTCAACAGCTGGCTGAACATGAGCCAGCAGTGTGCCCAGGTGACCAAGAAGGCCAACAGCATCCTGGCCTGTATCAGGAACAGCGTGGTGAGTAGGACTCGGGAGGTGATGGTCCCCCTGTACTGGGCACTGGTGAGACCCCACCTCGAGTGCTGTGTCCAGTTTTGGGCCCCTTACCAGAAAAAGGTAAGAGGGGCTGGAGCGGGTCCGGAGAAGGGCAATGGAGCTGGTGACGGGTCTGGAGCACGAGTCTTGTGAGGAGCGGCTGAGGGAGCTGGGGTTGTTCAGCCTGGAGAAAAGGAGGCTGAGGGGAGACCTTCTCGCTCTCTACAACTCCCTGAAAGGAGGGTGTAGAGAGGGGGGGGTCGGTCTCTTCTCCCAAGTCACAGGCGACAGGACAAGAGGAAACGGCCTCAAGTTGCGCCAGGGGAGGTTCAGATTGGATATTAGGAAAAATTTTTACACTGGAAGGGTTATTGAGCATGGGAATGGGCTGCCCAGGGAAGTGGTTGAGGCACCATCCCTGGAGGTGTTCAAAAGACACAGAGCTTAGTGACATGGTTCAGTGATGGTGTTTTATCAGAGTTGGGTTGGTGGTTGGACTAGATGATCTTAAAGGTCCCTTCCAACCTGACAAGTCTATGATTTTTATGATTCCATTTTGCATCTTCATCAGGCCTTTGAGTTTGTTTCAAGGGAACGACTGCGTGGAACAGCAGTTGCTCTATTTTCTGAATTCTGAGGGTCTCAAATTCTGCAGGTTTTTAAAATAATACATAACTTTCACCCCACAGAAGATGCGATAATTATTTTGAGTACAGGAGTGAAAATTCTTCACAGAAACAGAGGAGACACAATCCCTACCCCAAATATTGTGGTCTTTAGTTAGTTGTAAACTCCCCCTTAGCTATTTCCTCGCACTGTTACGTTCTGACCCTACCGATGCTGTCGGCCAGAAAACTTGGGTCGAGCTGAGAAATCCTGTATCGGAACAAAAAATGGTGATTGTGGTCTTCAGCAGAATGCCTGGGAATTCATCAGAATTGGATGAAAATACAGAAAATCCGTGCTTAAACATTCTCTTGTTATGGGAAAAAAAAGGCAAAGCTGGGTAATACTGTGCTTCCTTCAGCGTATTGGAGAAGAGCGATTGGAAGAAATTGGGCTTCTTTGGGGGGGGTCTTGCTGACGGTGCTCAGGGATGGGCGCTGGGCCAGAGGAGCTCCAGAAATCCCTAGAGCCAACCCCACTTCGTCTGCGGTTCTGTTTCGTGGGTTAGTCCTGGATTTGGGAGCCCACGCTTTAGTGAGGGAGGTCGTCGGTGTGTTTTTTCCTCTCTTTGGTGTGTGTATTTAGACTTTTAAGAACGACAAGACCTGTGGATGACTTCCATACAGTTTCTGTGGCTGGGCGTCAGACGTGCTTTGAGATGCTTTGAGTACAAATCCCACCCTTTTCTCATATTTTTCTAGGGCATCGGCCCTGCACGTCCCAACTTCACTGCACTTCGTGTTCGAAGCAGAGCCTGTGTGTCTTTGTTGAATTCCCGCACGTGTTACTGCGTTACAGTTTTGTGAGGGCTATGAAGAGTACGTGGTATTCCAGCGTCTTGTCACTTGCTGAATTGGAGGGTGTCAGCCACATCCCTCTAAAGCAGGACCACCGTCGCTCGACGTGGGTGCAGGGAGGCTGGATTCTCTAGGTTTCCTCCTGGCGTGACCAGGAGGAAACCCCCCCCTGCCCTGGGCAGGGACACCTCCCACCAGAGCAGGTTGCTCAAAGCCCCATCCAGCCTGGCCTTGAACCCCTCCAGGGATGGGGCAGCCACAGCTTCTCTGGGCAACCTGTTCCAGTGTCTCACCACCCTCAGAGTGAAGAATTTCTTCCTAATACCTGGTCTAATTCTCCCCTCTTTCAGTTTAAAACCATCACCCCTCATCTAACGGCTCCCCTCCCTGATCGAGTCCCTCCCCATCTCTCCCGTAGCCCCTTTAGGGACTGGAAGGGGCTCTAAGGTCTCCCCGGAGCCTTCTCTTCTCCAGGCTGAACAATCCCAACTCTCTCAGCCTGTCCTCATAGGAGAGGTGCTCCAGCCCTCTGAGCATCTTTGTGGCCTCCTCTGGACCCATTCCAGCAGGTCCGTGTCCTTCCTGCGCAGCAAGTTCAAAACATAAAGCCCTTTGATGAACTTTATTAATGAAAAATGGAACGATTCTATTTTTAAGATGGTTGCAGCGTATTGTAACCTTTCCGTACGATACGTTCAGCTGCTGCGATTGTTCCTTATTCTGATATTACTGGGGGAAATGAAACTGAACAGGAAGACAGGAATACCTGCCCGGAGTCCAGTAATGAGTATAAAATGGAACTGAATAAAACCAGAGTGGAAAAAGCAAGGTCACTCGGTGCAACTGCAGACTGGAAAGTTGCAGAGGAAGGGAAGTGTAAGAAAGCAGAACAAAATGTACGTATTTACACAGGTGAGGTTGTCATAAATTTAGTGTGTAACTAAGATAAAGGGATTAAACTTAGTATCTCCCTTTACTTGTTTGTAAAACTTGAAATCACGTTACCTTTCCAGAGTTTTACTTTCTGTGCTCATTTGCTCAGCTGTTAAGGAAGTGGAGATCAAAGGTGACTCCTTGTTGTTTAAAATTGCTATTTTTATTTTTTTTTTTTTTTTTTTAATTCTAGTAAGCAGCAAACTTGAGTTCAAACTTGGAGTGATGAGGGTGCTGCTCCCCGGGCTGCCCAGTAGTTTTTCAGGTAACTTGGAGAGACTTGCGACGCCTGTGCTTTGTTGGAGGTAGGGGAGGTATTTAACGTTAACAGGAGAGCACTGAGATCGAGGGATGAAGTCAGCGTGCGAGGGACGCGGCGTCATCCGAGGTTCCTCTCCCTGCAAAATCCTAGCGTCGACTTTCTTTTCAGATCAGAGCCCCTGGCCCAGTTTTTTAGGAGTAATCTCTCGCTAATGGAAAAAATACAGGCACGTGTTACGAGGAAGGAAAAGTCAAGGGTACTTTTCAAACAAGGAGAAAACCCTAGATATAAATACAGCTTTTTTTCTAACAGGTTCAGCTGAAATTGTCGCAGTACCGGGACGCGTGTGTGCACATGTCTGAGTAGCATATGACAGGGACACACAGGCTGGTGGAGGCCCTGAGCACTGGAGAAGGAAGGCTGTAGCAGCACAAAGAAGCTTCCAACTCCCCATCTGGAAAAATCCCCCCCAGGAGCCCAGGCACTGGAAACGCCATCTGTCTCTGCCGCAGAGCGGATCTCCTCCCCTGGGAGCAGGAGAAAAGCTGGCACAGGGAGCTGGGCTTTCGCTTCCCCGCTGCACAGAGGTTGGATGCAGATTGCTGGGTGGTACCTGCAGAGACCAGGCTGCTCGTTTCTGTCCCCTCTCCCTTTTTAGCCAGTTTTGTCTGAATTCCAGTTCTCTTTATTTCATCTTTTGACTTTTTCCTTCCTCCTTCCCCTGTTTCTTCCCAGCAGACAAGGAACAATGCATTCCTTCCTCTTCTTCTCCCCTGCCATCTCTCATTTTTTTATACTTTCTTGCAGATCTTCTGCAGGGCCTAGAAGGGTGGGTTATGAACTGACATGATATCTCTTTAAATAATTATTTTCTCCTGGGCAGCGTCCTGATGCTGGATGCTCCTTGGTTGGCTGTGGAGACTCCAGCGACCCAATATACATCTAAGCTCCCTTTTAAATGGTAAAAGAAATCTGCAAAACCCTCTTTCCTTGGTCTCTTGGACAAGTGCAGATCTAACGAGCAAAAGAAGGTACGGTAGTTAATAAAGCCTGGAGTGTAGTCCTTCCTTCTCCCACCAGCACTACCTGCTGTGGCACAAACTGGGGACAAGTCCTGGCCACAGCCTCCAGTGTGAATCAGGCCGTGCCTGTTGCCGGGCTGGGTGTGGTGGCCTTCCTAGAAGATAAAAAATACTGAAGACAACCAAGTGTTTGACTTTAGGGATGGACGTATTAGCTGTACTCTGTCAATGAAGTCTTATTCTGGATAATACGGTTCCTTAAGGTTGCGAAGCCGGGTGAGTTCATTTTGTCATCTGACCCAAATCTATGGGACCACTTTACATTGTCCATATAAACCTGTATCCTCAGGGTTTCCTGCAGAGTCTTGACTGATGTGTTCTGGCAGGAAATACCGAGCTTACCAAAGAAAAGAGCATATCTCCCATTGAGTTTTAAAATGATTTCCTATTCCTACTGCTATTTTAAACATCCTTTCTGCTGCAGAAGCGCAACTAGAAATCAGTGGGGTGAGGAGAGAACTGCCCGGCACCTTTCCTCATTCACTCCTGTTTCTTTAGTATAGGTCGAAGGGAGTCGGTTGCTTTCAAAGAACCAATCTGGTCATCCCTTACCATCTGGCATCCATTTCTGTTCCAGGGCATCCCTAAATTTGTGTGGTTTCCAAGCTGGCAAATGTAAGAAACCTGGGGAAAGCAAAACAGACAGTTGTGCTGCCCTTTATCTAACTCACCTTTTCATTGTGGTGTGAACTATCAAGTTTAACCTACCCAGAGTTCTCTAGAAAAATACAGTTAAATCCCTGATAAGACATTGACTGAAAATTGCTGATGGGAGACATTTATATATTTTCTTTAACTCTTTAAAACTCTTAGAAACTCTTAAGAACTCTTTTAAATCTGGGAAACTAACCCCAACCTTCTTCAGCATCCTCAGGTTCACTGCCTCAGGCTGGTGCCTGTAGATCCCGAGACCTATTTAATCCCCTTTTCTAGCGGTGTGACAGGCTCGCAGTCCAACTCAACAAAATCAGTTAAACTCTTGGACAGAAGACTTCATGATGTCCTTTCCCATCCTACTTCTGCAGAACCACCGAGGCTTCCCGTCTCCGGTGCCCATCCCTCGTTATCCCCTGGAAACCCACTGGTCTAATTTTCTAAGAGGAACTGGGGGGAGGTCCTTCCAGGCAGCTCCGTGGAAGTTGCCCAAGAAGTTTCAACACCCTATTCCTGGATGATGCCGTCCCATCCTATAGTTACCCTGCTTGGCTCCTGCTAGTCTGCAGATGCAGCTTCAAAATAAAAATCAAGACAATATAACCTCCATATTGCTCCCTCCTCCCCCTTATTTAGGCAGCTCGGTGAAATACAAACATATGGACTCCATAAATTCTGTTGTGAATGGCCTTGAGTTAAATACTCAGCCAAAGCAATGGTTATCATTAAACAAATAATGACAACACTGGATGGTGTAACACAAATTACACGCAGGACGAGCTCCTCAGCTGTGTAGCTCCGTTTGCCCAGTGACACCAGGCTGATTTACACCAGTCCTTGGGGCTTGGCGTCGGTGCCAGCAGCGAAGTGCTGCAAAACCAAGGAGGCAGCCCCACCGCCCCCTCGCAAACCTTCAAGAAGCGCTCTTGCAGCTTGCAGAACTCCGAATGAAACGGCGTTTCGTAGCGTGTACGGCGCACGACGAGCGAGTCTTTCAATAAACACACGGCATAATCAAGAAGGTATCCACAGCTACGCAAATCAGGCTGAAACAGCTGAAATAAAATCCTGCCGGCGAGAGGTTTAAATATAGACTGACTCAAAAGCATGCGAAGAGCAGTTTTACTGCTGGGGCAAACTGTCTCTCAGCGATACGAAATGCCGCAGGGGATGTGTCACAATAGTTTGCTATAACAAATAAACACACACACACCCACCCCCAGCCTACTGAAATTTTTCTGTAATTAATGGTAAATTCTTATGTACAATCTAGGTATTGGCAAAGCTTTCTGAGCAGCAATGAAACCTCAAAGCGCATTACATTAAAATAAGTATCAAAATAAAGACCATAAATTTACGTCACACCTTCCAAGAAGCTCAGTTCATAGCACTTTTGCTTGTGTGGCATCGGACCAGATTGTCCAAACCCCTTCTCGCGGGGTGCTGCAGGGTACTAGAACTGAAGTGATTCATGCAGGCAGCTGTTGGAGCTGCTTGTGTTGGGGTTGTGAAAAAGCTCAGGGTGCCAAGTGCTGATCTAAGAGAACTCAGATCTCCACCAGCCGGCTTGGCTCGGAGGAGTTACTGAACAACAGATGGGAGCATGAGTTAAGCATACTAAGAAAATATTCTGAGTGGAGGAATAAAGTTAAAAGCTGAAATTCTTGAGAAAATACAGAGAACAAGTGCTGAGGTTTGAACTAGTTTTCGCGTCCGAGTGCTTAACATTAAAGGGTAGTCTCTTTTCTGACAGGGCTCCTGAAGCACTCGTCCTTACAATAGAAAGTTTTTATTTAACTTGGGCAGAAGAGATTACCTGTGAAATTAATATTACAGACAGTTCGGATACTGCTCAAAGCCACAACTCTTGTGTTTTGAGCTCTACTTGCACCATAAAACTCAGCCAAAGACAATACCTGACACTAAGGAAAAGATGAAAGAGCCCCAACTCACGTCACTTTGCAGTAGATTTCAGCAGCAGTGAAGGGCCACCATCGTGACCTTCGATGATCTCTCCAGCACAGCAGGGACAGCACAGCACTTCCACAAATGGAAAAGATCTTAGCGTTAAGGTGAACGGAAGCGCGCAAGCTCTTGCTGTATCCGTATCAGTAGCATCAGCGCAGAAGGGACAAAGTCACTACAAGATGGAAGAAAAAAGGTTATAGTCGTGATCCTAAACACAAATTCGTGGCTATATGAAAGCGCGTGGAGTACACAAAGAGTGGAAGGTACCAGTGAAGAGGGAAAGTCCCTCTAACTTGGTTTACACTAACTGCTGGTTCTTGGTCTCACTAAGACAGCGAGCTCCAACGTTGGATAGGTGAGCTATAACCTATCCAACATAGGTTATAATAACCTATATAGATATTTTCAGGATTTATAGATGCTTGTGTTGAACAGTGCTGATACAAACCCATGAATGAAGCGGTTTTCTATAGAATTTCTTTACTCCACACAATGGCTGAGGAAGAAAGCTCCTGCATTCACTTGAAAACCTGAGCAGTCTAAATACACCGGTATCTCAATCCAGCTCTGTAACGACAACACACGTGACTACACCCAGCTAAGACCAAGTTCTCCCCTTTTCAGAGAAGTGAGGTCTTCCAGGCCAACGTGGAGTTAAACCACTCAGCAGAATAGGAGACAAGGTATGAAGGAAGTATCTGGGCTTTCTTCTTTTAATGTTTTTGTGAGGAGACTGGGAGAATTTGCACAGACTATATATTTTCAGCCTTACATTTTACTGTACTTTAATTCCTTATAGTGTTAATCCAAGATGACTACAGTCCCAGGTTTCTAAGCTTGTTTTTACTGGGTTTAAAAATATTTTAAAATCTAGTTTAGGGCAGTAAATAATCTTGCTATCATGGAAAAAGAAATCAGAACAATCAGATTACTCATTTAGCGAGGCATTACTCAGTGCAAGAAAGCGTGGGAGAATCAAGCTCTTAAAATGAAACTCGCTGGGACTGAGATACAAAAATTAATGCACTTTTATGTATGTAAACGACTTGGTTGAATTATTTCTTTAGGTTCAGGAATCTATAGTCTGCAAAGTGCTGCGCTCTACAGCACAGCCCACAAAAACACTTAAGGATATGAGTAAGTTTCATCATATCAGTAGTTCTAGCAGAGTAAACAGGATGTAAGAGTGGACATTCTCAGACCACATATCCTTTTACCAGTTCCTCATTTCTGACAGCTCCCAGTAATCGACGCTTAGGAGAACCGAGGAAGAATGCAGCAGGTCTAGGAGTGAAGAAGAGTTTCAACAGTCCTATAAATTCCTAAGTGAACTCAAAAGCACCATACGTGAATGCACAGCCTTGGAATCCCAAGAAAAACCATAAAATACTTACCCTTCTGATACTCTGAAGGCCACAGACGTGCCCTGTCTGTGAACTGGAAGTCGTCAGGCTTCCTGTCTGCTGGGGTTGGGTCTTCAGGACCAGTAAAGCCTCCGTGTGCCCCAGTGACACCTCTGGATCTCACACACGAGAGAAATGGTGCTGCCTCTGCTCCTGCTGATGCAGCCCAACAGGGTTTGCCTTTACCACAGCAAGGACACAGCAACTCGGGTGCAACCAGCCACCCAGGTCCTTATCTACAAAGCTGTTTCCCAGTCAGTCGGCACCTGGCCTGGGCTACGGATGGAGTGACCGTCCCCGGGGCAGGACTGCGGTCAGGCCAACCAGCCCCTAATTCCTCAAATTGTTCTCTTCAAAGAATGGCATCATCCTCCTCTTTTTCTCAATCATCAGGACCATCCCCCAGTTGCCGCTGCTATTCAAAGGTGAGGGACAGCGAGGGACAGCAGCCCTCTAGCGCCATCATCCTGCTCACTCAGAACCCCCCAGTACAGTTCAAAGTCCAGCTTTACAGTCCCACAGCAGTCACCAAACTCTTTCCCATCTTTATGAGAAGGAACTTGGGTGCAATATGTTCATTTAATGCAACAAAATGTGGAATGTGGGTGTTTGGGGGGTGTCGTTGGGTTGGTTTTTTTTGTTTTTTGCTGTTGCGATTTGGTTTTGTGATAGAACTTACACATTGCCTGGCGTATAAATACCCCTGTTTATGACACTGATGCCTTAAAATTCAAAGACAAAAATAACGTGGGATATTTTAAAAGACTCCCTCCGCCCTCTCCCCCCCCCCCCCCCAAACTAGCACTCTAATTATAACAGTATCAATCAAGCTGGGAGAACTTGAGAAAAAAAGAAGAACTGGAGTAACAAGCTACACAAAACTAACAAAGCGATGCCACCCTGTGGCTACGACATGAAACTTCTGCTGAAAATGTAGGATGAATTAGGTGTTTTATCTCAAGCCTCTAACTCGATTAAAGCGGATTTCTGCTCAAGAAGCCACTGGCAGTTTTCGGAAGGTCAGTGCCAGTTTAAGAGCACGGGTATTTAGAAAAGACCAAGACAGTCCCCGGTGAAACGATGCTGATTTTGACACCGCTGCGCAGGTTAGCAAGAGGACATCTGGCCCCACTACCTACAAGTGTTTGTCAGGGAAAGAAGAAACGGAAAAGCATCCGTATCTTACGGAGTAAATGACAACAGAACAAAAGAGAAGGGGATCATGATTGAAGAAACAATGTAAAAAAATACAATTAAATAAATCCTAAAGTTTAAAGGAAAACCTACAACCACAAAATGTGTAAGCAATAACTTCTGCAAGAGATAAGTAATAAAACTTCTATCATTTGGTTTTAATGGAAATCACATCCATGAGAACTAAAAACTTGTAATAAAAGTGTAAGCTGTAATAATTTGATTCCAGCTGAGGCTTTTCCTTAAGGGAAAAACAAAACAACGAAAGCCCAGAATACACAACACTAGCAAATATCATTAAAACTTGTATTACAATGGTAGCAGTTCAAAATGCAATCAACTATACAAAGTATGATATTTCAATATCTTTAGAAATAAAGAAGCTACACAAAAGAAGAGTGATGTATGAACTGTGATAGTCATTAAAATATTATAGAATATTTTTATAATAATTTGATCGCTTTCACCCTACTGCAGCCTTCTCCAGGCTGAACAACCCTAACTCTCTCAGCCTGTCCTCACAGCAGAGGGGCTCCAGCCCTCTGAGCATCTTCGTGGCCTCCTCTGGACCTGTTCCAACATGTCCATGTCCTTCCTGTGTTGAGGACTCCAGAGCTGGACACAGTACTCCGGGTGGGGTCTCACCAGAGCCGAGTAGATGGGCAGAATCACCTCCCTCAACCTGCTGGCCACGCTTCTTTTGACGCGTATCAAAAGTCTCAGATTGAAATAGGTAATAGTTGCATCATCTGCCATGATGGAACAATATTACAACTAACTGAAAGTTACAGAGGAGCACTATATGTAACTTCGTACATATACAGCATAGGTGGGATTTTAATATTAGTTAATCTGTGCTAGGATTCAGTTTTTTAATCCAGTCTAACCTTGTCAAAACACAAAACCATCATGTAACTACTAATTGCACGGTGAAAGAGAGAAGTATGTATTATTTGCACAACACTGGCATCTGCTGTTGTCTGACCCATTCACCTAGAGGTGATGCTTGGGTGTTTTCAAAAGAATCAGACCTAACAAACCTAGGGACAAAGATACAGTTTCCATTTCTACTTCTTGGTCGCACCTCTTCAGAAAAGATTCCAAAGAGTTAAACAAGTTGTAGATTGCTGCCGCTTCTTTGTATCTCACAGCCCAGGGTAGCAAATGTAGCATAAATGTCTTACCCATACTCATAAAGGAAAAAAAAAAGGACATCATCTTTCACTTACACCTAAGTAACTTCATTTTTGTGCCCTGTCCCGAGATAGAACACAACTGCATCTTGTCATCAACTGCCCAGAAAGAAGAAGAAAAAGAAAAAGGCTATGGGTTGGCTACAGGTCAGGGTCTAAATGGGTAGGAGACTAAAACGAAAGGAGGGAAAGAGGGTTAGGTGTTGGCTGTATTAAACAAAAGACCTACCAGTCACACCATGGCACTGGTTATATTTGTGTCCTCATCTAAGATACTTTTTTTTTTTTAATTATTAGTAGCGTGTCTGAATCATTTGTGAAATGGCTCACGTTTCTCTTGTAAAACAAACAGGCTTCTGATCTGCAAAACAAATGATTACACAGTGTACGCACAGGACTAAGGTTATTTGTGTAACTACCACGTCTGATCTACCCACCAAGAACACAACACACAACACTGAGGGATGCACGTGATGCATCAATGCTATTGAAGGAGACAACTCAAGGGTAGCTGCTTGTCTTACTGAAGTTCTTCATAATACTGTGTAGTTCTGTTCTAGTGCAGATTGTAGATACTGGAGACTGCCGAAGTCACTTACCACCTTAGACTGTCCTTAATATCTGGTATCTCTGAAACCATACATTTCTAGCATTTACTCACATATTAGGCTTAAAAGAAATTGTTTTATCCTGATCAGATCAGTTGACTTCCTTTTAGACACAAAACTGTGCTTTTTGAGACTTATTTCACCAGCAGTGATCATACAGGCCTCAGAAGAAGTCTCTCATCCACCTGTAAAATCATTACTGTAAGATATTTTCACCCATCGATATTCCGACTCCTCTCCTTCCCTCTGAACACCAGGCAAGCTTTGATTTTAGACACTTTGCACTGAATAGGAGGGGAAGAACATATGATAACAACAAAGCACAGTATAAAAAAAAATTAATAATCCTGCTCAGTTAATAAACCCAACAATTTCTCTGGCTCTCCTACGCAGTCCAAGGAGTATCCAACGTACAGCTCTATGACCAGTGGCAACAGACAAGGCCTTGTGAGTAGGAGTTAATTAGACAAATAATCTTGGAACCTCTCACCCAAAGATTCTTCCCTTCTCATAGTTTTTTTCTGCAGTCAATATAAAGATTTGAAACCAGTCCCCAGTCCTACCTCCCACTGTTCATCTAAGAACTGCAGGCACAGAGCAGGCACTTTCCTCAATAATGAGATTTGAGTCTTTTAGGAGATAAAAGAACACAAGAAGCCGTTTTTCCACACCTTCTGAAGCCAGAGAAGCAAAAGAGCTGGTAACCACTAAAAAAAACCAAACCCATTTCTCACATGTATGATGCACCACCCCAGTACAAGATTTGACACACTGTTCTTTGCCGCTCCTGCCCTGCTCCTCCCAGCCTCTAACCATTCTCTTCCAGCCCTCTTGCTTTTTTCTCCTCCCAGCTCTTCACTCCTCACCAGGTTATCTGTCCTAACGAACAACCACCTTTCAAGGGGCAGGCTAAAGGAAAACAAACAAGAACTTTAAGCTATGAAATCCACGTCATTGTTTACAGAGGACAGCTTTCTAAGAAATACAGCAGTGACTAAATGAGCCAAAAAACCATAGCTATCAACTACTTGGAAACATAAATCATTTGTAAACAACACGTCTCATCTCTCCGGGAGCCTAGAAGCAAGAAAGTATTTTCAGTCTCTCACCCTCAGGAGAGAATGAGGAAAAGCAGATACTTACTTAAAGGTTTTAGTTTGGAAACTATGCTTGACTGAAAAACATTTTTGTTCACTGCTTTGAGCTTCACATAAAACAAAGCCAAGTTTGAAAATTCTTTCCTAAAACTAACATTTAAATGCAGTAACCCACAGATTCTTCCCATTCATAAAACTCATCTTTGTGTTGCAAGACGATTACCACAGGAACAATGTTTTTATCTTCCCTAGGATACCTGGCAGCTGGGAACTGCACCGGAGATCTGCCATCATTCTGACTTAATCTATTGCAGTTTTGAAAAGATAGATAGTTCTGTGGAATTACTGCACACACTGGCTAATACTTTTACTACTGGCTCACCTGACGGACGTAGACTTCTGGCTGGTTGTTGTTTGGTTTGAGGATAGGGACAAGACACATTTTACAGTTGTTCAAAATGAAGACTAGAGTAAGAACTAGTAAACTCCCCCATTTTAACTGGCTACAGAGGGAAACGAACCAGATCCATCAGCCAGACTATGGCAGCACACAGATGGTTGACCTAGTAGTGAAGTGACCCCCCACCCAGACACCCTAAATGTCAGAAAAGCTTTTAAAGTGTCTCTGCAGAGTTATACAAGGTATTACACTAGGGCTGGAAAGGACGGCATCTTGCACTTCGCTGTGGCTGATACATCCCTATTCAGCAACATCTATCACCCCACCCTTTGCTAAAGCATTTACTGTTCTGTTTGCTTAGTTGCAGCGTTCTGAAGTGTAAGAATATCTTGTGTGCTTTCAACAGCACGTCAAACAAAGATGTCCCCACAAGAGACCTAAATCTCTCAGCTTTCATTGCAAGGGCCTTTCAATTTCTTCAAAGAGAAATGGCTAGAGGGGAGGGGAAGAGGCAAAAACTAAAAAGTTACTCAATGCAAAACATACTAATTACAGTTGAGAAGACTGGGAAGCGTGAGTTGCAGACTCCTTTGGGAGTTCAGGGCAAATAATTTGGGAAACAGAGCATTAGCTATGAGCGCCATGAAAATTTATCCCCCCCACCCCCCTCAAATCTGTTCCTTTTTTTCCCCTACAGTCTGAAATTGGCCGCTTAGATCATCATTTTCCTTTCATTGAAGACCACCGTAGTTTTGGCTTACGTATGGTTTGTTTGCAAGATGAAAAGTCTGATGTTTTTATTTTTAAATGTCAGTAATCCTAATATGTATGTGACAATTAAAAAAAGAATATTAACCAGAAATCAGCAAATTCTCTATTTAAAAAAGCCTTCAGGCCTGGCTAATTTTCCTAGTTAGCTCACAAAGAAATTGTTGTGTGTCCAGAATAGATTTACACTCACCTGGAAGCACAAAAGGAGCAACTGATTCTGATCCCACAGAAATGCATCCTAACATAAGCAAAAAGAATTCTGAATTCTGTATCACATAAGGAACACCATGTAAGAGCACAAAGTGGCCCCTTCCAGACAGGCATATCACAACTATGGAAAAGGAGAAAATTGACTCGAAATAATCTACAAATCCTCAAAATATAAAAGTTTATTTAGCTACAATATTAAAAAGTACAATATAAAGATATAAAACATAGAAATTCCAAAATTAATTCACACGCTAAAAGGATTAATTGACCGGCAGTAAGGAGAAGACTTCATGAAAGTTACGGACATCTTAGCCATAAAGGCTATTTCATCAAGTTTCAGACTTGAAATATGGAACAACCATTGCAGAGAACTTGCTCTCCCATATCACCATAACTAAGGGAAAAAAAAAAGAAAACCAAAAGAAACAACGTCAATGTGTCTGCTATTTCTGGAATATAACAAAGAATGTCATCCTAAATGAATGTTCCAAAGAATGCCATTATCAACTGTAACCACGGGACTCCTACACAGCACACTCTTTATATCACAGAACTGTTAACAGTGATGGCAAAAACTTAAGATTACTCCTTGAGAGTGTATTCATTTATCACTGGCCAGCATACTATATTGCTGGTACGAAAATAAAAGGAATTTTTGCCTCCTAGAACATTTAAATGAGAAGCTAAACTAAACTTGCACTAAGACCAATTAGACTACGTTACACAGGCATTTTATTTTCCACATTTCAGACAGCTTTACTGCTGCTAAAGCAACATGAATCATAGAATGGTTAGAGTTGGAAGGGACCTTAAAGATCATCTAGTTCCAACCCCCCTGCCATGGGCAGGGACACAAGAAGAACTCAAGTCCTTCACATGGATGAGCTAAATATCTGTTGTGTCTTAGAATCATAGAATATTTTGGGTTGGAAGGGACCTTAAAGATCATCTAGTTCCAACCCCTCTGCCATGGGCAGGGACACCTCCCACTAGTTGCTCAAAGCCCCATCCAGCCTGGTCTTGAACACCTCCAGGGATGGGGCATCCACAACTTCCTTTCACATCTTCTTATCAGGGCATATATAATTAAAAATTCAAGAGGCACTTACTCGACAGTGGAGCACAGGGAGCAGGTAACTGTGTTACAGCAGCCGCAGAGCCTGCTGCAGTTCTGACAGACAAACCGCTCGCACTGCGTACAGGCTTCCTTCACATCGGCGGTTCTGACACACGAGGAGCAAGCCTTGGAAACTCCCACGGGTGGAGCCGCTAGGAAAAGAGGCGATTAAGAAGAAAGGCACTTTATAGCAATAAAAAAACCAAACACCAGCGAAAGCACCTGGAAGCTCTGAGAAGCACCGAGCATTGTACCCCCCACCCGGCATTACGGCTACAGGCTGGCAGAGCTGCTGACAGGTGTGCTGGTTCTTTTTCCATTCAATGGCAAGACCACTACGAGAGCATCAAGCATGTCACAGTTTGTAAACCCCTCAGTGAAGCCCTAATCTAACACATCCTTTAAAAAACAAGGAAAATAAGGAAGAACTACGGAAGGAGACACACACACACACACGCCCCCATCATGTGCCAGGGAGCCGGGCAGTGCCCGGACACCGGCGGGGCTACTCACCCTTCCCGGTGGCGACGGGCCGCCTCAGCAGCTTCCCGTCGTGGCCGATGAGCAGCTGCCCGCTCCAGCGGCGACCGGCGCCGCTCTCCTGGGCCTCCCCGCCGGCCTCCGGCGAGCGGCTGACGGCGCAGGTGGCGGCGGGGCTGGCGGGCCAGGCGCCCTCCATGTACGCCTGGGCCCCCCTGAAGAGCAGCCGCCGGGTCCTCTCTGCCGGGAGGAGGGAAGAGTTAAGGGCGGCTTTTCCCCCCACCTCTCACCCCCCGCCGCCAGGCCCCGAGCGGCCCTATGGAGGCAGAGGCGGCTGCGGGGGAACAGGCCGGGGCGGCGGCGGTGCCGCTACTTCCACTTCCCCCTCCCCTCACGCCTCTCCCACCCTCCGCCCCCTCACCGAAGATCTCCCGGCGGTACTCCTCGCCCCGCACGCCGCGGCTCAGCTCCCGCAGCCCTACGCGGGTTTTCAGCTGGAGCGGGGCCGCCTCCCCGAAGGGGCAGGAGCGCTTCGGCATGGCGGGCCCGGCCAGGCCCGGCGCCGCCTCCAACTCCCGCCCGGGGAAGAGGCGTGAGGCGATGGGCGGGGCGGGCCCGCCATGGCGGCGGTGCCGCAGGCCCGGCCCCGGCCAACCCGGCCCTCCCCTCCCCTCGCCTCCTCACGCTGAGGTATTTCTGAACCGAGACCCCCTCGGTTCTCGTCGCAGGGGACCGGTCGCTTCGTCTGAGGTAGAATCTGGCCGCCCAGCCCCGCCGCTCCTCAGGCGTCCCGGCGGCTGGAAGTGGTCGGTCCCCTCCGGGCCTTCGGTCCTTGGTTCTTCAGAACCCGGCAGGGAAAAGCCAAGCGAGGTTTTGAAACTCGGCTTTGTCAATAAACCCTCTTTCCCCATCAACCTTTTCCGACTCGTCTTCCTAACAGTCCCAAGGGCTGGTTACCCTTGTGTTCGGGCTGAGGTAGTTCTTCCTAAAACTTAAATGTTTTAGCTGTCTCAATGCTGTAGGAGCAACAAAAATGTGAGCAAGTGCAAGAATTCTTTTTTTTTTTTTTTTTTTTTAAAACCAACAAGGAAGTTGGAGGACGTCCGTCAGGCCAGGGGAGCTCACAAGACGGGGTTCAGCAGTGATGGCGCCCAGTGGGGTTTCAGGGACTCCCCCTTGGTTTCAGGTAAATCACAAGGCTCCCTGAGACCTTCTGCTGTTATTATGTGACAGAGAATTACTACAATTAATTTCCTGTTTATATGTAAACTGTCAAGAGCAGTCTAGGCATCGTTTCATGGATTAAAAGACTCAGGGTCAATTCCAAGTAGCAATAGGTCAGGTTACTATGTATTTTTTGAAAATACTTTGTTTTTGTCAGGGCAAACGACCCTTAAAACCAGTGTTGGTGTTCCTGGCACAATGTTTTGTGTCATTTGAAGAACATGATCTGTCAGGACAGTTGTATTCCTTCCAGAGACGTTTCCGAATTGAAACCTTCACCTTCACGTGTGCTAGGATTCTGGACAAAATCACGATCAAGTACAGGAGTGATTTTTCCATCAATGAATACCAAAACCTTCTTTTCACTGGCTGCTGAACTGCCACTGGTTTGCAGGTACAACCACGCTGATTTAATACAAGTTAATATGATTATTTTTTTCTATAGAGCAGATCATCCCAGCCTTGTGGTCTGTGGAGTGGAAGCTATGGTTGTAATACACAGTAATTCACAAAAATCCCTTCGGAGCTGCAAAGTCTGGCTCCTGCCACACTTTCTTTAGCTGTGAAGTTTTCTACTTTGGCTTTTTCCGCATGTACTTGAAACGGATGCTTAAAGATGCTCAGCAGACAATTTTCCACTGAACACCAAAAACTCATGGTCTTTTCTTTCTCTTTAAGGAAATTTCTTTGTAAATATTCATTAGATATACACTCTTGACATCCCTGAAGCTGTCTGGGGAATATGGAGCCCCGTCGGGATAGAGGGCAGCAGATCACACACTTTTCATTAAGACGGCATAGGGTAAACGTGAACGGAACTCGATTGTCTGAGAACAGGATGAAATCCAAAGGAAAAAAAAAAAAGTTAAAAGCACTGTTTTGCTTGTCAAGAAGGAGCGCTCAGAAACGCTCATCTCAGAACACGAAGCAGATTTTTAAAGTCAGCAGCGTGTGCTGCCGGTGCTGTCACTAAAGGGTAAATTTAAGGGCGCTTTCCCTGAGGGCCGATTACATTCGACACACACCACCATCACCCCGCTGCAGGGCAGGGGTAGAAATCTTGTCGAAGCTCTGAGTCAGCCTCAGGTGGTGACATCTCTTAATTGCTTGGCAAGCCTCACCCTTGGCAACATCTGTTACGGATCAGTTATTTCCTATTTGTAAGTTATAAAGGCAAAATAATCCTGTTTGATCTGTATCAATGCACCTCGTCATTCTACAGGGAGGGAACTGGTTCCTCTGCCAGTCTGCTGACTTGTTACCTAGTAGAATGGGGTTTTTATTAAAATGGGTGTTTTATTAGCTTCGTAGCAGTAAGCCTTGAGGAAGATCCGCTGATGATTTGGAAGTGGAAGAAAGGCTGAGACCTGATCTGGCAAAGCTGCTGGCATTGAGCATTCATGAAAATTAACACTGCCGATTAGGTAATGAGCCCGTGTGTTACGTTATGCAGCTTCTCAATAGGCAAAAGCGACCCAAACAAGTCCCAAACCACTAATAGTAAGGGTGAAATACGATGATTTCGGTTTATCTTTGAAAATGTGTCTGTGAAAGAAAAAATAAAAAGCCAGCGTTTTTCTTGCTACTTTGCTTCTCCTGTGCCTGTGTGAATACTGCAAATAGCCTGGTTGACAGCTTTGTCACCTAGAGAACAAAGAAAAAATGCATTTCATTTTTTTCCAATCGTTTCCATTTCCAGTAATCAAACTTAACGAGCAAAATGGACTGGACTTGCTGAGTTTGTCTCTCCTGATGTTCTATTTCTACCTGTGAGACAGTCAGGGCAGACTCAGAAGGACCCTGGTCATAGTTCACCTTCATTGCTTTTGGAATTCTAGCACTCAGAAATTTTCTGAGCTGAAATTTCCATCTGGATATTAATGATTACCAGTTGTCAGCAGGCCCACTCTTCATTAATTTGTTCAGTCCCCTTCTTAAAACTGGTACCAATGTTTCATTTCTCATTTTGCCTAGCGAGGTCTACAACTTCACAATACATTATTTAAAAAAAAAAAAGTGCTTCTTCAGGTTTGTTTTCAGTTTGCCAGCTGTTAATTTCATTAGGTGTCTCCTATGTCTGGTTTTATAAAAGATAATGAATAACCATTCCCTATTGACTCTGCCTAACATCCCTGACTGCAAAGCACCCAGCACTCTGTGTATACAACCAAGGGGGGTATTTTTCCCCCCTGTGTGTCACCGTGTACTTAAGTGACACTACCCATTTAGTGCATGTTTGGTATAGTGGGAGCCTAGAAAATACACAGCCGTAGCTCTTCCCAGTTGGCTTTTAGATTTGGCTTTTAACAAGAAGACAGCATCTC
Organism: Numenius arquata; assembly: GCF_964106895.1. Taxonomy (NCBI): domain Eukaryota; kingdom Metazoa; phylum Chordata; class Aves; order Charadriiformes; family Scolopacidae; genus Numenius; species Numenius arquata. The sequence continues at coordinate 4,710,247 of NC_133581.1, forward strand.
CCTTCTTCAGAGTACGTATGAATACTCTGAATTGTCAGAACCTTCCTCAGGTTCACTGATACCGAGTCCTCAGGATCACACCAACCCACCTGTAAAATTCAGCATAAAATTCCTTTTGCACTGAGAACAATTTCATTAAATTCAGACCTGAACTACAAACAGACGTTGCCTACCAGAATGTGTAGATTTAGACTTTAAACATTTCGGTAAGCAATGACAGATTTTAAGATTTTTGTTTCTGGTCCGGCTGTAAGAGAGTTATGACAAACGTTTACCTGTCAGCCAATGCTTCCAACGGCTCCAAAGCATACCTAAAAATAAATAGATAGACGGAAATAAAAATTACAGGCAGCGTAAATCACAGACATCGCAAACTGAGACTGGACGCTTTCTTAAAAGGAAAAAAACTTACAAAACTGGAAAAGAGCACATGGAAGAAAATTCCGCCTCCTATTTTAAGCGGGGTCAGACAAAATACCCGCATTGGCTGGTTTGGTTTCGTGAATCTAGTTATTCATCAGTCTTATTTCTTCCTCTCTATGCCTCGTTTTGCAAGCAACCTTTATCCATTTACTGTAACAAGTGTTCCATTTCAGGAACACGAGGTAGATAAATAGCAACCCAGGAAATTATATTAGCTTTTAAACTGCTCCGAATGCCTAGCAGTAGGTTCCCATAAGCATTAGAGGATCTTAAAAATACATTATCCTTCTCTTTAAACTCTGGAGTTTCCTTAACAATTCCTCTCAGTTTGTACTGATGTAAAAAGAGGTTATTTTGGCCAACTTGAGGGTTCTTTTCTAATGCCTTAATATAAAATGGTGAAAGCAATATTATGGAAGTTCTTCTTAGTAGTTGATGTCGTTGGCCGTGCTGGGGTATCAGGCAGCCCACGCATCCTGTTAGGAGTGACGAACAGCACCGCACCCTGTGCACTGGGTCCCGCTGTGCCCCGCTTGAAGATAAAAAAAACCTCCCTGCTTTTACTGGAATAGCTGAGAGCTGTTTCCTTTCTTCACAGAATCATAGAATGGTTTGGGTTGGAAGGGACCTTAAAGATCATCAAGTTCCAACCCCCCCTGCCCTGGGCAGGGACACCTCCCACTAGACGAGGTTGCTCAAAGCCCCATCCAGCCTGGCCTTGAACACCTCCAGGGATGAGGCAGCCACAGTTTCTCTGGGCAACCTGTTCCAGTGTCTCACCACCCTCACAGTAAGGAATTTCTTCCTAATATCTGATATAAATCTCCCCTCTTTCAGTTTAAAACCATTACCCCTCATCCTATCACTACACTCCTTGATAAAGAGTCCCTCCCCATCTCTCCTGTAGCACCCTTCAGGTACTGGAAGGGGCTATAAGGTCTCCCTGGAGCCTTCTCTTCTCCAGGCTGAACAACCCCAGGTGTCCCAGCCTGTCCTCTCAGGAGAGGGGCTCCAGCCCTCTGGTCACCTTCATGCCCCTCCTCTGACCTGTTCCAACAGGTCCACGTCCTTCTTATGTTGGGGGCCCCAGAGCTGGATGCAGTACTCCAGTGGGGTCTCACCAGAGCAGAGGGGCAGAATCACCTCCCTCGACCTGCTGGCCATGCTTCTTTTGATGCAACCCAGGATATGGTTATCTTTCTGGGCTGCCAGCGCACATTGCCGGCTCAATGTTGAGCTTCTCATCCACCACTTTCTGTACCTTTTATTTTCGTATCGTATTGTAGTACGTCAGCACTAACAAACAACATGTTTACAACTCGGATCAAAGGGCTACACACCGCTCAGACATCCTCCGTTCGCGAGTGCACATCACTTTAGTATGACTCATTAGCACCAGAGTTCATGTCCTCATCTTGATGAGTTGGTTCGCGCATCAAAAGACCTTTGATAAGGCAGTGCTATGCAGGATTAGGGGCTGGCTCTTGAAGTACGCTGCTGTCAAGCCAAGGTCCTGCCACCTTGGCACAGCAGCCGGTGCTCGCTCTTAAATTAGCATGACGTGGTTGAATGTCATGATGTGTCGCTATTCTGCCAGCCATGAGACACACCAGTGCCGCTCCGTGGATCAAAATACTCAAAGGTCCCACTTACACCAGAGGGCACTCTCCAGACTATAAATTAGTATTTGCTGCTGCAAAAATGTTAACGTGCCTGGTTTACAAAGAGGCTGGTTTCTCCAAGGTGTTCTGGGCTTTTTTTGTGGTGGTTGTTCCTGGACTTTCCAGTTGTGTGCCTTCATTTCTGCTGCACGCAGTTCCCTTTTATTTTTGCCTCCTTCTAGGTTCTTTTAATCTTTAATCTTAATTTCTAGAATCTTTTAGTAAAGAAAAAAGGAAATTGAGCTCTGTGAGCGATAACCTAACATGGTGCCATGGCGTTCTGCTTTCTTCCTCTGCAGGCAACAATTTTTTTCATTTAATACTACGTGGTTGTCCTAAGAATTCTTTAAATCTCTGTCCAAATGGTGCCATTCCATTATCCAGCATGGATTTACCTGAGAAAGGGTATGGGAACCTCTGCCCTTTCACTAGTCCCACCTGGTACAAAACATCCCCTCCCTCACATATCATGGGAAGGGCTGGGCAAAACCTCCTTCCCTCTGCACTGCAGCTGCACCAGCCCTGGTTTTGTTATTTTGCTGGGGAAATAAATCATAGAGTGGTTCGGGTTGGAAGTGACCTTAAAGCCCAGCCAGTTCCAACCCCCCTGCCATGGGCAGGGACACCTCCCACTAGACCAGGTTGCTCAAAGCCCCATCCAGCCTGGCCTTGAACCCCTCCAGGGATGGGGCAGCCACAGCTTCTCTGGGCAACCTGGGCCAGGCTCTCACCACCCTCACAGCAAAGAATTTCTTCCTAATATCTGATATAAATCTCCCCTCTTTCAGTTTAAAACTGTTACCCCTCGTCCAGAAAACAGAAGCTGCACAGAGTCAAAGCCAGTCCCTGAAGGTTGCCAGGATAACATGCCACGGCTACAGGGACCAGCAGTAGGGCTAATGTGGAAAATTTCTTAAGTACAGCCTTTTTGGTTGAAACCTGTTTATACTGGGAATTCTTGAGGGTGCTCATTCTGCCTCTTTGCTCTCTGCTGAGCAGCTCCCATGAGCGGTGCGATAGAAGCTATAAAAGTTACGTCCAGTCCTAGGCCTACCATCCAGGCTGCCAATTAATAGAACGAGACTTTTTTGTGCTGCTGGTGTGTTTCCCCTGGATGGACATCATCAATACATTTTGCATAGGGCTCAGACTTCCATCAGGACCAGCTTTGGTATTTTAATTATGTAGTCCGGTGCAAATCAATCTCCAATAGACAAAATGTCTTGTCCCATTTGTAATGCCTTAACGAGCAAACATCCTTTATTTCTTCCACTTGACCTTTTTCATGGACATTAAAAGGCATTATAACTTATTCTATATATTTCTGTTCAGCACGTTCCTGCCATGTATATGCATTCATCTTTTTTCTTTTTTTCTATTTTTTTCTGCATGAGAATTTCACAGACGATATCGGTGTCACACAGTCATATATCTTCTTTTCTTCTATTGTATCTTTTCTGTCTGCAAGGTTTGGAAGCTCTCCAGACTGATGGTGAAGGTGCTCAGCGTGGCCTCTCTTTCTAATTCTGATTCTTTATCGGTACCTTAACTCTAGGAAGGCCTATCCATCCATACAAATGTATCACCACTGAAACTGCTGCAAATATAAAACTGGCATCGAGTAACTGACAATAATGGAGCAGAGTAGCCTGATGTTCCTCCTGGCTCTTCAAAATTCACAGTGTTCGTCCCAGACAGCGGTTGTTCTTTTGGCCAAGTTCAGCATCCAGCACAGGAGCTTCCTGCTGTTTTATTCCAAATTCAGTTCTTCTGGAAAAGTTGGAAATCCTTCTTTTGTCCAGTCCCCCATTTATTTTGCTACGCAACATAGGCCTGTAGAGACGTGCATACTTAAAATCAGTGGACCAAACCCTCAGGAAATAGGTTTGATGCCTAAGTTACCTTTTCCAGTAATCTTCTTTAAAAGCTATAGATAGAAACTTAATGCTGTTTCAGAACAACAAGGCAAACCTTTTGTGAACTTACTCAGTAACTGTCTTCAAATTCTATTTTCTCTCACCTAGACGTGATTATGGCCCCGTTGGTACAGACAGAAACTGTATTCCTGATTTCTGAAAGAATGGGTCTGTGCAATTGCAAGGCAGGAAGAAACGCTTCTAATAATCTTCCAAGTTGGGAGTGGTATCGCATTATCTGAAAATGTAATACCTTTAAAGGTGGCAGGGAAAAATTTATGCTGACAACCAGATGGTTAATAGTCTAGACTCAGTAGTTTGCAAGACTTCGGCAATATTCTCAAGGAAAGGCTCACGAAAAACATGGAGGTAAATTCTAAATGGATTAAAATGCAAAATGAACTTAAAAATAGATGACCCCTGAGTATCTCATATAATAACTGATTTTATGGACAAAGGAAATGCAGTCATTCTAATCTACTTAGACTTCATTAAGCATTTGATATAGAACCATAAAGAGAATAATTAGTTATTAGTTTTGGGATTAGTATAAACTGAACAGAGAACTGGACGAGGGGAGATGGAACAGCTGATGTTCAAGAGCTGCGTCTGCATTAGTGAGCGGTTCAGTCCTACAGGAACAAAGACGCAAAGCGGTTGGTGCTCAATGCTCACGCTGTAGGTGGAGGGTTGGTTCCAACCAGTTCTTGTGAGACCCCGTGGACTGGACTCTGACTGGCATCCAGAGCAGAGCAGGGGCACCGCTGGAGAACAACTCCTGTGTGGTTTGATCCAAAGAGAACTGTTTCTATGCTGGGTGCACTACGTTGTAGTGCAAACCACAGGTGTGGGACAGCGGTAACAGTCACTGTGAGCAGGATGAAGCCACCACAAGGTCACAGCCTCAATGGCTGGAACAACTGAGGCAGAAGAAAATGCGAGTATAAAACGCAAAGTTCAAAATTGGAACGGCACTGCTTATTTTGAAGCAGGGAAGTTGTAATCATAGAACTGACGTACAAGTAACTGTACGGGGACCATAGCAAGGCAGGTTCTTAAAATAAGAATGTCACATCATCTCCCCAATTCTCCTTTTCTTCTTCCCCCATTTACTAAGAACACAAAACTCGCCATTACAATGGACATCAGTGGACATTTAGCATGAATCAGTGGTTCTCCTCACCACCGTGAGTAACAGAAACATGTTTCATAGATTCATAGATTGGTCCAGGCCGGAAGGGACCTCCAAAGGTCATCTAGTCCGACCTCCCCGCAGTCAGCAGGGACACCCCCAACTAGACCAGGTTGCCCAGGGCCTCGTCGAGCTTCACCTTGAATATCTCAAGGGAAGGGGCCTCAACCACCTCCCTGGGCAACCTGTTCCAGTGTTCCACCACCCTCATGGTAAAGAATTTTTTCCTAATATCCAATCTAAATCTCCCCTTCTCCAGCTTAAAACCATTGCCCCTCGTCCTGTCACTGCAGGCCTTTGTAAACAGACCCTCCCCAGCCTTCCTGTAGCCCCCCTCAGGTACTGGAAGGCCGCTATGAGGTCTCCCCGGAGCCTCCTTTTCTCCAAGCTAAACAACCCCAGCTCCCTCAGTCTGTCCTCATAGGAGAGGTGCTCCAGCCCCCTGATCATTTTGGTGGCCCTCCTCTGGACCCGCTCCATCAGGTCCATGTCCTTTCTATATTGAGGGCTCCAGACCTGCACACAGTGCTCCAGGTGAGGTCTCACCAGAGCAGAGTAAAGTGGCAGAATCACCTCTCTGGATCTGCTGGCAACACTTCTTTTGATGCAGCCCAGGATGTGATTGGCCTTTTGGGCTGCGAGAGCACATTGCCTGCTCATGTCCAGCTTCTCGTCAATCAGCACCCCCAAGTCCCTTTCCTCAGGGCTGCTTTCTAACACCTCATCCCCCAGTCTGTATTTATACTGAGGATTGTTTCTTCCCAGGTGCAGAATCCTGCACTTGCTTTTGTTGAACCTCATGAGGTTCATCTGGGCCCACCTCTCCAGCCTGTCCAGGTCCCTCTGAATGACATCCCGTCCCTCCGGTGTATCGACAACACCACACAGCTTGGTGTCATCTGCAAACTTGCTGATGGTGCTCTCAATCCCTCTGTCTATGTCTTTGATAAAAATGTTAAACAGTACTGGTCCCAGGATGGACCCCTGAGGGACACCACTAGTCACTGCACTAGTTTCCTCCACCTCCTGGCCACTACCTCCCTGGTAGAGCGCAACAGGCCATTTGCTTTAGTCTAGATGCAAGCGCACCGTTGGCTCACGTTCACCCTCGCCTCTGCTGTAAACCGCAGCTCCTTCCTAGCGGAGCTACTCCTCAGCCAGATGCTTCCTGGCCTGTACTGGGACACGGGGATCACTGCGCTTCTTCCTGAGCTTCGTGAGCTTCCCTTTGCCCAGCCCTCAAGCTTATCAAGGTCTTTGCCATTTGTTGTAGGCCACTCCTAAATGCAAAACCCACCAAAGGACAGGTTTCCATTCCTGGCAGAACACTGCGCTATTTGAAGAATCTCAATGGAAACACAACTCTAAATACAACCGGCTTGCAACTGGGAGTTACAGGCAAAGTACACTATGAAACACCTTTTTGTGACAGTGACTGGTAATACGCCGCATTAACTAAGTTTGTGGTTTTGTCAGGCTCACCAAAGGTTGAGCTTTGTGACTCCAGCACCCGTCACACAGGACCATCTCCCACTGACAAGCCAGCAGGGCTTCCACACACCTCAGCACCAAACGCCACTTCCACACATTTGAGGAATTAGGCCCAATTAACATTAAAACATTTGTCTGGGGAAGATGAAGATGGGATACTGTCACCTCTGCTGGAAGGGCACGTACAGTTGACTATTTTGTGGTCCTTAAGCAACACGTCTCCCGTGCTTCTGCCCAGGGTATTTTAAGGATTTCAGCAACAACACGAACTGTCTGAAGGGCTCTGCCACTTCTCCAGCACTGTAAAGGTATCCCTGAAACCCAACACTGTTGTCTGAGGCACTATTTACAGGCCTGGAATGTAAACTCTGCCGTATGTTCCCAGACTCTAAAAGGTAACCCCAGTCAAAGGACGGGTACCTTATCTCAACACTGAGAAAACATTCAAATACCAGTGTTATTTTTTTCCCCGACAAAGACATTTCCTCGCCAAAGACATTTTGTAGACAGTGGTAAAATTTGTACTGTTTCCAGCCACTGAGAAATGCAGCTACTGGCCCAAATTCCTTACATTAAAGGAAGCTATGAAGTGTATAAGCTTAAAGATGATCACCTTTCCTGGTTTTGGGTTTTTTTTTGTTTGCTTGGTTTTTTTGTTGGTGGGTTTTTTTTTTTTTCCTTACAGACAATCTGATGGGCAAATATTGAATGCACAATCTCTACTCCAGAAATGTACAGATATTAATAACAAATGAAGGTGTTTTGGAACAACTAATTTCCTGTAAGTATAGGCTTAAAAGGCAAAATCTTTAAATCCTTATTTAGGCTTGACTCCTTTAATGCCTCACTCTATGGCTGACATCTTCATGGATAATTTTTTTCCTTGAAATTTGAGCAATATCTAAGGGTTCAGCCAGCCCCATTCAAGAATGAAAGGTGCTCCTTACCAAAGCTCCGTTGTAATGGAGCTGTGATTTGGGAAGGAAAGAACCCCATGAAGAAAAGAACCTGCCTGAAATGGGCTGCACAGCACCAGTTCGCCCACAGCGTGGATCCCACGCACTACTGGGCAGGCTCCATGCCCCAGGCACCCTCTTTATCATTGGGAACACGGATCTCACAAAGGCACGAAACCAGCACTAACAAAATCACAGAATGATACGGCGTTGGAAGGGACCTCTGGAGATCATCTAGTCCAACCCACCTGCCAAAGCAGGTCCACCCAGAGCAGGTTGCACAGGAATGTGTCCAGGTGGGTTTTGAATGTCTCCAGAGACAGAGAACTCCACCACCTCTCTGGGCAGCCTCTTCCAGGGCTCTGCCACCCTCCAAGTAAGGAAGTTCCTCCTCATGTTTAGGTGGAACTTCTTATGTCCAAGTTTGTGCCCATTTCCTCTTGTCCTGTCCCTGGGCACCACTGAAAAAAGACTGGCCCCATCCTCCTGACACCCACCCTTTAAGTATTTATAAGCATTGATCAGATCCCTCACCCCAGTCTTCTCTTTTCCAGACTAAAAAGACCCAAGTCCCTCAGCCTTTCCTCATCAGAGAGATGTTCTAGTCCCCTCACCATCTTCGTAGCCCTTTGCTGTACCCTCTCCAGCAGTTCCCTGTCCTTATTGAACCGGGGAGCCCAGCACCGGGCACAGTACTCCAGATGGGGCCTCACCAGGGCAGACTAAAGGGGGAAGATGACCTCCCTCAAGCTACTGGCCACACTCTACCTGGTGCACCCCAGGATGCCACTGGCCTTCTCCACCACAAGAACGGCTCACTTAAATTATCAGTCAACAAATCCTCAGGCTACTTCCCTTGATACAGCACCTCTACCACAAACACTGACTTCTTCTAAACATGAGGTGGTTGGAGCTGGGTTTTCTTTCTTGCACGATGCCCAGTTAAAAGGCTGGTGTCAGCTCATCCACCCTTTTTGCAAACATCCAGCGCTTGGACCCAGCTCTGCTAGATACGAAACATTATTGTGAAGGAAGACGGGCCACTTCCACGAGGAATAAGAAGTGGGCTAGAGCTTGACCCCAACCACGGAAAGTGGTACTAGAAAACGGTAGGGCAGAAAAGTCATCTCCACAGGCAAGATGGTCACACTGTTCCCATTTTTACTGGGTTGGGAGGGAGGAAACAAGATAAAAGAAAGGGAATAGGGAGGAAACAATGTAAAGGAAAAGAAAACAAAAAAAAAGAGGAAACAAGTCATAAGACTCAGCTCTCCAGCTGCCAGACAACAGGTGGAACAACAAAAAAAACCACTTTCAGAGACTCCCTTACTTTTAGAGGTTGTTTTTTTGATGTATTTTTGGTATTGCCAGTGTCACATGGAGTTAGATGAAACTGCTTCAAATGCTTCGGCTACCAAAGACCATTCTACATGAATCATAACTGCAAAGGAAACAAAGAAACAGAATTAGCAGAGTAGGTGTTGTGCTGCTCTCGGATATTGCCCCGAACTGGGTACCTGCTGCTGGGTACCTGCTGCCATTTACAGGACAAGTGACTCACCTGCTGCTCCAGACTTCTTCTGTGAAGGCTTCTGAAAGCCCTAACAGAACTTGTTTGAAGCCCTCGAGCATTTTTAAGGTAATAATTACATTATCTGAATCAATATCTACCTTTCCTGCTCAGTTCATAAATGGGAAAGTGTGACAAAGTTTACAGAATACATCAAAAAGGCCAAACACTGAGAATTGCAGATTGAAAGAAAATATCTATTCATTCATTGACACTGCTAGTTATTTTTTAAAATCCATGAAATACTGAACCAGATTTTTCTATGAGGTGTATCGTGTTAAAAAGACGCAGAGAGAAAGACCAAGCACGGTTACTTTGAATTGGTTTTAATACGTCTTTCAGGAGAAAATAAACAGGTGTGAATCCAAAATTCATCTGAAAAAAAATCTGCATAAGGTGTAAGTATAGTTTGCACATTACTATGGAAATGCTTAATTTTCTTTCCTTTTATAAAGTGCATTATGCCAGAACTGTAAGACCATAAATAGCCAAATTAAAAATTACAAAAAGCTTCAAAATCCCATACTGCATGTGTTAGGAAGCGTACACCTGACTACCGAGGCCGTACTGTAAGGGGAAGTGTGAGAAAATATGTCAAATACATTAATGTGCCTGAGTGAACCAGTAATTGCTACTTTTAAAAAACTATAATCTCTACCAGGAAATAATGCCATTTTTGGTAGATGTTTACCCTTATTCTTCCACCCCAATATCTAACAGGATGATGCATCAACCGGTTTTAATAATTATTATTGCATTTGGCTGGGGAGAAAGAAGAAATTAAATTCATCACAGTGATTGTTATTAAAATGAAATTCCAAACAATACAAAATAATACACATGGGAAACAGCCAAAATGAAAGCAAATTTACATAAAGACATTCTTATTAAGCATTGTGTCACTCCACAGATTAAAGAGCTTCTCGATAAAAAACTGGACTTACTCACATTTAACTCGATGTCAACACACGTGAAATTCAAGAGTAGAATTTTCATTTTAAAAATCCATGCTATGAAGGAAATGCATGATATTATTTTTACAGTAACAGAGTAAGTCGGGGATAATTGCCAATTATATCACGCCCATTGACAACATTACTGGCTTTTTGACAAATGCAGAGACAGGCAAAGGGGACTTAATAGAAAGATTAGAAGACAACTTAACAGAAGACTTAATAGAAAAATTACTTCATGGGAAATAAAAAGATTAGGTGAACAAGAAAAAGTAATCCTGTGAAAATTAAGCTATAGAACCCAATTTTTTCAATATACCAAATACTTCATTTAGAGTTGACCATTTAATCCAGTTATTCGAGTGGCTTGTTAGTGATTGTGGACTTTGCCTATAAATCAACCAAAGCTTAAATATAGTGGCCACCCCCTAAAACAAATGCACTGATGAAGCTTGGACCAAGAAAGGAATGGGTCTAGATCGTCCAGTAGGCAAATGTCACAGGGTTAAGCCATGCGAAAACAAAACTTAAGTGCTGTCTCTCCAAGCACCTTTACGCTTAAATTACCTCATATAAATGAGATATTTCACAGAGCTTGTAATAATTAGCACTTACCAAGCACCTTTCAGAAGTGCTTCGCAAACATTAAATAAGGTTAGAAATCTCATTGCTCTTTTCATTAGAGCACCCATAAACGTGACGAGGAGAGCTTCCTCAGCAATGTCAGAGCAAGGACTGCACCGCTCGACCCACGCACCTCCAAAAAAACCGTAGAAGAACCAAGGAAGTATCCCTAATTGCCATTATACAGAATGAGAAAGAGCAGCAGGGAGATTCAACCACTTGTCAAAGATTGACAAAGGAGTTGTAGCTGGATTAAGGATTCACAGCTTTGGGCTCTTTTGCTTTTTTTAAGAGATAAAGGGTATTTGCTCATAGCATAAAGCCACACTCTTTGATGAACCGGCACATGAAGAGACTGCACTGGAGGTGGAGGGTGTAAGAATTCTGCCTTACAAGCAGCAATACATCCCTAAACAGTTAAATTTAGCGCTTGCTCTGTGCATGAACCGCTACTTTCGTAATTCCTTCTTGACACAAATGGGTTTGAACATTTACTGTTATTTAACATCGAGTGAGAAAAGACAAAGGGGATGAGTGTGACACATGATACTCCAGAGAGATTTGTCTTTTTCCCCCATCTCTGATGCAAAGAATATCATCGTTTCCTATCCTTGGAGTTACCGCCTCAGAAAAGGGCTATTTTCACACCCTAGATAATGGCATTACTGGGGTTGTGATGCCATTTCCACAGCTCCTGGGAATGATATAAATATATTGTTGTAACTCTGAGACGTATTAGAAAAGGAACATTTACTTGGAAAATTCCACAATTAGGGACTAACTCTTTTTCTAGTGTATTCTTTTTACTCTACAAAAAAAAAGTAGGCCATATATATTTTTTTTTTTTTTCTGAGAGCTCTTGAAGGACAACCATTATAAATTAGAAGATCCACAAAGAAATCCAAGGATATTCTTTGAAGATTCATGGTTTCTACATGTCCCAACCCTGGCTGCCACATGTCATCCCCTTCTATAAATAGACATTACACTTTGCTGAGGAAGGTCAAAACGGGTGAGGGGTGTAATACTGCAGCAGTCATCGTTAAGTCACGCATTGATTTATTCTTGGAAACCTGGGAGCTGTGGAAGCAAGGGTGCCTCACAGAGCTGCAAGTCCAACGTTCCTCAACAGGTAATTACAGTAAAACTTTGGAAATGACAATCACCACATCAGCAGGAAGAAACGTCTGGGGTTCACCGAGAGAACACAGCGTGGTGTCTCAGCTCCGCTCCCCCTGGGTGTTCTGGACCCTGAGGACTCTCTTCCTTCCTCCTTCACCCACTCCTTCCCCGCTGCATAAAATACTGCGAATCCGACCGTTCCCACAGGGGTTGTCTGCTACTGCACAGGGTATTGGAAAGAATTATTAGACAGGTCAACTTTCTCCAGTTTGGGCCCTCTACAGATGTCATCTCAGCTACTAGAATAGGTTCTGTGATAAAAATACTTTAGCTGCTCTCCATTCATTTCAATGGGCTATTAAAAAATAATTATATAAAAAAATATAGATAATTGTGTTTGCTTTGCACAGTCAAAAATACCTTACCTAACTTTAGGTGTGGTTTAGAAACTGAATTCTGTATATTCTCACCAATTTAAGTCCACGGTATCCATCTTATTACTGCCAACGCAGACACACAGATATTGTAACATTTAAAGTTGAAGAACAAAATCCAAGCTTCACAATTCTAAAATTACCCAGTAACTACTGGAAAAGGCTTAATACTGGTTTCAGCAAGATGGAATAACTCTATATGAACGTCAAATAATTTCAAATAGTAACACGGATCAAATTTTAAAAAAATATTTTTCCTTATTTTGTTAAGAATACTTTTTAGATTTATTTTTTTTTTATGGTGGCCATCAAGGAAATTTTACACTGAATTTACTGAGAACTTAAAGATAAATAAAATGTTACAATACAGAATATATGTTTTGTTTCTATTCAATTCCTAGAAGAACGTGTTGGTTTTGAATAGCATCTCCATTTAAAGAGGAAGCAGTAAGGAACAGATGAACACTACATTGTGCTTCTCATCACTGAAGTTCTTCATTTGTTTAAAACAGCTGGATCATCGACTCTCTGGATTTTCCAACTCCGACCCATTTAACTAGAGAGGAAAACACATCTATTAGAACAAAGCGAGGATAAATATTATAATCAATGAATTGCATGAACTTTCAGCTTTCATCATGCTTCACTACAAACAGGCCAACTTTGTGCTGGAACACAACGCTAGCAAGTTTTTCTGTCAAAAATCACTGTACTCCTGCTGCGTTACGAGACCAGAAGTGCGATATATTGAAGTTTGAAGGCATGAAATAATTATACCATAAACACAAAGCAGATGGAAGGCCTAAAAAAAGGTCAAGTGTGTTTGTTGCAGGTTTAACTGTCTCTATCTGGAGTGACATGATATCTAGCTCGATCCCTGCAGAGAGGAAGTGAGAGCTCTACCAGACTGTGAAGTTTTCCTGATGTGGACCAGGAGACAGTGATGCACACATGCTACAATATTGTTAAATGTAAGGCTGCAATTAGAAACCCCAAATACCATATTGTAGTTGTTCCACTACAATTTTTATTGCCCGTGGATATCATAGAACTGACAGTAGGTAGGTCTCCTTCTGCCAAACCCACCAAGCACCCTGCCTTCACACTGAGAACCAGAGAAAGAAAATAAATAAGGGGAGTTTTATTTCAATATCCCATCACCTCCATCTGTGTCCATGACCACACACAGGCCACTTGCTGAGTTTCAGGCTCTGCTATCAGATACTTCCTAATCCATGAACAATACCAGAATTCCTATAGTTGAAACTACCTCACGCTCCCCATATGGGAACTTTGAGGTGCTTTATGGGAAACAAAAATCACACATGCCAGTGTGTTTGCCAGTGTCTTTGTTACTGTGGAAATTCATAGAATGGTTTGGGTTGGAAGGGATCTTAAAGATCATTGAGTTCCAATGCCCCTGCCCTGGGCAGGGACACCTCTCACTAGACCAGGTTGCTCAAAGCCCCATCCAGCCTGGTCTTGAACACCTCCAGGGATGGGGCAGCCACAACTTCGCTGGGAAACCTGGGCCAGTGTCTCACCACCCTCACAGTAAAGAATTTCTTCCTAATATCTGATCTAAATCTCCCCTCTTTCAGTTTAAAACTGTTATCCCTTGTTCTGTCACTCCACTCCCTGATAAAGAGTCCCTCCCCATCTCTCCTATAGCCCCCTTCAGGTACTGGAAGGGGCTATAAGGTCTCCCTGGAGTCTTCTCCAGGCTGAACAAACCCCACCAGAGAGGAGTAGAAGGGTAGAATCATCTCCCTCCACCTGCTGGCCATGCTGCTTTTGATGCAGCCCTCTTTTGAAATTCCCTTCCAAACTCCACCACTCGTGCCATACCTAGCTCTTGGCACCTGTAGAGCTCTAGCAGTTAGATTTGAAGAAAACTAGATGGTGCAGGAAGTAAAGGGAAAGGGAGAGATTAGTAAAGGGAGGACACCTGATTTACCATGCACTGAAGCATGGTGCAGAGATCCCAAAAGTTTTCAAATGACAGAAGGCACAGTTTAACAAGAACAATAAAGGTTTCTCTTTCCTCTGGTGAAATCCTTGTCAGCAGCAGCTTGGAGTGCTCTCCAATGGCCCAGACCTGCCCACGGAACACCACCCTCTGCTGCCATTTACCATCACCAGCCCAACCACGGGTGCCTTCATTGCCTCCCGCCCAAATCAAGCCACTCCCCAACTAAGAAACTGAGCGCTTCTATATAGGTGTTCCCTATCTGCTGTGGCATCCTGTGGTCTACAGAAAGATTTACCTGGCACTCCAACGTGGTTCTCCACACATCGGATGTAATTCTGGGCCTTGGGTGGGAGGTCCTCCCATTTCCGTGCACTAGTTGTGTCAGTCTTCCACCCAGGCATTGTTTCGTACTCTACTTCCACCTTCTGTAGTATCTCCTGATTAGCTGTGGGAGAATAATTTTTAATCACAGTTGATTTTAGCTGCTCCACCTTAAAAGAGCACACCTATGGTTCTCAATCAACAATCTTCTGACAACACTTAAAATCTGATAGATGAAAAAACCAGTATTTCTACAGGTTGGTTCACTCATTCATTCTTAATTTAGATTAAGTTGTTACTTTGGAAGATAACTCCAATTCAAGAGGATCCAGGAACCCAGTTTCCTCGTCTAAAAACTGTACATTGTCAGAAGACTACAGTATTATTTTTAAGGAAACAAATTATTTGAAGTTTACAGTAGTTCCACTTTATGGTTCAGATTTGCACATAAAAAAAAAAAAAAGAAGTCTTCCTGTAGACAAAACACTACTGCCTCAGCCTTTTTTATCTTTGTGGAACAGGGTTAAATCAGGCTTGATAAGAACTTGGATGTCTGCAAGTATTTCTCCACTGGAATTCCCACTGTGCCCACATTACTATCAACGGTGGGAAATCTGGTTGCTGCCAGCCCTCCCCGTGCCTCCAGAATCCCCCATCTCAATGGAACAAACCCCTCATTTTGGCACAGACCATCACAGGTGTCTTGAAAACATAATTAATGTCAGAAAATTACATATTATTACATCTTAAAAGTTTTAAGATCAATCCTATTGAGAGGCAACATACATTTTTATTAACCGCAATGTTGTTGCTGTTAATTAGAGTTATAAGATGGTAGTCCATGAGCGCTTTATGCTGCTCGTATCAGTGTCACTACTGCACAACTTAAGCACTGCTTTTACTTTACTTCATTAAAGGCTGTTGCCAACAACACAGTTATTGACTTGAGTCTTGCTGACTTTCAGATCCCTGGTTTTGCCAATAAATAAAGATAATAAATCTAATGGGACAAGACACGGAGGCTCTAACACAAGATTTCTCATTTGCTTCTTGTCACCATACCTAGAGATGGAAGGCAAATGGAAAATGCTAACATACCAACACAGCAGTCTTCATACCGATACTGCAGGTTGGCAAATTTCTACAGAAGTTCTAGCAAAAAAGAAATCAAGCCTGATGTTAAAAAGCAGCCTTTCCCAACAGGTACGACTTAACAGGCAGGAAAGAAAAAACCAAACTTAACTATTTAGCAACATACCTGGAAAATACGGAATTCTTTTTCCACCCAATTTGTAAGCCACGCCAATTTTAATCTCATCAAGGACATCAAGAATATCCAGTTTTGTTAATGCCAAACTGTATAGAAAAACATTGGTTAGTTACACACATTATGAATCTTCTCTTTAATACTTTCCACCTGTTTTCTTTTTAATTTTCTTTATAGTTTTATATTCACAAATCCAGCTCAGGCAACCCAGCAGGCAGAAATACATAAATATATTGAACTATGAACACTGGTAATTTAATTCACGCCTCTGGGATGAGCACATGACTGAGTTACTCAGACACTTCCAAACGCTTGGCTGCTCGTACAGGTGCAGAGCGTTCGGTTCAGCATGTGAAAATGCAAAGTGGCTCTTGCTGGACTTGGTTCGGGTGTGTATGACAGCACGGCACCTTCCATCACTTCTAGTGATTATTTCTGCTGGTTCACAACAACTCTCAGACAGGCTTATTTACTAAATCATAATTTTAAAACAGACTGGCATAATCTGCCTACTGAAGATCACATATACAGTTCAGTAGGAAGATCCCAGCCTGCCTTTCAGTGCGTGGGCTGTGCTACCAGGGTTGTCAGTTTAACGAACCTTTTTGATCCTGTGAAAGAACACAATGGAACACAAAATGGAACCTCAAGAATCACAGAATGCTATGGGGTTGGAAGGGATCTCTGGAGATCATCTAGTCCAACCCACCTGCCAAAGCAGGTCCACCTAGAACAGGTTGCACAGGAATGTGTCCAGGTGGGTTTTAAATGTCTCCAGAGACAGAGAACTCCACCACCTCTCTGGGCAGCCTCTTCCAGGGCTCTGCCACCCTCGAAGGAAAGAAGTTCCTCCTCATGTTTAGGTGGAACTTCTTATGTCCAAGTTTGTGCCCATTTCCTCTTGTCCTGTCCCTGGGCACCACTAAAAAAAGACCGGCCCCATCCTCCTGACACTCTCCCTTTAAGTATTTCTAGGCATTGATCAGATCCCCCCCTCAGTCTTCTCTTTTCCAGACTAAAAAGACACAAGTCCCTCAGCCTTTCCTCGTAAGAGAGGTGTTCTAGTCCCCTCATCATCTTTGTAGCCCTAAGACGACACCATAACATTCACTGATCAGAATAAAACTGCATTTTAAAACTAGTCAAATTCTCCAGAAATGATATGCCAGGCATTCCTTGGTAAAAATACAAGTAACTAAGGATTTAGACAGGTCTGTGGATTATAGCTCGTGCTGTACATGCTCAGTAAGCAAACGATGAATGCAATGATTAAATGAAAAGACCTTTTGGGGAAAGAATCAGCACAGAGACAGTTCTTCAACTTTTTGGAAGTTTTTGTCTTCCTATGTTTTTTCACTGTCAGTTACCAGAGATGACATAGTTCTGATGATAGAAGTGCAGTAACTGTATAGAACTGAAATGGAAGGAAACACAACACCTTCCTAATACCATTCCCACATAAACTAGACCTGTGTAAGTTAAAGCAAAACATAAACCCAAGTAAAAAAAAAAAAATATTTTAAAACTCCTTCTGATAAATTAATGAACAAAGATCATTGTTCCTTTGTAACGTTAGTAGCATAAACAATATTAAGTCTCAGTTTATAAAACATTAAAATTCCCAGGGTCACGTGTTTGCATACGAACAGATTTGCCTGAATGCATGAACAAAACTGTAATGAAACGTTTCCAATTTTTTCTGAAAATGTAGATTGGTAACTAGTTATAAATGAATGGCTTGTGATAGTTACTAGCGTTTTAGGACGAGACATACACCAGCTTGATGGCATTATGCTCTCAAACAGTTCCTTTAAATGGCCACTTTTCCTTAAAAATGTCAATTTAAGATATATTTTGAATTACAAAATAATTTATCAACCAAGTCAGTCACTCAGTCCCAATGAAAATAAAACTCAACCCATTAAAAGCAGCATTTATAATACAATATTAGACTACACCTTTGTAAATAACTGAACCTGTCAGGACCGGAATGAGAGCTGTGCCAGCTGCTGTACACTTTGTGTCATCACACTTACTTCACTGAAAGAGGTAGCAGTTCTGAATGATGCAGATTTGGTTCTACAACTACAATCCACCAGAGCCAACCAAAGATCAAAACCAGATGGTTTTAGATTACAACATAAGACAGTATGAAAGCCCTGGGTCAGGAACACTAGAGCAAACTGGTAGAAAACCGATACATTGATCCAATCTACATTGGCCATCTGATGTAAGCAAGTGAAAACATATATGAAAAAAAAAAAAAAAATCACTGCTATGATGTTGTAAAAAATCACTTGATTTGGAAAAAAAAAAAGTCAAAGGAATTAAATTATTATTAGCGTTAAGACAATTCTCAGTTGCCCACTGTGAAATATTTTACTGCTTAAAATGTAACACTTTACTGGACTTATATTAATGTTACCTACATATTTATTCTGCGAAGCACAAAATTATCACTTCCAAATGTAGCGCAAAATCTGTGATGCTTACGCAGTGAATCCGTTGATCATATGAGCATATTTCAAAATGACAAGATCTAACCAGCCACAGCGTCTCTTTCTGCCTGTAGTTACTCCCCATTCGTGGCCACGGGACTGTAAAAGATCTCCAATTTCCTAGAAGACGACAGAAAGAATGCTAATGGCATTTCACTGACAAATAGCAGGAAAACCAAATCTAAACAAATATAGACAAATAGCAGGAAAAATATAGTTGTTCAACTCCAAGGCTTTTTTGTAGGAAGAAAAGAATTGAGTTTTTATTACGAGGGGACTTCGGTGGACAGTAAAGCCCCTCACACACAGGATTTCTGCATTTCAATCACTAGCATTTCCAGGACACTTCTTTAATATGACTATTTCGTGTTACAAGGAGAC
The DNA here is from genome assembly GCF_964106895.1 of Numenius arquata. Classification (NCBI taxonomy): domain Eukaryota; kingdom Metazoa; phylum Chordata; class Aves; order Charadriiformes; family Scolopacidae; genus Numenius; species Numenius arquata. Next base: position 4,729,028 of record NC_133581.1, read on the forward strand.
ACCTTTCTTCCTTCTTTATCTGATAGGAAGATTTCCTTGACAATTCAGCCCTGTTTTAATGTTGTTTGCATTTCCTTTCTTTGCCTGATCTTTTGGTATCTATTGTTTCGGGGGGGGGTGAGACTGTAACTGCTTGGGACAACACCAACGCTCACACAACGTGTAGGTCAGACTCCTTGACCGTGCCAAGGAGGTCACAGCCAAGGTTCTTCCACTGTATGAGACTGCTAACTGTTCCCTTCAATCTGCCAGTGTTTATAATGTGTTAAAAATGAAGAAGAAATACTTTACGCTCATGATTCATAAAGTTAAAGGAAATCACCAATTCATTTGAGCCATTAGAGAAAGGATTTTAGTGACTAAATCCTTAGATTAGATTCGGATCACTGACCTAGAGTTTGCTGTGTGTATAGCTCAATCAATACCCCAAGCTTTCTAGTTTCTTGATAATGAGAATACAATAGACAGTTTAAAAGAATCAAAATCTCTCCCCTTCTTTTTATTGCTCAGTTGGTGCGTGACTGGCTGATGCACACACCACATTTATTCTATAAATCGCCCAGAACACGGGCTGTTAAGCACAGAAGTTGTATCTTGTCATTTAAGCTTTCCTGCAATGCACAGTCTCCAACAAACTCTTGTCACTGAAATGCACCTATTACCTAAAATGATGAAATCTGTTTTCACATCATTCGTTACAACAGAAGTGTGGTCACTGTAATGTAAGATCATTGCTTGTGTTTCACTTCTATGAAGGAAAATACCTGAAGTTTATAATGTAATTCTCCTCTCTCTGAGAGCGTGATGGTTTGGCATTATTATTACGGTGTTTATTTATCCCTGGTATACCCTTACCCCATTCCATTGACCTTGTTTTTTGGCAACCACATATACTGCATTTTGTAACATTAAACCTACGTTGATCTGCTCGGTGGGGAAGGCTCCGATTCCCACCCGAGTAGTGTACGCCTTCACCACACCGTACACATCGCCAACGTGCTGGGGAGGAATCCCGAGTCCAGTGCAGACACCGCCTACGGTGCAGTTCGATGAAGTCACGAAAGGATACGTGCCTGTCAGAAACACACAACAGCATGACCCTCTTTCAGCAACAACAAGAAACAAAAACTGATTTTCCTTTATGAGTGGAAAGAAGATTTTTCACCTGTATGTTTGGCTTTAAAAGCTAAATGAAACAGCAGCTGAAGAGCAGGGCAAATTCTTCTTACTACATGTCCCCGTTTTGCTTTTAAGAGAACACATTAAGCTGCTCTTCCCCAAATTGCTTTCTTCTGTAGTGAGTAAGATCCACAGAAATCCCCCCAAAATGAAGGGGTTTTTCCACTCAAATAGCTGACTTATCTTGGCAATTTGCATAAGTGTACTATTAACGAGCATGACAAGTAAATACTACTTTCTTATACTTTACGAGGTATCGAGGATGTGTGATCTGTTCCAACCCGTAAGCTTTTCTGCATTCACCCTTTGCAACTTCCACTGAGGATTGCCCACAAGGGAGAAATTTAAAAGCATCTCAATACCACTGCCATTAGGCATGGGATCTATTACAGGATGCTGCTGCTGCTGCTGAGTAAAGCTTTTTTCACTGTCATATGTCTCACAAAGCGTTTCCACAACGTTCACGGAAAGCCTGGTGCAAAGTTCACAGTCTGACATTCCCAGAGCTCTGCACAAGCAGCTCAGACTCTGCAGCAAATTTTTTAAGCCTTCAGAGCTCATTCATGATCTCTACACCGTGACTCTGGATTGAAGCGTCTCTCCAGCTCTTTGTTTCATCTTCACAGAGTGTTGAGTAGTTTAATTAGACTTTTGGTACGAGAGCAGAGCAGAGATCAAGTGAAGAAGCCAGACTTACAGGTTATCCGCACCAGCTTAATCTTCCCTCCCCTGCAGAGGAATTATTTCAGCAGCACTGCAGTGGGTCCCTGGAACGTATGGCAACACGCACACACATTTTGAAGTAATAAAGACAAGAATATCTGGAGTGATATTTCAACTCCACTGGAATAAACTTCAGTAAAAAGCAATATTTAAACCCTAAGAACAATCCTGTTAATGGTACGATCTCTGGCTTACTGTGCTTTACTTTTGGAAGATCTGTTCCTATGAAAGGAAAGACTATTTCGTTTTTCTATTTTCCTGCTGTTTATAAAGCTAATATAAACACAAATCAAAATAAAGTTAATCAAAGTTAAACTAACCTCTTCGGAGTTCAACTGAGTTTAGAACTTAACTTACCAAAGTCGATATCAAGCAACGCTGCATTGGCTCCTTCAACTAAAATCTTCTTTGGGGAGCCATGAAGAGCTTCATACATAAAATACACGCCATCTCGAACCATGGGTCTTATTTTTTCAGCGTATCCCTGCAAATTTAAGTAGAACTGTCAGCTTCCCCAGAGAATGGCTGGAAGCAGGGAACACTGTGTTCACTTTCAAAACACGAAACACATAGATAACACCTAATACACCAGCTTCAATAACTCTGTTTTACCTGAAAAATCCAACCATTAGCTTATCTTCTATTGAAAACAAGTCAATGTATTCAAACACTCACATAAGAAAACATGACTTGTTATGGCATTAGAATACCATGATTTCTGTACCATTTCTATTCACAGAGATGTTGTATACCTACCTCATTTTGTTGACTTAGTCTCTATATAGTGTGTCTATAGTCTAGACACACTGACAGTAGGACTTAGAAATAGTGCAAGCTCCAAAAGAAAAACAAAAATCCCTACAACAAATATTAAAAAAATATCTTTAAAGGAAGGGCATCAGCTCTGAACAAATACCAGACAAAACCTGGGAAAGATAAGGGATTTTTTTAGCATCCTCTTTTCTTACATATTCATGAAAGAAGATGTTTTACCAGTGGCTCTTCTGAATTTATTTATAAAAAGACATTTTTCTTACAATACCAGGATCTTGAAACACAGCTTCCACAAACAATTCTTCAGTAAGCATGGAAGCCTCTCAGATAGCCTAGCTCAGGCATGGCTGGAGGCTGCTAACTGCATGTGTCACCCTGTGATCTCTCGGCTACTTTAGTAGAGAAGTTATTTTGTAAAATAATTTTTTGTAAAATAACTATTTAAAAAAAAATTTGAAAAAAAGTATTATAGGAGAATTAACTCATCCACAAAATTTATATTAATACCCACAATAAAAGAACATTCTATTACAAAGCATAGCTACTGCTTATTAAATGGCTTTATAATAATGAAGATATGCATTTTTAATTTTAAATAATGAATAAGAAAGTAGTAGTCCTGGTATGATTTTTTTTTTTAATTAAAATAAATATTACTGTTTTCTTCTATACTTTCCTTGAAATTGAACAAATATTTTAAGTGTTAAATCCTTACCTTTAGCTTTTTCAATTGTCCTTCTATATCTATTTCCAATGTGGGAAACATTGACTTGTATTGTTGTGCCAGATTTTTAAATCTGTAAAATATTGAAATCATAACTATGAAGAACACTTTTTGAGTTCGTAGAGCCTTTGGCAAGAAGAACATAACTTCTGTTATACACAGTATATAAAGAGAGCTATAGGGAGAAAATGCCCAGAACTTCAATACCTCAACTAGTGCATTTCCCAATGTACAAAATTTCATTTTAAATTATGAGAAACTCTGTGAAGTACAGGAAATACACACACACATTCTTTCCAGTTTTTCTTTCACCTCCTACACAATTTATATACAAAATTCAGACATATTTAAAAACATCTCCTTAAAAGCAAATCTGTCAGTGAAAAGGTATCACTCTTTTTAAAATAATATTTAGAAATTAAAATAGTTGTACCTTGAAGAAAATTCATCAAAGTCAGAAAGGAGGTCACAAATTCGAAGGCCTGTTCGTGCAGCTTTGGAAGAATATGTTGGTCCAATCCCCTTCTTTGTTGTGCCAATACTAATTAAAAAGAACCCCCCCCCCCAACATGTATATGTATAATATTCTTTAGCATAAATTTAGCATGATAAGCAAAAATACACTTTATGCTAAGTAATTTTATTACAGCTCTTCAATATACCATATACCGGGAGGAGTTCCAAGACATTAGAAAAATGACTAAAGTTCTATAGTAATAACAAATATATAGCAACTTTCATGCTTCAGTGGATTTACATAAATATTGCTAGTATTCATGGTATGCAGTAAAACATTAAGCCTTTGGTCTAGCTGAGATAAGATTAGTTGAAACTATACTATCCTGTGGTACTACTACATCCCTTCGCACAACCAATAGGAAACAAACGTTATTTTCACATTTTCACAGTTCCAGCGCTGCCTCTAATCATAAATAAAAAACAGTTCTGTGAGCAATCAAACTGGTTTCCTATGGCTTTGCCATTATTCATACCACTTCTGTCCCTATGAACTTTTGCTGCCTCCTATAGAATCATAGTTTGGGTTGAAAGGGACCTTTAAAAGTCATCTAGTCCAACCCCCCTGCAATGAGCAGGGACATCCTCAACTAGATCAGGTTCCTGAGAGCTCCGTCCAACCTGACCTTGAATGTTTCCAGGGACGGGGCATCTATAAACCCCCTGAGCGTGGGAAACCCATTCCAGTATTTCACTACCCTCACTGAAAAAACCTCTTTCTTCCTTTATCTTGATAAGGATGAAAATAAAACTGTTTCCCTACCCACATGCCTACTGTTGTGTGCATTTTAGAAATACAGCAATTTTGAGACCTCTACTTGTATGTTAAGTTTGGCTGAAATTATCCAATGGGATCAAAAACTAATAGATGACTAACAGAGAGAAAAATACAGTGTGTTCACATAAACCTTTGTTCTTTCAGAAACTAGAATAACAAAGTTCAAATACTGTGCTAAAGTGCAAGATTTAAATTAAAATAGAAACTAATATCTCCATGAAGTATAAGTGAATATATAATAAATGTTTACAAGCATGGAACCTAATCGTGCCAATACTTCACTGATTCAAAAGAGCATCACTAGACTGATATCAAAATTGGATTGGAAAAGTTATTTTAATGGAAATTAGTTTTGAGGATTTGGTAGGAATTTCAAAATGTCTCTATATGTTGCAGAGAACTGGAAAATGGAAATATGCAAGAATTCATACCGTCTTTTCAGTAATACCTCAGAGTTTGTTCACTAACATAAGCAGGAACAGAACAGAGTCACAGAATTTGTAACATCAGGAAGGCTCTTTAGAGATACACTGCATTTCTGTTTTCCAAAATTACACCAGTTTTTCAAATTTGCATCATTATTAATGATTAATGGAAGTGCTAAAAAGACTTACTTTTTTCCTTCTTGTGCTTGACGTTGCACTTCCTGGAGCCCATCTACTGCCTGGTGAAAATCAAACACTGCAATGGAAAGTCAAATGGACATGATGGGAGACCAAAGGAGAAAAACATTCTTCTTTAAATCCCAGATATCTATAATTTCAAGACTAAGTGCCCTTGTTATCGTTGATAGTGCACAGACCTCCTCATGTGAAAACAGAGCTAGTACCGCTTAAACTTTGTGAAAACTTGAAAACATGGCACTTTAGTGGATACATATTCCATTATTATGTTTCAGATACAACACATGCAAAGAAGCCGTACTAGATCACATATATGACTGCGTGGTGAAGTAATAATGTAGTTTAGCACCATAAACTCATTTATGAGTTTTTTCCCTGCTTCAATCATCACTTACCTATATGTGCTCTATCTGATATAATCAGTCTTTTCTCCCAATCTTTTAAGCCTGGCAGAAAATATAAAGAAAAGTATGATTTCAGCTGTGCTGACTGGTCAAACTTGGAGATTTACTTTTAGTTTATCTATGTCTTTCTTCTAGTTTATATAGCTTCTTGTTAAGACTGTAGACAAAATGGATACAACGTGAATATCAAATATCAGCAGTGTTTTTTGTTAACAAACTTTCCTCATTTTTTACTTTTTCAGCTTTCTCATTTTGGTATGGGACAAAGACACTTCTTAATGCCAGAATGCTGGGGCTTACATGCAATTCTTATTTTAAGGAAAGAGTCCAGTTTAACTTGCTATACGATAAATCACTTAAAGCCCATTTGTGCCTCAGAAGTAGAGAATTTATGTATATAGAATCATAAAAGAATTTAAGATGCAAGAGACCTTAGAAGGTCACCTGGTCCAAAGCCTCGCTCAAAGAAGAACCAATTGAGTTTACACTTGGGCACAGAAATGGGGACACAGAAACTCTGAGTTAAATCATCACAGTTTGAGGTCAAAGGGAGCTTTGCCACTCACTTTAGGATTTTATTTTCTACCTAAGGTGTTATTAAATGCCATAAAACTCCCTGAAAACCCATGAAAAAGATTGCTTTTGAAAATCTGTCTGAAGATTACAACACAACTCAACATTTTAAATACTACTTTCCTCATTCAAAATCCAGAATGTTATTACACTGAATATTTATGGTCAGAAACAAAGGCGGAAAAAAAAAAGGTCAACCTGGCTGCCAATATAAAGGTTAAATATTACTTGATACAAACCTTTCTTTTCATTCTTTTCAGCTTCTTCAAACAGGCCTGGTAAATGTATAACCACTCCATTACCTTTGGGAACATAAACGATTTATTTTAAAGCAAGAAATAAAATATTCTTAGGATGTAAAGGTATGTAAACACTTGCAGTCTGAAATTTTATTTAAAAAATAAGACTAAAGTTTCTCACAAAGCAATCTGGAAAACTTTTTGGATAAATCCTCATTTTGCGTAAGCAGCTACAAGCCTGATACAATCAGAAACAACAGAGCTTACTTGTTCCAGCTGTGAATGCAGGGCCTGCCCCGAAGCCAGCTGAGCTAAGCAGATTCTTGTCTTTCTTTGTGGTAGGACTTTGCACCACCACGACTTCAGCCTCAATTGTTCACTGGTACAAGCTCAAAGAAGTCTGTGGCCTTACAGCACTGACACACAGCCTGTGTGAAAGTACTTAGATTTTCTTCAATATTCATGTATTTGTTTTAAACTTGGCTCAAACGATGCTGTGATACATTAGCAATGCCTTCTCCCTGCTTCTGAGCTACAATATAGAAGGCACAAGGAATACAGAGCATTATGGACGAGAGGTGGAGGATTAGTGATGGAGTGGGCTGAAAACAGCTGCACCTTCCTTCTTGGGAAGAGCAGAAATATCTGCAAGAGCTTGTCTCAGCCTAAATTTAGGATAACTTAAGTTATAGTCTTTACTAACTGACGGGAGGAAAGCGGAAAACAAAATAATGCACTGTATTTAGCAGAGGGGAAAAAAATAAAATATGTATTTTATACATTTCAATCATCTGGAAATTATCAAATGGAACAAAACTGCAACTACAGTTCCACGACTCACTAAAATTTACACTCATTTCTTACACAATCTACATATGCCTCTTCTGTCAGAAAGAACCATGATTTTGGACAAGTATAAGACTTAAATTTGTCTATCACTTAAATATGAGTTTAATGTCCAGTAAGCAATGCAAACTTTTTTTGCAATGCCATTTGCATCAAATAGCTTTACAGTGAAATACAAACATCACTTTCAACAGCTAATAACACAAACAAAAAGGAGACTGGATAATGACCTTCCAGAGCCCTGTAACCTGGGGCCTATTTCTGGAAAGTCAGTAAAGAAATGCCAGAGAGAAACAATATTATTTATTTAGCCTAAGTGCTGGGTTTTGTGTCCTCAAAGTACATTTGTATTTCTGAAAGTATAAAAGGAGTGTTCAAGTGGTGGGTGGGATCCAAACTTGCACCATAAATACAAGAAAGAACACCACAATGGAAAAAGGGGTTCTTACTTTCAGTTTTCTAGTAGCAGACACTAAAGTGACACTGAACATAAAATAACTCTCCATGTTAAAGCAGCAGTGAAATAAAGTCAAGCAGATGAAGCAAATCTGACTGGCAGTCACCTGTATGTTTTCCTTTGTTTGCTACTACAAAATACAGTTGCAGCCACCCACCATGTAATGTTATTTTATTTCATAAATTCAAAAATTCTCTTACCAATAAAAGAAATTGCCTTTGCGTTAATGATGCCACTAGGAAACAGGTGAAAATCATATTCTTTCCCATCAACAACCACAGTATGGCCTGCGTTATTCCCACCCTGCAACAGAGAGAAACATCAGAAGATTAATGGTCTTATACTACCCCTCTAAACTCTCAGCGGCTCATTTGATAAGATCATCTCTTTTTTATTTTGTTTACACATTTGTCTCTTAGGTCACTGCTTTCTCCACCTTAGAGGTTCTTGAGATGATGTAATATTGTAAAATAGGATTCAAAAAGGAAGATTAGGGGACTGAAGGATTGTAGAGTTACAAAGCAGAATGACACCATGGAGTCAAGGCAGGATGGGGCAGAGCAAGAGCAACTGCAGGAGCGGTGGTAGAAGCCAGAAGCAGCTTTCTGGGAACAAAACTGGATGGAACTACCACCCATGGAGTCCCATCTCTGACGTGCCTACACAAGCCCATGCCTTTTGGGCACCTTCTGTGCACAGTTATTTCTTTGGGTCTAAGCCTACAACACCCAGTATTTCTTCTTGAAGCTCTTCCTTCCCACCCACCCACCAACAGCTGCTGCTTCTCCAGCTGTTCAACAGAGAAGGGCTGTATAAAGCTGGGAGCGTATGTAGTCTTTGCAGCTTCACAGAATCTCCCTGTCAAGGGATGATCTTCCCAGTTAGCACAGGATGGAGTTTGCACTTTATGGATGGAGTTAGCACTTTATGGAGTTTGCTACAGCTCGTACCTTACACAACCATCTACAAGACCTGAAAATTGGAACTGGTATTGTCCTCAAAAAACTGAGTTTTCGCAAATAGCTTTAAAAGAGAATAACGGAACAACACAAAAACTTGAAGAGGTGAGTATATCAAGGTCATAAGTTGATTTAAACAGAAACAGTAGAGTTTTAAAAAGTAAAGGTTTTCTTGACAGGCTTAATGTTCATCGCTGTTCTGTCATGATGTAACTTTTTCTCCTACTGATAGGGTTGGGAAATCCGACCACTTGTCTGCTGTGGGGCTACAGGGCCCTCCGTTTCCCAAAATGATTACAAATCTTCAGGTATTTGACATGAGACCTGAATGACGCAGAAGTATCTAGAATGAGGGCATCTACTGGAAGGAGAACCACGACAGTCACGGGTAATTTGCAAATAATGAAGAGTGTTGGCTGAATGAGTGAAGTCATCATATGAAAACACTGAGAAAGGACAGTCATTTATAAAAAATAATAATACAACACATGTTCTTCCAGAGTTTTAATTAAGAGGAAACAACTCATTTGCCCATTTGTTTGCATGTAATACACAGGAAAATGGCAAGCGACATTCCTTTCAAAACGTGGATGTACGCTGAAACACAACATAAGAAAATAAAAGCTACTGGATATAAAAAAAATTAAAAAAAAAATCAAGCTTTTTTTAAGCAGTGGGATGGAGGAAAACATTAAGAAATATGCCTATAAACATGACAAAAGTAATTCTCATGTTTTGGAAGATGTGAGCTCAACAATGAAGTTTAAACAGATAAACCTGCTAAGGGAGAGCCGAGCAGGAGCTGTAACAGAAAAACTGGTGCACACACAAATTTCATTCAATTTAGCAATCTGCTGGGTAGGTAACCCTTGGGCTGGGAGGGACTCTCAGGTGTCTCGTTAATACAGAGTTATAACTTGTTCAGGTAATCCTGAAGAAAACAGACCCATCTTGGGTATTTAGGGTGCTTCTCACATAGAAGCAGCCAATTGTAGGAACCTGAATCTAGTTAAAGGTACTGAACTATCCAGCAGGTTAATAAATCATGCCGGAGACTCCTTTACATGATATTTAAGAGGTCTGAGACTGAACGGATTGCACTGGTTGAAACATCAGTTTATTTTATTATAGCTGTATCAGGCTTGAGAAAGAGGCCAGTAACTTCTGAGACAATAAGCTTTCCTTTTCTCCTTGCCTATAGACACCACCAAGATGGAAACTTTAAAAGAATGGACTCAATTTAACACTGATTTAATCTCTGCTAAAAACAACTTTTGCTTTTCCTGGAAAAATAGGGAACCAGGCTCCTTCAAAAGTATTTGTTGTCACTAATACTATAGTTATATTCTGCTTTTCTTAATCAACACAGTTATGAACAAATGCAATCAGGCTTGAGGACTCACAATCTGAGATAACAGCACTCCTAAATTAGAGTCAGAAGAGTTTTCTTGTGTCCTAAAATTTTAGAAGGTAGGATATACCAGTATGAGGATGTTTATGAAAGACAGTTTACGCTTTTGGAAACTTTCCTGAATAACTGATACCCAAACAAATGGTGTCTCTTTCTTTAGAAAATGCTTAAAAAGGGACATTAATCAGTCAACTGTGAAAGCTGGCATTCATAAAAAAACTGCTGCAGCACAGAAACATCAGATCTGATACATCATTTAATTGTCAAAATCCCTGAATCCACTTTCAGTCCCTCTGGACAGATAATATAAATCAAGAATTCAGTGACAGACCTTATAAAACAGCACTTTCAAATTTGAAACTAGTGCTGACAGCTCTGGAACCATTTTTGTGCTCTGTTTATGTTGGTCTGCATTTCCTAAACAAGTGTCTTCTGAGTGCATTTTTATACAGACCCTCAGGATGCCTCCACTTGGATCAAGAGACCTTTGGTGTCTCTGTTTGGCTCTTGCTTCAAATGCAGCTCTGCTTAATGAGCTTCTGTTTAATATCCAGACCCAGCTCACAAAGTCTCTGCTGTGCACCACTGATCTCACCTGGATTTCATTTATCTTTCATCATTTGCACTTTCCTAGGTCTCTAGAGGTGGTATCTGCCTTCTTTTGTGGTTCTTCAAAAACTTCTCTAACAAAGGCAAAAATTAAGGCAACAACTTCCGACAGATTAATCACCAATGCCACTTTGGCATCATCCGCATTGCAAAATGATGGTATGACCAGAAATAACAATTAAGAGTTCACTTCCAAAATCTGGGAAGCCCGGGCATTCCCATTAAACTACTCTGGTGTGGCAAGTTCTGTTCCCAAGAAGGAACCATGGAGTGAGCTGCTGAAGCTCCAAAAGGCTCGAACATTAGCATCCACTTCAACCTTAAGCTTTCCTTACTGCTCCTGCAGTGATTCCAACATCTTCAGTAGCACTTGGGTCTCTTCTGTTAAACCACTTTAGTCTCTAATGACTCTATTAAAACTGTACCAAATGCAGGATTTCTACCAGGTGCAGGTGATCGGGGCTATCAAATACAGCAAACTGCAATAACGAAGTGGGACTTAAGAACTAGAAAACATTAAGCATGTCAAAGACAACATATACTTTACAGTATATGTTTTTTTACAAAGACAACAGATACCTTACTATAGTAATAAAACCCCTTAAATATACAGCAATACTTTTTGACTGTGCAGCCATGGCTGTTGTTCTCCATATCAGCTATATTGAAGTTTCAGAGCAGAGAAATGCTTGTTTCTAACAGTATTTGGTAGGCGTTAGAAGTTCTTCACATTTAAATCAGGCACCTAAGAAAAAAATAACTTCCATTGATGTCATTCATAGCCTGCAGTGGAAAAATTAGTATTCAGCCTTTTGAAAGTACCTACATTGCTTAACAAATCACTTTTTATTAACTTTGAAAGCGCTAGAAGTTGAAGCTCTATTAACAGCATTAAACATGTATAATTTAATGTATTCTGCTTAAGGAATGCTCTATTACCTTGTGGTGCTGCAAGCTATGCCTCCTTTTTTCTAATATCCAGCAGACCACCAGCAACGTGGTTTAAATTCAACAACCTAAAATGCCTGTCATTCCGGGATTGGAAAACAGACTTTAAGTTAATAGTAAGAACTGCAATATGTTGTTTTCAAGAGTTAAACAACAGGAAACATTTGGCATTTTTTTTTAATTTGTTCTTAAAGAATGTTTAAGTTGGACTGAAATAAAAATTGGATTTTTTTTCTGGATGATTTTAATCTGTATTTTCAGACTTCTAATAATCAAAGTGTAAAGTTACATATTGTCCCAGTACCAGAAGGAGCTAGAGGAATTTTAGTTACCTCATAAAACAGTCTCACTTTTTTTTCAGTACAACAATTTATTTAAAAAGAAAATACATTTCCAAGCTTCTTATGTGGTGATCTACTTGCGATACTGGATTCTTGCACTGAAGTGATGTACTTTGATTATTATTCCATAGTACACAAACAAGAACTGCGTCAATACACTAAACTGAGAAGCTATTACACCTTACCAGCGTTAACAACTGCAGGCTGGTACAAACACTATCTTTCAGGGAATTAATAATTATTATTAACAGGTTGCCAGAAGAGAACACATAGTATTCATCTGTTTAGCAGAACTTACAAAAAGGAAGAAACAAATCCACCTTCCAAAGTGCTCAGCCATTTGAAGGCTGGTGTTTTGTTCTGTATTGTTTTTAAAATCATCGCTTTATCCTCTGTAGTCATAACATCCCAAGGCAGAAACAGAATTTCTACTTAGAGCAGCAGTGAGGCTGTTGAGTACCTGCAGCAGGAACTCTTTTCTCCCAGTCAGCCAGTCTCCCAGTCAGATGCATGTTTGAACAGGAATGAAATCTGTCCTGATGCTCAGATGAGTTTCTGCCTGCTCTTTTGCAGGCGACTGCATTCTGCTTATGGTGGATTCCAGATGCTCTGCTGGTTTCCACTGGTTAGCGCATCTTTCATTTGCTCAGTGCTCCTCACAATGCATAAACATATTTTGATTAACGAACTAGACTGATACCAAAAATCACCACAGCACATATAAAATGCCTTAAAACCTGATGATAATTTCAAACTGTATCTAGAGGATGAACACAAAACGGGTATGTTTCTGATGGAACCCACCCTCTTCCAGTTAGCAACGTTAATCAATACAATGGGGAAAAAATAGAAACTCGTTATTGAATATCTGCAGCTGACAACTACCCTTTGAGCTGTGTACCAGGAGTTTGAGTTCTTTAGCCAATTGGTATATGCACTAAGTGTCTAAACTGTCATGACTAAGTTTAGAATAAATGAATTAAAACCAAAAAGGTAGCCCAAACTTTGGACAGGAGATATCTACGCTAGGAAGCACATGGAGGTGTCTGAACACAGCTTCGGTACTGGCTGATATGCCTAAAGCAAACCTCGTGTGTATAAATGGGAATATCAAGTAGGAGTAGAGAGATTGTATTACCTCTCCTTTTGGCAGTAGTGCAACTGCTACTAGAATACTGTGTCCTTGGTCCTCAGACAAGATTACAAAATGATCCCCTCTGGCATTATAATCTATGAATTTATAATCTATGAATTGGAATACCAGCTACAAACCAACAGTTTGGGCAGTCTGCATCTGAAAACAAATGCTATGATTCCTGTCTATCTCTTTTCACACTAAGTCTCCCAGCTCTGCTAATTCCATCCACTGATGAAACAAAACATCTTCTGAAATTCAACTAAATCGGCAGGCCAAATACCTCTCATCATACTGTGAAACTGTACCATACTTCTTATCTGGATTGAGCCACTTTCTTCCATTTATAGCATTTCATATGTGATTCTGAATAAGAAAGAAGGAGCATCATTATGTAAATTGTTTCTTTTTTCTTTACAATTTAATTAACAATGGCTATTTCTAACTTACATTAGCAACTGCTTGGAACTAACTTGAATAAATGTAGCTTATAAGTGTTAGCAGCATAACTGGCTTTGACATGAACTTTATAATGATATAAACCCATTGCCTTTCATAGAATCATAGAATGGTTCAGGTTGGAAGGGATCTTAGAGATCATGGAGTTCCAGCCCCCCTGCCATGGGACACCTTTCATGGTATTTCTCCTAATTTACACTATTGCAAATGAGTTTAGAACATCACTGGTTTAAAAATAAATAAATAAATCCAACACAGACAAACACAACGCATTTAGTGCTTTGAACACTCACACCCTTAGACACAGTGTCACAAAATCCCCTGTGTGTGAAAGCTGTTGTCATATGACTGGAAGTGCTGTATATTCCAGTCAGGAGGTTGCTGCCATAGATGCTTCTTACAGTTTCCTTTACTCAAAGTTTTTTCTTGCTATTATTTTTTCCAGTTAAACTATCGCCTGATAACCCCCAACTCACTCCAACTCAGTTCCAAAAAGTGGATCATAACTTCTTTTTTAAAACCCAAGCCTTTGGAAAGAGCTGGGTTAGGAAATAATGCGAAGCATACTTAGACCAGAAGAACCGAGGGAGCAGTGATTTTTAAAGCTATGGTGGTGACAAAGAGCTGGAGTAAGTTGCAAGTATTTAACTCCTGACATTCATCATCACCAGCCAAATCTAGTTTGCCTTGCTCTTCTTCCCAAAGAATGTCTGCAATAACGGTTTCAAGGAAGAGCAACTCTGCACAGAACTGCTATGTCCGATTCCCCCATCTGTTCAAGCGTGTCCCTGCTGTGTCTCTTCTCACTGTCTCATAGAATCCACAGGATCTATCCACAAAATCCACAATCCACAGGATCCCACCTTTCCAATTAAAATAGCAATCTCTTCAAAATCTCATGAATTCCCACGAAAGGAGACCTTCTAAAGCCTAGTGAGATAATTAGTATGATTATAAACACAAACACTCCTGAGAAGAACTGCGCAAAACTTTTGACCTTTTTAAGAAATATATAAAATTATTTATAGTGCAAGTATAAAAACCTGAAGCTTATATCATATTTTGCAATAAATGCACTATTTTTCCTTTACTGCAAAAGAAAAGCAACCTTAACTTATATGGATACCTTGGTCTTCCTAAGTATCTGAAAAATGCAACTTGAAAAGCCAGGTCTAATTCGACTCAGGATTTAAACAGCAGTCAGTGTTGTCTTCTCTCAAACTTATGTTCTCTAGTTATTTTCTTTCAAACCGAATTTAAAGTTTTGTCAAACCACTTAAAAATGATCTACTGTGACAGATCACTACAACAAAACACATGCTTAACTTCAGTAGAAGATGGAAAGAAAGTAACGAATTCAAGGTATATTGGTAGAAAATGCTACAGTGGAAAAAGCATTCTGACTAATGTTAGCAAAGTCCTAACATAAAGGAAATCAAACATGAAAAACCTCGACCTGTCTGCTCATCTTTAGTCCTCTCTTCTGAAGAAGCATAGTCACATCCCTGTGGGAAGTAATACGATCCAAGGATATGAACATAAGTTTTCTTATATGTGTAAACAAGTTAACAACAGCTAGTGAGTTACAACAGGGAATCAAACAGAACAGATGTCATTTCAGCTTAATTTTCAGTTGCTTTCTTTTGATGCTTGTAGAGGATAATAAATTTATCAGGCTTTATAAAGGGGATTGAAAATTAAGCTTGCTTTCTTATGGTGATTTGGAAACTTTAAACCTGACCTTCTCATACAGTATTTATAATCCTGGTGGTCCTGAGATGATCTCACTGATGCCCAAAGGAGAGGCCAGTTTAAAATAGCAATGTTACCATGTTGCTCTAAAGCCTAAAATGATAGTGTAGCGTGTAAGTACATTTAAGCAAAATGAAAAGTAGAATTTGGATAAAATACCTTGTAAGTGATGGATTGCTACCAAAAAATGTTTCAATTTTGAAGGGGTGGACTTCTGTATTGTAGCTAAGGAAACCACTCACACTTAATAAGCCCCCTCCTGCATTGAATATCAAACTAAAACTTGTTTTTTTTCAAGGAATCTTGCAAAAAATTACTTAGAAATATGCCTGTACGAATGTACATGTACATTCAAACAGGATTATCAACCTTCCCAAACATTAGAGAAATCAAAAACGACAGTCCTGCAGTCACTGAACACTCACGATTCCAAGGTCATCTATCTCTTCACTGAAGATCATCAAGCACTAAATCATTAGGAGATTAAAGTCTTTACATGCTACTTTATCCTGTAGGGAGAAATTATACTAAATATCAGGGTTAAATCTCACTGAAAGGAGAGCAACACATGATACATACACACAGAAAAAACCAGTAGCCAACAAGCCCCTGTAAATCCACATAACCATCACATAGAACTGCCCTGATTTAATCCCCATTGCAAACAGTTCCAACAGCCCAGGATCAATAGGGACAGTCACGACAATGTGTGACTGCTTCGTCCCACCATGTCAGCAGGACAACAGGGGAATAAAGGAAATCGCCCTGTTTTGCAACTAAACCAGTGACAAAAACTTCGTCTGGCATTTCTGCCATGTTTAGGTTTTATTATTCCATCACTTATATATTCCTTTGCATTCCTCAAAGTACCCATCCTAATATATATAGTATTTACTTTGCATTCATCAAAACACTAGAACAAGGAAATAAGGAAACTACTGGCAATAATATGCAGCAGTGATTTGCACTGTATATTGTATCATAAGCGTTGGGCATGTCCCTTCACCCTTTCTCTGATGTTGCAATGGTATCCCAAAGCCAAAACATTGCTAAGCTTTTCTCACCGATGAGCCCCTCTCAATCTTATTTGTTAACATTTATTACATCAAGAAAACATTCAACGTCCTTGGTGTATGACTTGGGTAAATCTCTTTGGTCCAAACGACTTGACCACAAAAGACCTTCACTGCACTGTTACCTTTTTCAAGCTCCTCAGCTTTTCTTCAGTATTAACATCAACTACAATTTTTCTATCTCAAAAGATCAGATGATCCCTTTTTAAAACCACAGCAATTCTTAACTTGAAAGCAAACTGACTTGGATAGAGGAAGTGTTTTAAAAAGCGACTGCATATTTAGTGAAAAATAAAAGTACATTAATATGAGAAGCTTAAGAAAAGCTATTATTAAACATGTTATGGCAGTCACATTCTTAAAATTTAGCCTTGTTTCTTCAATGCCAGTTCTTAAGGGAATGCCGATAACATCAGACAGGTTGTTTCCAGATGCTAGAAGTGTCACAGTTCTGACACATCCAGCACTGGAACAGCAGTGCCAAGCGAAGGTTTGAAAAAAGTCTTTAAAACTGCCTTGAACTAGTCCCTGCTGCTGAATCATTGTCACCGGTTTCAGTATGAAGTGAAGGAAGGACATGCATTTGTGCAGCAGCTGTTCTATCAGTCTGTTCAGTAACTGAGATCAAACCCACTGCAGATAATGCTTATTATCACAGGGACTCTGCTAATTTACAAGCAACATCATTTGTGTCTTTCACATTGAGCTGCTGGAAAACCTTTGCCTCTTTCCTCCCCTTCAAAATTTTTATCAAATGATTTATGAGCATTTTCCTCCAAGGCTTTGGATGTTTTGTTGAAAAACAACTTATTGCACAAGAAAACTTCACCAGGAAAGGCAGAATTGTTTACTCTCCAGTACAACAGGAATTCCTAGACATTCTTGGCACACCCCTGTACTATGAAAGGGAAAGTGTCTCACAAATAATTTACCATTATTGGCAAAGATGCACGGTACTTATCCTGCCATTTATGCCAATGCATGCTATTTCCTTTTCCGTTTACACCCATAAAGAACTGTACAGTAAACACATCGAGTGAAAAGTTGTTGTTATTATTATGTCTACCTTACACAGTCTCAGCTTAAGGAAAGAGCCAGATCTGTGTGACCACCAGCTGTCCTCAGTTAACCTTGAGGTTACTACAGTTCTACATACAACTTTCTGGGAACAGAGCTGGTTTAAGTGGTGCCTCTGGAAGCACATCACCTCAGCAGCTGTGACAGTTGACTATTTTGTTTGATCATGCTCCAAACCAGGTCTGAGAAATTATCTAATTAAAACCTGGGTTGGTAAAACCAGCCACAAGCTCTAGTTTTGAAGGCAGCCACACAACAATGTATGAGGTGATATGAGAAACGTCCAGCTGGAATGAGAGCTGCCACTGAAGAAGCCACCATGTGAAGCAAAGTTTTGAACAATGCCCAAAACCCACTTCATTAATACAATTATATGCATCCAAATTACTTAAGATTACATTAAGACTTCTCGTTCTATGACAACATGCTAAGAGGCTAGGTAAAAGTGAACTTCCCTCTTCGTGTCTGATAGAGTATCAGCTAGAAGCTTTAAACAAACACACAAAACCTGTGTTGAAAGGAAACTGATATCAAAATGAAACATTTGCAGTTGAACTCTTTGATCGTACCCTTCCCTGAAAATATACCAGGGATTAAAAATATTGCAGTACACAATGCGATAGTTCTATACCCCAGTAGGCCACAATAAGAAAAAAACATATTAGCCTTTATCTTCTGCCTCCAAATGCCTTTGCTTGCTGAAAGAGCAATTTAGAGGAAAAATCATCTCCATTAATAACCTGAACACAGACAAACCTACCTGGTTCTTTAGCAGCCCTAAACTGCCTGTTGTTATTCATTTATTTAGAAATACCTTTTCTGCTTGTTTATATAGGTATGTCTGCCAGCATATCTGGTATTTTAAGGAAGGTAGCCTGTCAAATTCTTGTTGAGCATCATCTACGAGAATATCCTGAGATCTTTTACCCATATTGAAACATCCTCTTTCACAAAGAATGCTTCAAGTATACAGGTGAAACAATCAATTACTGAAGGTGAACTAAGATTTCATATTTAAATTACGTCACGTATTTCAGTGTCACTAATGCGAAAAATTAAGTGAATTATGGTATATTCCATAATTTGTTTGTATGTGTATAATCCAGGTTCTGAGAAAAACAGAAACAACGTGATCAACACATGGAGACTCTTGTGAAATTAAATCCTGAAAACTCAGGAAAATTAAAGAGGCCAGATTTTTAATGCAGAATTTTCTTTATTTAACATATTTTGAAGCTTCCCTTATTCCTGTAAAGGATTCCCTATTCCCATTTGCCTGCTTGCTTTTCTTTCCAGCATCTCAGGAAATACCATTTCATTTCCTCTGCAGGAGTCTAGCTGTCACAGATTTTTCCTCATGAAATCAACATGCTAAAAATACTTGAGAAATGTTCAACGAAAATTATTTCCTTCCACAGAAGTAGTAGGGAACCAGTATTTTGAGAAAGTTCATCAAATTTGACCCTGAATTTAAAATTCTACACAGAAGGGGAGGGGGAAGCAGCTTTAAAAAATGTTAGATCAAAGAGTATCCTACTGTGATAAAGAATTAATCTAGTTGAGGTATTGGTTTAAAAGACATAAACATCCCCCTTTTGGTCATTCATTTGCTACCTTCCCCTACTTTCATTTCACTGGGGACTAAAACAAGCTACTGAACACTGTTTCCATCAATGTCTCAGAAAACAGAGGGGACAGGTTATCAGGAAAAATCCTGATGGAACTTTTTCTGACATTTTCTCTAAAGTCTCTAATAAGGGAGACTTTCAGTGTTTCTTGTTTAAGCCATCTATTCTAGTGGACAACTGAAATCACACTAAAAGATTTTCCTTAGTTTCTAGGAGGAATGTAATGCAAGCAAGATTCTGGTCCAAATGCTGAGTTTTTTTATGGAGTCATTAACATGTCATTAATAAAGATCCTCTCACACTGGTTAGGCCTACAAGTTAATCACCTACCATTATCACACTGAGAGAACTCTAGTTAGTACTGTTCACATGCGTACACACATGCACATATTTTTAGTAAAGAGTCCTGTATGAGTTCTGAGAGGAAAAAAATCATACACTATTACCTACTTGCATAATTGGCTTTGAAAGTACAAAACATTAAGCTATTAAAATGGCCTCTTTTTAAAAAGCATCCTCAAATTCCCGATTTGCAAAAAAACCACTTAAATATTTCTTAAAATGAGTTTTCACTTAAGTTGTATCCTTTTTCTACCCAAAAGTAAATCACTACTCATATTTTCCTCACTTTACACAATGTTTTACCTTCTTCCCTAAACTCTAATCCTGAAGACACTTCCCTTAAATCGGTGCATTCCTAATCCCGTTGTAGTCTCATACCCACTGAGCGCACACATGTATCAGTGAACACTATTCTGAAGAGAGCCCAGAGCTCCTCTAGATCCACCTCCCTTCCATTCCATGCATCCCGGTCTCATCACCAGGCTACAGAAAGATGATCTAGATGTGCCCAGAGGCATATTAAATCATCTAAGCCATCTAGCCTATTGTTAACACACTAACCCTTCCGGCACGCTCACGCTTGCAGTCCTGTATCCTTCAAAGGGTATTCTAAGGCTGCACCTGGTGGCCATCCTTGCACCCAGTTCTGTGGATGGACAGCAAATCCAGCTTGAAAGCAGTCTCAGGGTATCCTTCAAAAGCAGGTCTAAGAAGAACCAATATGACTTCTTGCAATAGTAAACCCATGAGGAAGCACTGTTTGACTGTGGCCTATATGAAATGCTTCTTCTCCTCAGCTAAAACTTTCAAATTTTGTTTTCTCACCAAAGCAATTA
Source organism: Numenius arquata (assembly GCF_964106895.1). Taxonomy (NCBI): domain Eukaryota; kingdom Metazoa; phylum Chordata; class Aves; order Charadriiformes; family Scolopacidae; genus Numenius; species Numenius arquata. The sequence goes on from NC_133581.1 coordinate 4,749,434, forward strand.
TGAGACCTGTGTTTAAATTCCTAGAAACAGGTTACCGGAGGGAGAGGGGGAGGGAGGGGGACTAAAGATAGGAAAGGAGCTATAGTCCTGGTAATACATATTCATTAGCTAACTTTTCCACAGAAACTTCTCCCCAAGGTGATTCAAGATCTTGGGAGTTTAATGTCCCAGTTGAAAATACTTCCTCCACCTTCTAAATATTTAACTCACATGACAACATTTATTTACATAATATACTTAATTATACAAACGTCCTTGGATTTACCATCTCAGATTCAAGGATATCTGTACCTTTTCAGTAGCTATCATGCATTTAAAAGCAGAATAAATTTCATGGTACATACCGAGTGAGCTGGACTAAGCTGACTACTTCTTAATGTGGTCACATAGTTTATCAGGACAACTGAACAAATTACTAGCTGTATTGGTCTAATATGTTCATAATTAATGCTTGAAAACAGTTCTTTTAAAAGATATTACTATCATTTGGGATCACCTTTGTGCCTAATTGGGTTTATACTAGGCAAATAGATCATTTTAAGCATCCTTGTATTATATTCAAAAATGCATATAAGCAAAGCCACGTAAGACATTCCTTGTTTTCATCAAGCTGTTTAAATCTTGTACTTTTACGTAACTTGTTTGGTTGGGTTTTTTTTTCCATTTTACTCACGCTCCATTTAAAAAATATTTTTAGAACAAACTTCCAGGCGCTTTGCGGGGAACACAACCTGCCTATCCAAAAAGCCCCCTGCAGTAAAACTTAGGGAAACTCCTGAAGTCTCATCATCACCAGCTGGTCTTCATGCCGGCTCGTAACATTATTTTTTCCTCCCCCCGCCGCCCTCCACCGGAGGGGCACCAAGCCCGGAGACACCAACCCCCTCAACAAGCAGCGTTATAGCCCTCTGCGAACAACAAACCCCTGGCCGGGACCTGGGGCTTTGCTTCCCAAACAACCCAGCGCCGGGGAAGGGCCCGGAGCACGGCCCTTCGGCCGGGCCCAGCCACCCTCCCCGGGCAGCGCTTGCCCTGCCCGCCCCGCCTCAGGCAGACGGGCCCCGTCCCCCCCGCCGGCACCTCGGGATCCTATGTCGCTTATCGTGAAGGGTCAGCTATTTATATTTATAGATCAGGGCTTTTTCTTTCCGAGTGGCATTTCGAGGCGCTGCCGGGGAGGGTTGGGGTGGGGGGGGGGAGAAGGGCACATGCCTGCCCACCGGGGCGCATTCGCGACCCACCGCTCTCTGCCGGAGAGAGCGAGCGGGGAGGGGAGGAAGAAAACCGCGAGAAGCGGGAAAAGATCAAGGCAGGCAGGCGGAGGGAAACAGGGCTGGGGGAAGACGGGGAGAAAAGGGAGACCAGCAAGGGGGAGAAAGCGGGGACCCGCAAGGGAAGGAGGGCGCCGGGCTGAAGGGAGCGGGGAAGAAAGCGGGGAGCGCCAGCCGGAGCCGGCCCGGCCCGGCCCAGCACCCACCTGGCACCGGCACACAATGTCCGACTCGGTGGCCAGCAGGTCGACCACCTTGCCCTTGCCTTCGTCCCCCCACTGCGCCCCCAGCACCACCGTCACTTTGTTACCGCCCGGCTCGCTGCGCGCCCGCTTCAGCCCGCCGCCGGCGGGGTGGCTGCTGCGGTCGTTGGACGCCCGGGTGCCCGACATGGTGGGTGGGAGGGTGGCTGTGGCTGGAGCCGCCGCCGCCGCCTCGCTGCGCCTCGCTCCCCCACCGGCGCCGAGCCCAACCCCTGCGTGCTGCCCGCGCCGCGCCGCCGCCGCCGGCCTTTAACGGCGCCTCCGCCCGCCCGCCCCGCGCGGCGCGCTGACGTGCGGGCCCGGAGGCCACCGCAGCCGGTCGGGCTCACACACCCACAGTCCCCACAGAGAGCAGCGGTTTCTTCGCACACACCCACTGTCTCCACAGACACCCCCCCGAGTCTCTTCACAGACACCCACGGTCTCCACACGCTCCTCCGCAGTTTCCATACACACAGTCTCCTCAGGCACCTAGTCTCCTCACGCACCCACAGTCTCCTCACACACACACACACACACACAGAGTCTCCACAGGCACCCACAGCCTCCATACGCTCCCCTGTAGTCTCTTCACACACACACAGAATTTCCACAGGCACCCAGTCTCCTCACACGCACCCACAGTCTCCTCACACACACACACACACACAGTCTCCACAGGCACCCACAGCCTCCATACGCTCCCCTGTAGTCTCTTCACACACACACAGAATTTCCACAGGCACCCAGTCTCCTCACAAACGCACAGTTTCTACAAACACCCAGAGTCTACACACACACACACATACACACACACAGGGTCTCCAGAGGCACCCAGACTCCTCACACACACCCACAGTCTCCACACACACACAGAGTCCCCACAGACACCCACAGTCTCCATGCACACCCCCACAGTTTACACACACACATGCACAGTCTCCTCACACACCCAGTCTTCTCACACACACCTGCAGTCCCCACAGACACCCACAGTCTCCACAGACACCCCCACAGTCTCTTCACACACACACACAGAATTTCCACAGGCACCCAGTCTCCTCACACATGCTCACAGTCTACACACACACACACACACACACAGAGTCTCCACACACACATACAGTCTCCTCACACTCGCACACCCTGACCCCTGAGGCCGGGGGGCTGTGACACTGTGAGACACACAGTCCTGAGGCACACACGCGTGACAGGGGCAGCTCGGAGGGACATGGGCCTGTGTCACCCGCTTGTCTGAGGCAGCCCGGCCTGTGGTACAGGCGGACAGACAGACGGACAGAGGTTAGGCTGGGTCACACGGGTCTGCATCACCGCGAGGCACACTCATGTGAGGGTGTGAGTCGTGTGGCTGTGTCACTGTCAGGGGTCTGAGGCATGTGGCAATGTGACAGAGAGACACCACACACGGGTACAAGACGTGCAGCTGTCACAACAGTCTGAGGCCTGTGGGGCCATGTCACGGGGACATACGGACACATGCTGTCCTGAGGTGCGTGACTGTCACTGGGAGACGCACGAGCAGCGCGGAGGTGTGTGTGACAGGGACACAACGAGACGGACCCAGGTGCTGGTTTTGGGTACAGGGTCTGTGTCACTGTGAGACACACACAGAGTCCTGTGTCGTTGCTAGACAGACAGACAGACACTGAGTCGAGGAACACAGGCTGCTGTCTCTGCAAGACAGATGTTGCTCTGAGGCATTTTGGGCTGTCACTGTCAGACACACAGAGAATGGCACAGGTAGAGTAGCCTGATACGTGCCTGGGTACACTCGGAGTACCCCGTGGTATGTAACAGTGGGAGAAGGACAGGCACACAAGCTCCTCCAGCACACACGGGTCATGAGACACAAACATCCACCCGCTGGCCTGAGGGACGTGGGCAGGCGCACTTGGAGTCTGACAGAACACACGCCAGCCAAAAATACATCTGACTGTTGTTCCTGAATGGGCACATACCCCCTTGACAGGCACATACATACCCTGTCCTGGTGGCTTGAGACACAAGACCATTTTGGCAAGGCACAGGTGCACACCTACGCATACACTCACACACCGAGTGTTCACTGAGAGAAGACAGGACTGTCGCTGCGAGACAAATAAACAAGCAAGGAGCTGTGTCACAGGGACAGATTTACATGCCTGCTTATCTGCTGCGACAGGCGAACTGACTGTGCACCCATAACCCCTTCCCCACGCACGAGCCATACCCTCAGCGTGACGACTTCTGTCCTCTAGCTCCAGGCACGTGGCACCATGTCCTTAAAAAAAAGCAACTTGGAAGGTGTAAGCTCACGGAGTAGTCTGAGGCCCACGCGGCTGTATTAGCACGAGGCACATACACACACATATGAGCTTATGTATGTGCATGTATAGAAATAGAATAGATCATATTCCAGACTACAGCACCTTGTAATCATTCGTGGTGACAAACAGATCAGACATTTACTCTACTTCATTTCTAGCATTTGCAATATTTCCCCTAGGAAAAGGAGTAAAGGAAGATTAAACACTGCGTACTCCAGCTGAGTGCTTGGCATTGATCAGGGGAGGTGATAAATACAGAAGAGAAGACTGGAAGGGAGCTTCTGATGTTTGAACCTCGTTTCTCCCGCTACTGCAGTCAACTAGCTCGAGAAGTGGGTCCATGTGAACCTCATGAGGTTCAACAAGGCCAATTGCAAGGTCCTGCACCTGGGTCGGGGCAACCGGGGGATGAAGGGAGCAAGATCAGCCCTGCCAAAAAAGGGCTTGAGGGTGTTGGTGGATGAAAAGCTGGACATGAGCCAACAATGTGCACTCACAGCCCAGAAGGCCAACTCCGTCCTGGGCTGCATCAAAAGAAGCGTGGCCAAAAGGTCGAGGGAGGTGATTGTGCCCCTCTACTCCGCTCTGGTGAGACCTCACCAGGAGTACTGCATCCAGCTCTGGAGTCCTCAGCACAGGAAGGACATGGACCTGTTGGAGTAGGTCCAGAGGAGGCCACAAAAGATGATCAGTGGGCTGGAGCACCTCTCCTATGGGGACAAGCTGAGAGACTTGGGAGTGTTCAGCCTGGAGAAGAGAAGGCTTTGGGGAAACTTTATTGTGGCGTTTCAGTAATTAAGGGGGCTTGTAAGAAAGATGGAGAGATATTTTTAGCAGCGCCTGTTGCAATAGGAGGTAATGGCTTTAAACTAAAAGAGGGCAGATACAGATTAGATATACGTGTTTGCTCTGTGGTGAATAGAATGAAATGAAATGAATGAAAAGTGTTTGCATCTTTTATTAGACTGACCATCTGATCTGATAAACATGGACAAACTTGAAAGCATATGAAGCTTTATTAAGTTTGAAACAGAAGCTGTGAATAAGACCAACTTTGCTCCAAGACTACTCCTAAGGACAGCACGTAAAAGGACAAAGCAGCAGTTTGTCCAGGGTGCAGGATTCCTGTGCCCTTGGGCATTTTTGAGAAGAGATTAGGCAAAAATGATTCAACATCAACTGCTTTGAGTTAGACCAAGTTGACTAACTGTGTAAGTCCCAGTGCTGTAGGTCTATTCTGAAGACTTTGACCCAAACCCTCAAAAAGTGCGTATCCACCTCTAGATGCTCAGGTCAAATTCTGAAAAAGCTGTTAAGTTGCCACTTAATTCTGTAGTCACTCTCATGTCTGGGTGGGGACATGCAGCTCATCCCCCAGTATAGCTTGGGAAGCTCTGAGAGGGGTCTCACATCAGGCGTTCTGCTTTGCTATCAGGTTCCTCCCTTGAGAACAGTGAATGTATAAACTAGAGAAAATGCCCCACAAAATTGTATTTGGATTGTCACTGCAGACTGGCAGAGGAGGTCAGGCTCTCAGATGTGATGTGACAGACACTGCTTCAAATCTGTTTTTCCTGACTAGAGATGTGAACAGGAACTTTATTTAGTCTCTGGCATCCTAGGGTGAGCCCTCTAATAGCTGAATTATATAGTATCTTTCTCTGCCCCCCCAAAAAATATCTGATGCCAAAACCAGAGGCTTCTTTACGTTGTTTCAGCTGTTTGAGCAAATAATATGCACTGAAATAAGATTGCATAAAGCCTGTGGAAAGATTTGAAAACCCATTTAAATGAAATAAGATCAAATGAAATTTGAGTCACATCTCCAGCCAATATAATGAGTTGTGAGATTCTGCAGGGGGGATGTATATTTTAAAAAGAGATTAAAGGAGCGTTGCAATATGGTTATGCTCCTTTACGCCTGTGAGAGCATGGCCTGAAGTCTGCCAGGCTCCCAGTAAGAGAACTCTGGCAAACTCATTGAACTCCAGGGCGCAAAGACGAACTTTTTAAAAAAAAATATCTTTGCAGTTGTCTAGAAATTATGTGGCATTTATTTAACTGCTTAACAGTTTTATATTGCCAGATGCAACAGAAAAAAAAGCTTCTTAATTAGAAGCTTTTTCTCATTTATTCACCATCATCTTTAGGAGATTAAGAGCCAGATAGCCTGTCCTTTCAGTTGTGCTTAAAAATAAATAAAATAAAAATACCATGAGGGTATTCAGGGTCAGCACAGGAAAAGCAGTTGCTCGGGATCTTATTTGCTAGTATGTGATTTAAAGCCACAACTCATAAACCTCACAGATTCAGGTACGTTTGTTTAGCTCTGTTTACTAAAATGAATGTATACAAAAGTGAAATACATCCTGAATTACAAATGCATACTGCAGTACAATGCAGTTGTAAGTCAACTCTGCATTGAAAGTTGTGCTTGTCCTTAATACACAGTTTTTAAACCATTATTACATGCTTTAAAAAGGCAAATCCAGGCAATACAACAGTAAGCAGTAAGCTTTTAGCAGCAGAACATTTGCTTATTTCCCCAGCTCTTGAAGACCAGATGCTTTTACTATTGCATGACCAGTTTATGCTGATGACACTTTGTCTTATATCAGTTTGTTACTTACAGCCAAATGAATAAGTCCTGTGTTAAGCGCAGACAATAAGAATTTTGCCACAGGCAAGCTCTTGTATTTGACCCTGAATAGATCAACATAAGAAATTAGACTGCGGGTCTGCTTTTGCAGTTAGTTTCTACATGTAAACATGGTAGCTATGCTCCTGTACTGTTTGTCAAAATTTACTTGCTCTTCATCCTTCAATAGTGTTTCATTCTCCCCTGCAGTTACAGTATTGGAGTGACATACATAAATTCTTGCCAGATATTTTCACTTTTTGTTCTTAAGTGCTTTTGTTCTGTTGCTTACTCTGGTCATTAGCTGTGTCCCCAAATTTGCGTTAGAAACATCTCATTTTTCCACTTGGTTAGCTGAAGAAATCTCCATATGTTATTTCTCTTGAAATAACATATATATGTTATATGTTATTTCTCTCAAAATAACATATAGACTTGATCTTTGCAAGTATCTGATACAGTTCTCCTGCAGAATTTAAATGCTCAGTTACAGAAGTTGCTGCAAGAAAAGCTAAAGCAGGGTAGTTGCTTAATCCATAATCAAGCATGGGAAAAAATATCATAATGTAAATACACATGTAAACATGTTCAGACGAGTTAAAAAAAACCAACTAGATGTCTGAGTCTCTGGTATCAGCAGCAGCCTGTCACCAAACTCTTCTAGGAAATCGCATCTTAAAATTTATTCACATAAAAGCTTTTTTTTAATACATGGAATCAAGTAGGATATCGCTCTGTTCTCTTAATCATGCCATACATTTAAATTTTGGTTACAGTCTCTGACTCAGCTTGGTTCTCAGCATTTTTCAGTAGCTGCGAGTCCTCTCTTGTAATCGGTTAATAATAAATCTGTGCTGGCTGCTTCTGCCTTCACCTCTTCTGTTTAAACTCAGGGAGAGTGAGATTATTTCCTGCCCTAAGGGACTTTGCTGCTGCGCACTGTTGGTGGCAGATCTGTCACCTGCAGAGAAACGATCCTCAGACAACTGGATAAACCAGATATTGGCACCGGCAGAGCGTGTGACGGGAGTTAAGGTCAGAGACTGAAAGGTTGTAGGGTTGAGGCACACAGGGTTACCCCCTGTGCTGGGTATCACTGGCTTCAAGAGAGATACCTCCACAGTTAAAGGTTGTACTTAATTCTTTGTGGAGCCAGGCCTTGATAATCCTGTAGGCACAAGATAACAGGGTTCCACCAGATTTATTGTTTTTTCATTCCCTCCTTCAGAAAAAAAATTACTTAACTTGCTAATTATATGATGGGGAAAAAAAAAAAAGAAAAAAAAGGTTTTGCATAGACTGAAGCATGTTAAGATGAACCCCAACATCTTGCTATGCCAGATCTGATACCCTCTATAATTTACATCACCGTATCCTGATGGAGATTAAAATAGATTAAAAAAATGCCTGATTCGCATTGCCACCAGTGCTACGCATAGTTTTCTGAAATAAGTACTGAAAAACGATTCAGAATCTAAATACTCTCTCATGTTCAAGTTTATACCCCAAGAATTAAGTCTACCTTCTCTCAAAGGACCAAAAATAATGACAGTTCCATCTAAACTGCGGGTTGGAAGTGCAGAAGGTTCTTCTGGTCTGGTGCTCCTTCTCGTCACAGGGTTGAAGCACACTTTTAATCCTTACAGCTGCTGAATGTCAATTTATATTATGTCACAGTTCATTTTACCATATACTAAGTTACTATTCTGTACTTACAGGAAAAAGGTTTATTGTTTTAATCGGGAACTTTACATTAACCATGTTACGACTGCAAGTGACATAAAACATTTGCAGACCAGCTTGTCGAGACAATATTGAAAATTGGTTTGGTCAGTTTTCAATTAATTGTATGTATCTTTAAAATGTATTTCTAAAGATGAGTAACTGTGAAAGAGGAGCTAAAAGGTGGCCATTAATTTAGACACCAGATACAAGTCTTCCAAGGGTGAGCATCCAGTGTAATATTTACACGAACTCCACTCATTTTCTAATGCCATTTTTGCAGTGGTTCTCTGAAGAATCAAGAATCATAACCTAGCGTTATTGGCAGAAATCTGCAAGAAAAGTGTATATGCCAGGCATTTGCCAAGATAAAATTTTAAAATACACACATGCCCAACGTTCGCACTAGAAATGCTTCACACCCAGGCGGGCCCAGCGCAGCAGACGCTTTCCTGCAGTTACATCAATCAGCCCTTCTTCAGCAAAGCACAGATGCTCCTTTAAGCACACACATAATGGCTTTAAGGAATCTAATCACAAAAAAAGCAAATGTTGCGGTAACAGTAAGACATGACACAACTCTCTCACCACAGTGACACAGTGTGGCTTGAAGTACGTGCAGCTTTCTATACCCCTAAAAGTCTTCCAACAACTATTCAGAGCAAGAGCAAGGTGTCACCCGCCTCTCACTCGCTCATTGGGAATGATATTTTCTCTAACATCCCTATCATGATTTCTTTGATCACTCACACGCACTTGCAAATTGATGTCTAACTATACTACCTGCTTGACAACTACGTCATCCGTGGCTACATCACTCTCATTGTATGAGATCAACCCCAGCCAAACAGATAATTTCATCCTAATTAATAAAAGGCTAGCTAACACCACCAGAATTAATTTTTGTTAAATGTAATGCTCTTTCCATACTCTCCCTTTAGCCTCTTCGCGTCTTCTACTTTAAGGCGTTTCTTCCTTTTCTCAGACTTTACAGCTTGCTCCTTCCTTTCTTGATTTTCCTGCATTCAGACAGAATGACAAATGAAAACATAAATAAGAGTTACTGGAGAAAAAGCCGGTTAAGAAACTCTCAATTTGCAATGAGTAGCTATTCTGAATATGCCCCATACACACAACGCTCAGCTGCTGGGGTTTGAGGGTTAATAGCAGAACAGAGCTTCCTGGTCAGTCCCTTTGATCTTCTCCGTATGATGATGTTAACAGCAAATTACTTCATTAGCTTTAACTGCAAGGTTCAACTCTAGACTGAAATGCATTCTTCTTAATTAGCCCCTTTGTCCACAAAACAGAACACTAGTTTAACTTAATTAGCATTCTAGAGATTTATCCCATAGCAACCTTGAATTTATATTGTTTGTATTCAGGGATTTCTACCAGAAAATTCAGGAATTCAGCTGTGTTCAGCAGCAATTCACAGTTTTTCTACATTTGCCAGCTCTATTTCTGTACCAGTGTTTGGTGGCAGAGTCCAAGCTGGGTGTCTTTTGGTAGCAGTCACACAACTGCTGGGATGGCATAAATCCTGGTGGGATTTACGCAGACAGGCAGGACTCTGGTTCCTACAGAGCTGCTGGTACCGGGATGATACGATTAATGGAAGAAGAGAAAGGAATGGAACAATTACTCCTAGTAAGTGGAGGAGTATTTTTGGGTTTTGATAAGTACCACAATCATCGGAGAGGGTAGTTCTGAACAGCTGAAATAACTGTAGCTGAACATCTACATGTTGTAGGTAGATCAGTAGTTATTTGGCCTGTGGTCATAGAGATTTGTGATGTTAAGAGGAGGGTGCTGCTGTGTCATATTACAAAATTTAATGATGTCCTGGAAGACATTGATGATTTGGCACAGATAGGATTCTTGATGAGATGTGTTTGGTCTCCTTTGCAGAGAGTTTGGCATCAGAAAAGACATTTTCCCATTATAGTGATAGATTTGGTTGATTGCTATGGATCATCTACCACTACTTCCATAAGATGGGCTGAAGAAGTCCCAGGAAACACGCATAGGTTTCTTAGAACCTTTATACAAAGTAACAGCCCAGGATCCTTTGGTCCAAAGAAATTTCCAGACAAATAAAGAAAACTTGTGAACATTAATAGAGTTAGTCTCTCTGAAGTATAGAAGCATTGTAGGCTGAGGTTATGGGGACCTTCACTGGATGCCTAGAAAAGGAGAGAAAAATGGTGTACTCTTGACAATGAAAGAGAAGGATATATTTGCCTTGAATGGATGGTGCTTCTGAAAGAATGAGATACAAGTGGTGAGGTCTTAGGGAGCGGCTAAAAGCCTTTCATCACTGTGCGCCTCCTGCGTGATAAATTCCTGCTGTGCCTCAGCATGATGTCTTTGAGATATTACGGCTGCTGAGAGACTTGCAGACCTGTGGGCCCTGGGAGAATGTCTCTCTGTAACGAGCTGCAAGAAATCAAGGAGGTGAATTCAGGGATACATTGTTCTACTACTCCAGCAGCACACACTGTACTTAAAACAAAACACGTTAGGAATAAATTTATGGATTGAACAAGCCTGAACTGAAGTGTTCAGAGAAATTAAAAAAAAAAACCCAAAACATAACAATTCAATGCAAACACACTGTTAACAGAGTTTCTTCAACACAAGAAAGCTCAACAAGGTAAAGTGGTAGCAAGGCAGAGGAATGAGCAGTCACAATCCCTTCTCCATCTCCTGGATTACTGAAGGCAGCTGTATGGATGAGATTAGATGAAAGAGGGGTGTCACTTTGGATTTGCACTTTGTGGGATGTTAGATACTTGCTTGATCTTTGGATTTAAAGATGCTCCACAACAACTGTTTAGCCCCACGCTATCTAAAGCGCATCCTGTTCCAACACCATGTGCACCCTACTGAGGAGCAGCTGCTCCAGCTCGGTTATCCCAGGGGAGCACTCAGAGGAGCCATCCCTGCGCAGAGCTGGGGGATAACCTCTGTATAACCTCTGTCATCAACCCAGTACTTCCTAGAGCAGATTTTATTTTACATTTTTTTCCTTTTTCCTGAGATTAGACAGCCTCTTTGTTGGGAGCTCCCCTCTTTGAACAGCTGCGAGTGCTAAGGGAAATCAAATGTTTCTCCCAATGCCCTATAATCACAGTGTTTCTTTTCCCTGCAATTTTACAACTCCTTTCTTAGTACATCTCCAATTCTGGGTGGTTTTTTTTTTGAGCTGGGAAGCTATTTTCTCTCCATCTCCTTCTTCCTGCCATCTGCTCCTTTTATTTTTTGAGAATTGGTGAAACAGTCATCAGCCTCGGGTGATGAACCATCTCCTTTTCACTGTATCAGTTTTGGGGATCATTTGGGTGTTTGAAAAGCTTCCCCCCCCTCCCCTCTTCAAATAGATGGAGAAGAAGAGGGCAGATTCTTATTATAGTAATTTCATTTGTGTAGCTCAGTTTTGTTACCTGAAGGATAAGAGACCAGAAAGAACCCTCATGGAAGGGAGAAGGATTTTGTTTAAACAAAGAAGTAACAGAACCAAAATCTCTCTAGGTAAGCTCAGGAGCTGTGAAGGTTCACTGTCAAAATTATTTCCCTTCTTCTTTGATACGAAAATGGAAAGATAGCACTAACGACTGTGGTAGTGCTAAGAGACCCACTTTACACAGAAGACTCATCTCAAAATGAAAGTTACACCTTCGCCTTGAAGCTTACGTCAAATGGCACTGGAAAGAGATGAGGCACATGGCCGATTCTAGTGCAAAAATCAAAATCACAGGACAAAAAGATGATTTAAAAATTAAAACCTTCAGCTTTTCAGCATGTTGCTGTTTCAAGCATAGACAGTATCTTTACTACAGCAAGAAGGAGAAAGCAAGGCAAGAAGGGAGAGGAGATTCCATTCCGGGTCTGCAGTGGAGGTAAAAGAGATGGGAACTCGGTGGCCAACGGCTGTGGTACCTTTGAGCTGAGGTGCTGCTGAGAAATGGAACCAAAAATAGGATGAAAGGGAGTTTACATCTTGGGTAGATAAAAAAGAAGAAAGAAGCTTTTTCCTAGTTGCTCCAGCCTGGCTGTGAACAGGCAGCACCCAAAAAAAGTAGTTTAATCTTCTGCAGCTGTGCTAGGACACTACATAACCTTTATTTGGACTGTTTCTTTATATGCAGTTACTGGATTTACCCTTCACAGCAATTTTCCAGTGCAGCTCTCCACAGATGCTGAGCCGTGATGTTCTTGACTCTCTTCTTTCCTTCGTGCCTAGAGTTTTAGGAACACTAAGGGTGAAGTGTATTGCCAAAGGGGCTGTGGTTTTCAGATTGTTTTGGAGCCTGGGTAGCTGTACTGCTTGCAAAATTGCAGTCTAATGCCTCAACAGGAGGAGCAGGTAGTAAGAACGTTACAGGATATCTTTTTTCATCTTTCATCTTCCAGTACTTCCTTGGAAGCTCTTTTGTTTTGATCCGAAACCAGGAGCTGCCCTAAAGCCCTCCTTCACCCTCTCTTGCCTTGATGTTGCCCAGCAGAGTTGTCTGCTTGCAATACTTCTTGAAACGTGGATGATGCCCTCTATAGAAGTCAAATCCAGGCTGGGGCTCTGCTGGGGTCAACACAGGAGTGGGTGATTGTTGCTGTTAAAATATATAAATGTGAAGCCGCTATTATCACCTGGCATTAGAAAAACCCTAGAGGAAGTACATTAGCTCAGGTGTGAAGGATGCAGTAGGGGATGCAAAATGGGTGTTCACTGGAAGCTTACTTACTGGAACGTGGTCCGCACAACTTTTATGGTGAAAATGCTATTTTCTTACTCCTTACTGCAAGGAGTAAAGTCTTATAAACTAAAAAAGTGCCAAATATAATCTCTTGGGAGATACATAGTTTTGTAGGGACACAAAACATACTGTTTTGAACGAACTAGTACAATGAAATACCTACAGGTAAACATCTCTTCCAATTAGTCTTTGCCTATTGGAAAAATTTATCTTTTGCCTATCGGCAAAGCCTAAAAAGCATGTCAGGTTGCTTGTTCTTTCCCACGCCACTAAGCTGGCTCTTACACTGAGATCTGATTAATACTTTTACAGTGGGAACAATAACTTGGAGGCTTCTTAGTTCTCCATAGCAAAAAGAAAATAAATCACATTTTATATTTGCCCACATGCTCATTTCTTGCTGCAGATGGCAAGCAAATACACAGTTACTTTTACTTCTGCAGCCAGGGTTTGGGTAGCCCAGCTTGGAGCAGAAGTAAAAAGAAATGCTCGCTTTTTTAAAAAAACAAAAAAGTTCTCAATCTATTTCTAAACTGTCACAAATGCAAACCACCTGTAAGGCCTTGAGGAAGAGCTCTCTGAAGGTTTTCATTGTGTTAAATACGTCTTCCAAAGACATTTTTTTTCGATCTTCACAAAGATAATCAGCAAGTTCTTCCTTCTTCTTTTCGATGGTGTCAAACTCCTTCTGAAGGTCCTTTGAAGCATCGAGACTGCCCTGAGACACAGTTGGCAACACAATGTATGCATGTTAAGAAGTAGCATATTCTGAGCTGCCCAGAAGACTCAAGTCAGTTAACACAGAGCAGGCAGTTTTTTAAAAAAAAAAAAAAAACAAACAAACAACTGACAATTGAGATTGGTTCACAATGTGTGATATTTTCTTCTTAATTGAACCGTCTGCATTTCCCCTGGTTTCATTTGGCCCAAAGCAGCTCATTGTGCGTTGCCACTTTCATCATACAATCACTGGAAATTTGGCACAACCTGGGATGACTGATCAAGGGAGATACAGCACCAGGATTTCCGCCTTTTAGCTTTAGTTAAGTGACCCTGTTTTGAGAACACGAAAAGCTAAGATGTTTGGAAATAGATGCAAAAAAGACATGTTGCAAATCTGTTCACTTTTTTCCCCAAAAAAGAACAGTGAGACAAAGCATATTTTTGTCCTGCACTGCACACATTTAGAGTTGTGTCCTACATTTCATTTTTAGGGCCTTCCTTTCTTTTACCCACACACACAGCTGACTGGTCCTCAGCTGTTTCCCTATCACAATACCACGTTACAGAAGTGGAGGAAAATCTGGGATGCTCCTTCCACCAGAACGCAGAAGGAGCGCAGTTATGACCCCCCGTTCCCATAGAGCTCTATGTCCATTTGCAACCAGAATTACAGTGCCTTTGTGAAGAGATGGAAAGTGTTTAGGAAGAAGGCCGGGGAGTGTGTCACACCTACATTACCTACTTGAAGAGATTCTGCATGCTGTATTTTTAAATCGTCTGTGGACAAAAATAAACGCTTCTCTATTTCCAACAGTTTCTTCAAATTGGCACCTGCCTCAGCCCGCATAACATCAAATTGGATTCTGAAAAATCCACAGAAGGGACAGTACATTGAAGGGGCGAGTCTTACGTTTTCATTAAGTTAAAAGATTATTATAAACAGTAGCATCTCTGCAAACGAATGTAGAATTACTTGTCCAACCTGAACCCTGCTTTTGCAGGTAGTTCTCCTCTATATAAATCCTTTTCTTTGTGCTCAAACCCTCATCTAAGAAAGAATCTGTGCTTTTGCCCTCACTACCTCCCTAGACAGACTGTGGAAGAATCTCACTGTTCTAGTATTCAAAAAGACTCCTCTGAATTTTCCAGCCTGTTTTTATTCACAGGCAACACACGCTCATGTCCCTTGTGCTAATACTGTCCTTACTTAGCTGGTTCTTTTCCCTCTTTGCCTTTTCTCCCTAATCTATTTATAGTCCAAATTTGTATTTTTATCTCTTCTCAGAGTTCATTTAGCTCACGTGGAGACCCAAACATGTTACGCTGCCGAACCAACACCTTCTGTGGTTCTTCATGCCAGACAAAAACCACTGTATTAGCAAAACCTGATGTGGTGTTTCACGGTGCATCCAGATGTGAGCAGCATTAGAAGAGTCCCTTGCAGGATTTGCATTGCAAACAGTTCCCCACAGGTTGACCAGCAAACCAAGTTTTTTAAGTTTGAGAGTTTGACTAAACTGGAGGGCAATTACTTCATAAAAAAAGAGCACGCTTATATCATTGACCAGCAAAATTTAGTTTCAGGTAACTAAAGTATTTCTATTATGACACAACTCAAAAAGAAATTAATGTTTCAAAGCAACATCCAACTTAAATTCTGCACAGATAACTCCCCAAAACCATAGTATTTTCTGTTGCATTACTGAATAAAAATACTTAAAAAAATTAGTTAGCAGCTACTTAAATGTCAATCCATCTCCACATTTAAAATTTACCTCTGCTTCTAGATATGAGGAAATATAAAACACTGCAAAGTTCCTACGAACCTTGATTCCTATGAATTTGTAACAGGATTAAAAATGTTAATCCTGGTGCTACAACCGTGGATTCTGATTAGTGCAATTTAACACGCATTTAACATTCTTCTGAGCTAAACAGAAAGAGCTGGTGTTGGACTCATGGGGCTTTCAGGGGAAAAAGCCCTCACATGGGGGAAAGTCTGCAGAAACAGGTTTTTTTCTTTCTACCTAAATATACTAGAAACTTGTGCTGATGCACAGCGCAGGGACTCCCGAGGTCCCCAAATTGCCAGTAAATCACCCAAATCATTCCCTCCTTACACCAGGTTCTGCACATGCACCTCCTGATGGGCTTGCACTTGAATATGACTGAGAAATTTCAGGGAAGATGTGTTTCTATTACAATATGTGGAAGAAGAACCGGGTCCCTAAAATCATAGAATTGCCTAGGTTGAAAGGGACCTTTAAGATCATCTAGTCCAACCATCAACCTAACTCTGATAAAACACCATCACTAAACCATGTCACTAAACTCTATGTCAACCTATCTTTTAAATACCTCCAGGGATGGTGCCTCAACCACTTCCCTGGGCAGCCCGTTCCAAGGCTTAATAACCCTCCCAGTGTAAAAATTCTTCCTAATATCCAATCTGAACCTCCCCTGGCACAACTTGAGGCCATTTCCTCTAGTCCTGTCGCCTGTGACTTGGGAGAAGAGACCAAACCCCCCCCCTCTCTACACCCTCCTTTCAGGGAGTTGTAGAGAGCGAGAAGGTCTCCCCTCAGCCTCCTTTTCTCCAGGCTGAACAACCCCAGCTCCCTCAGCCGCTCCTCAGAAGACTTGTTCTCCAGACCCTCCTTCACCAGCTTTGTTGCCCTTCTCTGGACCCGCTCCAGCACCTCAATGTCTTTTTTGTGGCAAGGGGCCCAAAACTGGACACAGTACTCAAGGTGGGGCCTCGAGTTCACTGAGGGAGTTCACTATTTACACAGTTTTACTTCTAAGGTAGTACTGGAGCGTCCGAAGGGGGGAAAAGAAAAAAAAAAAAGAAAAAAATCATACTGAACTCCACATAAAAAGTCATAACCAAGTTGATTTATAAATCTCAACACTGTTTTGTGTTAGCAGAGAAGTCCTGTGACCTTATTACACCACCATAAAATGACTCAGCTCCTTGTTGGCTTTAAAGAGGTTGGCAATTCATACGTGACAAAAACAAACAATAGTGTCCTACCCTGCTGCCTTGGAGACAAAATCAAGATCCCTGGGAAGCTGCAGCAGATCTGTGTGGTTTTTTTCAACCTCCTAAAATTGAAGTGAAAAACGGTTACCTTGCACAGTCAGTCAAAGAGTATGAAAGTTTTTCAGCTAGACAACATCAGGACCGAAAATTTAACGCTTCGGATTTCATTCTTATAAGCAGAGGGGTAAATTTAAGCTTGTTCATCCTTTTTCTCATGTTTGCGCCCATAGGGAGTTAAAAAGAAAGCAAAAGGCTCTTTTAACAGCCCAGGTTTACGCCCCATGCGCTGCCACAGAGCGCAAGCTGACCTGAGAATTTGTCTTCATACCACTAAAATTAATTTCATCTGACAGATGTGTTTGGGAGACAGGTCAACACAAGAGAACAGTTGGAGGAGAAAGAAAAGGGCAAGCAGACATGGTGAGCAAACTTGAGAAGGGAAACCCAGTGTTAACTCCCTAAACGTTACTGCATAGGGGTTTGATCCCGTCTGCACAGAGAGCAGTGGAAAAGTTTTCAGTGTATTTCAGGCACAGAGGCTCATCCTCCGGGGACCTATAGTGGGGAGATACTGAAGTTAAAGCCCCTTAGTTCCTGGGGAATTAATATTTGAGAATAATGCACACAGGAATAATTTCACAGTATCGTTGTACCTCCAGAATATGGTGAAGCAGAGTAATGTGCTTTTGGTTTGCTTTTGTTTCTGTTAATCTGAGCAAGGCACTAATTTTAAAACCTCCAGCATCTCCAGTGTGATGCCCCTAGAAGATACAGAAAAAAGTTCCTTCTTTCGGTTTCCAAGTCTTGCATTTGTATTTTCTGTTATCAAAATACAGCAATTAAAGGAATCGGTTTACTTACATAGTTCAGAAAGTTTCCAACTTTAAGAATCAATTGGCAGAAAACTGGCAGTCGGTGACTGGTAAGAAGTGCTGAAGAATAAAAAGAGAGACATTTTCAATAAATTAAATTAAATTATCTGAAATAAAATTTGCCGCAGGTTTGACAGCAGGGGTAACAAAATTCACATCCAAGATTATGTCAAGCCATTGTTATGGATTTGGAAGTATACCAGTCCAGAAATAAATCAGCTGAATGGAAATGGAATGAATAAGTTTCTACTGAGGTCTTGTCTCTACAAATAGATGAAAAACTAGTTTTCCCATCAAGTTTGGAGTATAGATGTGTCATCTCTGTAGCCACTTACGAGGGAGAACTGCATATGAGGAAGTGTACAAACTTGTGAAAGTCGATAACACCCATTTCCAGCACATATTATTCTAGGTTAAGAAAAGCAAAGGGCTTTTTGCCTCATTATCATTGTTAGTGAGGGTGATAACCAGGAGCTGTGCATTTTTGCAGGAGAATCTAGGGTAAGAAGGAAGTTTTTTGGCAGAACTAGAACAGAAACGCTGACCCAGGCAATGGGATGGAGGGCGGGGGACGGTGACGACAGGGTGAGACTGCAGAGAGCTGTTGATTGCAGCACAGTAAAGCGTAACTATAGCACTGACCTCAGATGGCCAGGTATCGCCAAGCTTTATGTGCAACCACAAGCAGAAGTTTTGCAGTTTAACTGTTCAACAGGAGGCCAATGAGTCTAAAACTATTGAACTGACGCTGGAATCCAAGAAAGAGCCGACGTAAAACTAAAACCAAGGCTAATTTTGTGCGGAGGGGGGTCCTGAAACACTGGCGAACATCATCCGGGACATCTGGTTTGGAAACCAAACCAGATCCTGGTATGTCACTGTGACCTGCTCCACCCCAGAGCTAAACTGGACTGCAACCGGCGTGCACTAGAGGAAAAACTGGAACCGATTCATTGTTATGGAGTCCACTGTACACAAAAATTTAACTGATACTCAAACAGAATCTGGAATTGACATAAAGGAAATTTCCTTCTTCTCTGCAGAACCACCGATAGGAGAGAGGCTTGTGTTATTCACGTCGACAGAAGCTCCACTTCAAAGCAGGGCAGCACAAATGGCAGTTCTGCAGAATGAATTCTAGAAGCAGGAATCTGGAGTATCATTTTAACGTTGGCTCCGTATTCAGCGATTAAAAGGTTAGTTTTGATGACACTGTAGCATATGCTACCACTGATGCTATTCAAGTAGAAGAGGAGCTTCCAAGGAGTGAGCCTGGGCATAGGCACAGCACTGATGTACTCACTTTCACAGGCTGTCCTGATGGCTTCTGCTTTTGGCCACAAACACTCCAGCAGAAATTTTGTTTCCTCGCAAATCAGCATACATTCAATCCGCAACTGGTAGCTGAAAGAGATTGGTGGGAAAAAACCCAATAAACACCACAAAACCAAAACCCACAGGCCTGATTAATTGACTTGTGTTCAGCAAAAGAATCACCCATTTTAGGCAAAGCGCAATACCAGCATTATTCTGCTCTCTTTAATGCTCTGACACGAGAACTGGATTATAAATAAATCAAACAGATATTTCCAAAGATGTCCTAGAAACAAATTATCATCTCCTCTTTCAGAAAGCAATGTTGCACTGACATCTGGCAGTGACTTCCTTGCATAACGAGGCCGTAATTTTTGACAGTTCCTGGGCAGCACTAGCCAGGATTTTTGTTCTTCCTTTTAACTTCCCAAACAGAAATTTGAAATATTTTTGCAGTGATGTCCTTTAATGATATTTATGCCATGGATTAATGGTGTGGAAGAGCCGTGAAAACATTTTCTGAAGTACTTTTAAAGCTCGCTGTAAGTTTGAGAAAATGAAAAGCCACATTTGCACCACAATGTTTTCAAAATAGCGTCTCCGGCTGTGGCATGGGAACTGATGAGATTTATGGAGAGGCTATTCCTATGAATTACGACATGTCACCGTGTTTTTATGAACAGCATAAAGATTTCTCTGTGCACACCTCACCTGACTTGGTAATAATCAGGGAAACGGTGAAAGGGCCAGCTCTGCTGTGATTCACTCATAGGTTTGTGGGCTCTCTTTGGTAGGCTGGAATCTCTAAACCAGGGGTGAAGTGAATCAGCAACACTGAGTCTGCAACTTCATGCCCTATAGACAGTAGCTGTTACAATGGTCAAGAGTTTTCTCACTACCTTCCTAACACCAAGGTTAATTTCGCTGTAGTTTGCCAAAGGTGCCCGATAGCCTGTTTGGCCTTTGGGAAGGAAAAGTTTCTCAAACCAGCTCTACAAATAGCAGTCAGACGATTTATCCTGAAGGCTGAATGTCAGGAACATCCCTCTAGCACAGGAAACAGGGGCCTTAATTCTTATGGACAAATCATAGAAGAACCACACTCATGGGTTGAAGACAAGGAAAATTTTGCTTACCTGGGAACTTCCAAGAGATGTAGATAAAACTGATCTGCATTTGCTAGTTCTGATTTTTCTTCTTTGCAAGATTTGAGGCCATTTATCTAACGGGGAATATGACAGTAAAATACCCACATAAATATTTGTGGTTCCCAGTCACTTCACTGGCTTTTCTGAAGGTGGGGCAATGGCCTCTGTATACAAACTAGTTTGCGAGGGCAAACACATCAGTCTTGCTTTGACTGGAAGGTCATTTGCGTTTGTATAGCAAACCTTGTTCGACAAAGCCCTGATCCACAAGCAGGACTTCAGCAAGCTACAATGCATCCAAGTCTCGAAAGCCCTTTACAAAGATGGGTCCTCACTGCTCTACCTTGGAAGGTCATTGACTGAGAGGGTGGAGGAGGATGTGGGATCTGGTCACAGCTTCCTGCCTTAGCAGCGCAAGTGTTTCAAGCTGAGCACAAAACACAGTGACCCCCACCAGAATAACATAGTTAATAGATACCTCGTGGTCTTCAGGCAGCAGTTTAAATAGTTGCCTCAGTATCTCAGCATCCAACTTGGACCTATCCCCTTTCTGAATCATGGCAGCAATCTCTTCATTGGAGCTGTAGAAAAGAGGGAGGTGCTGAGGAGCAACGGCATACGGAGGAGTAACACGACAAACAGAAGAGCCCCCAATCTCTCAGCTAGCACTGGAGGACTAAATAAAGTAATTCTTACTATACTTGCCTCCCATTACATTTTGGATTTTAGTTCTCAGAAGTACAGCAGAGATAAAAAAAATCCTTTGCCTAAAGCAACATTCCTCATAATTTAGATGTGCTTTCTGGGCTTTGTTCATCTTTACACAACAAACCCTGAAGGCTCTCCTTTTACCGTGGGTATCCAGTGCCACTGAGAGGAGATTTACTTTTGAATTTCTCCACTGCTTGCAGCAAAGCCAAGGCTAAAGCCGATGGCTCTCCTCCTGCTGAGAAGTATTTATAAAGATCCCAGGAGGTTTTACCCAAAATTCTTGCCTGAAACGTTGGCAGACAACCCGTCTCTTTGAAAGGAGTCCACAGTGTTCTGGTTTGGGCTCTGGAGAGCTCAGCTCCCTGCAGCCATCGGCACTAATAGAGGCAGCACCCAGCTGTGGAGCAGCCTCCTCCCTCACCAGCGCGAGCAATGCTCAACTCTTTGATCCCATGGTCACTAGCTGCTCTCAGGAGAGCTTAACTGCTGCCCAGGGAATCACGCAGAGAGAGGAAATAGCAACCGGATTAGGCTATGCACAGCTCTTCCCCACCGAGACGGGGTTTGCAATGGAAAAAGGATAAAAAAATAATAAAAAAATATCTCTGATTCTGATTTGTTCTTAACACAAAGGAACTTCTAGGCTGTTTCTTATTGAAGCCCTTGTAACACGGGCCATTTTGCAAAGGGCAGGGAGAGAGGAGAAAATCCGTCTTCATCCTGCAGTAGTTTCAAGGAATCAAAAAGTCAAGATATTTTGGCAAAAAACTAGTACAGATTCCTTTCTTTTGCGCTTTTTTCCCCCCAGCGAGGACTGTGACTTGGTAAATTTCCAGACCTTTAGTTAAAGAAACTGTTTCTTATTTACAGAAAAAACTGCAAATAAGAAGTACATACAATTTTGGGTCTGAACCCCTGGAGAAGTCTCTTTAAAATCAATTAAGTAACTTGAAACTTCCAATCAGGAATTCTCACTAACGGTTGCTGCCAGTAGCTGATATTTATGTCAATAATACCAAAGAAAAATATGTTTCCACATGATTTTGCTGTTATTTATGAATATTGTCTATTTAGGAACTAGTGATCTATTTTAGATTTAATACCAGTTTGAGATATGATATTAATTGTCTGGAAAGAGACTGCCGCATCTCACTAGTTTAAAAAAAAAAAAAAAAAAAAAAAAGAGGAAAAAAGTTGACTCCTTGCTAGAGATAGATAGTGGTTGTAAAGTATTTCTGCTAAATTTATTTAATTTAATGTCTGAATAAACACATAGACACATCAAATAAGTAATTCAGATGGTACTCTCCAGATCTTACCACTTAAATTGCTTCAGAAATATACTCAAAAGGAGACTTTTCTTTGGACCTATGAACGTCATCTACGAAAAGAAAAAAAGCAGTCAGCTAGAAATACATTTAGTTTGATTTAAATAGAAATTTTAAAGCTTTTGTTTGCTTGTTGGGTGAGATACATTCTTCTCTGGTAACAACATTATCAACAATCTTCATTGATCAAACACAGGGCAATTTACAACAGTACAGGTCATTAGATCTATTTTAAAAAAAGAAAGAGGCAAAGGCGTAGAGAAGGGAATCGATTTGTCCAGAATATTCCATTTCATAAGAATTAATACTGATATTCCCGTGTCCTCGCTGTCTCAGATGAAGACCTGTCCCTCAACAGAGCTACTTCAACATGTTTAATTCTAAACCTCTCCTGTGCTTTTTTTTAGATAATCTTAGGCAACGGATATAAAGATATTTCAAACTTTCTCATTATAAATGATTGACAACAATAAAGAATGAATAAGCTTTTAACTTGCAAGAATTTTCCCAGGCTCTACCAAAAGCGAGCAGTCCAAGTACCTCTTTTTTTTCCTTCGGTTTTGGCCCCGTTTTCTCCTTTGGTGCTGTTGGTGGGACAGAGAAAAGTAGCTCCAAACTTGCATAGTCAGGTTCTACGAGCTCCTTGCTGCTGCTTGGCATCACAGCCCACATGGAGCGGCTTTCTGGAAGAGAACGACACTTCAAGATGGACCATAGAGGTAGAGGAGAACTTTCAAGGCAGTGTGATTTGTGGAAGGGAAAACACTTTAGAGGATGGTTGAAAAATGATGCTCATTAGTCCTGGACAAATGTTAAATATTTAAGAATGGCAGCTCCCATAGACAGCATCCCACAGGTCTGAAGGCTATTTAAACCTGGAAAACTACTTCCACATTCAATTCACCGAACTGAAGTCAGCAGATTAGCTTGATGGGCTGCTCCAAATTCTTTTTGCTATTGCTGACTGGCTACACGTCACAGAATTGTGATACAGAAACAGGGAATGTTGCATTCAATTAGGTAAGTATCTGACTTTGCAAGAGGTAAGGACTCCCAACATTAGAGATGGGAATTAAATCCCAGCATTATTACCAGAATCATCAGGAGCCACCCGAGTAACACATGGGACTTCAAAACATGAACTTGTCTACAACACTGGAATCTTTAACAAAGGATCTCACCTCCTTTTTCTTTAGGAAACTGATGGCACTGAAGACATCGGGGATGAATCCAAATTTGTAGCTCTGCCCAAGAAAGCAGACTGTGGCTCAGACTAGTTTTTTTACATGTGTGTTTGTGTATATTATCATAGCAACAAGTTCTTACTCCCTGTTGTCCCCCTTTCTTGGTGATAAGCACAACGGAGAACAACAGCGAGATCTGTGTTGTGTAAACTGAGTATTAAAAGCTGCAGCAAATATGGAAATGCGTTCAGTCTCCTTGCTGAAGGCTGAACAGGACTTGCAAACTCCTTTGGCAGACCACATGTTAACCACAGACCTCAGTGTTATGTTGTGTGGAGGAAAAAACCCACACGAGTCAGATGGCTGTGGTCAGTATGAAATGAAGTTGGAGGCTACATCCTATCCTGAGGGTACCTGTTCCCCTGCCCTACTGACAACAGTTTTCAGCCTCAGACCTTGGATCTTGACTAGTGCATCTTCTGGCTGTGCAAGAGAAAAAAAAAAAATAATAAAAAAAGTAAAAGCTTCAGCTGAGAAGACACCAGTGATGTGCAAGGAGCTCATTAGGAAGAACCACAGAGCATAACTGTTCAACAGATCTTTCCATCTCAACACACTCCGAGCGTTTTGCAAACCTTAATTAGTGCAGACTCACAACATCGCTTTAACAAGTAACAAATAGAAACTGAGATGTAAAGAGAAGATAATTATAACAGCCACAGAGCCTCCGTTCAGTGCTTTTCCCAAACTGCTATCTCCTCCATTTATTGGCAAAGGCCTGGCTTTCCATATTTATTTGTGATTGCTAATTTTTTGTAGGCCTGAGAGTGAGCAATGGGACCACTTGCATGACCTGACTTATTGAGTGAAGGCTTAGCCCCCCAGTGTAAACATGTTTGTTGGGATGCGAAGTAAATGAACCAATCAGCCCAGCATTACAAACAAGCACGTACGTCTCACCACGTCAGAGGGGAGCTTCTGCCAGTGAAACACCTTCATCCTCAATGTCGGTGTCTTCTTAGGGGGAGGTGTCCCCCCATATCCACAAGTAAGATGACTGCACTTGGGATCACTGCATGGCTGGGGAGGTGGGAGCAATAGGGCACTTATGCCAGGCACAGGAAGGGAGGGAGAAGGCACCTTACACCCGGGGGGTAGGGGTGGAGGGGCTGGCAGCAGAGGTAGCAGAGCTGGCATGGCAGACCGTCCTTGGGAGGACGTGGAAACACCTTGCTGGGAAGGTGACACGTTCCCCGGAGATTTCTGTGGCTTCCCAGAAAGGCCAGTTGGTGGAGGAAGGGTCAGGTCTGCCCTGGGGTTCTCCTCTTCCAAGTCCACATCAACTTGAATGCATTTGTTCACCTTTTGAACGCATCTTCTGGACACTGCTTTGTGGCGATTCGGGCACTGCATGCTTGATAGCAGGCTCTCCGGGGTTTGTCCCAGTCCCATTTTCCTGTTCTGTAAGACAACAAGGAGTTGCATGGATTAACAAAGCTCCCCACAACTGCTGGTTACTGCCAGGTACAACTACAGGTTCCTCTGTGGGTTGTCCCACAGAGAAACAGAGAAGTAACAATGACCTTCCCATTAAAGTAAAACATTTTTATCTGCTTTACAAGTGACGTTTCATGGTAGTTTCAGCGCCTGAGTCAGGAGCAAAGCAGTCCCGCTGGCCACAAGGCTCCTTTTTGATTCCTCTTGATCCTTCCACCTCCTAGTTGTGACACAGAAAGAAAGGAAGGGAAGATGCTATCGGCATAATAAATCTCTACCTGGTTGCTTTTTTCCCCTTGTTGCTCAGCCATTCAGTGAGATTTTTCTTTTGAAGGAGTAAATGGATGCCTCCGACAGAGGGTTCTACAGAAGGGACTTCTGAGACAGTAGGGGGACAGTCACTTGCTCCTGAGAAACCATGTTACCGCAACTTACCTTGAGTGTAGAAGGGCAGGGATTTTGAGAGAAAGTCTCAGAACAGCCTAATAAATTAAACAAGCTACAGCTGAGGAGGACTCAGGCTGAGCTGCTCAGGGACCTGTGACCACAGAAGGAGATGACTGGTATGCATTAAAATGAGTAAGGTGGTCTTACTTCGCCTTTTAATCAAATCATCTAGGGAAAATCTTTACGTTTGCCCTGAGACTAAACGGTTTTGCTCAGAGCTTCATGCAAGAGGCTATGCAGAAGTCCCCTGTGTAGGCAGAAACAAAGACTCCCAGTATCCCTGCCCTTACACAAGTCTTTAACAAAATGCACGTTAACAGACGTTGGCAGCTTTAATGGAGTTAACTGGATGGGTATTTTCATTTTTATGTTTAGTGCAGGACCAGAGACTTATTTGGTGTATATATACCATGTTTATGTTCCCAAAGGACTGAAGTAATGTTTATGAATGTCCTTTTTCCTCCTCCAGCAATTTTAACTAATGACTTAGACAAAACTCTGTAAGGGAACTGCATTAAAACCTCTGCCTGATGCAGTTAATAATCCATATTGCATTTCTAACATGTCTCCTATATTTTGAAAGAGTTTGTCTTTGAAACCCAGCAGTTCGTACTGGTGACAGTGTCCAGCTCTTGTAACAGCCTCAGTAAAATTGTGAACCAGTGGATTCAAGGCAAAAGAACGCAAGAAAGCTTTTATTTGTGGTTTTAATCTTAATTTAGTAAGAATTACTTACATTAAAAACATTAAATGCTAAATCAACCAGAAAATAACACTTGATTTACATACAAAATGGAAGCAGTTAAAATAGTGAATCCAAAGGCCTATAACAGAAAATGAGTATTAACTGTATTTGCTGTTTACTCGAATTAATTTGTTGTTGCATTCCATAAATATTTTTTTGCACAAACAGGCACTGACGCTTTCCCAAAGGTAAAGCAAGCTTACATTTAGTTTATGTAAACAACTTAATGCATCCCCTTTAGGACTTCACAGTCTTTGTGCTAAACTTGTACAGATGTCTGTAATTACCCTAAGCAGGACAAGTGAGGGATTCAGCACTATGAAAAAGCCTAATGAGAAATAAGCCATTTTCTGCTAGAAATATTAGAAGTAAAATGAGCTGATTAAAAAAAAATCTGGTTAGAAATAATCATGTTAAAATTCGGCTGCTTGTTTATTTTAATTAAGCTATTGGAGGAATCAGTTAAAGACTATTAATTAGGAAGCTCATCTGTTTTTTTTAATCAGAGTGCTCGTCTAAATTGCTACAGGGTTTGTGTAAAAGAAGGTCTTGTTTTTAAAAAACCTAACAAATAAGGAATACTACAGAGCGAATATGCTTTGAATGATAAATAGGTTTACAATAATGTACCTCCAAAGATTATACTTTTGAGACTGTGTAGAGAAACCGATGCTCTTAGGAAGATTAAAGCTTTAGTGCAACTTAAAGGCAGCTGTAACTTACAATTGCTGATGCTGTACAAATGAGCTTGTGGGTGGGTATATTTAAAAAAAAAAAAAAAAAATCTCTGCATGAAATTTATCATTAGAAAGTGCAAAAATCCACCTCTGACTAATATACACATATATACACACACATCTCAATGCAGGCAGACAAGGAGTAGCAGACTGCAGAGAGCTCCGGACGCTCGGTAATTGCCTGGCACCGTTTAGGCAGGGCAGGAAACAGAGATCGACTCAACACACCAGCCCAATTCTGATGGTCCAGTTGAAATCGATTAACTTGCAATTAGCTGTGAAGCTGTTTTCGGTGCTCTGCTGCTCTACCTTTTGTTTTATTGGGAGAGCTGCTGATGTTTGGGGACTGCCACAATACAGGCTTTCATTTCCATCTGCTTACTGATACCCTAAAAGTAGGCACACTTCTTATTAGCCTAGAAAGTGAAGTTGTATTTTGAATGTCATAGGGCTTATATTTTTTAAGGTAGATCCAAAAAATATCTTTCCTCTGTGTCTTGGGCCATGTAAGCACTCATTTTTTCATTTCTAGTGTTGCTGATGGGCTGATATGGGGCTATGTTATTTTGTAAAACTTGATTTTCTTTGTAGCTAGAAGTTCATTTGTTGGTTGTTTGTTATTATGTTTTATATTATATTTTATAGAATATATTTTATATATAATATATATAAAATATAGAATATATTTATATAGTATATCTTATTTGTATTTTATTAAATTATAATTTGTTGTTATTATGCTGGAAACAGGGATTTCAGTGAATGCTTCTGAAAACCTGGTATTTCCCCTTGTGTGATATTGCTAAAGGGTTTTTTGGAGGGGGGGAAGTTGTTTAAAACTTTGCCCCATCCACTTTCAAGGTAACCGTCAAAAGTGTAAGCACAAGAGTCAATACATGCACTGCAAGATATTTTTGAGGGTAAGAAGATGTACCCCTTGGCAAATGGCTGGAAGTGAGCTGCAGGATGTATAACCCAACCAGGGACAAGGTTAGTCACTTGGTTATGCAGATAGATGGTCCCTAACTAGTACAAAGCTATTGTTCGTTACCTCCCAATGGGCTTCACTTGCTGTGGTTTGGATCCAGGGACCTCCTTGCATTAAGAGGCTCCCAGTGTGATATTCTTCACTGTTGAATTTTCAACAGGTGTAATTTATTCTTGTTGTTTATGATTCTTACAAGGTTAAAAAAAAATGAGAAGTAGAAGAAATTAGAGATCTTAATCCTTGCACAAGCAATCTTGTTGCTATAAGAGTCACCCTCTTCCTTTCAGATACATTCCTGTGGGTTTCCAAGGGGTTTCTGTAATCCAGGTTTGGAGAGGTCTTAGACAAATAGTAGTTCTTTGAAAGTTACGCTCTTCCTTTTGTTGTGATTCTAATGTGGCTACAAACGTGTGTTACGACATCGAAAAAGAGAAGAATGATTTTTTTATTATTATTATTACTAACAATATTTCTTTTGTGGTATTTTTCATCAACAGTTGTCAAAGCGCTTCGAAAGATACTATTGCCCCTATTTTAAAGATGGGGAAACTGAGGCACAGAGAAATGGCTTGCCCACAGCCACTCAAGAAACCAGTGGCAGAAAATGAGTGATCATAGAATCATAGAATGTTTCAAGTTGGAAGGGACCTTAAAGATCATCGAGTTCCAACCCCCCCTGCCATGAGCAGGGACACCTCCCACTAGACCAGGTTGCTCAAGGCCCCATCCAGCCTGGCCTTGAACACTTGTAGATCCCAGTAGCCCAAGATCTCAGTATTTTGTTTCAGTGCTCCAGCAGTCAAAAACCTGTTTAGTCTTTACAATCTAGCAAGTTACCGACCTCTCCCTTATTAAGATCCAGCTACTGCTGTGCCTCCGTTCTCTCATATCAGAAAGCTGGAAGCGGTTGGAAACAAAGAAAAAAGTGCTCACTTTTCATTCCATTACTACCTATGCTGCTGGCTGGAGTGTGACTGTGAAGTCTATCTGCTTAATTAATACTTGTGGGCTCCATCCGAGTAATGGAGTTAATGAAAAAGCCCTCTAAAGGAACTGGCTGCACTTTCTGGCAGCTGGTGGGAAGGTCGGGGCCTTGGGATCTGCTGTAGATGGAGCCTGGACCAGCAGCTGTGGGTGGCAGACGTTGGGGGAAACTGCGGCTAAGACCCCTTCGCTGGTCTTCGTGCCCACCGGCAGCACGGTGAGGCTGTTCAACCACGGAATCATGCAAAGGTGTTTGTAGAGCACGGGGATGGGCTGGGAGAAGGTAGGTTGTAGGACTAACTGAGGGCTTTGTGGAGAGTAGGGATGAACTCTTCAAAATGGAAGGGAATTTCAGCAGTTACTTTATTTGGGGCTTATATAGGTGACGGAATTAGTGCCAGGATATAACAGCTTTAATCTTGGGGTGTTTGCTAGGTTTGAGATAGGTCATGGTTTGGAAGAGATTATCACATTGGCTGTCATTTCATTTACATGCAGTCATGCTGTGATATGCACCCAGACCTCTGCAAGGGGCCATAGGTGCCACAGAACATGCCTTGTGGAGCTTAAGGTCTCTCCTCTGTCCTCTAGGCCCCTGCAAGCGAAGTAGAGCAGCTGAAAGTCCTTGGAGGGATAAAAACCCTTCTGTCCTCCTGTTCTCCCTGATGTCTCTCCAATTAAGGAGGTATTTTAGAAAAGCAAAACATCTGTCTGTGATTCAGGATGGGTTTGTAGACTGCTACTATGATGAATGTAGTCACTACTGGGGCATATTCTTCTATGTGTATGATATTGGCTCACCAAAGAGGATTAAGGTACAGGATTAAGGGTTTCTGAACCCCTGCTGCTCCTATCTTTTCTGGACTATTCTGCTTCTCTTGCTGAACAGAGAATCATAGAAATGTTGACTTGGAGGGGACCCTGGAAATGGCCTTGTCCAAGCTCCCATTCAGAGGACTATCACCACCACTATAGATCAGATCAGTTATGGTTTTGACTAGTTGAGCTGTGAAAACCTTGAAGAATGGAGACTACAAAACATGGCAAAATGTATAGAAAAATCTGTTGGCCTCAAAGGATCACTCCTGGAAATTGTGTGCTATTGGGGGTTTCGTTTAGATTACAAAATCCAGTTGTGGATTTTGAAGGATCCCAGAAGCAGACATCCTCTTTGCCTCTTCTTCTTTGGGCAAACCCTGTCTCTCTGTGGTCTCTCTGGCTTTCTCCATCTGTTCTGACTGATTGGTTTGGTAATTAGTTGTCACCAATTCATGGCTACACTCATTGTATATTATGTTGTATGAAGCTGCGTAAGTACTAAACAAACACGTCAGGTTCTGCATGCCCACAGCAGGTCAAACCAACCAGAAACGTAGCGTAGGTGTCATCAGTGGGCTGCTGATCCTAGGAAAAAAACCTACTTTGACAGGCTGGGAGGGTATCTAAACTGACTTGATAGGAGCTGACTGTCTCAGAGCGATTCCTTTCTTCTGGTTTGAGTAATGTAAGCTGAGTCTGCGTAACGTCTCCATTAGGGAAGAGCAGAGCTCCTGCTAATTCCTACTGACACCTGGCTCTGTATGAATTGTCACACACGGTTCTTCCAAGAGTTGTTCATGCCGCAGAAAGAGAGCATTAGAGAGTCCCTAAGGTGAATGAAGTGCCAGCACAGCACGGATGAAGGAGTGAGTTACGCTTACAGTGCTGGATATGCTGATTAACTTTCACTGATCAAATTCTCCACTGGTATTTAAGGTTTGGTACCTGCTCTACGCTAAGGAGTTGGAAATCTTTTTCTGTGCTGTGGACCTTGTATTTCCATCGCAAATCCTGCAAACAACGCGGTTATTCTGCAAGATTGTCACTGTGTAGTAATTGCAAACACCTAGAGAAGGCCAGTCACTGCCACTGCCCCATTTTTAACCCTCTGTCGTCATGCTTCTAGACATGGCAAAGCTGTTCTTCATATCCTGCCCACAGCTTGATTGTGAGATCAAACAAAACATGGTTCTTGATGGAGTTGGTTGATGACTGTTTGCTTTCAGGTACATTAGGTGAATGTAACGCCATGACTAACATGTTCACCCATTTTTCATGGCCGTGGCTATTATCACAGAGCTAGAATTGCTACAGTGCTGACATAGTATTGGTAAGCTTGCATGGTCTACTCAGTTGACCACTGTGTACAGAAAACCAGAAATATGAAGCTGTAGATCCAGGCTTTATGGATAGACAGTATGAAAAGTGGTTAATTTTGCTGAAAAGGGCTCATGCATTTTTCTTTTATTTCAATTTATCTTTTCTCTTTCTAACCAGAAGGGTATTTCTCAGCCCCCTCCGCTCTACTGAAGGTAGGAGGGGACCAAATGGTACACTCGAACCGAGAGAGACTGGCATAACTTTGGACAGAGAGATTCCAGCCATGCTCTAAGTACAGTGCAATGCTGTGGTGGTGCTCATGTACTAGATAGAGCTCCGCTTAGACATCTCTGTTTCTTTGAGAGAAAACAATGGGAAATTATTACTAAGCATATCCAACAATTACATGCTTAGGTGCTTTATAAACTATGTGGAAAACATAGGACTTTGATGGACAAATTCTGGTGAATCATAGGTTTTCCCCATCCCCACAATAGAAAGGAAACTTGTCAAGTACTTATTTTATTCTAAAATTTGTAATATTTTCAGTATTGAAATTAAAAAATAAAACAAAACAAAACCAAAAGCCCCAAAAAACAACCCCTGAAAATCCATCCTATTAAACATATCTGAATTCGGATGCGAAATACTTGGAAAAGGCTGCTGCTGATTTCTTCCATGTCTTCATCTTATCATACAGCCAATGATTACTTAAGGAATATGCATTTATTTGGCAGATAGACACTTGTGGTGTTCATAGCCCGGTTTACATACTGAACTCCATGTGTAGTTGCTGTAATATACCACAAGAATTCTTTTTTTGAGGTCCAAACTCACTGTTGGCTTAAATGACCACAGACCTGTTGAAGAAGCTGCAAGTGACGTCGTTTTTACCAGCAATTAATTTGGCCTTGCAATCACTGAAAAATCTTCCGGATCATGAGCTATATTTCAAGGTCACAAATGGAACAAACCTGCACATCCCAGTTGAACACCCTTCTTTGCTCTGCTCTGATTCTGTCCCCCTGTTCTTAAATAATCACTGTAATGGAAGCAGAGCTGCTCTGGAGTAATAAATGATAAATGGTGTGCTTCAGCTTGCTTATCCGGACACGATTGTATGGATAATTTAATATAGTTTTCACAGATGACTATGGAACAAAGAACCAGCAGTGGCTCAAAATAACCCGTTTCTCCATAAACTCTTGAGGGCAGTGGAAAGAAAATGCCAAAGGCTCTTTCTCTGAAGGCCAAGGCAAGAGCAATAAAACCTCTGGCTGTGTGAAAAGAGCTACTCGCTCTAGGTGGATAATGGGAGTAGCTGAAAGACCCAGTCAGAGAAGTGGACACCTACTGCAACATCTGAAGAGAGCAGCCTACGGAGCATCAGCAGGTAAGGTTCCCTAGAAAGCCTGTTTGTTCCCACATCCTGAATCTCCAAATGATGTTGTTTCTATTGATAAAATGGTGGGGTGGGGAGGAGAAGGCTGGGCTGCAGGATCTCGCTGGAAACATGGAGGTTGTAAAGTTGCTGGGAAAACCTGTTTGATACTCAGCTTTTTGTAGCCTGGGGTCTAATCTGTGAGCAGAGGAGGTGAATTAAAGAGGAAAAAGGACTGATGCTTGGGTAATGTGCTCTGAGGCTGGAAAAAGACGGGGGGGGTGGAATAAAGGAGAAAGCTGTAGATGTGATAGAGACAGATCTGGAAGTCAAACCTGGGGTGGGTTACGTGGTTCTGCAGGAACCAGCGGGGCTCTGCAGCCCACTGGCCCTTCTGCCAGCCAGGAATGGGGTTTCAGCTGCAACGGAGCCATGCCCCTGGGCAGAGCTCCTGAAGTGAAGCTGCCCATGAGCTTGCTCTCAGCTGATCTCCACTTTTGGTAACCCATTCTCAATATGCTCACAGCAATGCTCTGGTTAAAATAAACCAGTGGTTTAATTCTCGGTGTGACTTCTAACTTAGTCCAGCAAAGTTTTCAGTAACCCATTCTCAATATGCTCATAGCAATGCTTTGGTTAAAATAAACCAGTGGTTTAATTCTCGGTGTGACTTCTAACTTAGTCCAGCAAAGTTTTCAGCGTTACAAGGATGTTGCAAGTCCTATTAAGCAAAGCAAAATAAGCTTTAGCCTGAACGTTAGTCTGGTCACAGCGAGTTACCATATAAAGGCATAGTTCTTAAACGTACCCAGCTCTTCCACTTGATTCATGTTTCAGCACAGTATCACACCATAGATTCAACAAACATAGATCATTTTAAACGGACGGCTCTGTACAAAACTATGATACAATGTTATTACAAAACTTGAGAAATAAAGCTCTGAATTTTTAAAACACAATACTGCACGTTCCCAGTTTTAAAGCAAAAGTAACATGAATCTACACCTTCCGCGGCTTGAGCACAAAGACTTCTGAGTGCAAGCAGCTGGCAAAGGCATCCAAACCCAGAGATTTCCTAAAGGATGGGCGGAAAATGTGTCCAATAGAGCACTCTGGAAAACCTCTTTCTGGTGCTTTAATAGCAGGAACTGGGGCCCTGGTTCTCCAAAAGTTGATGGGACACATCTGCGCGTGCGAGAAGACGACTGCGAGACTACTGATGAGCTTCAACTTTATTGCACATTAAGCGTCAAGTAGGACCCAGACACTGTTTATATGGCCATATGTTTACTAAAATGCATACTTTTTTTTTTTTTTCAGGTTGATTTATTTTTCCCCTCTAACTGATTTCCCTTGCTTTAAATGATTGAGAATAAAAATACACTTGTCTGATCTGGGTCTTGGACCTGGTCCCATATAAATCATCAGTGGGCAATGGGAAGAGGGAGTAAGATGCTTCCACCTGTGACAGTACAGCCACTGCTTAATTTATACCCTTAATTTAGTTAGGCACTGCTATTTTAAAGATTTCTCTGAGGGCTAAATGCTGCCGTCCTTTCTTGGGCCACACTCAGCTGTCGTTTCAAGAGGAGTTTGGCCTAAGAACAGGTTGAAAGGCTTGGCTTCCAGGACAGCAGGCGAGAGATCGGACCCTTTCCCTCTGCCATGCACGGAGCCGTCCCCAGTCCCCGTGGGTGTAAGGCACGGGCCGAGGGTGCTGAGGTCTCCAGGGAGGCTCTTTGGGTCCTGGGGAGGGGAATGAAAGGCTGGGCGAGGAGAAGCGGTGGGTCGTGGTGGGGCAGAGGTGACCATGGTGGCATTTCGGCGATGCAGAACCTGGCTCCTGGGAAGCTGGCAGCGCTCTGGGGATGTGTGAGCCGTTTGCTGGGTCTCCATCATTTCTTCTGCCTTGCCATGACACCTGCAGGAGGAGGGGGAAATGCAAACTATTTGCAAATATAAAACAAAAGCGACGTGTTTTTGCACGTATATCTCATGGTTGGGGTGTTACTAGGGAAACCAGTTTCATGTTCCTCAGATAAAGATTTAGCTCTACCTGGTTTTAGGTTATGTACTTAATAAAAACCTCGTGTTTCCACTACTGATCCTGATGTTCAAGAGTTTGGGCAACTTTGCTTTTAAGCTGGGTGCTAGTTCAGTCCAATAACATGAGTCTTGTGGTTTTCCAAGCAGAATATTGGCATATGCTTCTAGATCTTAACTTGCTGAACTTACTAAACCTAGTGGATTTGGCAGGACTGTCAGAAAGATGGGGCAGCACCCCATCATTTTTAAAAGCCCAGCCCACTCCATAACCAAAGCAAATGCCATTTCTAATGACAGACACGGAGGCAAAGGCCATAGAAGAAGATGAGCGTTAGCTCGATGATGTTCTCCTGATCCATTAGAAAACTGTCCACAGACAATACTAAGTCTGCAGAAGGGAGGTGAAGCATCTGGTTCTCTAGAATTAAAGGAAAATAATAAAATAAAAAAGGAAAACCTTGACTCTCAGCCCCTGCTGTCTCTTTGCAGAGGGAGGCTGATGTGCCATGTGTCTCAGCTGCTGGCAGGCAGCGCTGTGTCCCCCTCCTGCCCCTTCCTTCCCTCTCTCCTCACCAGGCTGCGGTCTTTAAGCCCTGACCTACGCTCCCGGTTTGGTTTGTTCTTTTATTTTCTAGGGAATAAATCGAGTAGATTTGCCAGCGGGGAAATTGCCAAAGCCTGGTCGCTTATGGACTTGTGCTTTTCAAGACTTTCATTTCCCCTGAACCTTTCCAAGTGACGTGAGGATGGGAGGAGAGGACAAAGGGAGCGGCACAAACAGACGTGAACATTTGTCCGCAGTGATTCTCTAGGGTCTAAGACAAGGGAACTCCAAGAGCAGCTCCCCTGAGTCCAGGCATTTGTACAGCCCCTACTCTGACTGTCAGCTTTTGTTAAATGGTCCTTCTTCAAGCTCTTTCCAGATTTGGTTGGGAATGAGTTCAGATGTTACCAGGGCGCACGCAAATACAGTGTGACCGCCACCGCCTTGACGCCACAGGAAAACCAGCTAAACCATTTCTTTCAGCATATGTGGAGGTGATGTGGGATGCAATTCGTTGGGTGTAAAAGCTGACATTTCAAGAATATTGACGTTAATACAGAAACTGTTGCATAACAAGTTACAGTCACGGGGAGGCAGGAGCCAAGTAGCTGATTACAGCAGTTCTTTCACTGAACTCTTATTTATTTAAGTCAATTTTTATTTATTTATTTATTTATATTTTTCTGAATATTATTTCAGGGTCATAGGCTGTTCCTGGGAAGCCAGATCCTGCCCTTACTCTCTGCTGTTACAGAAGTTACGAAAAATGGTAAGGGGATTGAGTCTTGATCCCTGCAGCTGGATCTGCGCATGAAGGAAGATTCCTGTGGCTTCACTGAGACCCAGCAACTTCCAGATCCAGCAAATCAGCCAGAGAGAGAGAGAAATACCCCATACGAAAAAAGAACTGGTGCTGTGACCTGAACGGATCATCTGTGCTTGGGCCAAAAAATAAAAGGTAATCTCTCTGACCAAAGGAAAAAATGATGAGGTGGAACATTCTGGGAAAGAACTTGTTTGATGGGGCTCTCCCATCAGTTTGATGGGGAGCACTTCGCTTGCTGAGGCTGTCACAGCAAGAGTGACAGCCTTCACCTGCATTCAGGTGAGGAAGCACCGTGGCTGGAAACCAAGAGAAGGAAAGGGTGTTTGTTTCTGCCAATCTTGCCAAGTGACATAAAGATGGGAGCGGAGGAAGAAGGGAACTTCAGGTTCCGAGGTACTGGTTTTCCATGTGTTCCTCTGTGTTGCTCTCCTACATCTTCTAAGGAGAATTCAAGGAGGTCTGTCTCTCTATTTTTTTTCGAATACAACTGGTTTTTTAGGCCTGCATGCTGGAATCCCTGTGCTTAGAACATGCATAGAGTTACGCTTAACTCATGGCTTCAGCTGCCCTCCCTGTGCAGCACGACCACTGCTCCTGACATATTTCTTCCCTGTGCATTGCTGCTACTATTTTCTGCACTTGCTGTAAATCTTCCTGCGGATTTTTAAACCAACAGAGCTACTTCCCTTTTCCACTTGATGTATTCCTGTGGTACCACATGGAAAGGACCAAGAGGAGGGCAGGAGTAGTCAGGACTGTAACTACACAATTTATATCTCATTTTCTCCTGCTAGCAATGATGCTTCAGGTGCAGGAACAAAAGCAACCCTGTGTGGAAATCCTGCAGAAATTCCTCTCTTATACCTCCCCAGGGGCCGGGAAGGGGCCAGGGCTTCCAGCCCTGGGCACTGGGGATGCTGGAGAATAAATACATTCCTTTCAGGAAATGCAGCAGAGAGAGATTTGACATTATTGATTCAGTTCATAAGAGATGCTCATCAGCATGGAAAGGACAATGTGTAACTATGCAATTTCAGTACAGTGGGTGTTTTGATTGTTTCTTTTTCTTGCTTTTCTTTCCACTTGCTGTATAAACAGGCCAAGTTTTGCAAATGAAAGTCTCATCCTGAAACTCCTTAAGTTTTTCTTTTGAGGGGCAACTGTATGTTGCCAGCATCAGCGAAGGACGCAGGGAACTTGGTACACAGTTTCACTAGGAATTGGGTTTACCTGTATTATTTTTTTTGGTGACAAAAGCCAAATGACCTGCCCACCCCTCCCTGCCCCATCCCAGAAAGCTGCATGAATGCACAGAAGTATGCACGGTCTGTTTGCTCCAACAGACTAGTCTGTGGGCAACTCTGGAATCTGGCTTTGAGTTGGAGCTGGTATCTTGCCCCAACTAATACATCTCCTTAGGTCCGGTGTTTTATTCCCTTTTCCTTGTACCTCTATTTAAACGGTGCTATAGCAAATGGCGACCCGCAAGCAAACCAAACGTTGTTCTTTGCAGGAGGCAGGTACTGAAATTGCACTTTTACAGTTTTTGAGAAAATAATGGGATCAAAGCAAGGACTTTGTTTATCACACGAAGCTGGATTCACTTGGTTAGAATAATGACTTTTAATTATCTGCAGGGAAAGGCGGTTTGGCTGCTGCTGACACAGAGGACAGACGTGTGGGTTGCGACCCTGCGTCGAGCGGAGATCAGCACTGACTCCACTCAACACAAGATCAACACCCTGGAGAGTAAAAATCAGCGCAACAAATCTATTTGACACGTATTTGTGATTAGACACAAAGACAAAAAGCTTAGCTGATATGCTGAATACTGATTAGGTCTGTAAAGTCCCAATGCTGTGGTTAGTTCACGTAAAAACACCTTTGCAAGTTTACATACCTCATTGTGTCACACAACCTTTTTTTGTTTTATTATCTCCAGTATCAGTCTCAACCTCTGCTTTTAAACAAAAGAGAGACACTAAATATATCGGATCATGGCAAGGCAAATGTAACAACAGGGAACTTTTTACGATGAAAACATCATCTAGTAGTAGCAGAGACGTTCCTAAGGTGCCATCCCTGGATGCCCAGGGAGCCCTGTGGCTTTTGTGGGGGTCAGTTCCTTAAAGCCAGAAATACTAATTTCAGATATCAGGAAAGCATCGCCACGGCTGGGAGTGTGAGGTGCTCCCGTTGCTGCAGCTCCTCCTGCTGCCTCCTGGGAAGCAAGTTTGGGAACTAGTGCTCCAGGAAACTACTTCTCGTTTGTGTCTGTTTTTTTAACCAGGGGAAAGCGGCATGTTTAGAAACATAAATAACTACAACCCCAGCGTATGCGGGCATTCTAAGGGCAAGTCCCTCTGTGGTAGATGCTTAACCCATGCTGGCTTTCTCAGCAGTGGATATTCAAATCCTCTTTTCCTTTCTCCTTCACCTTCCTTGGAAGGAAAAGCGTTAAACATTGACAAAAAGAGTCTTCCACCACTTTCCTGCCCATTTGTTTGACCCCAGGATCTTGCAGAAAACGGGCTTTGGACAGTATATTGCACCTTTCTAAAGACTGACAGAGCCATGTGTCTTCCCTATGAGGTACTTCTAACTTGGGATTAAAAGCCCAAGGGTGGCTTCAGCTCGGTAGAGTCTGAGGGACTTGGATGCACTTCCCAGGTTTGGGACTGGCTGTGGACTGTGGGGTAGAGACCTGGATGGCTCCATGCCTTCAGCATCCGAGCTCTCTCCCGGCACCACCCGAGCAGCCCAGTGCAAGGGACTGGTTCATCCCCCCCAAATACGAGCCTTGGCACAAGCATCACCAAGATGCTCTTTTTTCATCGTTGCCTTTCTCCCCTCACCCGCAGTGACGGCTTGAGGGCCTGATGTTCAGGGGCCACCTAAAGTACCCCTGGGGCAGGCTGTCAGGTCCCTGCAGGCAAAGTGCTCTTGCAGCCAGGCTTAGGAGAGGAAAAACCAAACAACCCCACGGCAGCGCTAATGGTGCTGCCTTTATGTGTTTATAAGTAGTTGAGAGGGGGCGATGGCTGATTAAGTACCCAGTATTAACTGCTCTTAATCACTGCTCTGGAGTCTAATGGAGCTCTTGTTTGCACATAACCGTGCCTTGTAGCTGTCTTTAGCACACTTGACAGATGTGCTTATTGCCATCTTTACTGCATGTGTAATGGGCTTTTTAATTATTGATTCGTCATTACCCCTTTATAAACTACTTATAAATGTCAAGAGGATGAACAATGCTTGTGTTTTTCTTTTCAAATCTCTTTCAGGTTTTAAGAAAAATAACAGCTCCACGAAACAGCGTGGCTCTGGGGGCAGGGGGCACTGGACCTCAACGTGAGGAGGAACAGATTTACACAAATACATGGGGGAGCCTCCCCAGTTTAACTCAGTCCCCGAGGGCTAAATATTAAATGGGCTACCTGAGTAGCTTTTGCTGTGCCTCTTCTTCTTCCTCCGTTTCCCAGATGACCTCTGCTTTTCCCTGTCGGTGTGAGTTTGCCCCGGGGGGAGCGTTGCTGAACAAGAGGAGTCAGTGGCTGGCTCCTCCGAGAAGGACTTCTCTTGAGAGGTGTCCAACAGCGAGTCTGTACCAGGGTCGTCATTTTCCTTTGCCATCTCTTTCGACTCTGCCTGATGAGCCTCATCGCACGGAGCGGACTGAGCGCTGCCAGGGTCCACTCTGCTCTCCTGTGCCAGCCTGTAGCTCTCCGAGCCATCAGCTGGGCATTCCTTCTCCTGGCCTTCCAAGATGGACCCGTTGAGTTGGTCTATCGGTGCCGTGCCTGAGCTGCTGCTCACAAACCTTATCCCTGTGCCTATGTTAGCAGCAGAGAAGGCGACGGAGCTGCTCTTTGTGCTTGCCTGGAGGCTCGCCCAGCTGTTTGCCTGCTCCATCCCATCACCTGGCACGGGCTGACTGGCCCCATCAGCCTCCACCACGCTTACCAAGGGGCTTTCCGTCCGTGACTCTGGTGGCAAATTTCCTCCAGCATTGTTTTTAGGTAACACCTGGTTTGAAGCTGAGGCATCTGTAACATCTCCACCTGTCTCCGCCAGGGCAGTAGTTGAGGGGGGCATGCTTTCTGAGGGATGACCATTGTTGTTTTGCTTGGTCTTATCATCGATCTGCTTTCCTGCTGCTTGTGGATCCTTAATGCTTTTTCCTTTAAGCAAAAAACAAGCAATCAGCTACGGCTGCAGAGTTGCACCTGGGATCAACCAAGGTGTTTCTGCCACTGGAAGAGGTTGCAAGCAAGGAGCTGCCTGTGGAGGGTGCACTGACTCTACAGCAGCTATTGAGAGGCAGCACCATTTTATCCCCTCTATACATCCCCTCCTTATACCCACTGTGGTCATCCCAGTTGGACTCCAAGGCTCCAGCTCAGCAAAGCCCCCTGCTGTTTTCGGCAGGTGTTTATGTGTCTTTGCTGCCAAACGGCTGATTTCCAGGGAAGTCCCCAGACTCACAAGGGTGCCTGAAAGCCTATGGCTCGAAGAGGGTCCTGCGAGGTCCTGAACCAGCTGAGACTGCTGGCTTGGTCAGCATGAGGACTTCAAACTGTCCATCAGCCCAACTAATTCTGCCCTTGCAGAGCTGGTTTAGGAGACCCACAGTGCACAAGTCAGGCTGTATGGTCGGCCAGTGTCCTTAGACTTATCTAATGTGCAGTGACACCAAGGTCAAGAGACCAAAGAAAAGCTAAACCCATGGGCTGCCTCCTAACAAGCACTTAAAGGACTTGGGTCCTTCTGCAAATAGTTTTCTAATCTTTTCTTAAGGGCTTCCTTAGACTCCCAAATGTAGACTAAGACAGGGCACAGCATTCCAAGGCAGTAACAAGCTGTGCTACAGAGACTCAACAGCACAGGAGGGACTGGTTGAGATGACACCAGTGCCCCATCAGCAAGGTTCTGTGGCTGACCTGTGGGCCGTGCCTCTCAGAGGGTTTATCAGCATGGGTGCAAGGCCACGGTGCTCCAAGCTGCTGCTAATTCTGGGACAGACCTGGCTGGCAACAGCTCAGGGCTCTCTGCTCTTCTTCTCCAGGGCACTGGCTTTATTTAAGCCTCCTTAAATAAAATGCCCCAAATGCAAACGCAGAGACTTCTTGCTTGTGTGCTTGGCTGAGGCTGGGAGGCAGATGGAATGAATAGCTGCAGGTACAGTCGGGTCTGTGTCCTTACCAGCCTGGCTGTCCTCCGGACTCTCCGCAGGTAAAGTTTTGGGAATTGCATCCGACTCGTGTCGGTTCTTTGTCTTTCTCAGCGTGAACCCTTTCCGTATGTCAGCAAGCAGCGCATCGATGATGCACACCTCCTCCTGCTTCACCACCCCCTTCTTAACTGGGAAAGAGAGAGAGAGAGAGGGAGACGGGTGTTAAATCTGCCCAAGAGATGGGGCAAAAGGAGACTTTGCAGCGATGCTGGTGCTTGGGATGGGTACTGCTGTCCTGGTACAAGCAACCACTGGGCAAAAGCAAGGCAGCCTGTGTTCTGTGCCCCTGCACCAGCATGTCCTGCCTGAACTCAAAGGGTTTACCCCAAATCTTGCCAGCTACTGGCTGGCACCAGTGGGACCAGCTCTGCCTGGACCTGTGCCTGGTTGTGCCATGACCTTGAAATGCCTTCTGTTTGCTTTCTGTATTGGTGGGGGCTTTTTTTGGGGGGGGGGGGGAGACAGGGATGGAGGGAAAATAATCTTGATTTTTCTTTCCTCTCAGCTTCTTCCAATTGTACTTTTCACTTGTGTCTTTCGTATTCATCCGGAGAAAGGCAGATTTAAGTTATCTGCAAGATTTTTGGGACGTCAGTAGTCTGTGGTAAAGAAAGACTATTCAAGTGTATATGGGGATTTTGGAGGGGGGAGAAGTCAAATGTTTCTTGTTAGATTTGGGATTCAAAAAAGTTATGTTTAGAAACTGAAAAAGTTAACTGAAATGTTTCAATTTTATTTTTTTCCC
Source organism: Numenius arquata (assembly GCF_964106895.1). Classification (NCBI taxonomy): domain Eukaryota; kingdom Metazoa; phylum Chordata; class Aves; order Charadriiformes; family Scolopacidae; genus Numenius; species Numenius arquata. The sequence continues at coordinate 4,791,026 of NC_133581.1, forward strand.
TCTGCTGTTCAGTCAGAAAACCTAAAATTAACTTCTCTGCCCAGCTGCAACTGTGAAAAGTCAATTCTTAGCTATGGCTGTAAGACACCTAAAAGCCTCTAGTCAGCCAGCACCTGGAAACCCATAAAATAAATTTCCATTACTGGTCCATTAAAGCAGGACCAGCAAAGAGCTCCTATCAGCTCCATCTCTCTTTTTTTGAAGCCCTTTTGGATACTCACTGACTTTCCCGTTTTCTCCCTTCTGTCTCTTGCCCTCTTCCTCTTCCAGCTGTTTCTTCCTCTTCTCTGCTTTGGCAGCTTGCTCCTTTCTGTCCTTGTTTTCCTGCAGCAAGGAAACGGGGATACGAGAAGGTTGGCTAAAAGTCTGCCAGAAAAGCTGGTGAAGAGACAGAAGATCTGCAGATGGTTGCAAAGGAGGAAGAGAGATTCTGGCCTTCTCCCGTGCAGTAAATAAAATGGGCGTGGGGAATAAGGGCTGTGTTGTCAAGAGGGTGAGAGGGAGACCGCTGGCTTGGCCAGGATTCTGCCACATCCCACTAGGAGGTGGTGGTGGTCATCTGCACAACACTTACCTATCAGTGTGCAGATCTTCTGCCTGACTTTCACTTGAGGCAAAAGTGGAAGGTTCTGAAGCCACAATTTCCTCCAAACTGGTGGCTTGTTTTACTACACATCCCCTTTCTGAGTCTGTTTGCTCAGGTTGGAGCAAAGGCTTAAGTTTTATAAGCCCATTCCTCTAAAGCTTACACACTTGACTCCAAAGCATCTTTGTGACTCTGCAGCTGAAGCTGCACCAAAATGAGACATCACCAGGGTCTGGACCAGGCCAGGAGCATCAGCGCTGCATGAGGATGCAGTGGAGCAGGGATAAGACGCTCCTTCCCCAGGAGACCTCACGTCAAGCGCTGAAAGGAGGAGGCCGTAACCAGCACCTTCCCCCCACCAGATCTGGGTGCCTCTCCCACCCCTGACTGTCAGAGCGGAGGCATGGACCAGTACTAGGGCTGCTTAGCATCATGTGCCCAAATGCCAACCTTCAGGGCTCGGATGAAGAGATCTCTGAAGGTCTTCATGGTGCTAAATATGTCCTCCAAGGACAACTTGCTTGGGTCTTCACAGAGATAATTGGCAAGTTCTTCTCTCTTCCTTTCAATGTTTTCAAATTCTTCTTCCAGCTTTCTGGAGGCATCAATGCTATCCTGAAATGCATTTAATATGCACTGTTAAATACCATCCAGAGGACAATGAATGAAATGCACTTAAAGAAAAAAAGGATGTCAATGTAAGAGCTTGGAGCAGGACTCTGGACCCTGGTTTTGAAATGCAGCAGAGCTTGTAAGGTGGGAAGAAACTAAGATCTGCAGGTAATCTTTGCTCCTGGTGACTGCGCTGTGCCAGTTTACAGGGGTGGCTTGAGCAAGACATAGAATCATAGACTCATAGAATGGCTTGAGTTGGAAGGAACCTTAAAGATCACCTTGTTCCAACTCCCCCTACCATGGGCAGGGACACCTCCCACTAGATCAGCTTGCTCAAAACCCCATCCAACCTGGCCTTGAACACTTCCAAGGAAGGGCATCCACAGCTTCTCTGGGCAACCTGTTTCAGTGTCTTACCACACTCACAGGAAAGAATTTCTTCCTGATATCTAATCTAAATCTCCCCTCTTTCAGTTTAAAACCGTTGCTCTTTGTCCTATTGCTCCACTCCCTCAAAAAGAGTCCCTGCCCACCTCTCCTGTAGCCCCCTTCAGGTATTCGAAGGCTGCTACAAGGTCTCCCCAGAGCCTCCTCTTCTCCAGGCTGAACAAGCCCAGCTCTCTCAGCCTGTCCTCACAGCAGAGGTGCTCCAGCCCTCTGATAATCTTCATGGCCCTCCTCTGGGCCTGCTCCAACAGGTCCATGTCCTTCCTGTGTTGAGGACTCCAGAACTGGACACAGTACTGGACACAGAGGCTGAACATCTTCCCTTAAAGTGAGTCCATGCAACAGAGTGGAGAGAGCAGTTGGGGCAGGGACCTGAAGAAATGGCCTCACCAAAGGCATCTAGACTTGGGGTGGAGCTGGCAAATAAACAGCATCACAGCCTGCTTCCAAATCTGAGAGCACATCTTGTGGCAGTACTTTCCACCCTCTCATGTACCGCGCACTGCCTCTGCGCGTGTAATGTGGAAGATATAAGGGGGTTCCATTACTGACCTGGATGGGTTTCTCATACTGTTGTTTCACATCGTCGTTTGACAACAAGACTTTTCGCTGAAGCTCCAGCAGCTTCTTTAAATTGGTACCGGACTCCGTGCGTATAACGTCAAGATTAATTCTGAAATCACACAGAAGCCCCCCATTAGTTGATACTCCAGCATCCTGTGCTGACCAAAGAGAGGACAAGTCTGAGCCGGCAGTGTCATTGTCCCTCTGCTTCCCACCACTTCACTGAACTGAAACCTGAGCTCTGAGCTCTCTATACGGTCCGAGCTCATGAAAACCAGCCTTTCTCCACAGCACTTATGAAAAAGCTGCTAGGTCTACCTACAACTTCGTTTACTGAGTAGATGAATGCTTCCCAAAAAGCCCACCCGTTCAGAGGGCTGTTCTCTACCCTCAGAGCTCAGCATTAGCTCACTTCCCCTGGTTGAAGGCACTTCAGAAATGTTTCTGGTTTGCTGGCCTTCAGAAGCTCCTGCTACCACAAAGGCAGTGCAGATTTTGAGATATCTTGGGAGGCAGCATTAACTGAACGCTCTGCAAATTTCAGCCCTAAGTGTTGCCAGCTGTAGCAAAACTATTATATATTAAAGGGGTTTCAACATTCATCAATCAAATCTTTCGGTTAAAACTAAAACATCTTGTTGATGTGCTCCACCAGCTGTGTGTGTCCTAATTTCTGGTACATTGTTGATGTGTATGGGATTTATTTTTGTTTTTAATTTGAAGGAAGTGACACACAATCTTACCCTGCTGCTTTTGAAACGTATTCAAGATCCTTTGGCAGTTCCAGTAGGTCCGTGTGGCTGTTTTCTACTTCCTAAAGCAGAAGAAAGGAAGAAGTATTATTTTCTGTGTGGTGGGATCTGAGAGGAAGCTGGGGGGAAGAGACATGGGCAGATGTGCCCGGGAAGGACAACTACGCCATGTCCTTCCTACGCTGCCCCCAGCTCCGCAGTTTGCTTTGCCTTGGAGAGCCGAGTGGCATTCAAAACAGGACAGCACGCTCAGAGAGGAAAGGCATTGCTTCTGGGCTATAAAACCACACAAGAGGGATGAATATTGAGAAATACTTATAGTTTAAAGCAAAGCTGACCTGCTGCTGAGCTCTTCTTCTACCCTCCTCTGAGACACCTACTCTTGACCATGGGAGGAGGCAGGACTGTGGTTTGATGCAGCCTGACACTTCCTATGGTCCCAGGAGGGTATCAAAAGGGCTTGAATCTTAAATTAAATCTTTGCATGATTTACTTCCATGGCTGAAGCTACTGCCAGCTAAAGCGGGGCTCGAACATGCACAACTGGACTGGAGGGACCTTGATGAATGAAGGTGGCAGAGCAGAGCATGGAGAAAAGAGAAAAAAAAAACAACCCAGCAATGCAGGGAATTAGAAAGCCATGGGGGTTGGAGGGGAGTGTGAAAAGCTCAAGCATAATCTGGTGGAAAAGGGAGAGGCCATGGAAAGGCAGAAGGGGTGAATGGGACAGATTTGGTAGCCACCTGCTGTGTGGTTCGCAAGCTTATGACGTGCAGTTGCACGTGCAGTATGAAAAAGGCAGTTCAGCCCTTGCAGGAAAAGATGCTGGAGGAAAGCAGAAGGAGTCTTAAAATAAAGAGCTCCCTGAGGAGTGCCCAGAAGCAGCCGCCACCAGCCTAAGGGAATCGAATGCTCCCAACTTGTGACACTCTGCAGTAGCCAGGGAGGGTACGGACACGAGCATGTGGCATTAACTGAAAGCAAGTAGAAGAAATGGTTCATTTGTGATAAAATCCTCCTCCTTCCCTATCTCCCAGGACTTGGCAGTGGTACCTCCAGAATATGGTGGAGCAGCGTAATGCGCGTTTGGTTCGCTTTGGTTTCTGTTAGTTTGAGTAAAGTGCTGATTTTAAACCCATCGGCGTCACCCGTGTGGCTTCCCTACAAGAGAGAAAGAAATCAGGTGTAACTCCTGTGTCCACCCAAATTACAGCCCTAGAGGAGATCATCCACGTACTGTAAGGGGGGGAGGACAAGACAAAAGAAGTCCTTACATAGTTCAGAAAGTTTCCAACTTTGAGAATCAGTTGACAAAAGAGCGGCAGGCGATGACTGTTCAGAAGATCTGAAAAACATAAAGGACTTTTAAACAAAAGCCTGTGTTACGCTAGGACATTTCTTAAACTGCACTGAAATTGGGCTGATGAATTCTACCAAACTAAATCTGATTTTTCAGCTTTGCAGCCCAATGGCCCAACCTGCAGAGAAACTGATTCTACATCGATTCAATCCCACGAGTTGGGCTTAATAGAAGGGGTTTTTTTGACTTAAGTTTCTTTCTTTCTTTACATCTGATCTCTCATTCCTAATGGAAAACAACCTGGAGTTGGACCCTCCTCACTACCAGCCATCAACTCGCTGCCTCCCTTGGAAGTACCCCGAATTACCCCGGTGTGGGCGAGGGGAAGCGGGCTGTAATTTCAGTCTCGCAGGCTCCGTTCAGCTGCCGGTCCTGACAGCCCTGAGATTCTCTGCCAGCTGCTAAAACCAGACACGCTCGCCCCGTTCCAGGTCTCGCATGGTGGAGGTGATTATCGGGGCGTGAAGGGTACAGTCCCCGTCCTTGCTCTTACGACAGGACGCTGCGGTGGTGTGCTCTCTGAAGCGCTCAGCTTTGAGGCAAAAACAGCTCCAAAAGGAGAAGAGAGATGCCGGGAAGAGACTTTTTTTGGGGAAGCTTCAATTTATCCCAGCAGGCAGCTGTAATTCCAGCTGGAAACCGCCCCCCAGCAGGAGTTGGGGGAACCGGCTCTTTAGGACAGGCAGCACTTGACAGTGCCCAGAAGAGCATCCTGCTCTCAGCGGAGTGGGACCTGAGGTTTCTGCCACAGGAAGCCGAAACCTCTCCGTGTACTCACAAAATTGGAGCATCAGCAATTTGGAGCCCAAAATAACAACCTTTTTCTTCTGGTTGCATTTGTAGGCAGGGAAAAACTAAGGCATCACTACTTTCTGGGGGAAGTTTGGGGTGTGCTTTTCTGGCAGCAGAGAAAAATTGCTGTGTGAAGGTCTCAACGTGGCAAATGATGCTGGATGAATTCGCTGTAACAGGGCCAGCTCCGCTGTCTTTATTCAGCTCCTTTCACAGGGCTGACAAGCTTCCAAACGCTTCACTGTTGAAAGTGTTTCAGAGGAACACAGCTGCTGCAGAAAAAGAGGCCTGAGGGTGAGGGAAAATGACCTTTCGTCCTATTACAGGCCCTGAGCATCAGTGGAGATACCCAGAACTGCATCCTGTATTCTGCAGCAAACCAGTGAGTTGACCACAGACGAGTTTTTGGGGGTTTAGACGAGTTTTAGACTCATTGCAGAGCTCCAGGGGAGGTTTTTTGGGGGTTTACAAGTTCCTGTCATAAATAAGATCCAGAAATAAGGTCAGGTCGTTTACCTTCGCAGGCTCTCCGGATGGCTTCAGCTTTCGGCTGAATCATGTCCAGCACAACGGTGGTCTCCTCACAGACCAGCATACATTCAATGCGCAGGTGGTAGCTAAGGACAGAGATTGATTCAAAGCTTAAAGGCACTGTGATCTTGGCCAGCACAGCATCCCTCTTCCCACATCACCAGTAAGGCTGGCAACCCCACAACGTGGCCGGCAACCACATCCACATCAAACCAGCGTCCGTGGCTTGTGGAGGGAGGCGAGGGGCTGCCGCTTGCTTTGGGGACCAGGAGGGGTGCAGTTTCTGTTGACACGCTGTGATCAGCAAAGACTGACCACTGTAGGAGATATGGATTCCCCTTTCTTGGCATTGCATCTATTGCTGCCTTTCAGTATGTTATGGGGCCTCCTTGGGCAGGTCTGGGCCAGCTTCTGCTACCTCAGTGGGAGAGGAGGTTCTGAAGCAGCAGCAGCCCTTCATCTAAGGGTAACAGGGAAAGGGATGGCTTTAAGGTGGAAGGGGGAATCCACTAGCTATATCCATCAGTATCTGTCTGAGGCTCCTAAAAGGAACTTAAACTTCCCAGAGGTAAACCCAGAAAGAGATTGGGCTGAAGTTCATGAACAAAATCCTTACCTGGGAATCTGAAGGAGGAGAAGATAAAACTGATCTGCATTTGCTAGCTTTGATTTCTCTTCTTTGAAGGCCTTCAGGTTTTCTATCTAATGAGAAATAAAGAATCAAGACTGCAGGACTGGACTGTGTGTTCAGCACTGTGAACTAAGGGTACCGTTTTTCCTCCTGACCTCATGCTTTTCAGGCAGCAGCTTCAGCAACTGCTTCAGAACCTCAACGTCAAACTTGGCCCGGTCCCCATTCCGGACCATGGCAGCCACCTCTTCATTGGAGCTGCAGGGAGGAGAAGCAGAGTCAGCCATCACCCAAAGCCCCCTATTCCACAATCACATGCTACCGAGACATGTATCTGTGCAAGTGAGCTTTCCCTAGTGAGAGCAATGATAATCCAAAAGCAAAGCTATGTCTCCAGAATCTGGACCTGGATCCCTGCTATGCCCCACATTTTGTTTCTGGCCCTGGACAAATGACTCAAGACCAAAGATCAATCCTGCAACTCGGATGACCGCCTCTGGGCATTTGATTCCCTTAAAAAAAATATGTAATTCTTAACTCTTCTCCATTGGCCCTGTTTTGAGGAGGGGTTCAACCTCCAGAGGTGTCTCACAGCCTAAGTCACCCTAAGAGTTTGTGCCACAACTTCATCTGTAACATGGAGATGTAACGCCTTTTCCATCTTACAGGGATGCTGTATGTAAAAATGCAGTTAAACCCCTAAACCCAGTATTTTAAAGACAATATAGGACAAACTGGGAAATGTTCAGATGTTTCGGTAACACAGAACACCAAAGCTAGAATAGATTTCATGAGGACCTTCCAGATACTATGAAAAACCTGCTCAAAGTTTTGTCAACTGTCACGAAAATTGGCCATATCTTACCATTTAAATTGCTTCAAAAATATGTTCAAATTGAGACTTTTCTTGGAGTCCAAAAATGTGATCTTCATTAAAGAAAAAGAAGATATCTCGTATTAGATGAGCTCTGCAGTGATCTTTATTCGAAAGAATGAGAAGGACCTCCTCACCTCCTTCGGTTCTGCCTTCACTGGTGCGGCCGTTTTCTCCTTGGGGGTTGGTTGTGGAAAGCAAAACAGCTGTTCTATGCTTGTGTAGTTGGGCTCGATAGTTTCCTCGCTGCTGCTGCTCACCGAAGCCCACATCGAGTGACTTTCTGAAAAAAGACAAGGTGTTCAGACCGGCTACGGGGACAGCTGAAAGCTCCTGGCTTTGGGGGCAATGGGAGCTGCTAGAAGGGAAACTTCTCAGAAGATGGATGAAATACGAAGAGTCTCAGCCATTTCTTTCCTAGTCCCATGGCTGATGTTATTTTTGCTTCCTCGCTGAGGGATCGGCCACAACCTGGCTGTTTTCTGCCTGTGACCTTCCTCCATTTTTCACTTTATAATCAAGCCTCCTTGTACAATGCTGGCTATAGGACTCCTTGAATTAATTCCCGCTGCGCTTTCTTAAACATCTTTCTCTTAAAAAAAAAACCCATCACCCAAATGTGGCTGTAGAAGTCTCTACTGAAATAATCCCAACAATTAACTGCTCCTGTGATCGAAAACATGCCTTATTTAGACTTCACATATACCAGCTTCCATGCAGTGGATGACTTGTTTGTCGAGGACAAAGCTGACATTGCCTGTCCTGGCTTCTTCTCACATTTCGTGCTTCTCTTTGGATCCACTAGGACAGGGAAATGTAACCCCAAAATCAAGAGACAAGTCAACGATTCTCATGGGTCTCCGATTTTTTCAATGTCCTTCTTGAACTGCGATGTGATCCTTACTTGCACTCTTTAATATACTTTACTATGACTTTAATATATCCACATGCAAGTATAGATGAACCGGAGAATTAAAGTTTGGGGAACCCAGATCAGAGCCTGTTGAAAACTCAAGTCTAAGCCATAGCATGGTGGATTAGGGAAAATATTCCCATCCCTCCCCCTTCTTTTAATTTAAAAGTATTTTAGTTATAAACAAGCTGTTCCAAACTATTTATTTAGCTGGAATGAATATTATATTATATTATATTATATTATATTATATTATATTATATTATATTATATTATATTATATTACACTATACTATACTATATTATATTAGTAGTTTCGTGCCACTTTTATTTAAGCTCTGCAGGTCAGAGGTAGTGGAACTCAGGGAAGTTCTATATCTAAATGCAGTCAGCCACATTTGATAAACTCAAAGATAGCGTCACCCTTAAAGCAGCAGTGACTTTATGACAGAAGCACCCACCTCTCACCACATTGGAGGGCAGCTTCTGCCAGTTCAGCTTCTTCATTCTCAACGTTGGCGTCTTCACCGTCTTGCGGGGAGGCCTGCCCAAGCCTAGGGGGCAGCTGAACTGGGAGGCCACCACGGCTTCTATATGATCTCCTGCCATGCCAGGAGGGGGCGGAATGCCCCCCATGCCAGGCAATGGGGGTGGAGGGGGCGGGATGCCCCCCATGCCAGGCAATGGGGGTGGAGGGGGAGGGATGCCCCCCATGCCAGGCAGTGGGGGTGGAGGGGGAGGGATGCCCCCCATGCCAGGCAGTGGGGGTGGAGGGGGAGGGATGCCCCCCATGCCAGGCAATGGGGGTGGGGGTGGAGGGATGCCCCCCATGCCAGGTAATGGGGGTGGAGGGGGAGGGATGCCCCCCATGCCAGGTAATGGGGGTGGGGGTGGAGGGATGCCCCCCATGCCAGGCAGTGGGGGTGGAGGTGGAGGGATGCCCCCCATGCCAGGCAATGGGGGTGGGGGTGGAGGGATGCCCCCCATGACAGGCAGTGGAGGTGGTGGGGGTGGAGGGATGCCAGCGGGTGGAGGGGCTGGAAGTGCATTCATCATGGAGGACATGGAGGTCACGGCTGCTGTGCCAGATGATGGGGGTGAAGGTGGTGGGGGTGGAGGTGCCGGGGCAGGAGCAGTGTTAGGTGGAGGGTTGGATGCCTCTGGAGAAGCAGAGCAGGTTGTGAGCTGGGAGGATGGGATCTTCTTTTCGTTGGCAGGTGGCCCTGAGGGGGCTGCTGGTGTGTTGGAGGGGTTTGATGATCCCGCTGGGCTCCGAGCTGCACGTGCACATGGTTCTGGCTCAGCCTGGATGCCTCCATTCGCACTCCCGGACAGCCGGTTTTCAGCTCGCTTTTGCTTGTTTGGATGCTTCTTGATAGATAGCAGCCTCTCGATGACTTCTTCAACTGTGTTCCCTTGGACTAGAGAAACAAGTCGGGGTCAGAGAAGGGGATGGGGCCCAAAGGTTGGTTCATGCTATTCAACCCTTGCCAGCAGATCTGAAGCCACAGAGCTCATCCCCTGGTGTAACTTTACACAACTGGACTTCTAGCTTCCAGGCAATTTCCTTCCCATGGTCCTGGCCCACAAACTCTGTTTTAAGTGTGCCTGCCAGCAAGACTAGTCAGCACCAGCAGCAGGATGCCAACAGGACAGATTCTCACTGAATCCCACGACCTAAAGTGGACTCAGGGCTTAACCATCAAAGGAAAACTGTGAATCCTGAGCCCACTGCTAAATGGTATCCACATGGCTAGGGCTTTGCATCAAGACTTGACACTAAGCAGGAGGTATAGTTTCATCCCAGCTTCTGCTCAGCTTTTATCAAGTCCCACAGACTATTTCCTGCACATTTGGGAAGGACTTTTGTGGGCAATAAGCGGGACGAGGGAAAACAAGAGGAGAGTGCAAGGCTGGATGGATATGTCATTCTTACTGTCATTTGCGAGCAAAAGGGCTCTGTTCACTACTGCGTCCAAGGACTCCCACAGCAGGAGGCTGGAGTGATGAGATGGTTCCAAGTGCAGCAGGCTCTGGAGGATGGAGAGCAGCTGGATGGAGACTGGAGACCGGCTCACCTGGAAGACAGGGCAGCTTTCCATCATGGCAAGGCTGGTTCCAAGCAAAGCGTGTTAACTGTGCCATTGCATGACTTTGCACCATATGTGAGGACCTACTTACTTTATTGAAGAGAGATGAAAAGACCTCATGGTGATCATTCATGTTTATCCCATCACATATCTTTAACAATTCCTCATCATCTTCTATCTTGAACTCCTCAAATGTATCACACTGGATAAGAAGATCCTCCTCCTCTATGTCTCTGCAATATTACAGCATTCATTTACACTGGAAAGCCCTTTACTGATTTTCAGATGATCGCCTTTGTTTAAATGTCTTTTATCTCTTTGCCTCTCAGACTCAGCCAGTCAGTATTCAAAATACCCAACTACCATATTTATAAAGGATCAAATGCCATCAGTTCATCCTTTAAGCTGAATATACCTCTTTCTACAGTTGATGCACACAAATGAATGGGACATTTCATGGCATAACCCAGCCCAGTATATGCATTGTATGGACTTCTCCTTGGAGCTGTAACAACAGAGTGGCATTTCCACCTTTTTGAAACTGGGCCACCTTCTTCTTTGGTTTTTTTTTTTTTGTTTTTTTTTTGTTTGTTTGTTGTTTTTTTTTTGTTTTTTTTTTTTTAAAGCCAAGACAAATTGAAAATATTCCAGTGATATTTTGGTTTGAAAAACTTCCTTCTCTGTTACTCAAAATTGGATTAAAAAAACCCCAAACACTCTAAAGTCAAATTTTTCAGCACTCTTGAGACCACTCAAGTCCAGGAACTCTACCCCTGCTAGCTGACAGTGTTGAAAGACCATCTCTTCCCTAATTTTTATGGGGTTGAATGGAGCAATTCCAGCTACAGGGATAAAACTGCAACTCTCATATAATGCATTCTAGAATTTATCATGGGTGTTTCTGACAGAACATCATTTTTAAATTAAGAAACTGTTAAGACAGGTATGTCCAGATATGCACTAGTGAAGCGTCTTAGCTGGGGCCAACACCAGCAGTGAAGGGGTTTGGATCCAGCAAGCTGCTCAATCAGCCCACAGCATCACCTCAGGTTCAGTCCGAAATGCAGCCTCAATGAGGACATCACTCAGCCTTGCTCCATCTGTGCCCAGAGCCTCTGTCAATGCCATCTGTGCCAAAAGCTGTCCCTGTGATACTGTGGCTGGTGAGGGTGTCTTAATGCTGGCCTAATGCCTCCGGTTCCCGTGTAAGTGGTGCACACAAGCGTGGTCCACCCCACCCAGGTACACTTCACACAACTGAAGGCTGATAAGTATGAAGTTTCCACAGTTATGTTACTGTGAATCTCATTTATAAAAGAAAATGTAAATCCTTACCTTAGCTTGTCTAAAATATCCAACAGCTGAAGCCCTGGGAGAACAAAAAAAGGGATATATTGGCATTATGACCTACTTGGCACTGATCTTTATGATCTTTTATATAAACTTACGCTCCTAAACACTCTGCAAAGAGAAAAAGTGAAAATATATTCAGACGGATCTGTCAAAGTGGGTAGGGTCATCTGGTAGATGAAGAGACCCACAGTACATGTCTGCAGCTGTGTGAACCACTGCAGCATCCCCCTGGAGTTACTGAGGAACACAGGAGCTTCTGGGGCACGATTCACCTCAGTCCAAACTAGACATCTAAAATCAGTTGGATGAACAGTGTGGTCGAACATCCCTTGCTCTCCATGGAGAGAAATGGGGGGCAGGCTCATCAGCTCAGATGCGTGCATTGTGTGAGGTGAACCCCAACAATGGTACCTAGGATCCCAGTATTCAAGTAGTTGGAGAGTATTTCCCAATCACAGGGCAGCTTCTGTAGCTCAGATGAGTAGACAGAGGGTGAAGAGACCTTATCTCCTCTTATGAGGAGTTTTAACACATAGGAATGTGGCCACAGAAGATAGAATCATAGAATAGAATCAGTTATGTTGGAAAAGATCTTTAAGATCACCGAGTCCAACCATAAAAAAACCAATTTACCACATCCCTTCTAGAACTAGACCCAAATCTATATCTTCCAATGTTTATGACACAAGAACTGAGGTAAGCACCAGATCCAGGACATTGAGAGAGTTGCCTCATATCATTCCCTACATGCATTTATGAAGCACCATCAAAAAGCTATTCAGAAAGAACATTGCAGCAGGCTGTTCTGCAACCTTCACCAGTGACAAGCAATTTGCTTTTAATTTCCATCTCAAGTTTGTTTCTGGCCATTTCATACTGATCCACTCACCTGTAGACTTGATGGCATCATTGCATCATTTAGGCAATGATGTATCTATTGGACTGAGGCACAAATCTACTGGTGAACTTTGTAGAAAAGCGGATCTGAGAATTTTACAGAATCACAGAATCATCATCGTTGGAAAGGACCTCTGAGATCACCGAGTCCAACCATACACACACACACACACACACAAAAAAAAAACCCAACCCTTTTTAGTCACCTTATGGATACATCTGAAAATAAAACTGCCCTGTGCTTGGGAACTGATTTTCTCCAGAGAAGGTCAGGTGCAACAAATATCCTTACCTATGAACTCATTTCGGATTTGTGTCCTTGTTCTTAGCTCTTCTTTCCCCAGTATGATGGCATTGATGGCGCTCAGCAGTGTCACCATGTAGGGCACGTTATCGGTGTTGGAGAGCTCGTTCATTATGACGCTGAATCGGTACTGCTGGTTCTTCACACTCTGTTGATAACACAAGTGATATTTCTGTTCAGACAGTTCGGAGACGTCTACCACTTTGATGCAGATTCTCATACAGCATTAGCATCATAAAACTCAGTTTATCCCAACATGCAGAAGACAGGAAGATGATACAGGTAAAAGCAGCACTCCTCCATCATGGAGCAGGGTCTGGTCAGCAAAGTCAGCGAAACTCCTTCTGGATCCCTTTATGCTTTCTGGTAACTAATACAGCTGCCCAAGCTTGTGGCCAGTGAAGCCCATGGATGTGGCACTATCTATTTTGCTAATCTGGTAGTGCCTTTTCTGCCAGAAAGGACCTTGGGATGGGCAGCCATCCATTCAGGCAAGTCACAGAGCAGTACCGTGGACTTATGCTGACCAGGCCAAATTTCCTACAGTTTCACCTTATAAATCCCTGCCCCTCTTACCAAAATGATGTAAAATGACCTTAATTCTTAACCCTTTTCTGTGGTACATGGATCTACCTGCATGGATCCATACCTCCTGCTACAGCCCAACACACTTGCCTTGTAATGGTCCAGGGCATCCAAAGCCAAAGCATGGCCATCTGATGAGTAAATGCAGAGTGCAGCCAGGAGCTCAAAGACTTGCTTTTTGACCATGACATTAGTTGTGTCAAGTGCTGGAGGAAAACCAAAACAAAAGAGTAAATAACTTATAATGACGTTAGTGTTCTGAATCTCAGTGTCTTCTGCTACATGCCTTATGACCAGTGGTAGAAAAAAGACTGAAGGAGTGGAGCCACTACCTGGAAGATGGGAAGAGAAATATCCCAATGTATAGATATCCCATCCCAACAGCATTATGTGATAGTAACATCTAGCGGGAACAGTAAGTGCTACAGGTATCCCATTGGCATTTTGGTGCTGCTTATGCTTGTTCATCTCTTCCATGTACCAGTGGCATGCTGCAACAGCAGCCAAGATCTCAGCACTCAGTCGCACATTTTATTTCCCATTTTCACATATGGGTATTTTCTAGAACAGCAGATGAGCCATTTTCCTCAATTAATGAGTCTTATTTTTAGTGCAGAAACACACAATATGCATATCAAGTAGGTCAATTGTTCTAACCAGTCCTCATGTATTCCCTTTTTTCCACTACTCTTTCCCTGGGAGCTGGGAATGGAATAGACCATCTTATTTTTCCTTTATTAGTGCACAAAGAAGCCCGACTGTTGAAAAGCCCAGGGTGCCCCCCTGGTTTTCACAGCACAAAAATGCCAGTTCTATATTTCACACTGCTTAAGAAAACGCAGGGTGGAGAGGAAGGAAGAGGACTTCTAAACTGAAGAGGGGAGCACGCTCACTTTCAGGCCAAATGCATTTTAAAGAGCTACTAATAAAGGCTTCTGGGCACAGCTGTGATCTCAGCTCTGTGGAACAGCATAGAAGTTATCCTCCCAGCATCACCATCATTAAGCGCTGTACAACAAGTCCTAGGAGATTCTCTGATGAGTTTCATACTTAAAGACGAGCCAACTGAAAGGCAGGAGAAAGTGAGTGGAATTATCTACCATCTTCTAGAAGGAACAGACTGAGCAGCACAGAAAACGGGCTCTCTTGAGCCTCAACCATGCTAGCCTTTCCTCTCTTTACCGGCCACAAGACTCCAAACCCTTTCAATTCCTCTTCCTCTGCCCTTGGGGTTCACAGAGGCTAAATAGCAAATGTCTGCTGACAACTGAAGGGTCGAAGTCTTCTCATGCCCGCATAGGGCTAAGGATGGGTTTATCCCTGGTTTCTCAGTGAACTAGGAAGACAATTGTGTGGAAATGAGCCCACCTGAGTAGCAATGAATGGCAAAGGCAATGCCATTTCCAAGCAATATTACTTTAAAGAAGAAAATGATCTCTTCCATTAATCAGTTGAGACCAACGACTCGCAAGGAGCCTGGTGCAGGGCAGAAGGATAAGCAATAGAAAAGGCCCCCCACCCCATGCCGCATGTGATGGGTGAAGCAGGAAGATGTCTTCTCACCTTGGAAGAGCTTTCTGACGTAGCCCTCGTTGCTCACAATGTATTCAATGCCTTTGTGTGAGTTCATGACCGCTCGCACACAGTTAATGCAGGTGAGCTGAAGCAAGGCATCAGAAATCCTGGCTACTCCTCTCCCAGACAGCCTGTCCAGGGCCTCCAAGAGGAGGTCCAGCCCACACAGCTCCAGGAATTGGACCATCCAGGCATCGTCGCTGTTCTCCAGCCGCTTCTTCAGTCCAGAGTAGTTCACCACCGACGGCATTTGCAGGAGACGGATGCACAGCTCTGGCTCTGCATTTTCCAGGTTGGCCTCTGACTGGTCCGTCTCCTGGGGTCCAAGTTTCTCCTTCAGGGCAGCCCACTTCTTGTGGGCACCTTCCTTTTTGATTGACATCGTGAACAGTTTGTCCTAAAAGAAAAAGAAAAGACAAAGTGAGAGATTTGTCTGGACTGACCAACAACCCCCCGGCAGCCCTGGTTTTTCTTTTAGTGATCGGGATTTGAAGCTCAACTGCAGCAGGTCCCCAGCTCTCCAGCACGTAGGGCACACACTGGAACCAGTCCTCTGTTGAAGAAACTCAATATATGCCCTCCTTAACCACACACATTACATCCAGGCCCTGAGAACTCTGTAGGGAGACTCTTAGCACATCTAAGCCAGCAAATACAGCTTTAAAAGTAGCCAATTTACACCAGTCAATAGCCACTACCTATTTTCATGCAGCGAAAGGATAAGGCTGGAAGCGGCATTATCAGCTCTGAACTCCTTATGCCCATTAAACTACTTTAAAATCTCACTGTGCTGGAGAGGCTGTGCAGTTTCTAAGCGTTTGTAATGGGATGGAGAAGTCACTTTGAGCATATCCTGCTCACAAGAGCATCCAATTACCCTCTCATTCTTTTGCTTTTGTTTCTTTTGACGGATGCGGAGGTTAGTTTTATAGCGCTCGCTTAATCTCTTCCTGTCTGCCGTAATAGCAAATATGCTTGCAAAATGCGGTGCTTGCGTGTGACAACGTGAGAGCCCGACGGGTTGCAAGCCGGGGGGACAGCAATGGGAGGCTATGAAAACAGCACCGCGTCTTCTTGGAGATGGGGGCACACCTCCTCAAGGCTCGTCTCCCTGGAGGACATGGCCTGTCTCAGCCACGATGTTACCAGCAAGGAGGGTGAGGAGCTGATCCAGCACAGACAAACAGCAAAGCCAAGTCTAATTAACCCTTGGTGCTAAATTTTATGCTTTTAGGCAGAATCCTAAACATATTATTTTAGGATTATGTTTCACATCCACAGGGATCATAGGATGAGGGGTAACAGTTTTAAATTGAAGGAGGGGAGACTTAGATTGGATATTGGGAAGGTGAGGGTGGTGACACACTGGAACAGGTTGCCCAGAGAAGCTGTGGCTGCCCCATCCCTGGAGGGGTTCAAGACCAGGCTGGATGGGGCTTTGAGCAACCTGCTCTAGTTGGAGGTGTCCCTGCCCAGGGCAGGGGGTTTGGAACTCGATGTTCTTTAAGGTCCCTTCCAACTCTAACCATTCTATGATTAAGTTATTTTCAAAGTCCTTTTCAAGGACTTTATTTTCAAGTCCTTTTCAAAGCCGAATGCAATCGTTTTAAAGCTGAATTGCCCCCAGAGAGGATAGTTTGTCCCACAGAAAGGGGATAAACCTGCTGGACCCAAAGCCAGCCACCAATGCTGCCTCCTCTCCTTGCCGTGCCTCCAGAGACCTCTGCTTCCCGGGGCTGTGGAGCCCGCATGGAGCTCAAAATAGCCCGGGGGCCAGTTGGTCCCCAAAACCCAGCACTTGAGGGACTGAAGGGGTTATTATAGGAGAATCTCGCTTTCCCTTACCAGCTCCAGCACAGGGGTTTCTAGCCCTGCAGCGTGTAAGGAAACAGCTTGAAAAATCTGAACTGAAAAATCTCTGAAAGGTTTTATTTGCCAGAAAGCCAAGATAAAGAATGGACTGTTTACAACGGTTGGAAATAATCTCATTATTTTAAAGCCTGCCTTGTGATTTTTCCTGGGGACTGCACTGCTGAGGAAGGTCCCAGCTCCACGCTCAGCCCCACGCTACTGGCTTCTTATTTACCCGAAAGTCTCATTTTGCCAGTCACACCTTGGGGAATACACGGCCAAAAAGCTTGCTCACTAATTTGTGGTAGGCATTTAGGGCATGATACTATCGGCCTAAACATGCCTCTTGGAAAGATGGGAAGTGCTATTTGAGAGAGCTCGAACAATCCCCCCGGGGTGAGGTGACGGTGGGACTCTCTGGCAGGGGGCTCACAGCAGCAAAGGCTGTGCTGAGTAAGGGTCAGAGGAGCGGTGGAGTTAGCAGGATACGGTCACAGAAAATCCTTTGAGAGAGCTCTAGAGAAACCCTCTTGCAGAGTTTCCCTTTGCTTCAAAGGCTAAAGAACTGGCCAAGCGCCCGGTTGCTTACTGTTCTGTAATCTGAAAAAAATGATGGTCACGATCGAAAAACATGAAGTTGGAAATACACCATCTGAGAACACACTGCACAGCTGAAAAGTAATGAAAAGGACCGTATAAAAAACCCCCAAACCCAAGCAACAAACCCTCCTGCCAAAGTACAGGCTCGAGTTTCTAAGATTTGTCGTCGCCGTCTGTAGCCCAGAGCCTCTCTTCGCTCTTGGTAAAATTCTTGTTGGAATTAGTCACCCTCAGTCACTCCCCTGCATCCAAGCCCAGGAATCTGGGTTAGGCTCGACGCAAAGGAGAGAAATCCTCCCTCCCCAGAGGGAGAGAAGTGAAAGTCCCCTGCCCTGGGGTCAAAGCCCTGGTGATGGGGCACATCCTGCACCTCCTGCCGCAGCGAATTGCCGGTCATGGGGCTGGAGAGGCGCTCCCAAGGAGCTGCAGCCAGATCCTGCCCCGTGCTGTGCATTGAGCCCAGGGGTCCACCCCACAGCGCCTGTGGGTGAAGACCTTCAGCAGGGGGCTGTGATGAGGACCATCTGACCAGGATGGAGCACACCTCATCCTGCCCAGCCCCATTCTTCAGTGGCTTTCCCAAAGACCCAAGATCACTCAGCCTCTTGCTGACCCCGGGGAAGGAAGACCTTCAGCGCGGAGCAGTGATGGGGATCACCACAGCTCATCCCACCCAGCCCTGCTCTTCAGTGGCTTCCCCAAAGACCCAAGATCTCTCAGCCTCCTGCTGACCCAGGGAACTGGGAATCGATTGTCCTGGATTTTTTATTTCTCCCGAGGGCTGGCAGTGGAGCCAAGCCCTGGCTTGCTGGGTGGGACTTGTCCATCCTCCTGGCTGGTTTTGGGCCCCCTGTGTGTGCACAGAAGAGCCTCATGGTCCCACCAGGTGAGAAAGTCCACAGGAGCGGCCATCGGAGGAGGATGGTCCTCCTGGCTCACACCCAGGCTCTGCCCTACCCGGAGCTGTGCTGGTGGCTCATGCCATTCGGCCGAGGGGCTACAGAAGTGGCTGCCAACCGCAAGCTCCCCCTTTCTCAGCGTGCCTCCTTTTTATACTCAGCAAATCACATTTTTTATTTGCCTATGACTAAACGTTTCTTATCGAACCAGATTACAATAGCGGGGCTGGCCTTTTGCTCCTAGTTGTACAAATACTTCATTATGTATCGTATCAGCTACAGAAAGTCAGGGAGATTACAGTAGCGTTACTGACCCCAGGCTTAGCTGATTGCTGAAAATTAAGCTTAAGCAGAGCAACAGGAGAGAGGAAATACCGACAGAGCATCCTGTTTACTGGCGGATTTGTTCTGAATTGTCCTTTCCTCCCCACCTGCTCTGCACAGATGTGAAGAGATGAGAAACAAACCCGGGCAGGTACCTCTCTCAACAGTACCGGCTTGTGTTTTTATGCACTAAAGCTGAACAAATTGGATTGATTAAATAGTCTCTCCCACAGAGAGTGCACTCTTTTAGTGGGGAAGAAAAAAGACAGCTAATGTATCTAATCGTAAAAAGGGAATAAAATAAATAGGAGCTGTACTATACAAATGGAAAGGAAATAAATATGGTGGAGACCGCAGTATGATTCTGCAGATGGTGTGATAAATCTGTTTACAAACACAGATATGAGTGATATATTATGAATGCAACATCTTTCCATATTTTCCATGAAGCACAGCGTTGCAAAGCCACTCGGATACATCCTTAAAGGGCTGGTAGTTTCGCTTTTTATCTCTGACCACAGGAGCTTATTAGCAGGTAAATGATCTCAGCAGAGTGAGACAGATAAGGGATTCAAATGGAACACATCTATCCGGCTGTCTCAGAGAGGCCATTCAGACTATGCTGGCTGAGGGAAGGAAAGTCCCCTGACATAAAGAGACAAGGCATCTCTTTTTGAGGCTGAATACATCTCGCCTCCCACCAGCAGAAGGGCATGGGGAGCTTTGATTTTTGCTGCCCAGACCATAGAGGAGGATGTGATGGTGGGACAATGTCCCCAGCCTCTGTGATGGACTGTGCCTGCTCCCTAGGGCACATCCTGACCATACTTCTGTGCTTGCTGCTCTGGGGACACCCACAGCCACAACATGCACTGGGATAACTGCAACCCTCTCCTCATCTTGCCTCTCAGCCTCAGAGGTTGGTTAGGTCTGATGGGGAATGACAACTAAAGAAGCATCCATGTAAAAACATTCTTAATTTGAAGAGATTCCCTTGGGAAACATAAAGGCATCATAAAGGCTCGTCCTCTTGCACCCAGCAACACTGCGGTTCACGGTGCTAACTTTATGGATCATTGGGTTTCCAAAGCTGTGATGTTCCCTGCATCCATCCAACCCAGTTTGTAAAATTTTCTCCTCCTTTCTTTTTGAATCAGGTGCTACCCAGATTCAGTTTTCTGTGCCCCTCTGTCCTTCAAGTCAGCTCCTGGGGAGATGACATCTGTGGGAGATAAATCAGGGCACGTCAGTCCTTCCTCCATCCTATGAAGCTGTGGAGAACAGAGCTGCACAGCACAGCTTTCACTCTAAATTATTACAAGCCTCCAGGATGACACGGATCACAGCAAGGACCTGGGAGGACACATAAAAAGAGATTTCTCAGGGTAGCTAAGTATAATCGAGTGAAAACAAAAGGGAGAAAAATTACAGGTCAAAACCACTCTGCTTTTTTGGGAGCAGACCCATTGCCCGTGCTGCAGGATGGGGGGGCATGAGGGGGAACAGCAGCTCCTTGCTGCCCTTTGAAGAAGCCTGAATGCATCCTTGACCCCACGTGCTGCCCTCGCAGCCCTCCGCTTCCCTCTGCAACGCCGCTGGGGCACACCACCGGTCCTTACCAAAAGCTCTTTTTTCTGCTCAGCTCCTCCTCCCTTCCGTGCCTGTCCCTGGCACTCAGGAGCCCGTTCTGCCTGGCTGACTGCTAATGATAGGTTTTGCTTCTGGGTAGTTCCAGTTTTCACACCACCACTGGGAATATGCCGAGCTTTTGTATTTTGCAACATGTCAGACTACTCAGTCACTAAAAAGAAACAACGTTCTGGCTTTGTGCTTTCCAAAACCACTTCAAGAAGCATGATGGGTTTGTTCCTCCTCTCCTCTTGCTTTTATTTCTACTATTGTGTTTTCCCGTGCAGCATCTGAACAGCTCGCGTAGACACAGGCTAATGAAATCATCCTCCCACGCACCGAAAGAAGTGGCGGGGTGGGGGGGGACACCACAAATCTCTCATTTTAGAAACCAACCTGACCTCTTGGTGTGGGGCCCGTTAGCATCAGCAGGAACCAGGAGCGTACCCAGTCTCCCAGGGGAGCTGACGGTAAGGGTACGGTGGGAAATCGAGGTGTGGGAACAAAAGGCAGGGTTTGTCCCACAGACTACAGCACAATTAGCTGCGACCCAGGCCCCGCATGCAAATCAATGGCTGCTCCATCCTTCTCCTGCCACAGCCAGTAGCTTCAGTCGCCTTCAGATCTAGTTATTCTCAATCCCCAGCTGTATCAGAGGCAGCAAACTCCCAGAAAAGGACTTCAGCGCAGAGACAAGAAGGACTATGCCCATACTGATATAAATACTACGCCAGTGGTAGCTTATTCTTTTACAAAGAAAGGAAAACCATGTTCTCCTGATTCAGTTCTATCCACCACCGTTAGGATGCTGTGTGCCAGCACAGCTTCCATCTCCTGGGCAAACAGAAGCTATAATATCAAGTGATGCCTTGCACAAGAGGTAAATGTGTCCATTCAGTATGCATTGGTAGCAATGGGGTTAGACCAGGGTTAACCACACCAGTAAAAATAATCACCAGTGCCTTCTTCCTCACCAGTAAATAAACAAGTAAATAAATCATCAGGCTGCTGCAGGTACCACATACAAATCAAGCTCAAGCGAGATGCTCAAGGATGTTTATGTGAGGATCTTCAGTAGCATCTAAAGCCTTATTTATATTTAAAGGCTGCACTAGTTTAGCTTTAAATGGGTTTCAAAACACCCTCTGTTACAACAGTAACACTGTCTGAAGATGCTCAATAACCAATTTACCTAAACCCAGTAAGCCAGGTTTAAATCAAGCTGGTTCAGCTCTCAGACCTTTTCTTCAGAAATGGCCACTGCCACTGGGGAGACCTGGCCAGAAGCAACACGTGAGTCCTTCACAGAATCACAGAATGGTATGGGGTTGGAAGGGACCTCTGGAGATCATCTAGTCCAAGCTCCCTGCCAGAGCAGGTCCACCTAGAACAGGTTGCACAGAAACGTGTCCAGGCGGGTTTTGAATATCTCCAGAGATGGAGACTCCACCACCTCTCTGGGCAGCCTCTTCCAGTGCTCTGCCACCCTCCAAGTAAAGAAGTTCCTCCTCATGTTTAGGTGGAACTTCTTATATTCAAGTTTGTGCCCATTTCCTCTTGTCCTGTCCCTGGGAACCACTGAAAAAAGACCGGCCCCATCCTCCTGACACCCACCCTTTAAGTATTTATAATCAGATCCCCCCTCAGTCTTCTCTTCTCTGGACTAAAAAGACCCAAGTCCCTCAGCCTCTCCTCGTAAGAGAGCTGCTTTGAGAGCCAGCTCAGCCAAACCAATTTAAAAAGCTTTCCATGGTGGACATGGACCCTGCATCGTCCCCGCACGCTGCCACAGGCCTTGGGAGGGACGGCAGATTTTGGGTTGGAGGGATGCCAGGCAGTGGCCAGCACTTGCCCCATGCAGACAGAGGGTGCCGGCTCCCAATTGCGTTGCGGCAAATGGGGCTGCAAAAGCTTCACCCCCGTTTCACCGGGGCGTCCTCCCCGCTGTTGTGAGCGGACCCACAGGAGCCAGCGAGGTGTCCTGACCCCAGCCAGAAAGAGACGGGACTCAGGTCTGGATCCCATGAAAATCCTGATGGGGAATAAGGGGGGTCTGGAGGCTCTCCCGCTCTCTGCACGCCCCGGCATCCACCCCACAGCAGCAATTCCAGCATCATTTGGCATTTTGGGATGCAATTCATTATTACGATTTGGGGGGCCATGTGAGAAGCAGAAACTGCTACTCAGCAACACGGAGAGCATGGTGGTAACTTTCTAAGACTCTCACGGTTCCTGCTCAATGGGAAGCTGTCACACAAACATATTATGAGGGTCAAAAACCTTTCATTACTTTTTTGTTCGTTTTTTAAACACCTCCTCAGGATGCCATGAGGACAGAGAAAACGGACAGAGGAAAGAATTCCTACCTCGGAGCTGAAGCCAAATTATTCTCTTGCATGAAGGATCCTTCTCAACCGGCTCTCCAGCCAGCTCATTTTCTCATTTTCTCCTTCCTGGCCAAGCAACCTGCAGTCAATAAAGTCTAAATCCCTGAACGAGCGTGTCTGCAAATCGCACGCTCTAAGAAAGTTCAACAGGATGTCGGCGTCTAATAGTATGTAAATACCAGCCTTCGGAAAGGTGCAAGGAAGTGACTTTTCTGTAGCCTCCAGGGAAGGCATTTGCATGTCATTTGTCACACACCCCCCCCCATTCACTCTGCGCTGGCTGGCTGGCCGCTGGGAAGGTGACACTTCCCCATGGGCTGGGAAGGAGGGAGGTTTGCGCCGCCACCGCGCACCCATCCAGCAGCATGGGAACGAAGTCCTGGCACCAGGTGACTCAGAGCAGGGAAATGATCAAAGCAGGGAAATGATCTGGCAAAGGGAAGGAGGAAAAAAAAAAAAAAAAAAAAGACAAAAAAAAAAAGAGGAAGAAGGTTGGCCCGGGTGGGTGGGATAGAGAGCATGGGGGTGGCAGGTGGTGGGGACAGCCCCTTGCACCTTGCATCAGCCACATGGGGTTTTCGGGCTTTGTGGCACTGGGGTTTTGAACATAGCAAGATCTCAGAGGTCTTTGAAACGCTGGGAGAGCCAGGACAGCTTAAAATAAGGAGGATGTCAGGCCCAAGTCTGCTCACCCCAGGATCAGCAGCTAGGAGAGGGGGGGCACAGCAAAGGTTGGAGGCTCAGGCAGTGTCCCCGTGGGCAGGGGCTCAATGACGGGAACCCTGCTCTCACCGGGCCATCCCTAAGGTCCTGCTGAGCTTTGGTCCAGTCCGGCTTTTATGGGCCGAGCAGGCTCTGAAGACTTTAAAAGCTCTTTTATAATGTAAAACGTCTCTGTGACTTTCTGGTCTCACCTGGGAACTCGCTTGTGAGCCACAGCTGTAAAATGCATCCATTCAGCCCCTCGGGAGGTGCTCACCAACAGCCAGCTATGATTAAATTGTGAATATTTCAACACGGCCCATTTTAGCAGAGGCCTCCTGCCTGGCTCAGGGTAGCAGTTAGACATCAAATACTCGTTTTTTTCTTACTCTGTGAGGCCTCTACCCTGAATCGAACCCCCTAGATCAAAAGTTGGAGCCCACGGCAAGAGTTTTCCTGCTTTAGTGGGGAAATTCAACCCTTGTGTACACGAGCACAGCTCCATCAATATTAGAAATACACGGATCCGTCTGCCCTTCGGTCCAAATTCAGCTTGCCTTTAAGAGACAAACTTGCCCACGTGCTTTCTAATTAAGGCAGTTTCACCATAACAATCTAACGTCCAGGGAAATGACTCTGCACATCTCCCCATCCTGCTGGAGGAAGCATTCTGAGAGCGTGTTTATACAATCCAAGACAAACATTAATTCATGATGGGTTTTACAACAGCAAATGAGTTTCACTTTACGTTAAGTGCACTCCCGAAGCGTAATCCCCAAGTCCTCAAAAGATTAGCTGCTAATCTGGTTCTTGGGAGCAGGATGGGGGCTCACAGCAGGTTTTAGGGAAAAAATAAAAAGTAAGAGAAAAAAAGAAAGGATTGTTGATGTTGCAAATTCCTGTCCTCGCAACCACGGAAGAAATTTAAGGGGCTATCAGCTCCCATCAGGTTTCATCTGAGCCCTGGACCTGTGAGATATGCCAGAAATGTTTGTGTTCTTAGAAAGGCTGCACTGTCTCCCACATAAAAAATAAGCAGAAGCAGAGAAATTGGGCTAAAAAGCAGAAAAAACAGCTCCAGGACTCCAGTGTCCCTCTGTGGGCCAGAGGGCTGGAGCACCTCTCCTGTGAGGACAGGCTGAGAGAGTTGGGATTGTTCAGCCTGGAGAAGAGAAGGCTCCGGGGAGACCTTAGAGCCCCTTCCAGTTCCTAAAGGGGGCTACAGGAGAGATGGGGAGGGACTCTATGAGGGAGTGTAGCAACAGGAACGAGAGGTAATGGTTTTAAACTGAAAGACGGGAGATTTAGATTAAGTATTAGGAAGAAACTCCTTCCTGTGAGGGTGGTGAGACGCTGGAACAGGTTGCCCAGGGAAGCTGTGGCTGCCCCATCCCTGGAGGCGTTCAAGGCCAGGCTGGATGGAGCTTCTTCCCCAGCAACTCTGCTTTCAGGTTGCTCAGAGAGGACGAATGGTTTTCCCCCAGCAAATCAGCCCAAGTTTTACCCTGATTTTCCACCAGATGATTTGATCGTCCTCTGAATAATAATTATATCAAAACCAGACAGATTAAATTAAGAACTAAAAGTTTAGTCCCACGTTAGGTAAAGAAGAGCTGAGATCCTCTACAGCTCCAGCATCACTCCACTGCCTCTGGATTGCAGCATGGTGGCTCCCCTGCCCACACGGCAGCTCCACAAAATTTCACTGAATTTCACTGAATTTTTTTAGAGTTGGAAGGGACCATAAAGATCATCTAGTCCAACTCCCCTGCCGAAGCAGGATTGCCCAGAGCATGTCAGAGCATGTTACTCAGGACTGCATCCAGGCGGGGCTTGAAAATCTCCAAAGAAGGGGACTCCACAACCTCCCTGGGCAGCCTGTTCCAGGGCTCTGGCACCCTCACCGTGAAGAAATTCTTCCTCATATTCGAGTGGAACCTCCTATGTTCCAACTTGTGCCCGTTGCCCCTCGTCCTCTCACTGGCCACCACTGAAAAGTGAAAAATGCATGAACATAATTAAATAGAAATAAATACGCCCCATTTGCCCTTAGGAATTGGGTGATTCCTGATCACAGCAATCAATGTCTCCTCGCCGCTCCCCATTTATGTGGCAAATCGGCTCCTGTGCCAGTGGCTTCTCATCTAAGTTGGGTCAAGGATTTTGGAAAGGAGACACCCAGCTCAGTTCTGGCTGGCAGGGAGAGATGCCAGCCAGAGGTCTGCTGCAACGGCTCTTTTTAGGTGATCCTGCCTAAAATGCCTAGTATCGTCTGCTACTAAATTGCTAAACATCGGCACAGCCAGTATTCAAGAACTGCAGGTATAATATTCGCCTCCGCATCTCCGTGACTGGCTTGTTGGGTGCTGTGTCCTACAGAGCCAGCGACAACAACCATGTCTCCACAGGAAAAAAATTAAGGTGCTGGGAAGAAATTCAGTTAATTCAACACCGCTCATTCATTCATGTGAGAACTGAACTCTGCGTTAAGCAACCAGAAGGACCAGTGTCAAAGCAAGTGCTGAAAGGGCACTGGAAGGGGGTTTGGCCAGCTCAAGACATAGGAATTCAGGGGGAGAGCCCAATCCTCCCCCTGTCCACAAGGAAGGGGAGGCGTCTGGCTTTTGCGGCATGACCCTGTGCCATGGGGACAGCAGGCAACGCCAGAGGAGCTGCTGGGGAGCAGATGGGGTGGGTGGGCCAGCGAGGACCTTCCCAGGCATCGGTAAAGCCCAGTGAAAGCAGCCGGTTTGCTCCCTCCTTGGGGAGCAGAGCCATCTGAGCATCCTCGGGAAGGTGAGGGAGCAAGACAGGAGCCGCAAAGCTGACTGCCAGCTCTTCTGCTCACTGAATTTCTCAACTGACACCCCTCTTGTCACAGATCAGCTCTCTGACAGTTTTCTGCTCAATACATTCACTTTGGACGATGCTATAAGGAGAAAAAAAAAAAAAAAAGCTTTCTGAAGTAGTCTTTATCTGATGGATACTTCGGATAATGAAAAATAAAGGACTCTGCTACCGCCAGCACATGCATGTTTCCCGTGACTTTGCATTTAATGGGGTTGATCTGCTTTAAACATCCAAAACATTCGCCCCTCAGCTCTTTTGGTAGGAAGCTTCTGCAACAAAAAAACATCCTGTTTTGGGGAGGGTGCTTCCAGCCAGGGAGATAAAGCCATTACCCGTGGGGAACTTGCTACTTTCTTTGGACAGGAGACAACAAAATTTTCTGCCACAACCCCAAACTGCACCAGCAATTCTCCCCACAGCAAAGGGCACAGACCCGTGCACGGGTTTCTAAAGGATGCATGTGCTCCTAAGCACAGGCTGAGTAAAAAGCCTGATGTTTATTCAGTTTATTTATCCTGCATAAATATATTACACCCGTGCTAAGGCTGCAGAGGAACCGCTGCAACCTGGAATTGCCAGGATGAAGGCTTCCGAGGCAGCTGAACTCTGCTCCCTTGCACAAACACTGGTGCTGCAGCAGTGAGAAGATGAAATTACAGAAGAAAAAAAAAAAAAAAAGACCTTTTAGCCCTGTCCTGTGCAATTTTTAGCTGTACTCCTCTGGCACAGGCACAAACCCTCCTCACTTGCACAAGGACAAAGATCTTCAGGTAGGGAATAGCTCTTCCCTAAAAAACAGAATGACGCAGGGAATAAGGGAAAGAGTTGTAGGTACCACTAAGCCAAAGAGCTACCTGGATCCATATTAACATTTATGGACATCCCTGCTGAGCTGTGGATGCCGCATCCCTGGAAATGTTCAAGATCAGGTTGGACGGGGCTTTGAGCAACCTGCTCTAGTGGGAGGTGTCCCTGCCCAGGGCAGGGGGGTTGGAACTCGATGATCTTTGAGGTCCCTTCCAACTCTAACCATTCTATGATTCTACTGCACTCGAAGGAGCAGCGCTTTTCCAGCTGTTCTCCAAACGGGCTGCAAACGCGACTCCCTCCTATCGAGATCAGCTTTTCCATTCAACCGCCGATGAATCACAGCGGTTGGTATCTCACCTGCTGAACGGCCCAAGAACAAACATCCTGAACATTTTTGTTGAGATAAGGCTGAGGACAGCCAGGATTCCTAATGGCACAGGCAAAGTACATATTGCACACATTAAGGAGCAGAGACCCAGGTAGTGCCAGGTACTTTCCTGCAAGCTTGTCTGAATGTGCACCTTACTAAGAGTAACCAGAGAACATGCTCAGCTATTAATTCAAGAAGTTAAGCGTTTGAGCCGTTTAAAATAAATTCTTGCAGAAGGGTGGCTTAGCACGATTTCAAAACTAATCCACTCCAAAGATGCCTTCAGACTATTTTCTCTGCTGCTGGGTGGTTTGAAGTCCCTATTTTATAACACAGCAATCCTAGAACATTGACTGGCTTAACCCTTCACTTTGCTACAGTACTTGGTCCAGTTGTTTCAAGAAGTTGTGTCCTCCTAGATATTATCTTTCCAGTTCTAACTCAGTCTTGGAATTAATGTGAAGGGATTTTAATATGGTCCAACCAGCTGAAGGTTTATGATGGGAAATTCTCATGCTGGGGCAAAATGGCCTTACTACACACAGGTCTAACCTAAATGCAGGGTATCTTATACCAAAACTTTGAAGTCTTTTAATTTTTCCTGCAAAAAAATTTAAATCACTTTAGAAACCAGTAGCTGATACTGCTTTTTTTCTTTGTAAAGAAATCAGTTGCTCAGTCACATCCTCAGGTTTGCATAGTCCAAAGAGCTGCAGTGTTTTACGCCAGCTGAGCATGTGGCTGTCATTGATCTTCAAGAGGAAAAACACTGTATTTATCTGATAAATAAACATACAACTAATATTAGGATATCATTTTATAGGTGATTCATCTCTACACATATGGTTTTGCTGCAACGCTTGCTTACAAGTGTTATCAGAAACAGGGGTTTGGGAATTACAGGCTTGTAAATCAATTTAGTTTTGTGATAGTCCTTTCTTCTAGATAAATAGAGGCCACATTTAGGGCCTGGTAACGGTTGTGGAAGTTCAGTGCATTTCCAGTAACGGAAATAAAAAAACCCAGAATTTATCCCTGGGCTTACAAAAGAAGCCTCAGGACTGGGTAAATACAAAATACCTCATGAATATTGGACAGCTTGTTCTGAAATGTGGCGCTACAGCCCATCAGTGCATAAACAAGCAAGCGGAGCCAAGCGGGCTGGAAAGCAGCCTTCCCAGGGAGAAACGGAGCAGCTCAGCCAGGCGTCGGATGCAAGCTGCTTGGGGAGCCGGGTGCCACACCGGCGTGATGGAAACCAGGAGGGAAACAAGTTATAAAACGTGACAGGGAATAAAAATATTTACTCCCCAGCTCACCTTCGTGGCAGGCTGAGCTTTGCACCACTTGTGGTGTAAGTCAAGAAGGAGACACGTTCACGAACACCTCCTAAATGGCAGAGCCCGTCGGTGAAGCGCCAGCTAAATATCGCAAGCCACAGTTTCTTTTTCCGTGCAAACTTCTTTCCCCTGGCTCGGGGCACATTTGCTTTACTGCATCGTATACGCAGCCGAAAGTTAAGCCGACCAACTCCAAAGGATTTATTTTTATTTTTTTTATTTATTTTTTTAAATAGCAGAAGTAATTAATCTGCTTCAGAGAATGAATCAGCCTTTTCTAAGCTAGGAAAGCACAAAGGAGGAGATTGTGGCTGTTTCTGGGGCGGGAGGGAGGTTTACTCACACAGCCGAGGTGGCGGAGGCAGCCCCCCAGGGTCCGTAGCTGTGGGCAGCCAGGGGGCCAAAAGCCCCAAAGCTGGTGGAAAAAGTACATTTGCCACGGCTTGGTTTCTTGGTGTGCTGGTGGGGGCAAACCATCGCTCACCAAAAAAAAAGCTGCTACCTCATACTATGGGAACTTGTGTTTCCACCTGGGGCCTCTCAGAAAATAGCATTAAAACCCATCTGGCCGCTTTCAGCCACGCAATGACTGAACAGAAAAGCAGGACGGACGAGAAGAAGACAGTTTCCAGACAGGTGGAACCAGCACAGCAGAAGCAGCGCAGAGATAGCTGCCTTATTAAAAATAATGCAATTTAACCAACCGAGCAGAGGGTAACAAAGTTATTCCTTAGCTACATCGACACAAACAGAGCCGCTCACAGAAGTTAGAAATAAAGAAATAAATAGAAATGATGCCATCCTCATTCATGGGCTCGGGGAGAGGGCTGAACATGGCTCCCTGCCTTCACCCGCCTGCCGGGAGAGGGGCCGTGTCTCCAGCAAGGGCCAAGCTCGCCCTGCAGCTCCTGGGATGGGGACGGGGCTGGCATGTCCCCCCAAACGTGGCACCGGCCCTGCTGGGGGGATGAGGGGGAGCAGGCAGCCCTGACCCCCCCATGGAGAGGGTCACTGCAGAGCAGATGGGAGCCCAGCAAGACCTGGGGGTCTCCAAATTCATCTGACCGCCCCAAGGGGCGAAGTCACCAACGTTTTCCATTTTAAACTAGAACTAAATTTAGAGGTTTTATGGCTGCAGGGTGCCTCCTTTCCCACACTTTCCTGGAGCGATCTCCAAATTCCTCCGCCATCCTTGCTCGTTAAAACGTGACTCAGCTCTCCCAGCTGGAAATGTGGGGACCAACACAGTCCCGAGGTGGCCTGCTGCCATTAGTGATGTCCTGCTTCGGCATTAACCATCAGCTTGGGAGCAACGGAGGCAACAGAAGGCTTTGCAAGTCGGATTTGGAGAGAAATTAGTGTTAGCAAACCTGTGGGTACTTAGTGAGCAGCTGCGCAACCCATCAACTGGAGTTTCTCTCGTGTCCCTTTTGGGAAAGGCCTCCTAGCACCAATGGCTGGCTGAGGACACCTGCACAACAGAGTCTAACGGAGCAGCCACGCAACGAGAAAATTCCTCCTCTGCACATTAAAACATTCCCCCAAATTAATAACGTACAAACCTCAGCTGAGGCAAAATAAAGGTCATGATAAGAAAAACAAATGGGAAGTCAATGCAAAATAGCACCACCTGGTGAATCTAACTAAGCCCATGGAAGTTGAGCACTGCGCCCTACCAACTACAAAATTTGGCAGCTCTTCATTTGCCTTTACTTTTTTTTTCTCTATGGGATACAGTGCTGGAGCAATGTCTCTTCTGAAGCAAGCTGTTACTTTTAGGACACTACAACATTTTGGACTTGGCTGAGTGACTCCAACGCTGGGATAAGGACTTCATCCACTGGCTCTCAGCCCTCCATTCTGCCTTTGCCCAACCTCCTTTACCAGCTCAGTAGGTTTCCCAGAGCTCCGCGAAATACACCTTCAAATGCTAGAGAGCTTTTTGCAAACACCATTGCTTGCTTAAGATTTTTCATTGATCTGTGGCTTCAGCATTCCCAGCACTCTGAAATGTCAGCCCAGGTATTAAACTAGTAGAAACAGCTGAATCTGTGAACAATACCCGTACGTTACATCAAATAGAAAAACCAACACGCTGTCAGACCCTCTCCTGATGCTTTCCGCAGATGTGAAGGGCTGGGTTGACAAAACGGCAACAAACGTTCACCTGCCACGTTGTACAACCACTTACATTTAACTGCAGCCGCTCTCGTAGGTGCCAGGCTGTGACTCAGGGGCTCATGAGCTCCACACACCCTCCTCCTATTTGTTTCCACGCTCAGTTCCATAAAATCGGCTCCTCGTCTACCACTGACGACATCTGGTAGCAATCATAAGGCTTGGCCATTGCTCATGAGTTATTTTTTTCCTAGGAAAGAGGAACCAGACGATACTTGCCCTCAATGAGGATCCTGAGGTGGCACCAAGAAGCTGAACAAACACCGTGAACCCTTTTTTGAAGCGTTCCCATCTTGTGCTTTGTTCCAGTTTGTACAGCATGCCCGCAGAACTGGAACAACTGGAATGCTGTGACAGCCCCACACCAGACCTACCAGCACAATGGCACCCCTCCGTTAGAAAGAGAAAGCCAAGGCTCAGAATTTGACGTCACTTTTTTGACTTCTCCCAATTTGCTCTCAGCATCTCAGTTGACAGCGCAGGACCCAAAAGTTCCCTATCATTAGGGCAACGAAGATGATTCAAGGATTGGAGCATCTCCCTTATGAAGAAAGGCTGAGAGAGCTGGGACTCTTTAGCCTGGAGAAGAGAAGGCTGAGGGGAGACCTTATCAATGCTTATAAGTATCTGAAGGGTGGGTTGAAGGAGGAGGGAGCCAGACTCTTTTCAGTGGTTGCCAGTGAGAGGACGAGCAGCAACGGGCACAAGCTCAAACATAGGAGGTTCCACTCGAATATGAGAAGAAACTTCTTCATGGTGAGGGTGACAGAGCCCTGGAACAGGCTGCCCAGGGAGGTTGTGGAGTCCCCTTCTTTGGAGATTTCAAGACCCGCCTGGATGCAGCCCTGAGTCACATGCTCTGACATGCTCTGGGCAATCCTGCTTCGGCAGGGGAGTTGGACTAGATGATCTCTATGGTCCCTTCCAACTCTAAAAAAATTCAGTGAAATTCAGTGAAATTAAAATCCTGGTTTTTCACCTGTCCTGTTGCGGCGCTTGGTGCTCTCGGAGCTTTTTCTGCCCACGGGGAGATGAAGGCAGGCTCCGCAGCACAGGGCTCACAAGCCCTCTGTGATAAACTGCTCCAAACTTGAGCTTGGTGGATAATCCCAAAGGGATTATAACCTGTTAGGTCAGCAGCACGTAGTCATTCTTGGGCCTCCCTCCTGCACCCAACACCAGGGGTATCGCGCTGCAGGGCTCTACCCAGCTTCTGCAAAATACGATGCTATTTTTCACCTGGTTAGATAAAAAGCCGTGTACAACGTTAAGGAAGGGAACAGGGATAACTCCTTGTGATGTGTCTGTCTGCACCTACCGACCACGAGCGAGAAGAGCTGGATTTGTTCAGCGCCGCTGTGTGATCCTACGAGTTGACTTTGTTGATTCAGTGGGTGGTATTTCCTCTGAATCATTATTGGTACGTAATTGCAAATATTAAGAGCAAGGATATTGAACTGGGAGTTAAATCTGAGCTCGGATATGAGCACCGAGTTTGTCTGAAGGTCCCCCAACTGTTTCAGCTCTTGGAATATTGTTCACTGCCTAATCCATGGCACTGTGTTGCTCCCCGCTGCTGAACTGCTCCCATCTTCTACTCGTGGCTGGTTACGGTACAATGGTGAGGTTAAAAATCTCGTCAACAGAATAATCGTTGCAGAAAAAATAATCATAATTGAAGAAATGGAAGTAAATGGGGAGGAAAGAGGGACAAAATGCAACTCAGTTTGCTTTGATAAGAACAATTTTCTACTCAGTTGCCCTGGGAAACCTCTCCGGCGTACCTGGCAGACAAGAAAGGAGTAGAGTTCAGCTTCCAACACATTTGAAGCGCAGCCGCGTGCCAGGCGGCGCAGTGAACCCGGGACAGACACAGAAGATGAAAATTTGTAATAAATAGGGTACAGACCTAAAAGGATCAGACAGGCAGTCCCACAGAAGGGGTCAGGCTGAGTTTGGCAGGGGTCGCTACCAAAAGCAAAGGAGACCTCATCCTACATAACACCTCCCTTCACGAGGGAGCGAGCTGGAGAAAGCTGGGATAACACCGCACCAGCACAGAGCATGGGGATGTGCGATAAAATAAGAGGACTGGAATAAGATCAGATCTGACACCACAAAACAGAAGTCAGGCAGACACTTGGAGACGAAAATCCCATTTTTCCACCCCCATCACGGGACAGGAGAAGCCCGAGGAGGAGATTAAGTGCAATACCTACCAGGTGAGGTATTTATTTCTAGGAGAGGTTTCAAAGCACGAGAGGCACCAGACAGAGCTCTGAGCCTTGCAGCTCTGCTCATCCGTGGGGAAGTCGGAGAGCCAGAAGCCCAGCGCAGGGCTGCCAGGGATCAGCAGAAGCCGGAGCCTGCTTCATCAAAGCAGATGGCAAGTTCTAGCTTGTTTGGCATTGCACAGCCAAGAGAAAAGCACGCAACTCCTATTTCTATACTGATAAGAGAGAAAAGCATCAGACTGGAAGAACTAAGCAATCACAGTGCGAATACAAAATAAGAGAACGCCACATATCGAGGGAAAAAAAATTATAATGTCAGTTCCATAAAGTTCTGAAACTTCTCCTTCCCAGGACACTGGGAACAAATGAATTACAGTGGTGTGCAATAAGGCGTAATATCATTCAGTGCTCAGATTTGCTGACCTGCCTGGTCCCTTCCTGTCCTACATTTACATTATCTTTTACACAATGGGTCTTGTACACTGCTTGCATTTTTTGAAGCAAAATTCTTGGACAACAGCCTAGAATGGTATTATTAACTTATAACAGGACAAAAAAAAATAATATCACATATGCTCATAGGTTCCTGCAATCCCCCCACCCTCCTGCCCACAATTTTGGCATCCAATGCTCCTCTGTGTGGAAAAACAAGCTTAGATGGATGGAAGAGAAATGAGATTAGTAGCCAGACAGCCCAAATTCTGAGCAAGTTCAGTAGGACGATTGCAACCTTACTGTAACTCTGCTGACTCCAAACTTTTCTTTTTAACTGACTTAGGCCAAAAGTTTCCTCCCAGTCTACCAGGGAGCCTGATGTGTTTCACAGCCTGCAGCTTGTTTACTCAGAGAAATTCCCCAGTCTTAGGAATCCGAGAAAAATGATCTACAGTTCACAGTGCTGATCTGGTAAAGGGAGGAAGGACCCTGAACACCGTTTTGGGGTATTTCTCCTAAGATCTGTGAATCCAAGCACTCCTTCCCCGCCCCCAAGTTCTGGAATTCAGCTTCGGGTGCTGATGTTGCAAGAAGCCACTTCATCATTGCAGAGCTATTGAGCAAAAGGGAGGATCAGGCAGGAGAGAAGTATGTAAGTAAACCCCGGCAGGACTTGGGAGACCTTGTCCGAAAACCACTGGATAACAGAATCTTTCAAAATAAAAGCCTGAAACCAGCCCAGCTCCGGGAGCAGACACAGCAGCCCTATACTATATGCTGGCGGATGCACTGTCACAGCAGGACCACATCCCGCCCGGCCATCACACCGTCACACCTGCAACCTGGACCACGTCGCACCTACATGTCGCACCGCTGCCCCGCAACCTGGACCACGTCGCACCTGTACATCGCACAGCTCAACCTGCCACCCAAACCACGGCATCTTCCAAACCGCAAATCCGGACCAGCTCCCACCTGCACGTTGCACCGTCGCACTTGCAATCCGGACCTCATCCCGCACCCACCGCTGTTGCGTCCGCAATCCGGGCTGACTCCCTACCCATTCCACGCACCCCCAAAGCGGCAGCGGGGGCCGTGTCCCAGCGATGCGACCTGCTGTCACACCTGCAGCCCAGCCCGGGTCCCACCTACGCCTCCCGCCCGTCGCACCTGCAATCACCCCCTCGCCGCTCAGCCAGCACCTCTCTGCAGCGCCGAGCACCACCTCCGAGCAGCCCAAGGAGCTCCGGGCTGGGCTCCGGCGGCGGGGGGGGGATGCGTGTGTGTGTGTCTTTCCTCCCTTGACACCAACCCCGTCTCACCGGCTGGGACCGGGGAGGAGGAGGATGCCCAGCCGGGCTGCAACCCTGGGAAGGATTCAACCCAACTTCTCCCAACCGAGAAGATACCCCACCACCACCACCACCATCCCGCCATCGCCCCCGGCGGGGCTCTGGCCTTACCGCGGCGGCCTCCTGCGGGCGGGGGGGGGCGGCCAGGCTCGGCGCGGTGGGCAGCGACCCTCCGCCGGCGCCCGCAGCCGCCGGGCTCTACCCGCCCGCGGGAGCCGCGCCCGGTTCCGGGGCGGAGCGCGGGCGGTGCGGTGGGGCTTGGGGCGGGGGGTGTGTGTGTGTGTGTGTGTGTGTGCGTGGTTGGGAATCGTCCGGACAGGCCTCGCAGGGGAAGTTTCGCCCCGCCCGGTCCTGCCGCGGCCGCCCCCGCGGGCCGGGGGAACGGGCAGCGCCTCTCCAGGGGAAGGGTCCGCAACCAAGGTGCTGCGCCGCCCCCCCCCCCCCCTCGCCGCAGAGGGGTCCTGATCCTCCTCCCTCACACCCCCCCAGGTCGGGTCCCCCTTCCTTCTGTCGCCCGTGGGCATCCTGGAGGCGAGCGCTGCCTCCCGCCCCGGTAAGAGGCGTCTCACAGCCCGAGCTGCTCGTTGCCCCGGCGTGGGGTCCCTCTCTGTCCCGGGAGGGGGCTTAAATCCACGGCCTGGGGCTGGGAGACGAGTGGGGAATCTCAAAAGCTGGGGACAGGCTACCCAGGCGGTCAGAGACCCAGGGGACCCTGCGCCTTGGTCTCTGCAATTTAAACTCCTTGCTTTCAGAATCTATGGAAAGAGGGGAGGGATGCCTTTCCCTTCGGTAAAATGCCTCAGCTCTACAGATGAGCCCTGAAAGAGTGGAGTTAAGCTAAATATTACCAGCCAGGTGGGGAGACTTTGGTGGAAAAGTTTGTCTCCCTTCGTGGGTCAGGAGTGCTGTCTCCTGTAGTATTAGGGGCCAGACTCGTTTCTGGTTTTAGGTAGAGCCACTCAGCTTCGCCATCCAGAGAGGAAATCATGGGTGGGGGAGAGGGGGATAGCGGACGTAAAAATCACGGTGAAGTGTTTTGCAAAGGGCTGCTGCAAGCCCGTGAGAGCCAAGCTTAGACCACTCCGTGTGATTACAGGAGGCTGGGGGATAGTTACAGGGTAAGAACACGGTTCGGAACATCTCCGAGACTTCAAATTGGAAAATGAGACCTGAGCTTTTACCGTTTGCTCGTAAAACACTCCTCTGTTTTTAGTGGAAGAGGAGAGAAATGGAAGACGACTGCATCTCTCAGGGGTGGCAGTTAACCGGTGCGGCTCATCAGTTATTCTTTTACTCAAAATAAATGTTTCGAATTGGTATCTTGTGCAACACTGAAGTGGGTACATCATAATTTGTTTAACAAATGTACATGGCAGGAAAAATAGCTGTGTCCCCTGGAATCGTTCTTGGAGGATTCAAACCTGATTTTGGAAGAGATATTTGTTATTTGGGAAATAGTAATCATCTTTTGCTGCTGCTGGTTTTGCTTTAGCCTTTTTCCCTTTTCTACATGTTTTTGCTGCTTCAGTGCTTGAAGAGGAACAGGGAACTGAAATCTTTCCTACTCAAGTCCTTTTTTCTTCTCCTTTCTGTCTGTTCCCTTTTCATCCTGGGGCAGCGCTGGCACATGAGCAGGGTCAGCTTATGGAAGATAAATTATAACTGCTGGGCTATGAAGGCTTTCACCATCTTGTAGGAGTGAGGAACAAAGCTCAGCAAAGACAAAGCGAGGAGAGAAAACGAAATTCTGTGTAAGTGCCCCTCATTTTCACCAAAATCCCTTTTGACCGAAGCAGATATGAGTGCGGGGGTGAACAGAGAACACACAAATGTTTCTTTGTTGGGATAAAGCCACATTGTGCATGTGTGTCCAGAGCTGGATGCACACGTGATGTGGCCAAGGGAATGCAGGAGCTGATTTGCTTTCTGGGACCTATATGGTCAGTGCGCTTTGCACCTTGAAACCTGGCTTCCTCGAAAAGCGGGATGAACTCTCCCTGCGTTCTTCATCTGCCTGCCAGGAGGGGATCACCGAAGCTGCTGTAGAATGTCTGTCTGCATTGCCCTGTCTGTTTGGTCCTGTCACTGCTAATTATATCAGAAATGTGTAAATAGAACTCCACCACATGGACCAAATTCTTCTTTGGTTACACCATGAGCCGCTTTTTCTCTTCTAATCCACAGCTGGCCGCTTTTTTGCTTTCGCTCAGGCAAAAGAGCTGATGGCAAGTCTATTTTTGTTCAACAGCACCCTTGTGGTGGTCCTTGGTTGCTTGGTCCCACAGTAAAAGCGATGGAAAAAAACACCACTGCAGCTTGAAGATGGGGCTTTGAAGCCTGGGGGGATGGAACTGTTGCCCTGCCTGGACTGAGCTCTTAAAAAACAACTTTTTCAATGGAACAAGCTACTTCCAGATCACTCTTAGCTTGTATTCCTCTATGCTCTGGCTACCTACACTAGGATAGGATAGGATAGGATAGGATAGGCTAGGCTAGGCTAGGCTAGGCTAGGATATTTAAGTTGGAAGGGACCTACAATGATCATCTAGTCCAAATACTTTGGATCAAAGTTTTTTTCCTTCTGATCTCTTTTTTCTTGCTGTCCTGGGATCCACATCAGGTTCCTGATATTTTGCCTACAGTTGTGCCCTGCCCCTCAGGAGGGCTGAAACATTTATTTGGGGTTTATGCCATGAAGGCAGGGCTGCAAGTAGAGCTCAGGAATGTCTGAGACACAAATGTTTGTGCAGACATTCCTCTTCCTACCAATTAGCTGAGTTTTAGATAGAGATCTGCCATGCCGAGAATGTCATTACTGCACAGCTGCAGGAATTGTTGTCCCAAGGTCTGATGACGAGAGCTGGTTTTGTGTTTGTCCCTGCTCGGATTAAAGCCGGACTCGTTTCCAGCAGCGGTGGAGGTTAAGAGCATGTACTGCACAGAAGGATTCCTGATCTTTTGTTTCTTCGCTTCAGCCCTTTGCAACGCTTACAGCGAAGGTCAGAACACAGAAGAAAAGTGCTCTTTGAGTTTGAGTCACAAAGCGGTGGCAGTGCTTGAATTTTCCTGAGGGAGGGGCCCCAGGAGAGTTAAGAGCCTCAAAGACGAAGATATTATCTGTAATATCAAGCGCACAATAATCTTTGTGTTTTAGTGTTCCCTGAGCCACAGGAGATTAAGTAAGAACACTGGGAAGCAATCTAGTGTTGTAAGTCAATAATGGTGCATACATACACACATTTAGATTTAGACACACATTTTCAATTGTTGTAATGGGGGGAAGATAAAAAAACCCAAACAGTTATGAAGCCTAGAGACAGAGAATGGGTGAAATGCCTCGGATTGTGTAATTTAGATAAAGACTCGCTGATGTCCTATTATATAGTGTAGCTAAGCGCAGTGAATTTTTTCTAAGATGTTTTCAGTCACTCTGCCTCATATTTTGTTTTGGGAGAGGTGACACTCGGAGAGCGAGAGAGTCCTTTGTTTCATAAGGGCTCATCTGCTCCTCTTGCCTACTCCCCACTCGAGAGCGGTTTTTTTCTTCATGTGCCATCATGTTTATTTCCCCAGCAACAGCGACGGCATCTCAAACGGGATTGCAAAGAGGTGCAAAGCTTCCAGAACAAACGTCCACTGTAGTTAAAGAAGAGCCTGAAGTCTCCTTCCCCTTACCCCCAGATTGCTACCTCATGGCAATTGAGGATTAATGGCTGTGTTTTCCCTGTAATGGATTTTTAAAGCACTGTAGTTCTGGCGCTGATGTATGCAGGCACACTCAAAGCATGGACTAACAGGACGTAATTCTGCACTGATTCAGTGCTCTGGCTTTCCTATAAATCTCTTACTCCTGGGTCTGCCTGGTTCTCTTCCAGGCACACAGCGAAGCCACGCTTGCTGTCGCTTGCCATGGGTAAGTGGGCTCCCCAGTTCAAGAAGGACAGGGAACTGCTGGGGAGGGTACAGCAAAGGGCTACAAGATGATGAGGGGCCTAGAACATCTCTCTGATGAGGAAAGGCTGAGGGATTTGGGTCTTTTTAGTCTGGAGAAGAGAAGACTGAGGGGGGATCTGATCAACACCTCTAAATACTTAAAGGGTGGGTGTCAGGAGGATGGGGCCGGTCTTTTTTCAGTGGTGCCCAGTGACAGGACAAGAGGAAATGGGCACAAACTTGAATATAAGAAGTTCCACCTAAACATGAGGAGGAACTTCTTTACTTGGAGGGTGGCAGAGCCCTGGAAGACGCTGCCCAGAGAGGTGGTGGAGTCTCCTTCTCTGGAGACATTCAAAACCCACCTGGACATGTTCCTGTGCAACCTGTTCTAGGTGGACCTGCTCTGGCAGGGGGCTTGAACTAGATGATTTCCAGAGGTCCCTTCCAACCCCGTGTCATTCTGTGGTTCATCATCATTCTGTGAACTGGTTCCAAACACGGGAGAAAACCTTCATCCAGGTATCCCATTCACGGGTGGGATACACATCTGTCAGACAAACTGGGGGTGCAGGGGATGTGTAGATCCCTGCCCCTATCTCTTATCCAGATGGCATAAAGATTTCTAACATTTCTTGGAAATATTTCCAGCTCTGGCAGGAAAGCCTTCTGCTTTTATGTCTGGCTTGCTGGAGTTCAGGTCCCCACTGCTAATTTCTCAGCTAGGAGCATCCTTTGAAATGCTGTGTGTAATTCTCCATAATTCTCAGAATGGTGAATTTAAAGTGGAACAGATGCTGAGAAGGGAAATGCTAGTGGTGGTTTATAGCGTGAGATTAAAAGTCTTTGGCTGATATCACGTAGCAAAATGAGGGTTGAGAGGGGATGTGATCATCTCTGAGCATTTCAGGAAAGGTGTCGGAGCCACACAGGAGCGAAATCCCCCCAGCTGTTCTAGCGTGTGAACTATTCTGGCACAAGAACAAATGGGTGTTAATGAGAAATGAACACGTTTACACTGGCGATGTGAATAGGTTTTTTTAATGATCAGGAAAGTGATATCTCTGTCAGGAGATGAAAGGCCAAAAATCCTAGGCTGAGTTAAAAGGGAACTTCATTGCTTTATGAAGAGCGATTGAGGAGGGGTTTATCTGCAATAGCAGAAGCCAGTTTCAGTGACCACAAAAGGGTTTGGTCCTAAATTCTCCTTTCCTTTTACTTAAAAATCTTTCTGTAGCCTGAAGTAACGAAGAAGGGCTGTGATATACAGTTTTGGCCTCCCATTTTGGGTAGTGATCAAGGACAGCCGCTCTCACAACGTGGGATGGGATGCTTCTGGATAGGTCACCCCTCTTTGGTTCCCTCCTTGTTCCTCAGATACTCACATCAGGCTCAGCCTACATCTCATGCTTTGGTTGTGGTTCACTGGTGGCTTCCTTTCTTCCTTCACATCCTACATGCCTGGTGTGTTTCATACACATTGAGACAGAAGGTGAAGGTCCACAGGCATTGTGGGTTTGACTGTCTCTTGTAATGGAAACTTCCTCCATCAACCTCTGGATGATCAATCCACAACCACAGGAAGAAAGCTCACGTGTTAGAGGGACAACTTATAGCTAAATTACTGCATGAATGACACAACTCCTACCTCTTTGCCCTCCCCAGAAAGCTGGAGGTGTAGATATGGCAAAAATAATGTTACGTTTCTGGGAAAGAATTTTTACAAGCAATTGGGCTCTACAATGTGTTGGGCGCAACACACACAATGTGTGGTTGGATCCAGCAAAATACAATACAGCTATTTAGCAGAAGAATTAGAACCTCAGAAAAAAACTAGTAGAAGAAAAGTTCAAGGCAAATACCAAGAGATGGTTCCTCACACAACATGGTGTAAGTTGTGAAACTTCCTGCTACAGGATGTTGTGGACATTAAAAATCATTGAAGACCAATTCATGGAAGAAAAATAGACTGAAGGGCTATTAAGATAATACCTCTGGCTCTGGAAGTCCCTAAGCTGCAAAATGCTGGAGGCTGAGGAAGCGTTATGGGTGGGTGTCATTATGTGCTGTACTTCGGCAGGACTAGCAACTGCAAGGCATCTGGTTTGGCCACTTACAGAGACTAAATGTGGGGCTAGTTGGATGGAGACTTTGGGGTGACCCAGTTCAGCTGGTCTTATGCCTTTGGGCATTCTTCCAGCCTGCTCCTCCAGGTAGCCCTCCACCATATGCGGAGCCTGGTTCACTCTCCATTCTTTGAAACAATGTCTGCAAAATCTTAGCTAAGTGACTTAGCAAAAGGCTAATTAAAAAGATAGTATTTTTGATGTCTGCAAAAGGCTGTCTCACTTCTTCCCCAGAAGGTCTTGGTTCTGGTTTTGAGCAAGGCATGGGATTTTTTGTTTCCAGAGACAGCTTGGGGCTAAGCTGGCACTGATTTAGCCAGGTTGCCTGAGCTGGCGAAAGGATGGAAGTACCATGGCAGGGCAAGGCATCGTTCCTTTTCCTTTAGGCTCACGATTTCCACTGTCCTAGCTTGCAGAGAAGCAGCATGTTCTGCATGTTAAGCATCGACATGACACCAAATTTCATGCGCAGTTTTGATAAATAAAATCTGTGTTCTACGCGAAGGCACCCAGACAGAGCCCCTTTGTGAGAGGAGACTTAGACCTAGTGTGTGTCTTTGGGAGAAATGCAGAATTCATTTTGGGGAGGGAAACTGATACAAACAGCAGGCCATTTTCCTTTACAAAGGCTCTCTTTCAAAGCTGGTGCATGCAGCAGAACAAAGGCTGACCCCATAGTCTGTATTCAACAATAGCTTGGAATATTTGATAATTTGGCTATTGTACATGCATACATCATGCTTGGCTATAAATGAGTTGGGCCATAGTTGAATCCACTGTGAAGATATAGTCATAGATAGTCAGCCTGGTTCCCATTGCCATTCTGGTTTCAAGGAAATGCTTATTTTGTGTCTCTGCCTTCTCCTGGCCAAGCTAAGTCCATCTTGCCACTGAGGCCAAAGGGTCTCAATATCAAGCCCAATAACGAGTACACAAAAGATTTTGCCACCTTTTTAGAGAAAAATTCTTTATTGATGCCAAACTGGTTCATCACATCTGTCTCCTATCCCTGTAACTTCTGTTTCTCTTAAGGACCTTTTCTTGGCTGAATTCATGGCCAACAAACAAGTAGCCCAAGAAG
The DNA here is from genome assembly GCF_964106895.1 of Numenius arquata. Lineage (NCBI taxonomy): Eukaryota > Metazoa > Chordata > Aves > Charadriiformes > Scolopacidae > Numenius > Numenius arquata. The sequence goes on from NC_133581.1 coordinate 4,832,996, forward strand.
AACTTGGGCCTTACAGGTAATTTGAGGCCCATGCTGTGATAAATCTATAGACTAACTCTCTTCATTTCTGTTCCTTTTGTGTAAAAGGAGAAAGACACAACTTAAGCTTATTCTTAGATGCCTGAGATACCCCAACAATAGTATAGTGGCACTTGCTCAAGCACGTAAAGCAGTGGTAGTATGCAGATTAGTGGTAGTTTTTATAAGTTGTCCACAAAGTTCTGTGGGGTTGTAAAATATTTTCTCAGTTCATTTTGTGGTTATGCTCGTAATGCAAGGAAAATTTGGGTTGCCGTAATGGAAACATAGAAAATCACTGGCTTAAGACACAGTGTGTTTGCAGTGTAAACATTTGGGCCTTTGTTAATATAATTGGCTGTAACTGGAGAACAAAGCAACCAGAGTTGCTTTGCAAAATCAGTAGCTCTTTTTTACTGGGCGAAACGATTTTTACTTGGACATTTTGATCATATTCAGTTCATTGATTAGCAGTAGGCAAGAATTTTTGCAGTGGCAGTTGATCAAGGTTGGCATGAATGACTTGTCTCCTATGACATAAAGTCACGTGGCATAACAACCCATAAACATTTTCTAATAACGTCAAAATCTTTGTGTGTGTTTCAGGATCAGGCCAAGAACACAAAGGTCTGTTCCAGCAGAAGAGCTGATGACATGTATGACTCAGAACACAGCATCGCCTCTAAGTACATAAACACTTGACTACCATCAGCATTTACTCTGAGCCTTTGTCACATTCCCATAAATTGACTTTTTTTTTTTTTTTAAAATCTTTTTCCAGTATTAACTATTTACATTCTTCAAATATTGAGAAGACGATGAAGGGGTAGATTTTTTGGAGAACTTAACAGTCAGGTCCCTTAGGATGGTCTAGAAAAGTACAGAAAAACTATATGGGAAATTTCAGACTGTCCTTGGAAAACTGGTAGAAAAGAATAACAGAGGATTAAATTAATGGTCAGAGGGGTAAATATAAAAGGAACAATCAATCAACCTTTAAAAGGAAGCCCCTTCTGTGGATTAATGACTGGTTAAAGCATATGAAGCAAAAAGTTTTCACAACTGAGAAGGAATGGACTATTAGGCTGCTATAGTGATTTATCTTGGTTTGCTTCTCTGTGTATTCATAAGCTATCTGGAAGAGGAGTGAATAAGGAGGTGACAGCAGTTCCTGATGATACAGAGTTTGCTGAGAATAATAAAAATTAAAACTGACTGTAAAGATTAACAGAAGGATCTCATAATGGTTATTGGCTGAATGGTAGAATAGCAGATGCAATTCATGTACTTAAGGAAAACAAAACAATCCTAACCATGCACAGTGATGAGGTCTAAAATTAGCTATTGCCAGTCAGGAAGAAGAGCTTAGACTCATCATGTATAACCCTACGAAAATGTCAACTCAATGCTCAGCAGAGAGAAAATGGCATATCAGATGTTAGGTATTGTTCAAACAGGAAAAGAGCACAAAAGAGAGAACATAACAAGATACTCCAGAAATGTTTTGCACTCGCAGGTGGGATGGTGCACACCCAGAGCAGTGCATGCAGTTACTAACTCCCTTGCTGAAAATAAAAAAATAAGCTGAAGTAGAAAGGATGTGGAGAAAGGCAACAGGAAATGTAAAAGGAATAGGACCACTTCTCATGAGAAGACTTTTTACTGACTCGGAAGAAGGATGCTTGAAATTCTGGGGTTGAGGCTGCAATGTCATGAGCGCAATGGAGAAGGTGAATAGAGAACAAAATTATTCACTTTTTTTTTTTTTTTCTCCAAATAAGACCCTGGAGTCATAAAATGAACTCATTTTTCAGTAATGCAGTTTTTAAACAAAAAGGGATAGTACCTCTTTACGCAGTCTGGCATTGAACTGTAGAGCTCACTGTTCTGGTGTAGATGCTGAAGAATGAAGGGCTTCAAAAAGTGGTTAGAGAATTTCAAGGGAGAAAAGTCCATTGAGGCTATTAATCATAAAGATCCAATACAAACTGTGGACCAGAAAGCCCATAAACTGCACATGGATTAGAAAAGTATTGGGATTAGAATGCAATGTCCTTGTTGCCTAAGTGTTCTCTGCTATCAAAGGCAAGATATGGTCCCATACCGTACATGGGGTGTGCGTGGTACCCCAGTAAGTGTTCTTGCCTTTTCCCTCTCAGCTGTAAAGAGCTCAGTAAACTGGGTGCCAAGCTTCTTTTAAAAACTGACCTTCAGATTGGTGCTAGACCTTGAAATTCTGACTTTTCCAAGGTTACAGAGGAAGGTGGCAACAGAATTTGACAGAGCACTCAGATCTCCTCTGTCCCCATGGGATTACATACCATGGGACGAGGCAAACCATTCCGCCTCCCCGTGTGCAGTTCTGCTTCTGTTCTTTGCGATTAAGGCACCATTTAATCATTTGCTAACATTTTCAAAACATTTATCCCCTGCCACTGACAGCTTTTGAGCTAACTGTGGTGCAGAGAAGCTGCTTTTTGGGAAACATCTGAAGACGGCAGTCACAAAGCTGATGTGACAGGGAGTTTCCATGGCTTGCTCTCGCCGCACAAAGGTTTGCTTCCTATGACTCAGCCACTGATGTGACTTGGTTACTCATCAGAAAGCTGCTTGAAGAAAAGACCAATTTTGAGTTGAATTTGATTAAGATCTGAATGGTGGAGCTGGGGCAGAGGCTCAGAGCTGGGGTTAGCAGTAGGATGGGGCAAGGAGGACCGACAGCTTTCTGCATCTCACTGATGTGAGCATCTGCTTTCATAATAAACCCTTCCCTTCTTCCAGCCGCACAACAGCTGCACTGAGGAGCCCCAGGGGTTTGAGTTAACCTCAGAAAGCAGCATATTTAGCCCTGGAGCCTGCTCAAGGGACCTGCCTGCCTGTGTCCTTGGCCACGTATGGACTGACGTGTCCCCTTCTGCAGCTAGGTGGGCTGCGCGGGGAATATGCCGTGTCTCCACCCCGTATTTATGGGACCAGGCAGCCGAACCAGCATGAGAAAGTCTGTTATTTAACATTGCCGTGGGCCAGCAGTAAATGCTTCTTTCGGTTGCAGGAGGAAACCAGAAAGGGAGTGGTGATTCACGGTGAACCTGTGAGTCATAAGGCTTGCAAGGGTTATATTAGGGTAGGGCAGGATATACCCTTCCCCTTACTTGATGGCAAGCCTACAAGTCACTGTCTAGCTCTCATTTCCCTGCTATTAAGTCTGTGCTGCCTTGTGTTTGTTTCATTCATAGTATATCACCTTGCCCTTCACCCAACAGTTTTGATAAAGAGTGAACATCATGTTCGTGGCCTTGGTTTTGTGCAGTGAATTGCTTCACGCTGGACAAATCAGTCCTCTCCCCGCAAGGCCAGGCTCAGAATGAAGGATGGGTCATAGCAGGGGGACTTTCGTCAGCACCTGCAAAGCCAAAGCAGCGCTGGCGCCTGAGAAACTCATCGCAGATGCAAGGAAGATCCATGGGTCTGGCCCTCCTGATCTCTTCTTCGTAGCAATTTTAAGTGCTCCCTGTCTCCTGAGCGTCCAGCAGACAAGGACCAGAGGGGACCTGAAGCTGGTGAAAATAGGAAGGAGAAGTGTGGCTGCAGAGGTCGGGGGAGCTTTGCCCCTTGCCTCACTGGTGGCAGAAGCTGGCCGAAGAGGGAAAGCTGGAAAGGCATTTCCAGTGTCGCTTTTCTGCGCTTGGGTCTCACACAGATTTCAGAGGAATCATGCCTGCTGAAGGACGGCAGGTGGGCTGGCAGCATGGGGGCCTGCTTTTCCCAACAGGGCTTCTTGGTGTGGCTGGAATAAACACTAAAGATGGCTCATTTCAGGTTGCCAAATCTTAAGGGTGAGCAGTCCCCGTCACAGCTCGCGGTTGCACAGCGCAGATCCTACAAACCACAGTGGTGCTGGGTGTTCTTGGCTGCAGACCCATAACTCTTCCCCAAAGCAGAGGAAGACCCGAATCCCAAAGGCCATCCTGTAGGAAGTCAGACCAGAATCTGCCCGTGCTGCTGAAAGCTGCCGTGGACTCCCTGAATATTCATGTATTGCTGTAGCTGTGATGCTTTCAGGTTTTAAGCAGTGTGAGACGTGCCTGGAGCGAGATCTTTTGTTATACTCACTTCAGTTTTCTTTTATTTATTAAGAAATCTGCGCAGGGCTTAGGAAAACTGGTCTTTAAATCTGTCATCAGCTTTTAAAAAGACCAGCCCAAAAGCTTCAGCTTGGCGTTATCTGACGAATTTGTAAGACAAAAGCTGGGGAGGTGTGTAGGTGCTGAGCTCTATTTTCCAACTCCGTGAATGGAGCAGCGAATGAATGGGGAATGGATATCTCACATCTCCTACCCACATCAAAAGCTCTGCCAGAAAAGGACCTGTTTCAGCCTGGAGAAGAGAAGGCTCCGGGGAGACCTCATAGCAGCCTTCCAATATCTGAAGGGAGCCTACAGGAGAGCCAGAGAGGGACTCTTTGTCAGGAAGTGTAGTGACAGGACAAGGAGTAATGGTTTTAAGTTGGAAGAGGGGAGATTTAGATGAGATATTAGGAAGAAATTCTTTCCTGTGAGGGTGGTAAAGCACTGGAACAGGTTGCCCAGGGAAGTTGTGGCTGCCCCATCCCTGGAAGTGTTTAAGGCCAGGCTGGATGGGGCTTTGAGCAACCTGCTCTAGTGGGAGGTGTCCCTGCCCATGGCAGGGGGGTTGGAACTCGATGATCTTTAAGGTCCCTTCGAACTCTAACCGTTCTATGATTCTATGATTCTCCACTGAGCTCACCCCGCTGGAGGCAGTTATGACGGTGTAAGATACTATCAAGTCAGAAGAGCAGATTTATCCCATTTCACACACTCGACACGGGATTTACTCCTTTGACAACTTCTTTCCATTCATCCCCTGCAGATGCAGCGTGTTCACAGGCAGTATTGTGCCACAGTATCTCCTCTGTGTTGGGACAATGTGTCTGGAGAAGCTGCTCCGCTTGGTCCATGAATTTCCCATCAAACGTGTAGAGGAGCTCCCTGATGGGAGGATGGAGGCAGTGTCCCTTCTAAGAACTTTGCACTCATCTTTCACTCCAGAAAGGCCAGATGAGTAAACATCAGCCTTGAAATGGTTTCTTATAGAAACTGCATGTTGTTTGCCCTGAAAATGAAGAGCCTTTTCTCATTTCCAGAAGCAGTATGATAAATATTTTCATTTCAATATGTTTTGGGGTTTTTTTTGTTGGAAATCGCTTTCATTTAGGTTTTTATCACAGTGGCTTGGGGGCTAAGAATAACTAGAGTCTAGCAGCTCCTAGCTGGTGAGACACGTATTTTGAGAACTGAGTTCAAGCTTGCTTTACTCATAAGCAAAGAAGCAAAAGCTGCTCCTGCACTGAGCTCAGCTTCCTGTGAGCCTGGAGAGAAAGAAGAGAAAGATCAATTTTCTTTTACCTCATCACAATTAAAACCATTAGGGACACGCAGCTACCCCAGTCTCTTTGCACTGAAGGAGCTTGATAACAAGCAGGGCAGGGATAGCTGCCTCCAGTCCTCTGGCTGGAAATACCTGATATTTCCCGGGCAGCCGCAGCTGGAGACACCCAGGCAAAGCTTATTAGTGGGGTGCTGGCTTTTGCCCTGAAGGTTTGCAAAGATGCTCCATGCACAAACCTTTGTGTATTCGAGCACGGAGAAGCCCTTTGCAGCTGGCAGTTCACTGGGAACATGGCCTGATCCCCTGCTCAGGAAAGAGAGCTGGAGCCTTCCCCCAGCAAGGGGGCTGCCTCGGACCCTTGGAGAAGCACCAGACACCAGTGCAGCAGCGTGCAAGTGTGCCTGTCTACACTGGACAGCTTTTATCATCTAGCAGTGGTCCAGTGAGTTGTGGAGACACAGTGGGGCACTGTCCACAGAGCAAAAGATAGATGAAGCGTGTGATCTGGTGGCTTTGGCTGTGGGGTGAGCTGCTTCCTCAGACAGCTGAATTAAAGCTGGTGCAGGTTCTTGGGTTGATGTCTTACCTCTGTTTTACAAGGTTGATCTCCAAACTGGTACCCTTGATTGATCTTGGAGGTTTTTATGGGGGGATCTTCTGATGGTCAGAAGAGGAAGAAAGGGAGTAAGGCAAATGCTTTTCAATTGGAGGAGCTCAGCAGGGCTCCATGTGCTCTGGCCACTCTGAGTACTTGGTGTGGGGACAATGGGCTTTCCACCTGGCAGTGTTGTAGAATCATAGAATGGTTTAGGTTTGAAGAGACCTTAAAGATCATTGAGTTCCAACCCCCCTGCCATGGGCAGGGACACCTCCCGCCAGACCAGGTTACTCAAAGCCCCATCCAGCCTGGCTTTGAACACTTCCAGGGATGGGGCATTGTGTGTGTCCTGGAGCTCCACAGCTTGGACAATTCCAAAGCCTCCGGACCAGAGGTGGAGGCTGTGCTTTCTGAAGGGGAAAGGAGAATCTTGCCTTTTCCCTGGGAGCAGACGAGGACAGGGTGGAAAGGTCCGGGTCACGGTCGCCTGTAACGTGGGTGGGGAGCAGAAATGCCGGAGGAGTCAGGCGCTTGGAATGGGAGGGGGCAGATAAAGCCTGCAGGACTGCCCCGGAGGAGCGGGGGGCAGCGTGGGAGGTTTTGCTGCCACGGCAGGGCCAGGGGAATTGTGGAGGGCTACAGTTTGCAGCTTGGAGGTGGGATTGGGAACCTCAATCCTTTTCATCTTCTTCAGGCCAAAAAAAGCTTCTTTTTAATTTTTTTTTGTGCTGAAACCCACATTTTAGTGTGAACAGGACATAGAAAAAAAGATTAATTTGTGTCAAATGAAAAAAAGGGAAGCAGAAGCAAAGATTTATGCTGAAGTGTCTGAAACGTGGTATGAAATGAGTGGCCAGTTGCCGTTTGGAGTTACAGCTGGGTAAAGGCAGTGTCATTGCACTGAGGTTGATGAGATCTATTAGATTTCTCTGCCCTGGATGAGATTGCACCCCCGAGAAGCCAAAAAGGAGCCTCTGAATCTTGTCCACTTTTAGAATCGCAAATCAGTATGGGGGGGCAGAGGAAATTCGGACTCTGATTAAAAATAGAGCATCACAGAGCCTCTGGGAGCGGGGACTCACGCAAAGCAACGCTCAGCTACACAACACACCGAGATACGGGTATGACAGGATGCTCTCGAAATGGGACCACTGCCAGCAAGCTGCAGTGCTTTCCGAGAGGGTGCAGGAAGATGCTGATAGTGATCAAAAGCAGAGGTCTAAGAAGGTTTTCACTTTGCCTGGAGGAAGCATTACCACACTCCTTCCTGTAGTAGGTATTAGCCACTGGGGAAAAGGATGGGGGCAACCAGGAGATAACCAGGAGAACCAACATCTGGCCGTGCTTCTGTACCTCGATCATGGTGTGACTCTGATTTCAGAGCCCATTAGGGGCCTGAAGGCCTTTGGAGATGTGTATCTTCATCCCCATGCCTTTCCATTAAGCAGACCTCCTATTTGCCTGTGTTAAATGCTTTGAGATCTTCTGGGTTGTCAAGCTCTGGGTTATGATCCCTGCCAGCTTCTCTGTGGGACGTGAAAGGGACTTGTTCGCAGACTGTGTGATCACTCTGCTTATTACTGGCCCTGGGAGGGTCTGGGCATCCGTGTCTGCCAAACCAGGCACCAGGCACTGATACAAAGATCACAGAGGGTGATGCACTTGGTCTGAACAAATGACTTACTATTGTTTCTGGGAAGATATAAAAGGGTTGCTGGCAGTCATGAAATAAACAGCTATGAGTTGTGGTATCAGGAGGCCTGAGAGGATGCCTGCACAATTTTTTTCTCTCTCTTTTTTTTTTTTCCCCCTCATGTTAAGTAAATACTAGCTAGGGAGAGCTTAAGCAACACCTTCAGCCTCTACACTGTGCAGGTCAGATATGGAGTCGGTGGAATCAACGGAGACTCCACTAAGTCTCCCTCTGAGGATTGATCTGAAAGCAGCAATAACTCTAGCCATGACGGTTAGCTGCAGGCCAGGTGGGAATTTCTTGCCGGAAAAATGAGCTTCGGAAGACGTGGGCCATTGTTTCTAGCCAAGATGCAAGCACATATGCTTATTGTGCCTGTAGCTGGATGTGAACTCCTGCCTTGAATCCATCCTGATTTAGAGGAAAAAAGTCCCTCTCCTAGCTGTCATAGGATCATAGAATGGTTTGAGTTGAAAGGGACCTTAAAGATCATCAAGTTCCAGCCCCCCTGCCATGGGCAGGGACACCTCCCACTAGAGCAGGTTGCTCAAAGCCCCATCCAGCCTGGCCTTGAACACCTCCAGGGATGGGGCAGCCAGAGCTTCTCTGAGCAACCTGTTCCAGTGTCTCACCACCCTCACAGTAAAGAATTTCTTTCTAGTATCTAATCTAAATCTCCCCTCTTTCAGTTTAAAACCCTTCCCCCTCTTCCTATTGCTCCACTTCCTGATAAAGAGTCCCTCCCCATCTCTCCTGTAGGTCCCCTTTAGGTACTGTCCTCGATGAAGATGAAAACATGCCTTGCCAGCTGATTCAGCTCTTGCATGGGGTTGGAGGTGAGCAGGCAGCTGTATCCTCTCTGCTTCCAGGTCTTGATGCTGCTCTGCAAAGCCATGTCAATACTAGGGGCAGCTGGGGAGCCAGGAGGGCTGCAGGGCAGCCCCAGGGGCTGGGGAGCTTAGCCCAGCATCCTGCCCACAGGAGAGGCAGGCAGGAGGAAAATCAATAGCATGAAAATTGGGAGAGGATGGCTTGTACCAGGCTTGTGGGAAGAGCGGCGGGACTGGCTGCCAGGCTCCTTCCTACTCATCGTGGTCGTGGTGCAGGAGCCAGTAATGCTGCAAATGGACACTGAAGTGGTGAGACCAGGTCTGCGGTGAGTGTCTCCAGGTGTGCAAGGAACAGGCATGGTCAAACCATGCAGGACATTTCTGTGCCAGAGCAAAGAGGCTAAAGGAGAGACCTGAGGATCAGTAACCTGCCTCAGTTCCTGTCTACACCTACCTTGTGTGTGTGTGTGTGCAACCAGTGATGGCAAAGGTGGAGCAACTTTATTTTGAGGCACACTATGCACAGGCTTTGGTGCTTTGCTGGAAGGGACCATGGCTGAGCGGTTCACACCAAACTGCTCAAGGTTCAGGGTTATGTCTCTCCTGCTGCTGGATCCAGGGCGTGTGGGGCTCAGCTGGAGGTGACATCCCCGCAGGACGTGTGTAGGCTGGCACGGCGCGCGCAGGGTTCTTGTTCAGCACAGGTAAACCCAGTTCCAGGCTCAGGAACCTCCCAGCAGAGACGTGCTGGTGCTCATTCCCCATTCTCATACCCATCTGCACCATCGTGACCACAGACCGAATGCTTTCTTTCTACTTCCCGTTTTTGCAGCTGTGGTTTGATTTCTCATGCAGGGATGGGCGACTTTGCTGGGGGGCTACAGCCACCCTGACAAGCTCCAGCTGCTGTTTAGGAAGGGCACCTGGAGCCAGAGCTGCAGAAGAATGCTGCGCTTAGTTAGTTGCTCCTGCCTCCCACTCTTGGGTGAAAGCTCTTCCTCCCCTGAGGATGGGGATGAAGGATGGGGTATCTTAGGCCTGAATGGGACTGACTGAACGCTTGCCTGTGATGCTGGCAGCATGACAGCCCCTTCTCCTTGGCCTGGGTAGAACTGTGCCTCGGCTTTTTCTCATCAAACTTACGTTGCATGGGGTAATTAAACTGGATGGAGAGAGAGAGGCCCAGACATTCAGCTGGGAAAGAGGAAAACCTGGGCCTCTGGGGCCCTCAATGCTGCTCCGTGCTCCGGGTCAGCGCTGTTACCCCAGAGTGGTAAAGGATAAACGAGCCACAGCCCTATTTCATTTCCCCATTTTCTGAGAAAGGACCAAGTGAGGTCCCTAACCCTGGGGCAACAGCCGAAAAAAGCCCTTCTTCTCTCTGCCTCTGGCCTGCTGGGGTAGCTCTCTGCAGGGCAGGCTGGCTTTCGGTTTGACTCTCTTCCCTAATGTCTGTGGTGGTTTGGCTGTGCAGGTGTTGGGGGACAGAGGGATGGGACCCCCGACCCCGTTCACCATTGAGCTGCCAAATGCCTGCACCGAGGGAGAGGAGGATGGCCCATGAAGCAGCGGTCAGGGTGAACGCTGGACTAAAGGGCTCATGAAATCACTTTCTAAATCCTTCCACTTGCCACTTAGGGCATATATAGGGCTCCATGAGGAAGCCAGGGCCAGGATATTGGGTGCTGTGTGGAGAGACACGGCACTCGGGGTGGGGGTTCAGGATTGCACCTTCAGCTGATTTTCTGTCGTCAAGAAACAGCCCCACTTCCAAAATATTCCTCTAGATCCTGCAAATCACCTAAGTCCCATTCTGGCCCCAACCTCATGCCTAATTGACCTACCTGCAAACTGGAGTGTTTTGCTGAAGACAAGTGGCAACTGATTAAACCTTATTCTAAAATATACCGGTTTTGCACCATTTGTAGCCCCCTTCAGGGACTTTACTAAGCGGAGCTGTTAAATGAGGCCCTGCCTATATTAAGCGTGCCTCAGCTTGTCAATCCCTTCTCTGTGTCAACAAGTGAGTGCCCACACCATTTTCCACGCCGCCGGTGTCCCTGTTGATGTCACAGCATCAACAGAGACACAGATCACAGCTTGCTCTCTCTGGGTACCAGCCTGGAGCGCATCTTCCTCTCTCTCCTTTGCAAAGGAGTTATTTATTGCCCGCCCCAGACTGCAAAACGGTGAAGTGGCTCGGGGCAGCCATGTAAAATGGCTTACAGATCATTGATTGCCACAGCTGAGAAGACAGCAATTACACTATTTACACCACAGTTGTTTTGTTTTACAGCCTAATTCGCATTCATTCCCCTGTTACAAACTCGCAAAGAAAAAGCACCCGATCACTGGTGTTACTCATCTGTATAATTGAACAGTAAGTGCCTGATCTGTAGAATAGATAGAGGCTCATTCAGGTTTTGCTTGCAATGTATTTGCTCAGTGGAAGGGTGGAGCCCCTCGGAGTTGGCACAACTCTATTAAAATCAGCTCTGTTAAAGTGATGAATGGAGGTCTAGATAGTTACCCAGGCTGCTCTTACAAGGAGCAAGAGTGCTAATTTCAGACAACAAAGTGCTTTCTTAGGTTTTGGGGCTGTATTATCATCCTAAAGCTTCCCACATTTGATGGGCTAAGCATTCAAGCCACTTCAGAGGAAAATAAAAAAAAAAAAAGAACCAAGTGTGTCTCCCATCTTTAAACCCTCTCCCTTTTCCAGGGTAATGGAGAGAGCACGTAAGGATGATCTGTTCCCTTCTCAAATCACAACTTGACAGTTTCAAACTGGGGATATCTTGTAACAGCTCTTTACCACCTGTATCCTTTGCACTTGGATTGTGCACAGGGAGAGAATGACACTGGTCACACCAGATGGCACTGCCAGTTGATTTTCTGGTTTATAATTGACTTGCATTTCCTAGTTGTCATGTGCTCTTTGCTCTTTCCAGAGAAAAGACCCAGTGAAGCTGTGAGGGCACAGCTCCATCCCAGATCATCCTGTCTGTAAAAGTCCCCATGGTCCCACTCTGACCACATCTTTGTGGCTTCCTTTGAATCCCAAAGAGATGCAGCTATGAGGCTCTAGTCCTTGCTAGCCTGGCTTGCACGGCCTGATTGATTAGTTTTGGACAAGCTTTGCCTGCCTGTGTTGCATTCCTTTAGGTGGTCTGCAAGGCTCAGTGTCTGCATGCCTACCTGAGACCGAGATCCCCTTTAAGCAAGACTTGTAACTCTTATTCTGCCTCTTTTCAGGCCATTTGGGTGCCAATGAATTCACCACAACCACGCAAGACTCTAGACTCCTTATAATGATCAGGGCAGTGCTCCTTTACACTACTTTGTCCAACCACTGCTGCCTGTGTTTACCTTTTCTGCACTTCATCCTGTTGCTTGATTTCAGCAGACCAGATCCCCTGAAGGGACACGAATCAGGCTACACTGAACAATGTTTTTCCTGGCAGAAGACCAGGGTTTCCGTGAAGGATGCTTTGGAAGAGCCTTCCAAGGGAGGTTTACGGGACAGGCAATGTCTGTCAGATGCAAGGGATGTGCCTTTTGTGGACAACCAGAGCAGGAAGTGTGAGTACTGCATTTGCCATTTTGCATTTCTCCAGAAATACTAAATCAACATGCACTGAAACCGGCGACTTTGGAAAATAATGTTTCCCTCCCAGAATATGAGGACAGGCATAGTTCATTTTTTTTTTTTTGGAGTCCTCACTGAAGCTCAAGCTTCAGACATTTTTGTGTTTGGGCATTGACAGTGCAAATGCCCTTGCCAAGGGTGAGCAAAAAGCCTGTAGATTGGTGTCAGTATCTGCTCTGGGCCATGCACGGGTGGGTCTGAGCCAGCCTTCGTTGGGAGTCAGCCTGGTGACAACATGCCTTCCTGTTGCATGGTTCTAGTTCCACAGGTTTGGATATTATTTTTTAATTACTTTTTTTTTGTTTTTTTGAGAATCATGTATCTAGTTCTGTGTTCTTTTGTGGTTTTTAGAGAAGTGGTACCTTCAAGTTCAATGTTCTTCCTTTGAAGGCAGCAGTGGGGACAATGGCTATTGACTTGAAATAGGTATGAATCAGATCTTCTCTGCACTCCTGTGAACTTCGAAAGAGGATGTAAAGCCATCTGAGATGTATCAGTCATCCCTAGGTTACCCACACACATCCTCCAAACTTCTGGCACCTCGGCATATGCTGCGTACCACGGGTACTGCTGGTGAGTCAGGCAGAGAAATGCAGTGCTCTCCCCCATTTAGGTGCATGGACCCTTAGTGCAACAAATATATGTACTTCATTAAGGAGGTATTTTGTATGCGTCTATCTCTTTACACTTCTACTAGATTAGATTCCTATTATGCTTAGATTAGATTCCTAATAAAACATTGGCTTGGGTGCCCAGCTTGGGAAAAATAAGCTTTCGGTTGCTTGGGGAGATATTTTTCTACACAGAAACGTAGGGTAAGTTGGTTGGGTAAATAAACTGTATTTTGCTGAAGGGAGAAGAGAAAAAAGTCTGGTAGCTTACTCTGTTCTTGCTGATGGCCCACACTTTGTGGACTTCCCTGTCTCTTTGCTTTGGCACCCCAAACCTCCCAGAACTGCTTTAGGTGAGGGTGACAACTCACCACGAGTGCCTGGGTAATCAATTCAGATTCTCCCCTCTGCCTGCAGTAATAACATTTCCTCAGCTTTCTGCCATGCCTCCTCTTTGAACAGAAATACCTCCTAAATGTAGGGAGATTGCCAAAGTTTCAAGTCTTTAATCTCCTTCCTTTCTTCCAGATGTCCACAGAGCCTCCTGCCAATTTGTGTCTTTTTTTTTTTTGCCAGGTACTTAGGTTTCATCCAACCAGCAGTGTCTGCAGCTTCAATTAGGGTTTAAGAAACTCTAAGCGTAAGCAAGGAATGGTGCTGGGATAAGGCCAGTGACCTTGAGGCTTTCCCCAGGGAAGCAAGAAACCCATTGAGAAGCAGGGCAAGACTTCACTTGCATTACACTGCAAGGTCAGCCTCGTGCTCCTTTTCTTGCTGATTTTCCCTTAATAACCTAGGCCACTCTGTGGTCAGCTTTCCGAGTCTGGCAGCTTAATTTTGGCTGAAATTCCCCCTGGGCAGAAGGTTGCTTAGAGTGTGAGGGAGTGCAATGATGAGTAAAGAAAGGCTGTAGGGCTTGGGAGGCTTGGGGATTAAAGCTTCTCATTTTGGGGTTTCCAGTCTCAGATGCTCAGAGGCAGCTACCTGCAAGGGCTCTGCTGTTGGAAGCTCCATGTCTGTGGTCCATGCCTGTACCTGGCAGTTGGCTGGGCTGTTTGGCACCACTGCAGAGCTCAGCTGGGAGCCATCAGCTCTGCTGCCCATCAGGCTTCAAGGTCCCCAGGCAGCACCTGGAGAAGAAGGGATGTGCAATTAGTGACTACCCATCGAAAGCTTAAATGGTCTAGCATGGCCGAGGCAGGGAGAAAAGCTAATTCCTGGGAACAATGTTCAAAAGCCTAATGAGAGGATGTCCTCTCTTCTCCTGCAGTCTCTTTATCCCTCTGCAAGCAGCAGCAAAGTCAGGAGGTAACTTGTGAACCAGCTAATCTGGACAGGTTTCCATGGGCCTAGAAAAACCTGTGTCCATGACCCAGAAGTTATTTCACTGCTTAGTTCCACATCCTGTCCCTAAACCACGTGAAAATGAAAATTTTGGGCTCTTTACATGGGTAAAGTAGTATTTCCTCCATCTTAGTCTTGTTGCTGGAAAGAGGTGAATTCCTTTCTGATGTGTTTCTGGAGGCCAGACTGACTCCCCAGATGTTCAGCCTGAAATGTGTACACAGTGGATAAAACTTCAGCCCAAACAACAGACATTCGAAGAGTTATAAGGAACAAAACCAAGGTAAGCACAGAGTAACCTTCCTCAAATTAGTCCTACCAAGCTGAGCAGCCTGTAGCAAAGTGTTGCTCCTTGTTCTTCTGCCTGGTGTTCTTGTGGGTAGGCACCACTCCTCTTATGTGATTAGATAGTCTATATCTGCAATTCCTACTAAGCACATGTTGAAACAGCACGTGTCTTAAGAGGAGAAGCTCTATCCCAGTTCTCAGGCAATCTCTTTCTCTGGGTTTTTATTCCCTTTGTTTTAAGAGGTGACAGCAGGAAAATAAGCCACTAGAGTTGATAAATTTAAGTGTTAAGTACCACTTCTCTGTTGTGATTCTGGAGTAGAGGAAACCTGAAAAGATGGGTATGTCCCTAAGAGAACATTTCCTGAAAAACTAAAGCGAGGGAAGTAGAAATTAAGATCTTCATAAAATATACCATATCTCTGATGATCTCAGTATTTCTTTTGTTGACGAAGTTTACCGAAGTTGACTCAGTTCCCACTGAAATCTCCAAAAAGATTTGATCCAGGCCCCACACAGAAAACCAAGCAAAATAACCCAAGAGTCAACTTGTCACACGCAGTATTTTGCGTCCCACTGTCTGAGAGGCATCTAAGGCTGCACTTGCTCTGTTTCCTTGCTGCAGGGTCTTGGGCCACTTGCCCACACTTGCAGCTTGTTCTGGCTTAGGGACTGGCATGTTTTTCTTGCGGAAGCAGAGCGTGTTGGTAAAGGGAGGGAAGGGTTGGCACATGCCCACGTCCAGCTCTGATAGAAACCTGGGAGGTGGCAGCAATCTGGGAGCTCCCAGATATCTCAGCTTAGATTTATCATAAAAGTACATATGCAAGTCAGTTTGAGGACTGCACTGTTGCTCCTGCCCTGGAGGTAAACCAGCGCAGCCATGCTGATATGTGCACCTTAAACACAGAGAAAGCAAAGAGAGAACTCAACCAGAAGCCTGCCTTGCAGTAGTTCTTGGAAGGGGACAGGTTATTATACTTGGCACTGCCAAAACTGGAGAAAATCTTAACTTGGAGCTGTGACAGATTCACCATCCCTTGGGCTCCTTAAACCATAGGAAGAACATTTTGGGGAAGACTGGCTACAGCTCAGACAGCAGCAACAGATATTTTGAGGTGATGTTACTTGCAGCAGTCCAGAAGTTTATAACAATAATTAAGTCATCTTCTCAGAAAGAACTTCAGGCAGGCGTGATGTTGTTCAGACTATTCCCAAAGTGCATTTTGGAGGCAAAGCTGAGCAAAAGGGCTTATTAGTGATTGTGTTTTTCCCTGTGACCTGCTTGTGCCTCCACCAAGACCGAAGCCTGGCTGCGTCACAGCCTTCAGGAGCCGAGGAGCTAATAAAAGGGGGAGAGAGAGACCCTCAGGGGAACATGGCATGAGGAAGCCCTGATAGAAGCCGCAGCAGTGTCTCCACTTGCTGTGTTCTGACGAGTGGACCTCCCTCTTGGTTTCTCCAGCAGAGAAGAAGCATTTCAGGGCAGGGAACTGGACTGGACCACTTAGAAGTGCCGAATTAGAAAGCTTGGGTGTTTCTGTGGTCAGGTAATAATGGAATGAAGACTTTCCTGAGCCAAGACCTTGGCTTTGCAACAAAATTTAGCTTAAATTCTTTGTTGCATTAATTCCTCTTTCTTGGTCACAGTTAGCTCCCTGTCCTTGCTACCCATTAATATTTTCACACTTCTTAGAAGTGCATTATTTTTCCCTCATTATTTATCTAGTCTGACTGATTCCCTGGGCATTATTTCTGTTCCTTGTTTGGGACCTCCCCCTTTCTCCTCTCCTATTATAGTGTGATGACAGCATGAATACGTCTGGTGTGAATGTTGCTGTGAATGCAAATTCTCATCAGCTTTTGCAATGCTTCGTGTGTGCCAATGTGCAGGGAAAGTGCAAAGCTGAGGTAGCAAATGCTGCTACACGGTCTTCCTTTGAATGGAATCCTGTGAAGAAGGTTGTGGGAGATGTCTGTATCTGCTTCTAGTTTATCCAAACATCTGCTAGGAGTACAGGGCTTTCCAAAAGCAAATATGGTTATTAATGAAAGTCAGGATTTGTATGTATTAGCTGAATTTCACACCCCCCTCCATGTAGTGGGGAAAAAATAATTAGGCCTGATAATAAGGGTAATGAATCCATCTGGGTTTTAAGGGGACAAACGCACAGCCACAGGTTGTAAATCAATCTCCATTTTTTTAACAAAGGGTGTTAAAGAAGGGTACAAACTATTTCAGTAGTTTAGGACAACTGGTCCTAAGATGCTGTCTGAAATGCCAGTTCATCTGTGCTCCAGCAAGACTTCTGCTTAGAGGATGCAGGAAGCAGCATCCAATGTTTGTTTTTTCTCTGACCTACTGCTGAGCAATTGAATCATCCCAAGCACTAAGCTAATGTTTTTCCTCCCTGGGAGAACAAAATGTTATCAGGAAAAGGAGAGGAGGACAAAAAATAAAAAAGGGACCTGCAGGTGTTTACTCCAAATGCCATACAGTGTGTATCTGAGGCCAGGAAAGAGTGTTTTTTGTAGCTGAAGAAAATATTCAAAAAGCCAAGTAAGCACGATGCTGGGGGGTGCTGAGCCCCTGCATCCAGTGGTGTCTGGAAGGGTACAGCAGACCTGGCTGATGGCATGTAAATGCAGGTAGGCAAAGAGAAAAAATGTAGGACCTGACTTCTGGAGTATTTTTCAACACTCCTGGGGTAGACACCTGAATTACAGATGTTCAGAGCTGCCAGAGCACCAGCTCAACCGACCGGCTATTTCCATACAGCAAATAAGATGCTGAGAGAGGATAAGCAGACAAGACGAAGAGAGAGGACAATCTGGGCTCATTTTGACTCTTCACGAATACCCAAACAAGGATCCATCTTTCAGTGGTGTTGGTGGGCTAGCTACTTTGGGCCAGGACCTGTTGTTGGTAAGTTTTTAATTCACTATCCTGTGGGCAGGCAGAGAAATTGGGCAGAGACACCTGCTCCGCTGTTCCGGACAGAGGCTGGCAAACTCATCACAGCTATTGCTGCTACCACCTAGTAGATGCCAAGGTATCAAAGAGCATTTCTTTGTCCTTCTGTGATTTCGCCTGCTTGCCCTCAGAAGGATATGAGCACTTACTGAAAGGAAATAGTTATTTCTAGTAGTGTTGTCACGTAAGAGCGTGAACTTTTGGCAGAAGGATGGAGAGAAAGCTGCCAAACCGTGTTGGGCTGTGTTAGCAAGAGCAGAGGCAGCATGGTTCCCCTTGTGCTTGACATCCAGAGGGGTTATTCTTATACATGGAGGCTTTAGTTGTCCAGAAGACCGTCCAGTGCAGAGACAACACTAACAGACAGGAAGCCTGGCAGCTTCCAATTCCCTGATAGGGCACGTCTGTGGCTTTTGGAGTCTATCACAAGCACATTCTGCCTTGGAGAATATAGAACGAAGAGGAAAGAAACGAAATTATTTAAAGACAGCAAGTTTTTCCTACATGTCTGCTGTTTGCTGCTTCCATGGACAAGGTGTTGGGGCTGCCTGAAAACTTTCAGCAAAGCATTTTTTATTTTGCAAGGGTAGACTGGGTTTTGCACAAAATAGGTGCCTTTGGAATGTCTGGTTTCTGTAAAAAGATTTATTTTTGGTTTTTTTGGTTGCTGAAATATGTTCATGGGGTTTCATTGAAGTACTGCCTTTAGTTTTCCTTTTTGGGTTTTTTTCGTTTAGTGTTTGTATTTTTTTTTTTTTATCAGCTCTACAAAAGATTCTTTTTCCAGAAGAAAGAGAATTTTTACCTGTATTCGCCCTGCTCTCCAGAGCACTAAGACAGGCAGATCAATGGCTGCATTTCACCCGCCTGTTACAATCTGGATCTCTGTTACCGGTGCTCACACCAGTGGTGACAGGAACGTATCCCCATTCGAAGCCCCCTTCAGGAGAAGCCACCCCAGTGGGTGCTGGCTGGTGGCGGTGCCCTGCACTGGGAGGTCCCGTGTCACCCAGCTCCTCCACCCGAGCAGCGTTCAGAGATGATCCAGGTGGGCACGTGTTTTCCCTGTACCTGCTTTGCGCAGGGAGGATTTCAGCCCTCAGATGTGTCATTTCTGCTTTGTTCGTGAGCGCTCGGCTCAGCTAAAAATATTAGAGTGTCGTCTCAGAAGTTGTATCGCTGTGGCCACCTGTGATTTCAGCTCAGCTGCAGCATCCCAGGAAAGCAGACTTGTCTGGATTTCAAATCATATTAGAGCATCAGCACAGGGTGCATGTGGGAGCTGCGATGCGCAGGGACAGTTTACTGGCTCCATTACGTGGCTGTGGAGCAGAAGTAACTCAGCTGAGGCTGGTGCAAATATACACGCACAGCCTGGATCAGAATCCAACCCTTGACATTAAAGAGCCCTCAGTGATTTATTTTTTTTTTTTCCCCAAACCCCAAGATTTCTTTTAGAATAATGAAATCAGTGCTCTAAATAAGGGGCTTTAATGGAAAAACATTTCAACAGTGAAATTTCCTGCTACCAGTTTTGCAGTGCAGCTGTAATATGTTCACTGGGTTGACAACCTACCAGCATTCCTGACAGGGACACAGGGACTTCTGGGTTCTTCAGACCTCTTGTCTACTGTGGTTTGATGGCACAGTAAATTCAGCTTTAGGGTTCCGGGTACCAGAATAAAAATACCACACTTCTATGCCACAAAGTGCTGATGTTGCATAAACTCCCTCTGCCTGTCCAAGCGTGCACTGAAGGCACTGGCTGGTGTAGCACAAGTTTATGTCACATCGGGCTGTCACCTGCCTTCCTGCAGCTGGAGGAACACCAGCCCAGTCTTGGGCTTGGGCTTTCTGGCCAGCTGGAGAGATCAGATGCCTCTGGCTGATGCGGATTCCATTTACTGCCCGAGTGCTGGGATGCAACCCAGCCTGCGGAGCAGCATCCAGAGCTGCAGACCTGGCCTCGGCTGGGACTTGCCTAAAAACAGGCAGAGCAGCTCCACTCTGTGGGGAAGGAGAGGAAGCAGACGGGGAGCTGGCATGGCGGGGGGGGGGGATTTCTCTGCTCACCTGGCTTTACCCGCTGCTGGGAGGCTGAGGGGGATCCGCTGGATCCCCCCATCCCCAAGGCTCCCCTTATCCCTTCTGCGGTGCGGGGCTGGGAGCCTCATCCTTCCTCAGGCTGCTTTGGAAATCTCCCCTGAGATGCGCTGCAACTCCTTCCGCTTAACATTTTTCCCACTTATAGGCTTGGAAAACAACAGCAGGTGACTTTGAGAAGATATTGGACTAACAAAGCCCCATGGAACACTTTGCTTTCCATCTTCAAAGGTTTGTTTCTGCCCACAGGAGATGTCCGTGGCAAAATTCCCCATGCCTCCATGGGGAGAGGCCCTGAGTAGGGGTTAAACTTCTGCTTCTTCATCTGCTGCTGCCAAAACCACCTCCTTCAGGTGATGGGCCCAGCCTTTACATGGGGGTGCCCCCTTGCCCATGTGGTGCATAGAAATCTCTAGTACCATGCTGTAGTACGGTAGTCGTACCATAGTAGTACCATACCAAAATCTGGTACCAGCCTTGGGGCTGGCTCTCCACTGATTAAAACTCACTCAGGTGCTGATAAGGTCCTGGTCCTGAGCATCTCTGGTCCAGAAGGTCAGCTGAGTGAGGAGTGAACCCTTTTCTTATGGACTAACTGCTGGTGGCAAGGCCAGTCCATGGTGCAGCAAGAATGGCTAGTGGTGAAACCAGGCTGCCAGCTCTCCATTATGGGGATTGGAGGGCTGAGTACTGCCCAAAAGACCTGCCTGGTGGCATATTCCTGGTGAGCTTGGGAGTGTGGCAAAGGTACCCTTGTGGGATCAGTCAGGCTTGGCTCCAGCAGGGAGAACTCGCAAGGCTGATCTGAATAAGTCACTGCTCCTTGTGCCGCCTTGGAGAGCAAGTGCTGGAGGGTGTTTTGGGACATCCTGCAATGGGTAGTCAACAGCTTTTAGCAGCTGATTTCTCCTTGAGTAGTTTTGCCCTGGGTTGAGCTTCTCCCAGGCTGCCCTTGGAACGTCACCAAGTGAATAGTGCAGCAATGTACGGTTTCAGCTTGGTATTATCGAACGGGTCCAATTGCTTCCCTGTAATTTTGGCTGACAAAGCCAGTTGTACCCTTTAACTACCACAGGTTCCAGCCAACTCTCTGCTCATCTCTAGCCCTAAATGTCATCAGCAGTGACATGCATCCCTGAGAGTCTTGTTAGTGCATCTTGCTAGCGGCATCTCTACTTTTGATCCCAAATGACAGTCTCAGCCATCTGTACTTTGATCCTGGTGCTCAAAACAAGGCAAGGAAGTTGCTTTCCTTGCCTGGTCGCTCATGCCAATCTCCATCATTGGCATCAAACACTGGGCATACCTTTTTTTCCTTTTTGCTAAGCCAGGTAAGGTTTCTTTGGTGGTAGGCACTTGGATGGAATCATGTTCAGTGCTTGCTTTGGTTTGTTTAAACGCAGAGCTTGTTTTGCTGCCTTGATAACTGTACCATGACTGTAGACTCTGCCTTGAGCTGCCTTTCACCATTCGTTGTGGTGTTGTCATTATAAAATCATACAGAATCATTATAGAATATAGAATCGCAGAATGGTTTGGGCTGGAAGAGACCTTAAAGATCATCCAGTTCCACCCCTCCTGCCATGGGCAGGGACACCTCCCACTAGACCAGGTTGCTCAAAGCCCCATCCCCTTGAACATCTCCAGAGATGGGGCAGCCACAGCTTCTCTGGGCAACCTGTTCCAGTGTCTCACCACCCTCACAGGAAAGAATTTCTTCCTAATATCTAATCTAAATCTAATTATATTTTCTCTTAACATGCTGTGTAGTCAGGGAGGTACCTGCCAACTACTCATGTGCTTGAAGACTGGAGTCTTTCAGCAGCTTGGATGTAAGGAGATCGGGGATGTAGTTGGCTCTGGTTGCATGTTTTTATTCTGCTCATGTGTTTACGATATGAATATTTCATCCCAGGCTTGGCCACACTTGGATGACAAAGTTACATAATTTTATTGACGCTGTAGCCTCTGTATCCAATACCAATGGCAGCCCAATTGCTTCTTCCTCCCTGCTCAGGCTTTTCATGTCCCAAACCTGGATTTGATCATTCAGCTTCCCCTTGGTATCGTGTGACAGCTGTCTCTCAAGCAGCTATTCAGCATGTTGTGACACCTCTCCAGGCCCCTGTGACCCACGGTGACATATCCAGTTGTCTCACGTGCTGCCAAAGAAGGTACTGGAGGGTCTGAACATCTTGTGTGTAATTTAGAATCTCCTCGGGGGTGTTTGGATCCCGCCAAGCTTTAATTTTGTTTTGTTTAATTGCAGGTTTGCTTTCTGTTCTGTGTGGTGCTGAGAAACACCTGGGAACCCAACCTGCTCACTGTTAGGCCCTTTGCTTGTTTACCTTCTGCTTTCTCCTTAATCCCTATCACTTCAAATCATACAATCATAGAATCAGAATAATTTGGGTTGGAAGGGACCTTTAAAGGTCATCCAGTTCAATCTACAATGAGCAGCATCTTCAACTAGATCAGGTTGCTCAGAGCCCTATCCAGCCTGATCTTGAATTTTTCTGGGGATGGGGCATCTACAACCTCTCTGGGCAACCTGGGCCAGTGTTTCACCACCCTCATTGTAAAATCAGTAATGCTTTTTTCCTCTTCTTTCCTGAAGCTTTGACACAATGATTTCTCTTGCAGTAATTACTGTTGATGACCTTGTGTGGCATTTGCTGATATACCCTGCCCTTCAGTGTTCAGAAGTAAAGCACTTGCAGTGCATTTTTTTTTGCACCAGATTTTCCTCCTCTGCTTTGTCCTTTGTCCTCCTCTGCGTTTCCTTGTAAATAGCTTCTGGTGCTGTTTTTCCATGTGTTTCTGGGATTTTCCAGGCCTGCTTAGAGAACCAGCTCTGCTTCTGCTTCACGCAGGCTGCTGTTGGAGGGGCTCTTCTTAATTATGTCTGTGCACATGTCCA
The DNA here is from genome assembly GCF_964106895.1 of Numenius arquata. NCBI lineage: Eukaryota > Metazoa > Chordata > Aves > Charadriiformes > Scolopacidae > Numenius > Numenius arquata. Next base: position 4,855,433 of record NC_133581.1, read on the forward strand.
GCTCTTGGGTGGCAAATGGAGTTTCTCTGAGCTTTTCTGAGCACTGCCCTGGCATCTCAGTATTGTCTCTGCTACCTGTCAAGGACAAGCTCTTTGCCCTCTGCTGTGAGCCCACAGACCCTATAAGTCCCTCTGGAACCAGTGATTGAACTGGTCCTGGCTGCGACTTGTGCCCCTGCCTTGCCCAGGAGGTCCCAGGAGCACATTTTCATGGTGCTCTTCTGCAGGTGCTGGCTGTGTGTGTGCAGCAGAGGAGCTGCAGCGTGTCCCTCTGCACGTCACCATACACAGCTGGCAGCTGCTCCCCCTTCTCCTAGATGTGACTCCGAGCATGGGCTTCGGTTGCTGGCCTCGGGAGAGAGCAGGGCTGGCTGGATAGGAGCAGGAAGCTTTTCAGAGCACCAGGATGCTGTTGGGATTGGGCGTTGCAGGGCTGGGAAGTGACTGTAGACAGGGTGGTTGTTGCAGTGCTCCTGAGATGTACAGATCAGAGCTACAGGTGAGCTAGACCCAAACGCCACCGGTCACTCTTGGAGGTGATGGGAGGCTGTGTTATATTGTGGGCAGAATAGCGTGATGGGTCTTGGGCTCAGCTCTGCTACCACCTTGCTGAGTGCCCTTAGTCTTGTCACTCTTCTCTCCAGACTGGGACTTCTCTGTCCGTTACAGGGGGATTTTGTGGCTTTGTGGTGTATTTTAAGATCAGCAGATTGACAGCTGTATGAAAGATAAGCCTTATTCTTGCATCAACATTTCCTACAGCAGGGCTAACCCTAAGCTGATCCAGACACTCGTGGAATCAACTGGGGGTTTATACATCAGTTCCTTGCTGACATGGCATCACGTCCAAATTGTGATTTATGATGCTAATGCTCTCTCAACACCTTTCTAATTTTTTAATAAAGATGCTTTTGTGAAGTATTCCTCTTCAAGCCCAGCCTTATTAATGTGTTGAAGGTCTAAACAGAGTAATTGGTGGAGCAACAACTCCATTTAGTTTAACAGATTAACAGACTGGCACGGCTGAGAAAGAAAAACTGCCTCCTCTGCAGCTACCCCGGGTGGGGGAGTCGGAAAGGCAGGACACCCCATTAGTAACCGCTCCACTGATGTCGTCTTACTACATCAACATTATATTGGCAAGGAAATTGCAGACATAGTTAGGGTGATAAATTAGGTATACAGAAGAGTTAATGATGAAATTAAATGGAGTTATGAATATATATTAGATCTCTTTCCCAAGGTCAGCTCTGGATGGCAGAGTAAAGATATTGTAATAACAGGTAAGCGTCAGGCGGTGATGGTCAGCATGTTCTGAAGCCTGGACATTTGTTAAGGATGTACAATGAGAAGAAAGAAGACGGGAGCTTTCAAGTTCATGGTATCTCCCTTTGCTCTCAGTGGAGCCCTATTTTAAATAGGTAATTTTGCCTGTTGTCACCCTGTTGATTAACCCCAGCAGCTCTCACAATAATGTTATTTGTTAGGAAGCCATGCAGGTACAGGGCTGGAGAGCTGAGCTCTGGACACTGGGTGCCACAGACACGTGTCCTGTGGGAACATCCAGGGTCCCAAAGGATGGAGATGTGGGCTTTTTGGATGCCACTCAGCAATTCAGGAGGCTGTTCAGTTTCCTTGGCCCTATCCCAGTCTCCCCTGTATAACCCGGGGCAAGTCATTTGGGTTAACATTTCAACAGTGACTGGTGATTTTTTTATTCTTTTCTTTTAAGCACCTTCACGTTTGATTGTTTAGCTGGGGGCAACTAAACTGGATTCAAGCCAAAGCTGCCAGCCTCACCTCTGCAAGTAGGGCTCTCTCAAGTAGCATGTCCCAAATACGGGACTCAGAATTGCCAGTCACTTCTGAAAAGCTTGTCCTTACATCCTCTGTCTCCCAGTTCCCTGTGGTGCACACAGAGATAACAGCACTTCCTTTGCCTCCAGGAATGCTGAGGGCATGGACACAGCAAAAGCAGAAGGGCACTCTCAGGCTCAAGGGCATCAACAAAAGTGTCTTAAATAGATTATTTTTGGTGGGTTTTTTTTGTTTTTTTTTTTTTTTTTTTAGATTTTATTGCATTTCCGAAGTCTTTGTAATTACTACCATACAGAAGTCATACGGCTTTGCCCCACAAGTGGCTGCTACGTCATTCCAGAGGAGCTGCACACCCTGCAGGGAAATGCTTTGTGAAGTGATTCTTGAGAGACGTCCCCGTGCTTTCTAAGTGATACGAGAAGTTTTATTCACACTTCACCAAGTGACCTTGCCCAGAGCTGCTGCTCTGAAGTAAAGTCTCTACAACTCTGCGAGTTGCCTGTGTGCAGCAGATTTTTGTCTCTACTGTTTTTCAGGTGAGGGTGTCCTTTTCTAAGGTGAAGGTATTGAACTGATCTGTTTTCATCCCATTTCTGTTTGCAGTTTGTAGAATAAATGGAAAGGAGCTGGATTTGCTTTTTAATTGATGAACATGTGTCTGGCTTCTACCCCAATAGCAAAGATAGGGGATATATGCTCTCAGAGGAGCACCTGGGCTGTCCCAGGCGGTCCCAGCTCTGCAAGAGCTGCTGCTTCTCAGGAAGGAAACACATTACAAGCCGCTGTCACCTTGTGTCAAGACACCGAGGTCCAGCCTTGGGGCAGTTAGGGGTGGGGAGTGCTGGCAGTGGTGTGGGATGGGTCTGTGTGTGTTCCCTTGCAGATGAGTTCTCCTTCTTTGGGCTGAGACCGAGCCGGCACAACACTGTGGGTGAGAGTGAGGGGGTCATGCAGCCACCCAAAGTGGGTGGGAGGGCCATCACAGGTCCCCATGCCAGACCAGACACTGACCCCTATTTCTCTCCTCCTCATCCTCCCTGGTACTTTCCAGCAGATGCATGGTGGGGTCTTTTCCGCTTCCCCTTAATTTCCAGCCCTTGGAAAGATGCTTGGAACCCCCTTCCCCGTGGGGCTCTCCCCATCCCCTCTGTTGCCTGAGGTTTTGAGTGCCGAAAACCTCCCATCCCCTGGCAAAACTGCTTGGAACTAGATCATCTTTAGGTCCCTTCCAACCTGGACCAATTCTATGAGTCTGTAAAACCGCGCTTGTCGCAGTAGCCGGCTTGTGACAGCAGAGGGAGACGAAAGCCCGGCCACGGCGAGGCCGGGGCTCGGTGCCCTGCGCTCCCCCGCGGCCGCGGTGCGGGGTCCTGGGCTGCGGGAGCTGCTGCCACCGCCCGGGGCAGCCCCTCGGCGGCTCCCACTCGATCCGTCTCCCGGGGAAACGCTTAGGGCTGGGCATGGCAGTGGTGCAGGGGTCCCCAAGCTCGCCTTTGGGGAAACTGAGGCACCGAGAGGCTGGGCTTGCCCATGTCATGGGGCAGGGCAGGCTTAGTGTCCCGCTGGGGCTTTCACGGCTCAGTCAGGGTGGTTTTCATTCTTTCCTGGAAGGCCCAGCTCTCCCAACAGCACATCACAATTCAGGGACTCTTCTCCGGTTGTGTGAGCCCTCTTCTAGCTGCTGGCTCTACACAGGCGCGGTGCAAACCTGCTCTGTTCCGTGTCTCCGCTGCCCACGCCGAGGCTTCAGTGGTCCCCAACACTAAAAACAGGCATCAAAGTATTCACTTGTTAGGGTATCACATGTAATACTCATTTCTGTCTCCTATGAAGCACTGGTGATGAGCCAGAGAAATAATCTGCCGGGTCAAATCTGACCTACCAACCATCAGTTGGATGAAGTGGGGAGGTGTATAAAGTTGTACCTAATTTTTCAGACAGGAACTGCCTTCAGGTTGTCTCTAGCGCCAAGGATCATCTACCTAGAAATTTTATCAGGCAGGGAAATAAAATGTTTACAATGTTATATACAGCATTGAAATTCCCAGCCTCGTGGGGGCTAAATTCTGAGGAAAAACAGATTTCCAGCCTGCTGTTTCCAGGATACAGCACTCTCTGGGGGGGGGGGGGGAGGGAAAGAAGAAAAAAGAAAAGAGGGGAAAAAAAGAGAAAAGAGAAAAAAGAAAGAAGTAGAAGAAGTAGGAGCAAGAAGCTCCTTTGGAGTAAAGAAGGAAAGAGGTGCCTGGGTGCTCTCTGAATACTCTCCTGTGAGTTTTAGAAAGAGTTTTGCAGCCCCTCCAAAACTGTATGCTGCTGCCCCTCCTCATCTTGCTGATCATGTGAGGTGGAGTGATGCTCCACACGAAATCCCAGATGAACGTGGGCTCTCTGCGGTAATGGGGGATATTATTTTAAATGGCTCAATAATGCTATAGCTTGGCTATCTCCTCCTCTGTGATACATAAGCTCTTTTACAGACCAAATGGAATTTCTTTGACATCTTCTCCAGTTGCATTGTTTTAAGATACTTTCGCATTTTTATTGGCAACCTAGTTGTTATAGAGGGAAACCTTATAGCATCAAGGCTGCTTTCTAGGAGGTGCCTGGTAGCTGTGAAATATAAACCAATAAGGTCTTGGACTATAGCTTAATCTTATCAGCAGAATTCAGGTAGCGTGAGGCAGAAATTGTGCTCCTAACAAGTGTTTTCCAGCCTTCACTGCCTTGATGAAATGGGATGGAAAAGGGAGAAAATAGAGCTGTGTCTGGATTTACGTGGCTCCTGAACACAGCCGCACGGAGAGAGGAGCTGGCTGTGCCAGACAGCAGCCTCGGGATTAAAATAAACAGTTCTAACTGTAGCACTGACACTACTCCGGTGAGCCTCCCAAGCCAGGAAACATCAATTCTCTTCAACTACAGAGGCAAAAGGCAAGTGATCGCAAGAAAATGTGGATAGTACGCTGATATTTTTAGGGACTCCTCTCCTTCCAGGTTAAGAAAGAAGTGAGGGCTGTCAGTGCCTTGGGGATCGCTGTGGGTGTAAGCCAGCACCCCAATTTATTTCCAGTCCCTTAGGAGCAGAGATATAGGTGAGGCATCATTTTAGCTGCGGGAGTTTTGATCTCTGCAGGGTTTTTGAATGGCTGGCGGTGGGTTTTAATATCCACTTCAGAAGATGTGCAAAATCCACCCTAAAAGCTTGCCAATACCATCTCTTAATGCCCCCCATCTCTCCTGTCTAATGTCCTACCCTGTGGTGCTGTGTGATTATTAGGTAGCTTACACAGCGTAGTTTAACCTGGAAGAATCTCTGTTTCTTAAAAATTTATAGACCCCAATTACTGGGGTCTTAAGGTTGCACAAGCCTATGTTCATAAGGTAGCTCTTTGGAGAGCAGGAGGTGATTACTCAGAAATTACTGCATTTAGCTCAGAAAGAGCAGCAGAGAGATGCTTAAAGGGGCCAGTCCTTGGAGCCGGACAGCAGGAGAGACTTAAACTCTGTGTAGCCTCTTTGCTTCCTGTGATCTTAAAAGAGCTGAGAAGTGCTCACATCCCCTTCTCTGGCTGCAAAGGTCTGACTTTGGTGCATCTCAGACACTGAGACTTCCTCACATCCCAGCCCCATAGACCCCAAATCCACCCAGGAGGGGAGCATTGCGGGCACTTGTGCCAACATTTCCCTCCTCTCCCAGTACAGACCGGGCTCACCTCCAGCCTTGTAATGCAGAGAACAGGGTCTCTATGGGCACTACAGACAGAATGCATGTAAACGTGAACACTACAGTTGGCCTGATCTCGTTCTTATTTGCCAGCAAATCAGCTCAAAGGCCACCAGCAGATCTCCTGGCTTCCCCGGCATCCAGTCTCCAGACTTGTGTTCTTTCAGGTATCTGGCCCCAGACCTCTTGCCCAAGTCTTTTTGAACCCCATCACTGTTAAGCGGACATCCCTGCCATCCAGGTGTACATGCCATAGTGCTTTTCCTCTCCTCTTCTGCTCCTCACATCGTCCTGGAGCTGTGAGACAAGCCCAACAGTGTCACTGGGGCACCTGTGTGTACCTTACACCACTATTTGTTCCCAAGGACCTTTCCCTAACTGTTTAATTAGTCCCTAGAGCAATTAACTGTGTACCATTTGTTGTTCCCTTTCAGCTGATATTTACCCAGTGGGAATTGGGAGCCCTAGTGAGGTATCACACATCAGAGTGTCACTGGAACCCCAGGTAAGAGGAATCACGTGTGACTTGGGCTTTGGTAATGGCTCAGACAAGGGGGAAGAAATTAGCCCCAACCCCCTACTTTTAAATACTGAGCCAGGGAGATTGGAGCTGGTCTATAATGGTGCTTTTTAGCTCCTCTCTGACTCTCCGGTGTTTGTGGGACCTGTGCATACACCTCTCCTCCGCCATCCCAGTTGCAGGAAAAGGGAGCCAGGCAAAGCGTATCAAGCATTGTTTGCCAAAACATGTCCAGCCAGAGACAGCAGGATGATGGAGAGGTAGTTCCCAGGGCCCCCCAACCACCAGTAGTCCTTCCCTGTGCGTGGTGGCCCGGGCTGGTATGCAGGCACACATGTGACACTGGAAATGGTGTGTGCAACCACAGCCAAGGCGATATCGTGCTCTCGCCAGCCTGAATTTCCCAGTCAGGTGACAATTTTTGATGGCACGCTAAAAATTAATAGCCAAATAACCACCTTAAAGGCCTGCCTTTGACATTTTATTGCTCCTAATTCAGAGGCTTGGTGCAGAATATAAGAAGTTTCACTTAAGCATGAGGAGGAACTTCTTTACTTTGAGGGTGGCAGAGCCCTGGAAGAGGCTGCCCAGAGAGGTGGTGGAGTCCTCTTCTCTGGAGACATTCAAAATCCACCTGGACACGTTCCTGTGCAACCTGCTCTGGGTGGATCTGCTCAGGCAGGAGGCTTGGACTAGATGATCTCCAGAGGTCCCTTCCAACCCCATATCATTCTGTGATTCTGTGATTTTTCCTCTAACCCATATGTTGGAGGAGGTGAAGCACTTGCTGACCTTGGTGGGAGTTCAGATGCAGGGAATCCTTCACTGACCAAAAGACAGTAAAAAAGGTGGCCTTTCTGCTCAAGTGCCACATGTCACTCCCCAGCTCATACCATTACATACCTAAAGAAACAGCAGTTGTCACAGACTGGTTGATATGAACATGTCAGCATCGCTAAATGCTCTGTTTAGAATTTTTAAACGTTTAATTTGTAGTGATGGAGACTAAATTGAGAATTAAAACCATGCATCAGTCCCAAGGGAGTTCCCCCCGCTTCCCTCCCACTCCATCTGGAATGAAGAGGAGTTGGAATTATACATGAATTAATGAATAAATAATAGAGAGTCACACAAATAAATTTCAGATGCAAGGTGTTTTTTTTTTTTAAATCATCCAGAAGTTAATATTTATTTATGTAACTTGCAGAATTCCAGCCAATGGCTGCATAAATATTAATTACTAATTAAACTTTAATAGCGAAGCAAAACCCTTGCATTTTCTAAATGTATGTATTAAAGCCATCATTATTTGTTTGGAGAATTGGGTTTGTTTGGAACTTTGGTCAAGCAGTGACAAGAATACAATTTTAGAGCAGGAGACAACCTGGGTTAATCTTGCTTTTTGCTTTGATTGCAATTGCTCAAAAAGAGAGGCTGAATTAGTTTTGTTTTTTTTTTTTTTTTTTTACTCCCAGGAGGAGATGATAACAAATTTAAAAAGACCCCTTGGCAAAACCAGGGCATCCCTGTACTTCCATTTGGGCATCCCTGTACTTCCATTTGGGCATCCCCGCAACGTTTTTGACTGGTTTCCAATACAAAGAGGAGGAGGAGGAGGAGGAGGATGGATTGTTGGCTTGTCAGCACAGCCCTGCTGGCTGCAGTAGCTGGACTCATTTAGACCTGCAGATTCTCCGGCCTGTGGTGGCAGTTTAGCGTTTACGTGCCTGAAGGCTCAATTGAAATTGTCATTTTTGCGTGCTACCGTGAGCATTTTTATATTAAAGCCTTGGGTCCGCGAGTCCGTAACGCCCTTGTTTATCATATTTTGGAGTGTGGTGCTAAACCCACCTGGGAAGGAGGTTTCCAGAGGTGAGCTTTCCCCCTCCACAAAGAGTGTGAGGGTGAAAAGCTGGTGAGTGTCCGCGGAGCCGTGGCTCAGCTCCGCTTCACCGCCTGCTCCGTTCGCTGCCCTTCTCACTGCTCTTGAAGCTCTTGAAGGGTTTTCCCAATGCCGTAGGTTAAACCAGGTGTTGTCCCCTTGTGATCCAGGCTGGCTGCTGCTCTCCTGGTTCCCAGGAGGCTCCTGCTGGAGCCTTGCTGTGATTCAGGGTCTCCTGGGCTGTGGCTTCCTCAGGCTCAAGAGAGGGAAGCAAGCAAAACTTCCCTCAACGTCAGGGGCCGGTGACTGAAGGGCATGGCTGGTGGTACAGCTGGAAAAGGGGTAATTTTGCTGAGCTGTGATTTCGGCAGCACTCGAGCTTGGGTGGAGTGCCGTGAGGTGAAATTGCCGAGCAGTACAGCAAACATCTAAGGGGTAAACAGACCGAAGATGCTCTAAGAAATGAACGCACCTTTGGGTAGAATGTGGTTTATAGGTATCTGTGAGTTTTTAAAGGGGGAAAAAAAAAGATTCAAGCCAAAAGCAGAGCTCTGGCATTCTGTGTAGTCCCGTGCAAACTGTTGGTGGTACTGCCTGTGGTGCATCCCTGCTCTGGGGGGAATCAGGGAGGTCCAGTTGTGTGTGAGTTTGGATTTGTGCTTTGGAACTTTCTTCTTTTAAGCCAGCAATTACAGACTTAAGCTGGTGAGACAAACCCAGAGTAAAGCACATCAGGCCATTTCACCCTTGTGGGGAGTCAGGGTCTGCCTCCTGATACGGTACCACTATGATCCCCCGACCCCATGGTAACTGCGGTCTTGGAAGTCAGTGAGATGAGTCCCAGTGCTCACCAGGATGCGCCTCTGTAAACTTTTGAAGGCTCAGGGCTTTAATAAGGATGGGGAGCAGATAAAACATTTATTGCAACACTCTTATCTTGGGCCTCATTTAATTACAGGGACACTACTGGTTAAAGAATTTAATAAGCAATTTTCTTACCCATTTTGAGATTGATGGAGCATACAAAGACATTAGTTGATTAAAACCAGCCAGGCTTCACCCAAAATTCAGAGATTAGTAATCTGTAAGGTCTGAAAAAACAAGTGCATGACTTAGACTTCTAGGCAATAGCCCCAGATATCTCCCCAATGAACTCCCCTGGATGATGTGTGCTCTTTGGTTCAATAACAGTGGATGGCCTTTGAATGTATCCATTTTAACTAGAAAGAAGAAAGAGAGACAGAAAATAAATTAAGATGGTTACAAGCACAATAAAAAGAAGTGCACAAATTTAAATGTAAAACATTGAAAATGTACCAGAAGTAATAAAGACAAACCAGTGATAGGACTCTGAGCGGAAGCCCTGGCTAATTCTGTACTGCAAAGATATAAAAGAAAATCAATATTAAAAAAAATGTGACCGTTAGCACAGAACCTTGTTAAATGGCGTATGCAACAATTTAATAGAAATAACTTGGAAGTTAGAAGTGCAGCATAGGAACATCTGAATAATTGACATTTAAGGAATTAACTTAAAGTTATTCCAAGATAGCGATGAAAGTAGTCAAGCACTCCTCTAATGCCCATGTAAAACTTGGCAGCTTTAACAGTGCACCCTCAACCTTGAATGCTTAACGATTATCCCCATGTCCCAGCTCTCTATAGGCAATATAAGCACTCAGTAATGTGTGGATTAGCCTGTTTAGATTTTTTTCCTTGTCCTTGGCCTCGCTATTAGGTGATGAAATGGCAGGCCATCATGGGGCTTGCTCTGTCTCTGCTCCTCCTGATAGCAAGGGCAAAACTCCGGATGGACAGAGAATTAAATCAGTATTCCCTGAGTAAACCACTGCTCTTTTGGAGAATGTCTTTTTCTGTTAGTGAGTGACATAAACAAATAGAAAATGCTTTGGTAATGCCATGCACCCTTCATTGATCCAAATCTTTATTTCAGTACAGTGCTCTCTTTTTAATATGATATTACAGATCTTAACTAAACAAATACTCATTATTTAAGCAAAGGCAAAGTCTGTCCTTAATTTCTTGATTAATTCTTCCCTCTGCATCTACAACGGGCAAAAATCAGGAGACAATGCCAATACTGGTGTGCAAAGTTCAAAAGATCTCTGTGTTTTAATGACTGTGCAGTGATCTTCAGCTGGTTTTTGGATTCACCGGGCAGTTTTGGACTGGCACAGCCAAACACCAGTCTGAAGAGTAAGGGCCTTTAAATATGAAATAAAGTCAATGTATTCTAGTACAATGAAACACGAAAACCTGAGCTGATGCCTGTTCAGCCGGGCCAGCTGTGAGCTGGTGTTCGCAGAACCAAGCCCTCTATCCTTCAGGAGGTGAGATTAAGGCTCTCTCTTTACTGTGTGACTCCTAACAAGGCTCAGAGCAATGAGCCACTGCACAGCCGACGTCTGCTGTCTCCTTTCCAGCATACACAAGGAGCAGTTGGCTCTGGCTGATGCAGGTGGTCCAGGGAGCAGAGGGTGGGAATGCCTTTTAACTGCTTTGATCAGTGCAAAAGAGGTTTTGTCCCTCAGATAAAGACTCCCAAGTGGCTGAGGCTTAGTGTCCATCAGATCCTCTCTCTCTTTAATAAAATATACACCATACACCTAAATCTTGTCCCATAGCTGCTCAGCTGATTGCTGTGTAGCAGTGCAGGCAGCAAGGGTGATACCATAGAGCCCCTTCCTGAAGTTTGGAATTCAGGCTACCTGCAAACTGCACTGTGCCTCCAGGGCTCCTTTGCACAGCCTTCACAGTCGTTGGGTTATCTTCAGAACTAGTGGGACGCTACTAACCAGGAGATATTGTTTTTTTAATTAGAGATCTGTGGAGCAAGGCTGAGAGCTGATGCACTTGATCATAAAACCATAGAATAATTTGGGTTGGAAGGGACCTTTAAAGGTCATCTAGTCCAACCCCCCTGCAGTAAGATTGCTCAGAGCCTCATCAAACCTGACCTTAAATATCTCCAGGGATGGGGCCTCCACCATCTCTCTGGGCAACCAGTTGCAGTGTCTCACCACCCTCATTGTAAAGAACTTCTTCCTAACATCTAATCTAAACCTACCCTGCTCTAGTTTAAAACCAGTGCTCCTTGTCCTATTGCTACATACCCTTGCAAACAGTCTCTCCCCGTCTCTCCTGTAGCCCCCTTCAGGTACCGGAAGGGGCTATAAGGTCTCCCTGGAGCCTTCTCTTCTCCAGGCTGAACAACCCCAACTCTCTCAGCCTGTCTTCATAGAAGAGGGGCTCTAGCCGTCTGATCATCCTCATGGCCCTCCTCCAGACCCGCTCCAAGAGGTCCATACCTGATACCTGATATAAGCCTAGCACCAAGTCATGCCTAAACCAGAGTCCCTCTCTTGCATGGACTATCCAGCTTCTCTGTGGCCTCAGACTTCAGTCTTTGCATTTAGGACACATTGCCTTTCTTGCCTTTGCTTCACCTCTTAGTTTTCATCACACTTGCAGGAACTTGTGTATTTTTGAGATCTTACCATGCTGTGAAATGTAGACTTGGCCCCTAGGTTTAGCAGCCACCAGGAGAAGATCTGAATGTGGTGATAGGATCACAGCCTTCTTGTTTCTGTGAGAAACCAGCCTAAAAAGGAAGCCAGGAGCACAATGGTGCCTGGAGGAGTCAGGAACAGCCCCGTGGAGTTGCTTACGTGGGGAAGAGGGTTAAAGCCAGGAGAGAGCATCTTGCCTTGAGCCGGGGTGAGTGCTGCTGCTGTGAGCTCAGGCTGCACCGCAAAACCCATGCAAAGCCCAGGTACAACCCTGGTGCGATGGATGGGGCTGGGAAATCCTGAACCATGAGCATTGTGCTGCATTTTCCTCTCTTTAGAACTCAGATCATATATTCAAAGAGGCTTATCCCAATATTTTTGTCTACTTCCATTGCCCTTTTTCCCCATTTGCAACTACTATACACGTCCAGGGCTATTTTTACCAGGCGTGAGATTTTTTTTCCCTTGTCTTCACTTGTCATAAGCACAGTTGTTCTAATTATACTTTTTTAAAAAGGATTAGTCTCTCCAAATCTGAAGTTTTACTCTTTTTTACTTGAAGTTTTGTGAAGGCTAGCTCTCCATTTCACTGTTTAGCCGACTTGAGGGCTGGGATGTGTTAATTATTCAATGATTTAAATGAAATATCAAAGGAGTTTTTATTGATTTGCATATAAAAGTTATGAAACTAAATATAGGGCACAACAGACAAATTAGTAGGCCATAAAAAGCATGAGTGAATTACTGTTTTATTAAAGCTTTAAGATAACATGCTGTAGTCTCTGAAAATAAAGGTCAAAAGGAAAAAAAAAGGAAAATTTAAATGTGTGCACATTAATGGACCGAGGAATGTGGCTTTACTAATAACTTCTGTGCATAAAAATTTATATTTTTCTACACAGCAATCATTTCTTTTACTCTGTTGGGTATTTTAAATGTGCTCCTGTGTATATAATATTAATTTAGTCATAAAATAAAAGGCAGTAATTCAGACAGTAGCCCATGTGAGCTATTAAATTCAAAGTACCGTGTGAAGTATTTGTGGTTATGGTTCCTTGCAGTTCTGGACAAGACGCAAACAAACCACTCCTGACAAGATGAAAGTGTTTGTTTTCAGAGTACCTGCCCATGCTCAGCTTCGGGTTTCTGCATTTCCTTCTCCAGAGCTGACACTATCTCTGATTAGGTTGTTTGTGTATAAATTATGAGACTGTTTCTTGAAAAACTAAAAAAGCACGAAATGAGGATTTGTGCAATAGCCAGGTTTTTAAAGGGGGATTGTATCTTCTCCGAGTCTATCTAAACTAGCTTATGTTATAGTTCACGTCTTTTTGTGCTAGATCAGCGAGCTTTGCTGCCTTAGGAAGTGAAAAGATGTTTTTGCTTGTTCTATTCGCTCACTAACATGGGGCTGAGACTTAACCAACAGCAAACGGGCTTGACTGTGAAGCCAGCCAGCTGTGTAAAACATTTTCACGTTGTCTCTCTGAAAAGCTCGAAGCAAATATTCCATCTGCTGCGGCGGCAAATTAATACACAGCAATTAATCAAAATTCTTCTCACTTGCTTTCTCTGTGCGTGTACTCTTGCATTAAGTCTTGGAGTGCTTGGTTGTTCTCCCGCTCGATGCGTTTATGCTAAGACTCAACACAAGCACTTCTCAGCAAGAAGGAATTAAGCCTGGACTCAGGCTGAATCCTTCAGAGCCTTGGCTCCATGCCTGCAGCTCAGCTAATACATACCTGTCAGCGGCCAGCCCTTAATGCCACCCGTGCAAAGGCTCAGAGACTCCTGGTAATACCTTCTCTACAGATTCGCTCTCTCTATATTGGGATATATCATCACGTAGCCTTTCAGAGTCATCACGTGTTTTAATAAGAGCGCCTTGGAAAAGGATCTCCTTCTTGCCCCCCCTCCCCTGCCTCTCCATACAGAGAATCCAGGCTCAAATCTGTTGCTGGGAATAGCTCCTGTTATAGGGGAGGTTGCAAGGAAAAAAAGGATTTCCATGGGTCCTCTTTCCTGCAACGCACAGCTCAGAGGCCACATGGCAGTGTCTCCTCTAAAGCCATGTCTAGACAGGACACCTGTGTGGGGCAGAGGATGTGCGTTTGCTGTAGCTGCAGCAGTTACTTACACAGCTCCTCGGTTCCGTAGCTCCCAGAAATAACTGTGCGGCACGAATCACAGACAGCCATTGCACAGTAAAAATTATTTCCTTCCTGGAACACTTCCTCCTGTCAGCCAGGGGCAGTTTAACAGCAGTTGGTGAGTTCATTGCATGCTTTGCACGCTTGGTCCTTGGTCCAAGTCACAGCTGTGGCAAGAAGTTGATAGCAACCGTTTGCTTGCTGCTGCCTCTGTCTGCTGGCTGTAAAAGAGGGGATAAGTGCAGCTGTCACAACAGGATGGATAATCATGACCCTTCTGGCAGACCTCAGAAAAGTCCCAGCTGTGTATGCAACTCGGTCTCCCATAGCCATACGGCAGGGATGGTGACTTGCCCCTGGCCGCTTCCAGCAGTGCCAGCCCAGCTCGGGCTCCTCCACAAAGCCCCAGGCTCAACCTGGGAGGCTCTGCTCCAGTCAGACTGGCATCCTTCTGGTCAGAGATGCTTAAGCCAGCCTGAATCTGCCATCCTAGCTGTCTTCAGCATCCTTTGCACCTCATTGTCAACTTCCAGGACACCAAACGGTCTTGCAGGATATGAGAAATGTCTCCATCCAAATTCATCCCTCCTGTCATCCAGAGAGGAGAAGGATGGGTGGATGTCCATGCCAGTACCCCAGCAGTGTTCCCAGGCAACTGATCCTGTTCTTCCTGGGATTCCCATCCTGCAGAGAAACATGGGAGAACCATTGCCAGTATGCCGGAGGTGGTCTGAGGGCAGGTATTTTTGGTATTTGTTGGCTTCAGCAAGGAAGAGATCACAGCTTGACTGGAGAAATCAGTTCAGGTCACCCCCATACCTAAAATGAAGGGTTAATTCACTGCCAGGAGAGAAGAGATGGGCAGAAGTGTGGGCAGGCACAACATCCCCACATCTCTGGTGAGTCGGACACCCCAGAGATTCAGCCAGCAGATGATGAAAGGGAGAAGCAGGTCAGAGCAGACAAAGACACCGAGGGATCCATCTGCTGGATCAGACGAACTGGGAGACGGCAGTGGAGGGGGTATCTGACCTCCTGCATGGTTGATATGCAGAGCAGCAGAAAGAGCATTCATCATCCCGTGGCCTGGTGAAGGGCTGATGTTTAATGACTGGCAGGTGGAAAAGCAGGTAGAAGGTACGTGATACAGCTCCACCTGGTCAAATAGCCAAATAAGATTGCAAAGCGATGGGGAGTCCTTTAATTATGTGCTTGCTGCATCAATTAGTAAAGGCAAAAACATTGGCCTGTCTAATTTAATTGGCAGAGCTAGTGAGGAGGGCATCTGATGTGGGTGCCCTCAGCCTCCCTTGGTGGCAAGGCTGAGCCCAAATGACTCCAAAGTTGCAGGAGAGGAGCTGCGACACAACTTGCTGCCTTCACGCCGATGTGTTACTGCACTAAAAAGCAGCTCCTGTGGTGGGAACAGCTGAGCTCCACGCAGTCCTCGGCCATGCCGTCTGGAAAGGCTCACTGGAAGCTGGTGAATATGCACAGAGTGAAGTATGTGTTTCAGAAATCAAGGCTCCAGAAGGGAGAGGTCAGCCATTTAAATGGAAGGCATTTCCTTTTCCCTGGCAATGCTAATGCAAAGTGTAAGTTGTTGTATCACTGATTTATTGGCTTTTTTTGGCCTCCTTGGCAGGCTTGGGACATGCCAAGCCTCAAAGGGAAGCAGACACTTCTCTTTGGAGGATGCAGCCTCTGGGGCTTTACAGTGCTCAGGAAAGCGAAGATGAGTCAGGTCTGAAACAGGTTCCCATCATTTCAGGCCAGTTAAATTCCTGCAGGGATGTTCTCAGTCAGGCTTCAAGTGACATAGTTTCTTGCCACTTCATTTTCTTCACAGGATTAAAGTCATTCCTGCTGATGGTTTGTCTTGATTCTTCTGGCCGTCCCCTGAGCCATTGCCTTAAGCTGCAGGAGGAACGTCTGGTTGCTCTACGTGTGTCTAAGCCTGTATCTTCACCAAGCCCCCAGACAGCACAGGAACGATGGATAATTATATTCTTTCTCTGGTAAGTGAAAACCAGCACAGGTGTTTGAAGATGGGCCCAATGGTAGGATGGGTGGGAGCTCGGTGCAGGAGTCAGGGATGCTGGAAGAGCTGGGGGGAAAACAGGGGCTGGGTGAGGGACTTCCCATCCGACAGCGCTGGCATGGACATGGCAGTGGGGTCAAGCAGGAAGCCTGCCATCAAGGTGTAAATCAAAGTCCAGACATCATACCAGAAAGGTGACAAGTAGGGCAATATATCTTTCAGGAGCCCATGACTACGTGGAAAGGGAATTAAATCAGTGAGCAAGAAGTTACTAGCCATGCTGTGTGTCCAGTGGGGATGGGGAGATGTGCGTGAGCCTGGGAGGTTAGGAAGGAGACTGAGGTACTTCCTTCATTGAAGGAGTTTCTCAGAGTTCAAGTCCACTGATGATCTCTACCTCTGCTGTGAAACTCTCCCTCTGCCACTTTGGATGAATTACCATCAAAAGACAATGTGAGTGGAAATTTTCAGCCTGTGTAGAAGCGCTCACTGATGAAGAGTGATGACAAAACTGCTTGGCTGTATTGATCAGTGCGTACCCAAAATGATGCAGATCCCTAAAGTATCTGTGTACCCATGATTTCATGTGACAGTGGGGTTTTGGCAGCAATAACGGCTTGCCTTGACTCTGGGACTTTATCCTAGAATCACGGAGCCATAGAATTGCCCAGGTTGGAAGGGACCTTTAAGATCATCTAGTCCAACCGTCAACCTAACTGATAAAAAACCATCACTAAACCATGTCACTAAGCACTATGTCAACCCGTCTTTTAAATACTGCCAGGGATGGTGCCTCAACCACTTCCCTGGGCAGCCTGTTCCGATGCTTAAAAACCCTTTCAGTGTAAAAATTTTTCCTAATATCCAATCTGAACCTCCCCTGGTGCAGCTTGAGGCCATAAGCCTCAGCTGCTTTGCCTCTGTTATATTTGACAGTACTAGAGCAAAAGGAGTGTAAAATGCAGCTTTTCCCACTTGAGAAGAGCTAGTTACCGATTCCAAGTAGATTTAAAATAATGATGTGCAGTGCAGCACAGTGGAGGATACTTTGAAAAACCATCACCCCAAGAAGTAGATCTCTTTAAGCAAGAGAGTGAAAATAGGAGTGTGTTTTCTAAGTGCTGAGACTTCTCAGGAGAGCAAACAGTAGGAGCAGTGGATGGGAGGCTGCTCACTTCAGTGGGAGCAGAACTGGGCTAACTGCTCTGAAAAATCCTGGCTGAAGAAAATGGGAACCTCAAGAATTCAGCCTGCCCGCTCTCTGTGCCCCAGGGCTACCAGCACAGCAGCACCCGGCTGGAGATAAGGGAAGCCGTGGTGACTTCTCAGCATCTCCCTGCACAAAAAAAGAGGGGTGCTGTTCTTCAGGGTGCCACAAAAACCTGCTAGATGAAACATCCATGTCCTATCCCTCTCCTGGGTACTGGGCTTGCTGGTTTGTGTACCCAAAACAAAAGAAAAAAAAGCCCAAATTTGCTAGTGGTTTTGTGTGTGTAAACTTTTTCTAGCTGTGCCTGGAGCCAACCCGTTGTATTATTTGGCTTTTCCTGAGGGTGCTCAGCTACCGGGGTGACAAGTGTCCTCTCTGGGACAGGCTGGAGATGGTGGGGAGGGCTGCTGCGGGCTGGGAGAAGCAGAGGGGCCTGTCACGTAGCTTGCAGCTCTTAGGGAACCACATCACACAGTCCCCATCTCGCATCTGCATAATCCATCACTTTTAAAGACATTTCCTTATATCGGTTAATATAAAATGTTGTTCATTGTGTCAGCCAGCAGGAGGTTTCATAGGTCCTTTAGGCAACTTAAACAGTGATTAATCAAAAAAAGCCTCCACCTTCTTCATGCTGTTAATGCTGTTGTTAAGTTGCAGGCAGCATAATTTATGGCATTTCCTGATCCTGTTAGCTAGGATGTCTGATTAATTTTGGCTCTGGGATTAAGTCAGCAAAAGAAATTTGACTTCCACGAGCAAGTGATATATATCATCCACCCAAGTGCAGGAGGGACACAGCACTATCTTTCTGTCAACGTTTTTATTGTGTCCTCGACTATAGCCAGAAGGTGGCATTATGTACTTATTTTATTACTGCTGCTGGCTGGGGACTGAATTGATTTTAAAGCCCAAGACATGGTCAGCTTCTTGATCTTGATGTGGAAGGGAGAGCACTAGTGTATGCTGCTGGAGACCCTGCCCCTGCTTCCTGACATGGACCATAGTGTGCATGTTGGCACATTTCTCATTCTTTTTGCTCCCAGATAATTCAGAAAATGACGTATCAATGGCTTAATTATTAGCCAGGATTTTGCCTTTTACACATTTTTCATTCTTGGTGTTTGGGTGACTTTTTTGATGCTATTGTTTCATTTTGTCCTGTTGCTTATATCTTGTCTGTGCTTCTTGGGGCTAGAGAGCAAATTTGGGGGATAATACAGATTTTTCAGTTCATCCCTGCCTTTCCTTCTGATAGCTCTTCTTTCATTTTTCTTTTTTTTTTTCCTTATTATGGAACCTTTTATCAAGCAGTCAAAGGATCCTTTAGTAGCTCAGGGAATTTGTCAGCTGATGAAACAATCTTGTCTAAATGGGTTTCTACGAGGTAATTTGAACCACTTTCAAGCACACAAATACACATGAGACTCTTCATCTAGTAACACAGCATTTGGTCTTGTTCCATGGGATCCCTGCTCTGGGGGGGCTGGCAATGCCCCTGCTGCTCTCCATGGGTGCAAATGAGACACGGCTGTGCAAAACACCACAATCCTTACCCTCCCTGTGCCCATCACCTCCATTCCTTCAGTCGGGGTAGCAATGTGCAGTTTACAGACTGAAGAGCTCTGTTTGAACCATAGAGTCATAGAATGGTTGGAAGGGACCTTTCAGATCATCTAGTCCAACCATCAACTTAACACTGACAAAAAACATCATTAAACCGTATCTCCAAGTTTGCTCTATTTCTCCAGGTTGATAGGAAAAGCAGAAAGTCACGCAGACCTCAGGCTGCTGCAACTGCTTCAGCCTTTTGATGGGAAGTTCAAGAAGATATCTCCATCCCATCTTGGCCCTGCAGGCCTTAGGGAAAGGCATTTCCACACCACAGCTGGAAAAGGCAGCAGAGCTGTGGAAAAGGCAGCAGAGATCTGGGTCTGAAACTGTCCAGAGGACACTGTCAAGATGCGACTGTAACCCTAAGATGCTGCAGTTCATATTCTTGCTCCATTAACTCTGACAACAGGCTTCTGAGACCAGAGTTTTCTAAACCTGGCTTATAAATCACGCTGGTAAAAATGCACTGGGATTTACTTGTGCGTAGCATGGAGCTCTGCAAGTAAAATTAACCCTTTGTGCAAGGGCTGTATCTAGTGTGAAGCAGATGCTGGGCACTTGTGTTAGACTGCTCAAATTTGGGGCTGGGTTTGTGGAAACCTGACAGCTGATACTGCGTTCCTTGAGCTTCAGATATCCAGCTTCTCCCCAGCTGGACCCAGACAGATGAGAGGTCAGAGCCGGTGGGATGAGACTGGCCTGAAAGGTGTTACAGGCACATCAACACTGGACTATGACTGAACCATCCACTTTGCTTCCCAGCAACTAATGATGCTCAACAGCTTCCAGCCCCTGCCTTCTCAACATTGTGGAGCTTAGTAGTGTTTGTACCCAAAGGTTTACTCTGCCCTTGAAAAGGTCTCCTTTCCAGAAGCTACCAAATACTCTTTTGGCCTTTGTGAAAATACCAGCCTTTAACAATAGCTCAGTTGGTCACGCGGAAAGAGATCTGCTTGAAATCACGAGTTGTCTTTCAAATCCTTGACCTTGATCTCTGAAAGGATGCTACTTCCTGCATAATTTGGGCAATCCTACCAGACTTGAAGCCATGCCTGTGCAGATCTCTGATGTGTATAAGCCTTTTTGTAGTACCTGTGTGGCAGAGCCACGGCGGCTCTGCAAGAGTGAGCAGGGTCACCTCCCACCTTCTGCATCAGCAGCAAAACTGGGAGCTCAGCCCTGCTGGCAGGACGTTTATCAGTGGTGATGAATGGTGGAGGGGAATTTCATCTCTTTGATTAATTTTGTAAGGCTGACAGTTAGAAAGAACACATCTTGACACTCTGGCCCAGAGGTTTGAGTAAGGGAGTCCTTGGGAGGTCCGGGTGGTAACTTTACTTCTCCAATACCCAAACCTCAAGCTCTTGCAGCTCCTGCGTGCCCGATAGCTGCGTGCCCACTTCCCACCAAGCTGTCAGGCTCAGGGAAACCATATGTGTGCTGCCAGGCTGGGAAGAGAAACACTGATGAATCTGAAGTCATTGTCTTTGTAAAGGAAATTGTCAAGGTAGGAGCAGCCCATTTTGCTCACAGGAAGAATCTGCTTTGCTTCTGCGGGATGTTTGTTAAAAAAGAAAGGCAGGGTGGATTTGATCTCTCTTTGCCAGTTTACTGGTTTGAGAGATGGAGGTTTGTGCCCCAGGGGCTGCTGTGGCTCAGTGTCATGGCTGGTGAGAAGGGAGGCAGATGGCAGCAGCTGGAGCGTGCCATGAATGCCACAGGGGGCAGGAACCTGGCATGAAGTGGAGCAACGGCTGGACAAAGCCTCAGGGGGAGGCTTTTAAGCAAACGTATGTGAACTTTTCTTTTGTCCCTCAGCTCCTCCTCGCTGCTATGGTTCACCCCTGCCATTCTCCCATTCTCCCTGCCTTTCCCCCCCAGCACTCACTCTTGAGCATCTCTGTCCTTAGTAACCCTGGTCGCATATATAGTGCATTTCTTTGCTTTTCTCTCTGACAAAACCAGTGATTCCTCACTCAGCTCATCCTTCTCTTGCCCTCATGCTCTCCTCTACAGCCACAGTAAGGAGCTGGTTAACTCCTCTTGGGATATCTACCTACAGTCTGGGTCTGAACATCTTTCATTAGGGCCATGCAAACCTAATGTTGCTCAAGAGAAACTAGTTCCTACCTCCCCTTAGGGCACTGTGATCTTCTTCTTTGTACTCCAAGGGCATAATATGTGAATAATATGTGATATTTCAGCTGGGAACCATTCTATGATTCTATGGGACCATGAACTCAACAAATGAAGGAGCCTCCAGTACCTCCACAAACACAGCATATTTTTCCTCCCTTTATGGCAAAAAGAATCATCTTAACTAGGTTATGAACAATGTAGCATGATAAGCGAAAGCAAGGAATATGCCAATTATTTCCCAGTCCCATGGGATGCTGTGGGCTCCCTATGGGACTTCAGACCCTGAATGATCTTGCACTTTATTTCTTATTAGAATGGGGAGTCCCAGGCACAAATCCTAAAGAGGGCAGCAGAATCAAACCCAGACCTCTTGCCTATGGCCGTATGAAGCAATGCTGGTGCTGCTAATTGAATGTGCTTTATGTATGAGTGCAGTTCAGTACATAGATCCAGAACGTGCTGCGTATCATTTGGTGATATACAAACCGACTGGGACAATTTACAATGGTGATTTTTCCGCTGACGGGTAAATTAATGCTCTCTATTATAGGCATTTAATCAATGCCAGCTCCCTAAGTCTCTAAACAGGCCACCAAGATAGAAGATTGATTGGTCTGAATGCATCATATATAAAACAGGAATACTTCATAAGAACATAAAGGACGGGTTTGTTTCCCAGAGCCACAAAACCAGCTCTGTGGTAAGGAGGAGTGTTGACAGCCTCCTACTGAGACACAGCAAAGGGACAGGGCTAGGGTTTGTTGTGAAATTTGGCTTGGTAGTTGCACAGGTGGCTAAAACTCCAAAGATGCCAATCCCCCGACGCCATCCCCTTTATTAATGTTATTTCTCTTTTTATTTAGATCAGCCCGGAGGCTAAACCTCATTTTCAAGCCATGGTATGGGCACCCAGGCGCTGTTAGTGGAAAGGATTTGCTGAGGCCATGGGAAGCCAGGGTCTCCCTGAGTGTGTGTGTGTGCGATTAACTGGGACAAACGTACTAACACAAGGACCCCTAGAAGAGGTATAATTGGCTCATTTTATTTCACGTAAGCAATGGGTTAAAGCACACAGGGGGTCAGTTTGCATTCCTTCCTGACCTTTGCAAAGTCATTAAGCAGAAGTACGGAGCACTGATTTGATTTTGAGACCAAGAGCCATCTTCCTAAATCAATAGGATAAAGTATACCTTTTATTATTATGGCTGGACACAGCTCCAGTTGCTTAAAGAAAAAGGGAACACGTAAAGTGATGGTCACTCTGTCAAGATCCTCAACCCAAACTGCCTGTGAAAGTGAATGAGGCCAGCAAGGCTCAAGCACTTAAACCTTAATTATGCTTAAAATGGGATTTAAGTGTCCATGTGCCTTGGAAGTTTATTTCCTTTGGCTTTTCTCGGGTCTGTGAGATTGTGATTAGGAAATAGGATAACTTCACAGCTGGAAAGACTGTCACCGTATTCCTCCCAACTAGACAGTCCAGAGCCTCTCTTGGTTTCTGCTGATGGAAAGCCACAGAGCTCAATAAATAAGACCTGGTGTCTTGAAACTTCATTACTTTACATCAACAGATTATCTTGTGTATGCCACTGAAATTAAGGAGGAAACAGGAGTCTGGGGTAGGGTTTCTGGGGTAGCAGCGTAGTGGTAGCATCCTTTGAATATATCCTGACTTTGTTCCTGCACTGCTCCCGAGTTCAGTCCAGGGATCAGCAAAGGTTTTTATCCTTAGTCCTGAAATCCGCTGCTTTGTGAGCTGGTTTATCTTCTCAGTGAGGCACACGAGGGTATCGTTTACAGCCCAGTAAATTCATACCTCGCGCATGCGGTGGCACACGGTCTGCAGGCTCTCGGTTAACAACACACAAGCGTGACTCGCTGCACTGTAACTCACGCTCTGTCACAGCTCCTGGCTTAATTACAAAGCACTAAAAATGTGAAATAACAAAAATAATTACTGTAATAAAATAATGAAATAAAATATGTTTTGCTGAAATTAAAAAAAAGTCTCTGTCTAGGCTGAAAGGTCCAAACATTAACCTGTGTGTAGGGACTAATTACTGTCTGAGGTACATCACAATGACTTCTGTTGGACCGCTCCACTTCCAAGATCAGATCTTCATTGTATGGGGAATATATCCCGAACGTTTGCATAACACTTCCAACAGATTTGTCACTGTGAAAAACAGAAACAAATGCCCCAGTTCCACTTTGCTGTGGAATATTTGCCCAGTTTACAGTGAGGGAGACCTGGGAAAGAGCAGAGACTGCGTGCAAATTCATTTGCTGTGTGAGTATCTGGGCACCATATGGCACTGTTTCCCCAGGTCACTTGTAGCACACGCTGCCACTGTCACTGAAAGGGCATAAGAGAAGGTCTGTGCAGAGAACCGTATCGTCCACCTTGCAAAAATGACCTTCTCTAGAAACATCCACATGGAGTTTCTGAGTTGGTCTCTGCTGCCGTTGCTGTAGAATGAACACGGATGGGAGATATTCAGGTGTCTTTGGGGATGGTGATGATTTCTGTACGTAAATACTGAAGTGCAATTCCCTTCTATTTGTCAGTTCCCAGTTTTTTGAAGAAGGCTCCTATGTGAGTTGCTTTGTTTCACATCCTACCCCCCAAATGCTGGAGAGCTGGCAGCGAAAGAAGGGAGTGAGGAATGTGGCTGTGGATGCAAAGGTAACACGGACACCCAGGCACCTGAAACAGGTAACGTTTTAATTCAGTTGCATTTCTTTGGCTTTGAAATGCAGGCTTTGAGACATCAGCCACATGCATTTGACTTCTAAAATCAGCATTTAGGCTTCTGAAATTGGCACCTTTTTTTTCTTTTTTCATTGGAGCAACCAAATATAAGATTTGGTGTCTCTTTTGCATCAATTGTATGTATATTAAATGTCATGAGGAGAGCAGTTTTCATTGACAATGCCGTCAAGTAGGGCCAAATTTGCCTTGTTGACAGGAGCCAAGATGTTTGGGGGAACAGTTGTCAGGGCACTGGCAGTCTCCATCCAAGAGCTGTGTCATGAAGAGGCATAAATTGGATCCGTACCATACAAATCGTGTCTTTAAAAGCCAACTTAGAAGTGACTGAAGCATCAGCCTGTTTGCTAAAGTTGCATCCAGAGCAATATCCCCGTGACTCACCAGGGGGGAATCCAAAATCTAAAGCAGTGAGGAAACAGGCAGCGCCACAGAACTGTGCCCTTTCCTGGCAAAACACCAAGAGTAGAAATATTCCTGTTGTCCACTCATCTGCCAGACCTGCTACAGCAGTGCTTGGTAATTTTTAATACTGTCTTTCACAGAGATTAAATAATTTTCTTTAGGATTTTTGTGTTTTAAAGATTTACACATGATCCTCATTGCAAGACAGGCCCCGGTTCACCCATCACAGAAGGAACTTCTGCTTCTCCCTCAGTGTTATCTGGCCATGAAATAGCATTTGGGCATAGCAGCTACTCACTAACCTGTGAAACCAGGAATGAGAATTGTGTTTAATGGGCCTTTTAAGTAATGCATGTACTCAGGATTTCACACGTTCCTGGTGTGACCACTGATTGTGGGCTGCCATGCAGATAACTGCGATTTGCAAAAACGCACAATTGTTATTAGGATTGACTCTTGCTATTATCCGTGTTTGTGTGTCATTTACAGAGAGAGCAGGTTTTAAAAGGTAATTAAGGGAAAAGCTCCACAATTCTGGCCTGCTCTCATTCTTAACCATTGAAGTTGAAATAAGTTATTGCCTCTAAATGTTATACCAGGTCTCAGTGTAGGGCTGGGCTCATGAAAAAGTGAGTGTTTGACAGCACCACTGCCCTGGTAAACTCCATCAGCACATCTCTGCTAAACACAGAATCATAGAATGGTTTAGGTTGGAAGGGATCTTAAAGATTGTTGAGTTCCAACCCCCCTGCCGTGGGCAGGGACACCTCCCACCAGACCAGGTTGCTCAAAACTCCATCCAACCTGGCTTTGAACACCTCCAGGGATGGGGTATCCACAGCTTCTCTGGGCAACCTGTTCCAGTGTCTCACTACACTCAGAGTGAAAAATTTTTTCCTAATATCTAATCTAAATCTCCCGTCTTTCAGCTTAAAACTGTCACCTCTCATCCTATCGCTCCACTCCCTCACCAAGGGTCCCTCCCCATCTCTCCTGTAGCCCCCTTCAAGCACTGGAAGGGGCTCCAAAGTCTCCCCAGAGCTTTCTCTTCTCCAGGCTGAACAACCCCAACTCTCATCCTGTCTTCATAGGAGAGGTGCTCCAACCCTCTGATCATCTTACTGGCCCTCCGCTGGACTCATTCCAGCAGGATTCAGTCTTCTTCACACCTGGTTTCCAACCTTGCACACGTGGTTCTCCTGAATACCTAGAGCAGTTGGCCTTCAGTTCAAAATAAACCCAGCTGCAGGTTTGTGCTAAACACCACAGTCATGGGCCAAGTGGATACTGGTCCACTAAACAGAGAACACAGGAGAGTAGTGGCTCAGTTTCCACCCAGGCTAACTGGGACCTGGTGAAGGGAAAAGTTTTGTACTTACTCCACATTCTTTAGAGCTTTTATGGAGTCTCCACACTGGTCATGAGTCCTTCCTAGGTTCACTCTGGCAGAGGTGTTCAACCTGGACCCTCTGTAAAGCTGCAAATGGAATTAAACCATGGAGTATGAAAATAGAATTAAACGCAAATAGAATTAAACCATGGAGTATGAAAACCACTCATTTTTGGGGACTGAAAGTGTCTCCCTGTGTGTCATCTTGTGGGAGGCAGCCCCGGTGCAGCTGTATCCAGCTGTGTGTTCTCAGAGGAGGTGCTGAAGGAGATGTCCAGGTGTAGCTGGCAGCATTTACTCAAAGCTGCAGATCATCCTTTAGGGTCATATTAGAGACTGGCACTTGCCTTTGCACAGATAACAAGAAATTTCATGTTTAGGATTATCAGATTTTCCAGCTACTCCGCAGAAACATCTGTCACCAAATCTGTGACAGCAGATGTTGGGATGTTACTCAGTGTACTGTGTGCTAATCCGCTGCTCTGCCCTCCCCAATTAGACAGTCTTGTTTTTTTCTATCACAGTAGGAAGCTTGGACAAACACCGTTATAAAAATGTACAGCAAACTAGTCTGGGTCCTTCCAGGATAAGGAGCCTTAGGCAGGTCCTAGCTTTTCCAGTCAATTGACCTTATTTGAAGAGTCCTGTCAAGACAACCATTTCGTGCCTTGCTTTCCCACCACTCCGTGTGCATTGTCAGGGTGGGCTGTCCCAAAAGAGCAGGGAAGAAGCCTGTGGAGACAGGGACTGGAGGTGACAGCAAAAGCATCACACTGCCTGAGCTGCGCTCTGGTAATCTCCAGCTGCGTGAAGGGCCTGATCCAGTTTGCAAGCAGATTGGTGTAAATTGTGGCATACCTTGCAAATACAGTCTCTCTTTTTTTTATGTGAGATGTACATTATGCCTTTGAATATACGTGGAAGGATCCACCAGCCAATCCACAGGTCTCACTGCTCATAAAATCCAGGCTCTTGTGCTGTCCTTTGACATTCCAGGTGGACTTTCGGAGACAGTGTCTTCCAGTGCTCAGCCACTGAAACTCAAACTCACAAGAAGCATCTAATGTAGTCCAGTTTCATTCCAACCCAGTTTCCTCCCTCTCAGCAGCAGGGCTGGTTTTAGCAGATCTCCCAACTCAGTCTTTGAAACTTAAAAAGTTTGAAGTCCCCATCTCGAACAGCATCTTCCCTCTATGATCTGGAAACACGCAGAGCCGGTCTTGCCAAGAGAAAGTCTCTGGCTGAACTCCTGCTGGTGATCTTTGGGACTATGGCATGATGTCCCCTTGTTTCTCTGTTAGACGAGTGCAACTCTTGAGTGAATTTGTACATGGATAAATCCAACACATGATTTCTGTGGGCTTACCTGGAATCACATCATTGGACAGTCTGAATTTCAAAACATCATGGAGTTCGTATAGTCTGGCAAAGCTCCTTAGAAATCCCAGATTACTTTTTTTCTTTGTAATTTTTAAATAAAATCCCAGATTAGCAGAAAGAAAAATAATTATGTAATTTTACCCAAATTAATATTCCTGTGTTATGGGACCGTCACAGAACTGAGATCGCAGATGGAAAATTAGAAGCAAAAAATGAGAATGGTTTCCTGGATTTTCTCTGTCCAATACGCGTAGAAGAAGCTGCCTGTCACCTGGCTTGCAGTGCCTATGTCTCCCTCTGAACCGATCAGGCAAGGCCTGAATGGAAAGAGGGTATTTAAGGCCATGGTTCATCTCATCTATTTTAGAATGAGGTGAATGAAGCTTTGGAAGCTTCTGTGCCTGTAGATGGAGTCAAGGTTACTTACTTAGATACAGAAGTCACGTTGCTGATTCTCCTTTTGGTCAGATAAATCCCCCCTGTGGTGATGATGTAACTGGGTTTAGAAAAATATTGTAGAAAAACACCGAACAGAGAAGGAAAGGCTATATTTATATTGCACAGCATTTTGTACTGACTTATTATTAAAGGTAAATGCACATTTTTAAAAGCAACACAGGTCTCTCAATAGAATCATCTGAGTGAGCTGACAGGAAAGGTCTACAAAGCACTATTTCATAACGTCTGGTGAGGATGCTGTGTTTGCCTTGATCTGGAAAGAACTGCCCCTTGAGAGGAAGAGGAGGAAGCAAGATACAATAACTATGGTTTCTGAGAAACTCTGCAAGGAAATGAAACAATAACAGAGTAGGAGATCAACAATTCCAGGTAAACAACATGCCAATTTGTTGACTTCACATGTATGGGAATTTTCATCCTTATATTATTAAACTCCCACGGCTAATGCTGTGATTAGTTTTCTCCTCCCAAAACAAGTTAGAGATTAGCTGCAGTGTCTGTGGAAGGGATTGATAAGAATTCCCATATTATATATGAAAAACTAATGATTCTTTTGGTGACACTGTGGATAGAAATTTCACTTTTCAATTTCCATGTGAAAATATACCAATATGTCTTTTTTGTTTCGGCAACACCTGGAGTAAGTCCGTACCACAGAGCAAGGCTGTTTCTATCCCAAAATGAACTTGTTTGCATGTGCTTGTCATGGTAACTACTGCACTTCTGCTGACTCTTGCAGTTTTATCCCACATTCACATTTGCATTGATTCAAAAACCTTTCAGCTCCAGTGAAGAAATCATCTAGTTTCAGCTTCCATCCCCTTCCTTCCTTGTGATCACTGGGACCAAACTGGTGATTTCCTGCTTGGCTTCTACCCTGGTAGAATTTGGGCTTAAAATTTGGGGTTTGCTGAGGAGGTTTAGAAAAACAGTGGTGCTGAGTCCTTAACCGGATGTCGTTCTGTTAAATCACGACCGCTCACTCTTTATAGTCCTAACAACCTCCTATTTTGGAGATGGCTGTTGAGTCGCAATCCCATCTCTCTTTAACGTAAGTTGTGAGCCTACAACAAATGACAATCGGAACTCGTGAATGCACAGAGCGCTCATAAAATCACAGCTGGAATTCACAAATGGGCAGTAGGTGGTCCCCAAACTGTCGCAACGTGCTGGTGTGTCTACCTTCATGGATGCGCTCCCTAACCTCCTCTCTCTCCCTTGACCAAATGCTGGCCAGACAAACACTTCTTTCAGGATCCCCAATGCAGTACTTACACTGAGATTTGTTTTATTTCATTCTGGTAAGCTCACTTGCTGGTCTCTCTTGCACAGAATACAAGATTACCCTGAAGAATAAAATAAAGGAATTAATTGACATTTTAATTAATTACAACTTTTAATTAATATTCACCAGGGTGACAAGTGTTCTGGAATGCAAACCAGGAGTAATTCCTGAGGAAAAAAGGGAAAGGCCCTGCAGTTTGTGTTCAGGTTAAATGAAGACCTTGTAGCTGAATATATGATTATATCAGGTATCTGCTGACTCCGTTCAGTGCCTGAAACCTTCGCTCATTTTAAAACAGCACAGACAGTTCTTTATTAACAATATCAGGGGCTGTGAGCAGGGCTCAGAAGCAGAATAGACTGACGGAGTAGAAAACATAGTCCATAACCTAAACAACTCGGTGTCTAAAAATCTTGGTTGAGCTCAGGCATCGTACTACAGAGAGGTCAAGGGATGGACATGACAGGTGCCCCCTCCTTCTCCTGCTGTTTGTGCTGAAGGAACCCACGTAGGAGGACACAGGAGACCTGTAGCCTGTTGATGGCTCTGCAGGAGCTGAAGGACTCCTCACAGCCACCCACTGCCCATCCTTGCTATGAAATACTAACCAAGGCTGTCATGAAGCGTTGCACGGATGCGCTGTATTTTATTTGCATAGTGGGGATCCCTTGCCTGAGTTGCTATAAAAACTGTCCTGTAATTTTCTCCCAGGCATGAACTGTAGCTCTTTGGCATGCCTATGAAAGATGGGCTCCTTTTACTCACTGGTGGTAAAGAGGGGGAAGGGAAAATTCTCACTGTATATAATTTAATATTCACTTTATAATGCAGTTTATATGTTAGTAACAGTCCAATGATTGCAAGGAATAGTTAGCGCTTACAGGCTGTGATCCAGAAGGATAGGGCAGGGCTGTAGTACAGGCGGGATGAGATACTTGGCAAGCAAAAGAAACCATTGTTTTTTTCTGAGTTTAAACAACTGTAGCTGTTTGTGGAAAGAGATGAATGAAGAGGGGTGGAGACTTCCCTGTCCTGCCTTTCCAGCATGAATATTTGTATCTTCTGCAGAGATAACTACTAAAACAGAGTAGTGCCGAAAATTATCTTATTGCCAAGAAATAGGTCTTAGCTTATTTGACTTTGCAGTCGACTTGAAAGGATGAAGGTGGAAGAGACTTTGCATCCCTTGGCTGTTCTCTGAAATGTAAAAATTTCCCTTCACCAATGGAGGGCATGATCACACAACACAGTCAAGCTGACCCAATGACTGATCTTCACAAAAAACAGACCTCTCCCCTTCTTCCTCTCTCTTTTGTTCCTCTTCAGCCTCACCTGCACTCCAGCAGCAGCCCTAGTCTGCCAGTCTGACCCTTCATGAACCAATATAACTTTTTTTTGGGTTAGTTTTCTGCCAGGTTAGTGAGTTCAGTCAGTTCATCAAGGACCAGGAAAACCACCCCAGTCACAAAGAGAGAAGGAGAAACACACAGGTGGGAGCAGGGGAAAAAGAAAGCAGGGAGGCTGGAGGGACAAGAACTGACCTCTCTCAAAGCAGTGACTGTTAGACTGGTCCAAAGGTGTGGAGAAGATGTGATCCAAAGGTCTTGGAGAATGTTTCAGTTAACAGATAGATTTCTGATAGCACAACAGTTGAGAGGAAGTGTTATCATCTTGGATAGTGTTTTTATCTATTAGGGTACCACACAAAAATTAGACTGTGATCTTGTAATCCCGTCTCAGGCAAAACTCTCACAGGCTGCAAATGATCTTTTGCAACACCAGAATGGTCCGTGGCAGAGGCTGAACCTGCTCCTTTGGGGATCATCATTCAGTTATGCTCTTCTATTGACAGTAGTGATAGTTTCCAAGCTCCCCATGACTTGTCCCAATCCTTTGGTGACCTCCAGGTGGTAAAAATCCTTTTTGACAAGAGTTAAGTCTATGGTCATGTGCTTTGGAAGTGGTTTGAAGAAGCTGGGGACCCTTCTTTGGTCTTTCTGCTGCTATTGGTTGTGTGATGTCACCACAGTGGAGGAGGAATAGATGGAGCTGGACTTATCTGTCCATCTGGCAACTGAGCTGTGGGTTATGCTCTGAGGCACAGAAGACTTGTTGACTCCTATAGAAGGAGGAAAAGATGAAGCCGAAAGGGGGAAAACAGCCACCAGACCTGATTTTGTGGCCACTCCGGCACTCCAGAAGCCAAGAAAACCAACTGACTTTAGGATGAAAGTACAGATCCCTCTGTGCATCAGCTATGCATAATCAGACCCTAAATAGCAAAGAAATTTACTGCAATCCCATCTTTGCCAATTAAGTGTCTTCTGCTTCTAAATCGAAGGAAGCTTCAATGTTAATTCTAAAATATTGCTGGCATTTATCACAGTAATTACTTTAGCCATGTAAAACTCCAGACGCCATAAATAGTGTTGATACTATGGATTAAATGCTCCCAAGGTACGTGTTACTGATGCTACAAAACACACATGCAGACAAGGATATTCTTCTCCAAGCTCAGCATTTGTTGGGCTCATGCAAAACCATTTGAGCACACGGTTGCCTTATCACATTTCTGAAAATGAGTGATGTTTCTCGCCAAAAGCCATCCATCTTTATCAGTGACTATATTTTGGAGGAGCAAAAGAAGCATACCTGGGCAAACACAATCACAAGCTGTAATACGAAAACATAGCTCATTGCAATTATGTTTTTCAATTAGTAGCTTTTTAAGGGGGGAAAAAGTTTATCTCAGGGACTTTGAATTTCCATGGTCTTCAGCTTCCAAATTCTCAGTCTCTGTAAATGAGATCTCTTTGATCTCTTAAAGATATTGTGGGTATATAACCTACAAATGACTCATTCTGAATTACTAATCAGCTCAGAAGGTGTTCATCTTAATCTACTGTTGTGGGCTTTTGCACCCAAAAGCAATGAAAGGTGTCTGTGAGGTAGGAAAAAACCAGTCTTTATCAGACACCCTTGCCTTGTATGGACAGGCTTGTGCAGACAGGTATGAAAATGTGGATAGGGCAAGCATTTAGGGACATCAGGAATAAGCTAGAAACTGGCCAAGTTTACTCATGTAAAATGTGACCATTAATGTAATCAGCTGATGTCAATATTATCTATAATACTATTGATTCCAGACACACCTGACTGGGAAAGATATGCTGCACTTCTGTGAACATTAGTAAAGATCATTGTCACCAAAGAAAGTAAGGAGATTTCTCTTCAGATTTGGCTCTGGATGCTACTTGCAGACAGTCTGCCCCATCCCCTGGCCGATGGCACTGATGAAAGGCTCCCTGGGCTTATGTTTTCTATAGGTTTGCCTGTTTACAACAGGAGGCTGTATAGAGCTTGCATACAGCAGGAGGTGGCTGCACCATTGGAAGCAGCAATATACATATATGCTGGTGTGTATTGCGCAAAATACACATTTATCACTCCATTGCTCTTTATTAATAGGAGGAAAGATACTAAAAAATAGCTCAACCCCAAGACACAGAATGGAGATAAAGCTGTTTTATAGCATCTGAAAGCATGTGGAAAAATTGTTGCATAGCTGGAACTTATTTGACACTAGGGAAACTATTTGTTGAGCTGCCAGTAAAACTGTAGAAGAGGAAATACTTATAAGAAGACATCCAAACAGGCACTGAGCTTCCTTCCCGTGAAAATCAAGGTCAAATAGAGCACTTGAAATCATTAGGAACACATGAAAAATGAGCCCATATTGTCACTGGGAATGTCTCAGACAATGTTTGGAAATACAACATGTTTGAAAGGACCCAATAGCTTCCTACCACTTGGGAAACTTCTCAGAATTTTTCTTGAGCATAGCTTGGGCAGAGTTCCCAAAATGCAGCCTGTGTGGCCTGAAGGGTGAGCTCTGTCTCTAATACCGTCGCTCTTGCTCGTGTTTAACCCAAGGGGACATTTCATTGCTCGTTAACTTCCACCCAGGAGACGTGGCTGCATGTGCTGGCACCAACTTGGTCAGCTTCTGCAATGCAGTGCTTTGAAAAGCTGTATGGCTAATCTGACTTCTTAAACAGATGCATGTTTTTCTGTGGAAAACTGCATCCGATTTGCTTTCATATGGAAGCGTTGGCTTAATAGTTTGCTTAATAGCTTAATAGTTTGCGTCCTGTGGCCACAGTGGCATTGTCCCAAATGTATGTACAAGTATAGTTGCTTATAATCTTCATATAGAAAATATTCAGTGGCAATAAGAAATCACAGGCAGCCAATACACTAGAGAGTTTATTGTTTTTTGATTTTCACTGAAATTTTTCACTGAAAAATTTCCCAAAATTTTTCACATTTTCATTTTTGATTTACACTGGCCTTTTCCAGACAACGAACTGACTTCAGAAAGAGAAAGAAACCCGTGTATTTTTTTACATTATTTAAAGCCTTCTTTTACTTTACATTGCACTTCACACAAGAGAAAGAAGGGGTTATTTTTGTTTCCAAAGTGAAATATATCAATATACATTTTGCTCTGTTTCCACTCATGGTAACTAAGAGTCTTCTGTGATCATCTTTTGCAGCCAGAATGTTGCTGGTTGTTTAAGAACTTGTGGTCATTATGGAAGATAAATGACAGTCCTTGGAGCCCATGACTGAAGCACACATTAGTCACTAGTAAATGATGTATAAAAAATATTCAGCTTGCAAAAAGATAATGGTGGTTCCTATTTGAAAATGCAGAAAAATGCACATATCTGGAGCACAAAAGTGTCTCATCAATATCTCTGTGAGTAGAAAACTAACCTGTCAAGAGGAAAATGTTGAAGAGATGGAGATATTTATGCACTCACAGCACTGATCATAATGATGTAAAGGACTATTAAAGCAAACTTAAAATATTAGATACTGCAAGTATACCACTTAATTGTTTTTTCCATACAACCTAAGAATGCTCAAAAAAAATTCAATTAGGAATTGTTCATTCTACATCTCTGACCTCCAGTGATCCTGCCTTTCCTCATTTCACTGTTATCCATAAATTTAATAGTCATTCCTGGTTTGACCTTTTACTAATGGCAAAGTCCTTCGCCCCCTCCAGTGCTGGATCTGAGGACTGGGATTGATAGGGAGGGAAGCCCGGACGACAGTCCATCTTGGTGATTCTGGCATTGCCAGGGCTATAGCAGCATCTACGATGTGGCGATGTGGTGACCTCATGGCTGCACTCTTCTCTGGCCCTCTTCTCCCACATAATGACTCCCACATGAGACGTTACCCCTGCATTACACAGAAAACTGCATTGCCTTCCCAGAAGGGGGAAATTCTACATTTCCTTGGTGTTGAAATAAGGTGCAATTATCCTATTTCAGGGCTGTAGCCCCCAGACTTTGATTAGCACCAGAGCTTGCTGAGTGAGCCACATCACAGAACCAGGCTGCTGGTTGAAGACCTGCGGTGGAGAAGGCAGCTGCCTGCCAAGAGAGGGCCATCTATTTCTAGCCAGTAGCTTAGGTCCTTATGGGCCTCTTCTCCTGTCTTTTAATTCCTGGCCCCCTTAGCATACCTAAGGAAGGACCTTTTCTGCATGGCTTGCCAGTAGGGCTGGACTGACCTCAAGACTGGCAGAGCCAGTCTGACTCCACTTCCTCTACCCTCAGGCTTAGTGCTGTGATCTCGCCTCCTCCCTTGTGCTAGATCTAGTGTTTCTCTGACTCTTCACTGAGACAACTTGACTCACTCATCTGGAAGAAAACAAATATAAAGATTATCTATAAATTAACTGGATTTTTAACTACCTTAATTTTCTGCCAGCGAGAGGTCATAGAATGATTTATGTTGGAAGGGACCTTAAAGCCCATCCAGTTCCAACCTCCCTGCCGTGGCCAAGGACACCGCCCAACAGACCAGGTTGCTCAAAGCCCCATCCAGCTTGGCCTTGAACACCTCCAGGGATGGGGCAGCCACAGCTTCTCTGGGCAACCTGGGCCAGGGTCTCACCACCCTCACAGGAAAGAATTTATTTCTAGTATTTAATCTAAATCTCCCCTCTCTCAGTTTAAAACCCTTCCCCCTCTTCCTATCGCTCCACTCCCTGATAAAGAGTCTCCATCTCTCCTGTAGCCCCCTTTAGGGACTGGAAGGAGCTATAAGGTCTCCCTGGAACCTTCTCTTCTCCAGGCTGAACAACCCTGACTCTCTCAGCCTGTCTTCATAGGAGAGGTGCTCCAGCCCTCTGATGATCTTTGTGGCCTCCTCTGGACCCCTTCCAACGGGTCCATGTCCTTCCTGTGTTGAGGACCCCAGAGCTGGACACAGTATTCCTGGTGGGGTCTCACAAGAGCAGAGTAGAGGGGCAGAATCACTTCCCTCGACCTGCTGGCCACACTACTTTTGATGCAGCCCCTCTGAGGACCAGGACAAGTGAAGAGAAACAGCAGGAGAATGGAATGGAACATAGGGAAAAAGAAGTATTGGGGTGCAGAGAGCAGGAGCACCCCTTTCCTAGGCCATGAACCATTAAAGTGGCCCAGCTGCACCTTTGAATAGTCATTTCAGGATACAGGTACAACACAGGGAAACTTCAGAGGAAGGGAGCAGAGCCAGCGGGAGGGCAAGCAGCAGTTTGCTGTTGCTGTAATGGGCTGTTCAGCACCCACCTGGAGGGTTGGTACTTAAACCTAGGGGGCAAAATCAATTAATCAGGCTAATTTTAATTTTGTTTTTCATTAGTAACTACAAATTCAGCTGGAAAGGAGAAAAGTAGCAGAGTGAAACCTGTTGAACGTTACGGGTGCCAGAGAAAGCTGCTTGTACTTATTCCTTATCATCACAAACTTCTTCATGGGAGGCCTTTCTGCATGTGCAATGTCACTCTGTGCAGCTGC
This sequence comes from Numenius arquata, assembly GCF_964106895.1. Lineage (NCBI taxonomy): Eukaryota > Metazoa > Chordata > Aves > Charadriiformes > Scolopacidae > Numenius > Numenius arquata. Next base: position 4,890,610 of record NC_133581.1, read on the forward strand.
CAAATGGTCTCATCAATAAATATTCACCTTTAGTTCCTTCCTGGCGCTCTGTGCTTTGGAGTGGATGGTACGACACCGCAACCAGAAAGGTTATCTAGTCCTTCTTTTACAGTAAAAGCCTCTAAGATGCTAAAGGGAAAAATTGTTCTGTAGATCTGGACATCAGTAAATGATGTATGTTGGTCAGTCAGGTGCTGCCCAGCTCCTTGAAACAGGACCTGGGGTCTTCAGCTGCTCTCAGCTATGCTTGAGTAGTCAGTTGAAGTAGAGATGACCTTGGCTCTGAGCGCTTTTCTTCATCCTGTAAAGATGCCACGGCTCTTAGCCTATTGAAATTTTGATATTCAGTCACTTTTTTCAACTTCTATAGCCCATGAAAACAGGGAGATGTTTTGTAGGAAGGGAAGCCTGGGGAATTTGCCTGCCTTCTGCTATACCTTGCCTGTCTGGTCTGGGCTTAGGGGAGATGGAAGGTTAGTTTAAAAGTCCCTCAGCGTAACGGAAAGCTGTTTGGCACATGTACACCAAAACAACAAATTGAACCTGCCCACCCTCTGACCTGTTCAGCTCTTCTGTAATGAAAAGCAGTCAAATTCAGCATGTTGCAACTTTATTATCAGAGAAGAGAGAGAAATCTCTTTAGCAACACTTTATTTACTTCAGAAGTAACCTTGAGTTGTCAGCTGGAGAGGAATGCTTTCCCTCTCTGTCTCCACGGCACATTTCCCCTGCTTCCAAGGTTCAAATTCAAGGCACAAAGCGGGAGGAGCAATAGCGTGTTGCTGAGTGCCTGGTTAAGATATTTATAGGTGCACAATTTAGAGCCAAAGACTGTGCTGTAGCATTATGTTTTCCAGACACAAAGAACAGTTACGTGTTTTCAGCTAAAATGGCTTTTATTTGAAATGAAAACACTCGGCACTGTAAAAAGTACAAAATCAAACTCAGCCAGAGGCAGCCTGCTGAGCATTTCTTGTATGAACTCTGCTGCAGGAACAATGAGAGCAAAATTGCTGCTTTTCCAGGAGTACGAGAAGGGACTTCAGGGAGTCAGTCCCCCACTAGCAAAGGTAGTTGCCTCACAGCTGCTTATTAGAGCAGGTTGGGAAGGGGTTCTTGCTCTCATTCACAACGTTTCTATTCTGAAACAGCACGTAACCAAAGTCTCCGAAGTTTTCTTTGAAAATGGGAAAGGTGAGGGAGATTCTGGAAATGCACAGCTCTTTCTTGTACCCCTTCCCTCTGCCTCCTGGCTGGGGGCTTTTCCTGCCATGCTGCTGAGGAACCTGGGGTGCAAATGAGCTTCGAGGCTGTCTTACTTGGCATGAAAGCTTTATATATTTGTGCCCTGCATCCTAGGGAGCAAGGAAGATAGATTAAAAAGAAGGTGAATAGAGCCACAATGTCCTGGAACTCTTTAGCATGGAAAACAGATGGCTGATTGACATCTACCTACCTGGATTACCTTATATAAAACAAACAAAACCCCCAGATGTGTCAATTGAGAGATACTTCTAATTGAATACATCATTGTCGTTTGAGTAACGTGGTCTCTTCCACAAACAGTTGACTACAGAGATTAAAAAAACATATTCAACATAAAGCTCAGCCAAAAGAAATAACTGCTGACATCGTTTTTAATGCTCCGTATGCAGGGGGAGGGAGGAAAGTGCAGCTATGTACTGCTATGCGGAAAATAAAAATACACAGTCAGGAAGGATGCTAAGAGAAAGAGAAGTCCAGTAAGTTTTTAAAGTGTCTGTCTATGGCCAGTATGATTTTATGAGACAAATTATCTATTGCACATCTCTCTAAGTTGCTGTTATCCATTGACAGTCCTCTTAGCTTCTATATTTTTCCTTCCTTCCTCTTTCTTCCCCTCTAAGGAAGAAAAAGGTGACCTCTGGAAAGTTTGGTTGAGGAGACAGCATCTGGAATGCTGGAAGACGGTCCTGTGGTGGAGTTGATTGGATGGCCAAGGTAGGACCCTGGGAAGAGATGCTCTGCTGAGGTTTCTGGCCCTTGCCAGTCACAGCAAAGCTCTCCTGGAGGTGCTTGGAAGAGAACAAACTCTCCTTTAAATGGTATGGGACCCTGCCCAAGCTTCACTAAATACACTGGGGAAAACACAAAGTTTCTGAGCTTAGGCAAATAATTTAGCCTATGGTGATTGGCTAGAAATTAAACTTAAAAGGCTTTTGGAAGATGTCCTGTAAAACATTAGAAGTTGAGGCTAATTAAAGCTACACCTTCCTTTGGAAATATGTCAGTTGTACATTTGCTCTAGGACTAAAACTAAGACTAACTTCGGCTTTTGGTGGATTTTTGTGAACAGTGAAGGTTATCTATTTGTTTTAAAACATCTCCAGGATTACAGTTTAGAAACGGAAATGGAGAAAAGAGGCAGACTTTACTGGAATAAATAAAGCCCTGCAGTCTAATTTGTCATTTGAATAAATTATATTAATTATGCAATGTCTTGGAGTTTTGCATGCTGGGTTTTGACAGGGTTGGCCTCCAAATTATATCCTAGACTAGAGAAGTTATCACTAGATTGAAGACCCTGAGTCACATCAGCAAAGCAACTCCTCACAACACGTTTTTTGTTAATAACTTCTGATGCAAAATCAAACAAAACAATACAATTGCAGCCTGACCAGGGAAAGAAAGGCATTGTAAACAACCTCTGCAGCACCCATGCTGTCCATTAAGCACAAACCCAATCAAGGAGACAAGAGGCTTTTACCTCACCAGATAATTCTTCTCCCAGTGGTCAGGAATTAACGCAACAGCAACCAAGTGCAGGGTGTTTTCTCTTCATTCATTCAGACAACTTCTCACTCATTGCTCTCAGCTTTCAGGAATCCCGTTCCTCGCTGCTTAATTATCCCCCGACACTGAGCACTGGCTCCTCTGTGGAGCAGGTAATCCCACTACTGTCTGGGCATCTAACACCTCCCTCGCAATGCCTGGGTCATTAGGGGGCTGCTTTTGTATAGATAGTTCCTTCTCTTGATTTCTCTTGAATCACTTTAAGAAAACAACACAGAATGCTCTGGAACAAGATGTCCAGCTCTGGAGTCCTCAGCACAGGAAGGACATGGACCTGTTGGAAGGGGTCCAGAGGAGGGCCACAGAGATGATCAGAGGGCTGGAGGACCTCTCCTGTGAGAACAGGCTGAGAGAGTTGGGGTTGTTCAGCCTGGAGAAGAGAAGGCTCTGGGGAGACCTTATAGCCCTTCCAGTCCCTAAAGGAGCCTACAGAAGAGATGGGGAGGGACTCTTTATCGGGGGATGGAGTGATAGGATGAGGGGTAATGGTTTTAAACTGAGAGAGGGGAGATTTAGATCAGATATTAGGAAGAAACTCTTTCCTGTAAGGGTGGTGAGACACTGGAACAGGTTGCCCAGAGAAGTTGTGGCTGCCCCATCCCTGGAGGTGTTCAAGGCCAGGCTGGATGGGGCTTTGGGCAACCTGATCTGGTGGGAGGTGTCCCTGCCCATGGCAGGGGGGTTGGACTAGGTGATCTTTAAGGTCCCCTCCAAACCAAACCTTTCTATGATTGTATGATTCTAACGCGAGGCTGCTTCAGTCGGAAGTTGCTCCTCTGTTGTTGTGCTGGATGGCAATTCAGGCGAGGGAGAGCACCTTGCCCAGGTAGCCCTCAGAGAGTGAAGAAAGAGTGAATTAGGGAATCCTAATTGTGAAGCACCATGAAATATCCTCTGGAGTGGACACGTTTTATGCTTCCTCATCTCTGAGGCCTTTCCTTTCTCCGCACTGGAGGTTTGCAGCAGAGGGGAGATGATGCTGAGAGCTGGCAAATGCTGGGAGACCGACAGCCAGCCCTGCTAGCGGATCTGGCAGCATCCCCCCTGCTCCTGGCTGATGAGAGCGGAGGCCTTGTCATGGGATAATAAAATATTCATCTGTTTGGGAAACATGTATTTCCCTCGCGCTCAGGCACCGTGGGTCAGAGCTTGTTCTCAGCGACTGCAGTGCAAATCCCAAGCAGCTCCTTTGACATCAGGGTGTGTGCCTGTGTGCGTGGGACTGGTTTAACACCAGCGTGAGAGGTATTAGGGAATCTGATGCCTTCTACCAAAACTATTTGCAAGATGTTGGTTCAGGAGGAGGCTGGCATTAGCAAGGTCTAGGGATTGCTATTTACACGTGTATTTTAAACTGCAATTGTACTCAGAAAATCTGCTTTAAAAATAGCAATATGCCTTTATTTTCCCCTGGTTGCCGTATGAGATACCGTGTGCTCCCAAGGATATGTTTGGGTTTTTTTCCTCCCTGACTGCCTGCACTGGAAATTCAGTCTCAGGTCTGAGAGCAAACATCATCCTTGTCTTCTCACATATCATCACCAGTAATAAAAACCTGAAGATCAAAGTGTGCCCTTGGTGACACCCCGACCAGCACTTTATCTGCAGGCGATCAGCCCTGGGTAGGAATCCAGCCAGCACTTCTGTCCTGGGATCCTGAGGAAGGGCTGAGCTCAGATCGCTCTCTGTGTTAACGTTTTTCTCAACAGCAAAAGAAGAACAAGGGTGAAACAATTACTTTCAAAATGGAAGGGATAGGGGTGCGATTACCTGTAGTATTACCTCACTGTTACTCCATGCAATGTTGCGTCAATATTATTTGTCTGTTGAGAAGGTGTTGATTTTGCCTTTGCAGACAAGGGGTGTGCTTCAGTGCACCTGGACTGACAAGTGTCAAAGGCTGATGTTGCTGTCACCATCCGTGACAAGTCTCTTTTAGGTATGGGGAGTAGAGGAAACTAACTCTGAAGCCTCTAAGCCATGGTTTTAAACCTGAGGACTTTAAACCCGAAGGCTTTCCTGATGCAAAGAGGACATACCCATGCAGAGAACAGGCTGTTGTTAACCCTGATTATACAGAGCGCGTAAGCGGCTGAGGAGTCTTTGACACACGACATGCTCAAATCGAAGCATTTATTGAAAGGGGTCCTGCAGGCAGACAGGGATTGGGATGCCAGGGCTTGCAGACGGGGCTCATGGTGCCCTGCAGCTCTGATGGACCCTTGGAGAGCTGTGCAGCTCGAAGGGATGGATGCAGACACTGTGCTGGCTGTGTGTCCCAGCCCTTGTCTAGCTGGCACCAAAGCTGTGCCCAGCCGGGGATGTAAATTTAATCTTGTTGGGAGCTGTCAGAGTGAGGAATTTGACACACCTTTTTCCTCTCTGTAGATGGAAGCCATATGGCTCCCGACTCTCACAATGTTCCTCCATCTGAAAATGAATGAGCATTAACATATGTTCTCTGGAGTAATTAAAAATGCGATCATAAACACAGTCTGAACTCACCGAAGGTAGAATGTGTTACCAGGGGATGCACCTCCAGCAGCAGGGCAGGATCTTCGGAGAAAATTAAGGAAATAGGAATTGGAAAACTCTTTGGGGACCGCCAAGCCCCTTCCAAGTATGAGTTAAAACTGCAACATTTTAACTCCTTTTTTTTTTATCATATTCATGCAAGATATGTTTGATGAGGTGCAAGGAAGTCTGTTTATACTTTGTCACTAAAAAGAACTTGTGCAGATTGGTTTTGCTGGGAGCAGCTACGGAAAATTGCAGTCAAGCCAGTGCTAAAGAGACGAGCATCTCCTTGTGGTCCCAAACGCAGATAAAAGTGCAGCAGTTTGTGTTCAGCATCGGAAAGGAGGGCACCGGGAAGAGGAAAGGAGACTTGTTTTGCATAAACCACATTGGTTTAAAGCTCTCTCAAGAAAGTTTGAATTAAAACATTTGATGGTGTTCGAATTAAGACATTTCATGGTGTGGACAGAAGCAGCTGCTGCAGCTCAGCTGGGGTGAGGTAACTCACTGAGCCAGAGGAACTCAGTTACGATTCTGAGCCCTAAGAAATTCTGATTGCCAAGCTGGAGATGAATTTGAGGGATGTTTGACAATTTCCCTGGGAATTACCCGAGCACTGGATAGCTCTGGAGCTGGAGAAGCAATCCCTAAGACTGCAGGGAGAGGATTCATGTTTCTCTTACGAGAGAAACATATCAATTTTAATTCAATTTTTGGTCTGACAGTGTTTGCATCTTTAAATTATTTTCTGTATATTTTGGAGAGCAGAGGGTTTTTTAAAATGGCTTTTCTAGAGGATTTCTGAACATATCATAGGTCAAAAGACAAACAGAATAAAAGGCAAATTTGATAGAAATCATTTATTGCAAATACTTTGCTTAGTGAATGATGACCCAGAATAACAGAACAGATTTAGATCTTCTGCCCCTCTAGGTCGTGATATATTACTGCCTGCAGGTCCTTTCCCATTCTTCACCCGTTCACATCTCCATAAAATGTCTTGAAAAGCAAGTGAGTAATAGCCCGAATCCTGATGTCCAGGCACTGTCAAATGGATGCAGAAAAAAATGCGACAAATGTAAATGTAAACTCCGCACTGCTATGTAATAGTAGGGCATAATTTGCATAAATATTGTTTGCAAAGAGCAATTAGCACTTCATTTACATTCAGTGAAGTACGAATTTGCACATTTTCAGGAAACAATTTCTTTACCCATATGTGCAAATTTTGTGCACTGCAATTGACACTCTAATAAAAAGATGTTAATAGACCAATTTTTTTTTTACTTCATATCACAGTGTACTGAAATATTGATTCACTCTCCTGAAATATTGATTGGGTGGGCTATTTGTAAAACCAGAAAAATGCAGATCTGAATTTTTAAAACTTGCTTTTTTAAAAAGATATCAGAATTAATTTCAGATGTCTACAGTCTTCATGCTCTTTAAGTGGTATTTTAATGGGTATTTTTGTCAGAGAAATATAATAAACATTATTAAAAAACATTAGCAAATTCAGTCTCCTAATCTGCAATAACAATGAGTATATTTGCATATCGCAGTAAAAAATAATACAGTACATTTTCTAGTGTCAATATAGCACTCAATTCTCCATTAAATGTTAATAAAAATATTTCACATTTATATAGCTTTTTTTTCAGAATGGAGAACCTTCCTAATTAAGAGACAAATTTTATATTTATTGAGGGTACAGAACATTTCCTTAAACAGCAAGAATTTACATGGGAGCTGGTCAGGAAAAGAATAGCCCCCTGAGCTCAGCCAGCTATTGTCAATGGACATTTCTGGCCTTTGCAGCAGGAGAACTTGATGTTACACCATTTTTTTTTAAACCTACTTCAGCACCATCGCTAATGGTTGTTCTGGCGGTTGTGTTTTGTTTCCTTCACTTGTCATTTCGACCGTGATGTGCATTTGGGGAGAGGCAGGGACCAGACATCCCACAGAAGCTGGATTGCGCTGTGGTTGGTAACTATTGAGAGTGGAGAGAAGCCTTTTGGGCAAGATTACTGATTTTTGGAGTGCTGTATTTTTCCATTCTCAATCTGCGTTTCCTGGATGGGGTTCTTTTTCGGGGGTTGTTCAGTTGCCTATTCTGAAGAGGGCCAGGCATCAGGATATAGCAGTAAAGGAGGATGCAGACAAGACAGGGTTTTCCCCTGCTGAGCAGGCTGGACACAGTCCGCCTCTGCTCTGCAAACCATGTCCTGGCTAGTAGGTCCTGTGTCTCATGGCAGGGGACTCTCAAATAAACATATTAGCTAAGTTTGTCCCAGTTATGGCAAGCTCAGAGCCGAATGGGTCTGTCTGTTACCATCTGTATAGAGACAGCGTGAGTGGGTCACTCAAACATCACAAGGCATCCCTGAAAATCTTGCTCACACTGTGCATTTTAGTAAAAGGCATTATTTGTCAATTGTTGATCAATCACAAGGAAAATGAATACCAAATATGACAAGAAACAGCAGAAACCCCACCAAATCCCCTATTCACATGTTTATTAAAGTACTTGTTACAGTAATGAGCTCGTATTCCCTGTCTTTTCATCTCTGCCACAAGATAAGCTATCACTATGGTTGCACCCAGGAGTGTGACATTCGGATCTATTTTGATGTGTGATTATTGCTGTTGTTGTCTTTTTACTTTGCAAATCACAGCTCTATATTTCATCTCCTATGTCAAGCTTTCAAAGCTCTGCTTTGATCAACGTAAAACGCATGTGTCCCTGCCACGAGGTGGGACCTCTGCTTGAACCTACAAAGTAGTTAATTTTGAGCTCACATGTGAATCTCTGATTTGCTAATCATTATTTTACTCTATTTTTATTTACCCTTTTTTATTCTTTTTTCTTTTTTTCTTTTGATCACATCCTACAGAACCTTTGAGGCCCTTGGCAATAATGAATTTCCTCAGGATTTACCTAAGCGGTGGGTGAATTCCTCCCTGTACAGACCTTTAAATACAAACTCCACCACATCACTTTATAACTGATCACTGTATATTACAAATAAATAACACTGATGAGAAGGGGAATAAATAGTCGAACCTTTAGTGTTTCTAAAGCCTCAGAGGGACTACATTTCGCAAGCACCTCGTAACATGACAAGAGAGGCTAATGATAAGAGAACAATAGTGGCATGACACATTTGGGAGTCCTCTGACCTTCAGAAAGCTCATGGCTTTATTGTTTTCAAAACCAAATAGGTCTACCCAATTTCCTGTTGTTTACCAATAACTAAGTCCAGTGACAGCAAACGATGCGTACTTGACACCCATGCATGGGACAAGCTGGGGACAGCAGTGTGTGTTGGCTGGCAGGTACTTTTGGCTTGCACTGAAATACGGAAATGGAGCTCTGCAAAACCGCCTGGTTTCATCTGTTGGGTTGAAAACTGCAGCAAGCCAGGAATATGACAATCTCAGGCCCTTTTTTTTTCATTTCTATTTTTTTCTCAGTAGCCTCAAGAGATGCTGTACCAGGTCAGATCTCCTGCTGGCTGTAATTAGGTTAGTACCAGCACCTTCAGCTGAGGAATATTTGTCTCTATCTCACGTATGAGCAATGTGACTATTGAGGCCACAACACACTTTGGAGCTATTTGAGGACCATAGTCACCTCATTTCCCTCTAAGTCTTTGTGTTTTGTGTTTTATTGGGGCTGGTTCTCAGCTTTCACAGCTCCCTGCCCAATGTGCATTTTGGTGGTGGGACTTTACTCGGGTTGACTGTCTTTAGGATGCAGAGTGTGGGCTGTGAGATGATTGTGTGGTGGAGAAGCCACCTTGTACTTACTTTACACTTAACCTATGGCTCCAGAAGCAGTTTAAGTCCACTCTCCCCTGTTACAGCTGCGCTGTCCCATCCACAGGCAGTAGCAAAGCCCTGTCTTAATGTCTTGGGGTTCTTTTTTTCTCACTGCCTCATCAGAGGTAAACGGTCACTGTGAAGTTCCTCCTGTCTCCAGGAATTAAAGATGTGCCTCTCAGTCCTGATTTATTCACTTTTGAGACAGAGTTTAATTTTGCAAACCAGCTCTCTCCTCAGACTCTGCATTTATTTTCGGCAGGAGCAGTTGCCTGCGGCACGAGCACTGAAGACTTAGCTCAGTGTTAATAGTTGTCAGGGAAAATGAAGAGGCTATTTCTCACATCAGGCTTTCACCCTGCATGACAAATGCTAGTTTGAGCAGATTAAAAATCAATGCATGGTACAATATGTCACGCATAAAGCAGCTACATGCTATTAATTGGCATGTTACCCATTAGCTGCTCTTAGTAGATATGTCTATGTGAGTGGAGCAGAAACTGGTGAAGACAGGTGGGTCAGAACCTCTTTTGGTGTGAAGTAGTGCAGCAGCATTGGAACTAATTGAGATATGTCGATTTGTAGCACCCACTTACTTGGGCAAGAATTTGAGATGTTTTTTTTTTTTTTTCGTTTTCTAAAATGTGATTCAACTTGTGTTTAATTAGAATGAACAGCAGAGGTACTCTGTGATCTGTCTCTCCATACAACTTAAAACCTTTTTAATCACAATGATAACTCATTTAAAAGCATGATGTGGTTTACAGAGGGATTTTTTTTTTTTCCTTCTTTTCAGCTGTCTTTGTGGTGGATCGTTGATTACTGACCTTGAGAATTTCCCAGGGAAATGACTGGATTTTAAGCTACGAATTAGTTAGTGGCTGCACATAAAAATGGTTTTACAAGCAAAACGAAACAAACAAACAAAAAAAAACCCCACGAAGACTGAAGTTCTTTTTCAAAGTCATATTAGGGCTGGGAAATGTTTGAGTGATCTTTGGAAAAAAACCCTGAGCATGATTTTCCAAAGGCTCAGAGCTGGAGCAGCAGTGCTGTGGGTGCTGGGCAGCCCCTACACCAGGCTCACTTCTGCAGTGTCAATCACCAGTAAAGGCTATTTTTTTCCTAAGGATAAAACAGCTCAGAGGTCTTCCCAAAAATTGCTGCTAGATTTCTACATGTCGTAGTAATTACCCCTATTAAACACACCTTCCTGCAAGAGGTAGAAAGAGAGAAGGGGATGTGGACAAAACAAGGGGCTTCGGTGCTGCGTGGCTGGTGAGACCACAACCTCACCTGTGGGTTCCGCTTGATGCCTCTTATGCTACAGAGCAGGCAGGGGGGTTAGAAAGAGGCACAGGAAAGCCATTTTATCAAGGGAAATAGTCCCTCAAGATATTGATGTAATATGTAATGACCCCATTTAATCTAAGGCGGGGCAGATTTACATTTATCCTCAGGCTGGGTTTTGATTGCTCGGACTCTGTGGGTTCCTAATTTGCTGATCTCTCTCCTGTCATCTTTTTTTCCCCCCTTTCATTCCTTTTATTCTTTTAAGCAGTCCAACTCTCCCATGCTTTTCTTACACCTTTTTGGTGCCAGAAGGAACAAATCCATTTATTCCTGAAGCTTGTTTTTTTTTTTTTTTTTTTTGATGCACTCTTCACCTGTGCAGAAGCTGGAATCAGAGCCTTGTTAGAGTTTGTCCTACCCTTGTCCTCTGTCCTCCTTGAAGGAGGACAGGAGAGGCAGGGGAGCAAATAATGTGTCATTTTGGTCCCATGTCCCCGCTAGCTGTTATGGCTCTCACACATTGTGAGGTGCTGTGTGGAATCTGACATACACTAGTCGCTCTGAGCTTAGGGTTAATGATGCTCTGAAAACCTTAAGTTTTATTTATTTATTTTTTAAAATTTATATTTTAACCACAGCCTGGCCTTGTTCAGTTCAGAATGCAAATAGGTTTGAATATGTTTGTTTTTCTTTGGGTATCAAAATGCACAGGTTATTGTATCTGGACACATTAATGGCATTCAGTTGCTTCCTGATAACTGCTCTTTTAATGTCTGTCTGCGTGGCACCTTCTCTACCCATAACCTTCTTGCAGACGAGACAGGTTTCCTAGCGGAATGGAGATACTTTAAAAAAAAAATGCTTGCAGGAAAAAAAAAGCAAAATGTCAAGATGTTCCCAGATGAGATGCCCTGAGAGATTCATGACGCAGTAGTAGCTGTGAAGAAATGCAGATGTGACAGGTGGCTGACAGTTATGTACTTTGTCTATAATCCCTCTGAACCAGTGGCAGACACCTTCTTAAAGACAGTGATTGCCATAAGAAGCCTCTCCCAATACGCAGTGCTTGCAGTAACTACCATAAGATGATATGCAGGATGCCTGGGTCCTTTCTGTTGGTTTTAGAGGGAAAATACCATAGGTTGAGACTTGTGGAATAATAATAATAGATTAATATAATAATAAAACAGACCAGAGAGTCTGAATAAAATAGACTCCAGAGCCTGGAGACGGTTTGTTGCATTAAATGGGCAAAACAAAAAATTTGCTAAACCGTTCAGTAGAATGGGCTGAGGCAGCCATTTGAGTTCGAGTAAAACAGGGAGAGGTTGCCTTTGGGTGACCGAAGGGCTGGCTCGAAAGCAGCCATTTGGACTGGTTTTCTCTGCCTAGAATACAGACATACTGCTCCCTGGGCATCCTTCTGTGGAGATACTGTTGTGACTCTGTGCCTCCTCTCCAGAAATAAACAGCACATTACTGGTATCAAGATGGTAGCCACCTTCTCGACATGCAGCTATTATTTTTCTTGGACCACAGAAATGATATATCCAAGTAAAATAAATATATAAAAAGTAAAGTTGCTCACATGTTTTTGCCTGAATAATTAATTCCTCAGCAAATTTTCCCATAATAAAACATGTCCTAATGAGCTATCAAGAGGAGAGAAAATTCATCACTTACCTCACAAATATCAACTTGAGAGCACTGCTCATGTCAGATGGCAGAATTAATGACTTGAGAGGGAGCGTGGAGCAGCACAGCCAAAACCACAGTCCCCATCAGTCATTCCACATCAGTCCAACTCTCACAGTGATATTTTATCTACAGAGGATTAGCCAGGCGACTAGAAGGACATACGGGGCTGAAGGGAATACAGGCAAATATGGTATATCTGATCTTGATTTATCCAGGTTGGTTTTCTGCTTATCACTGAGGTACAATGGCAGTTGATCCTGCAGCCTGTTTTATTTTTGTGGCTTTTTTTTCCCCCCAGAAAAATAGAATTTACAAACTTTCAATATCACCCTCCCTGATGCTGAGTGAGCCATCTTCAATCCCATGTCAGCACATGGTCCTCTTGGGGTTTCTTCCCTACGGGAGATGGGACTTCAGTTCCTGTGCAGGAAGCCCAGGTGGGTGCCCAGGAGCGAGAAAGCCCTCTCTGAGCTGTGGGCAGGAGGCTCTGGGGTGTATGGGGGGTGCTTTGGAGGAACTGCTGTCCCTGCTTCAATGACAAAGCTGAGACAGCAGGCGAGTCATGTCAGCTGTTATAATGAGATCCTGGAATGGCCATAGCAAGTCAGACCAAAGGACCATCTCACCTGGGATCCCGTCTCCAATGACAGCCAGTAACAGATGCCTGGTTTAGGAAAGAATGGAGGATTCTGGCAAATGCAGAGTGATCATTTTGTGGCTCTCGTTGCTTCCCAGCAACCTGCCGTTCAGGCACTTCCTGAGCTGAAGGTTACTTCCCCAGCTCCGTGTTTAGCAGCCCCTGATGGGCTTTTTTCCCATCAGTTTTCTCTAATGTGAACCGGTATTTATTTTTGGCCTCTGCAGTGTCCTGTGATGAGTGCCACAGAATAATTACGTGCTGTGTGAAAGATGTGCATCTTTTCCTCTGTTTTAAAATTTCTACCTGATCTGTATATTTGATTCCCTGCAATATGTGAAAGAAAGAATAATTTTTCACCTTGCCTTTTACCTTTCTTCCCCAGTTGCACCATTTTAAGGAAATTAAGCCTATTTAAGTCTTCTTTGTAAAACACCGTAGAATTTATTCCACTAAAGCAGCTGTATATTTCAGGCATTAAGTTCCTGCCTAGTGTAATTTTTTTTTAAGGATTTACATGAGAGAAGAGTATGAGAAATCCAGGCAGCTGTGAAAGGCGTGATGTTTGACAGGTGTGATACCCACCTCTTTGCTCACTCTGGTGTGTGGTCGCTCCATCCGACCAAGGGCTGTGTTTCAGTAGCTGTCAGCCTGCTAAGTGCAGCTCTTTTACGTGTCTGTTAACATTTGCAGATGCCTAACTGCATTTTCCAAAACTCTCCCATAAGTGCCCGCTTGAGTTTGTTCATCAGCAAAGGCAACTTTATACGTTCTACAAATGACCCTCATGTTTCACCTCTGCAATAACCCTCCTGCAGCTGAGCCCTGTGGTTGCTGGTGGTAAGATCCGAGCACTGGGCTTGCCCGAGGCAAAGCGCCCTGGGCATCTGCTGGCCCCTTCTTCGGGCTCCAGTGTAAGCTATAATTGAGCTTTTATGTTGCTGTTGACCTCCCAAGTTAACTTCAGAAAGCATTATCTGGCAAATCTGATGTGTCAGGTTTCAAAGAAAAGAGTTTTCCACCTCAATCCAGGTCTGATTTCCTTCCAGATAAGCAACAAAAACCCGTTGGGAACCCAGTACTTTTTGGAAGCAAGGTTAAGAGCAGTAAACTTTCCTCCTTACTACCAGACTGAAATATCAGCAAAATCTTTCCTGTTAGGCGTGCACATCTATCCCCGCAGTGCCAGGCCAGTGCCTTATAATTCATCTTGCAAAACCACAATACAATTTTTAACGATCAGAATTGGGTAAGGATCAGAAAAATGGCCTGACGCATTTCATATATACTGACAAAAGTTTTTATTCAAGAAGTAGGTTCCACAGGAGAAAATACTTTCCCTGTATGGGTGGAGCAAGATTTCAAGATAATATGCATTCCATATGATTTACAATGAAACTGAATTAATGTCTTCTCTGAGAATCTCCCCAGTGCCTGCCTCAGGACTGTATCTGTAACCTCTAAACAGCATAGAAAAATAATTGTTTTGCTGTCCAATGGAAACACAAGCCTGAAGTCCCATGTGCAGTACATTTGGGGTCCCAGTCCCTCGTCTGCTCTTCTGAACACTATGCAGGAAGTACCACGGTGCCTAAAATGAGCAGAAACAACCCTGGGATTAAGAAGTCATCTGATACTTGCAGTTGATCTCAGACTGGATATGCCTCGGAAGTTGGATTAGGAAATGACTTTACCTGGAATTGGAGATGAACTGCGGAGCCTTGTGTTGAAGAGAGGATTCACGTTTAGATGGAAAAATGAAATCAAGATTGAGGGGAAACTCTGATTTGGGGTCAGTTTAGTTTGAATTTTTGTGCCAGGGGAGAACTGAGATTTCACAAGGCAGCAGCACAAGCGGGTGAGCACAAGTCACACCCCTCTTTCTGATGCCTTTTGCTGTCTTGCATCCTGGCCGTACAGTTTGGGGCCCTAAAGCTGAGGGGATGCTCTGATGCCTTTCCAAGAGCAGTGTGGGGCAGGAGACTGGTCCCTGGCAGCGCAGAGCAGGGTGGATGCCCACCCTTGGGAATTGGGTGAGTGGTGACCGTCCCTGCCACGCACATGCCATTGCTGTGCTGGTCCCTTCTCATCTCAGCGTCCAGCTGGAGCTCAGGGTTATTTTCTTTTACCCCTACTCCATCTGCCAGCCAGGGGACAATGCAGGTGACCCCAGCCCTGGGCAGCTGACACCGAGGCTCAACAAAAGTTATTCTACTTCTGGTGAGCCCTTACCACCACTTGCAATATCTTCTGTGTGTGTGTGACCAGCTGGACTAGGAACAAACCTACTCGGTCTTCAGGCCCCAGGGTGGCTGTGCACCCTGTCCCTTATTGCCACCATCTGAGGTTGGTGGCCAGATTTTTAGAATATGGGGCCAAAACTTGCTGGGATCCAGCAGCCAGGATGAAGCTGGTTTTCGTTTGTTTGTTTGTTTGCTGGTTTTTTTTTTCTTTTTTTTTGGTGGATGGGGGTATGTCATGGCAACCAGTGACATCAGTGTCCTATGTCATTAAGGGGATACCCCACTGAGAGCCGGGTTGTACCCAGGCCTGCTGGGGAAGCACGGACTATTTTAACCCCCTGGGGACCAGGGTGTATCAGTAGCCGGATTTTCCTGAAGAAGAGGGATCCCCTGCACCAGCTCTTCCTCTCTGCTCCCCCCACAAGCCCTGAAGCTATCGGCGGGGGCAGCTCCAGCCGCGGGAGAGGCAGCGGCTGTGTCTGGAGGAGTCATTGCATTGCATTGCATTGCATTGCACTGCGCATCCTCCCTCCCCACCCCCTGCTGCTGCAGGCTTCCTCCCTCCATCCCTCCATCCTCCCCCCACCTCCCGCCCGCATCCCTCCCTCCTGCATCTTTGCCTCCTGCATCCCTCCCTCCCTCTATCCCTCCCTCCCTCCTTCCCTCCCTCTGCCTGCGCAGAGCCGCGGACATGGCGCTCAGCAATTTCCTCTTCGCTCAGTGCATCTGCTACTTCCTGGCCTTCCTCTTCAGCTTCATTGTGGTGGTGCCACTCTCCGAGAATGGCAACGACTTCCACGGCCGGTGCCTGCTCTTCACCGAGGGCATGTGGCTCAATGCCAACCTGACGGTGGAGAGGCAGCGCTTCACCGTGCAGGAGTGGGGGCCCGAGGCTGCCTGCCGCTTCAGCATCTTCACCGGGCTCCTCTCCCTGCTGCTGGCCACAGTGCAGGCCTGGAGGACCCTCTTCTTCCTCTGCAAAGGGCACGAGGAGTAAGTACCCCTTGGGGAGGGCAGGGGGTGCCCATCCCTCCTGCAGGCTGGGGCAAGTGGGAGCAGCCTGGGGGTGAAACATCGGGCTTTGCACCACCCAGATCATCCTGCTCCCTAGAGGGGTTTGGGGTAA
Source organism: Numenius arquata (assembly GCF_964106895.1). Taxonomy (NCBI): domain Eukaryota; kingdom Metazoa; phylum Chordata; class Aves; order Charadriiformes; family Scolopacidae; genus Numenius; species Numenius arquata. Next base: position 4,906,781 of record NC_133581.1, read on the forward strand.
GGCGGTGTACTGCCTGCATCCATCTGCACGCACACCATGTACTACCCCCCACCTGTGTCTAGGGCCCTCACAGGAAGATGCTCCTCCGCAGGGGTTTGAGGTGGGGGGGCCAGATTCACCGCTATGCACCCTTTGGCAGGCTGGGAGCAGCATCTGGCCACATCTCTGCTGTGGTGGGCATGGAGGGCGCTGGGGACCATGGGGCGATGTTGGAGGCTGGGGTTCGCAGGTGCCTCCTGACCGTGGTCCCACTACGTGTCCCTGTGAAGGGGAAGCCAGACATACACTGGGTATGTCAAAACCCTTGAAATAACACAGCTGTGCGTGGGAGGGGGAAGAAGGGAGCGGTTGGTGGTCCCCCTCTATTTTTATCCTGCTTTTGTGGTGGACATGGCAACTATTGCGGAGAACAACTATTGCTTGGTTACGACATGAGAGTGGCGCTGAGCTCCCTGCAGCAGCCTCAGGACTGCACTGGCAGCTGGTTACTGTGCTCAGACAAACTGAGGGGCTCATTTTGCTCTCTGGTGGCCTGTCCTGCCACCTTGGGTACAGCCCCTGGCACAGGTAACCCAGCCAGGGCCCTCTAAGCATCTAGCTGCACAGAGGTGGGAAGGCAGCAGCATGCGTTGGTAGCTGGCTAGGCTAGGAAAGCCATTTTCCCATGTTTAGGGACCATACCAAGGGTAAATCACTCATTTCCAGGTCTATTTGGATCAGAGGTTTCTTGAGTCAGTGGCTGTTATGCACATTTGGGCTTGTACAGCACCCTGAGGTTGTTAATATTGGAGACTGGGTAGCAGTGCTGTCTCACTGGCTCCTGCTCACCACTCTCAAGCTGTCTACCACTAAACCAGTCTATATAGTCCGTAGTCTATAATAAGTATAGACTAGAAACTTAATTCCATATTAAAACTTGCCATACAGGTTCTAAATATGGCCATATACTTAATACATTTGAATTCAGCTTCCTCGGGTGACCAGATACCTGTAGAGGATTAGTTGAATCTAGATGCTTTTTTTTCAGTTTTTCTGTTGAGAACTAGTTAATATTTGGAAGAAACCAGCTGTGAAAACCTTGTGATAGTGAAATTTGGATCAGATGTTTGGCCAACTTCCTAGTGCGGCTATTTAGTTCAAAACTGTTGAGCAGGCCCCTGAAAATTGCCCTTTTAGGAGTTACCTTCAGGCTAACTTTGGGCTGAGGGTTAGCAGTTGTCTAACACTGTTCCTAATTGTTCCAGGCAAGAAAAAAGGCAGAAGGGCTGTGGGGCAGTGGGGAGTAAAGACAGAGCAAGTTGGCAGGATGAGACAGCCATAGAACATCACAGAAGGGTCAAAGGGGATGAGAGGGAAGCTGCTAGAAACCATCAGTTTTCTAGTAAGAAGGAAGGTCCGTCCTGTCCCAGATATGCCGCTGTCTCTCTGAAAAGCAGGCAGGACACACGCTGTTCTGATTTTAGACAGCTTATTTGTTAATGCTGCAAACAGGTGTGAAAACAGGTCTGTTTGCATGGAGAGATAAAGGTGAGCTCCTCACTGTAAATGAGGAGCTCCTTACCACAAAAAAGACATTGAGGTGCTGGAGCAGGTCCAGAGAAGGACAATGAAGCTGGTGAGGGGTCTGGAGCACAAATCTTATGAGGAGAGGCTGAGGGATCTGGGGTTGTTCAGCCTGGAGAAAAGGAGGCTGAGGGGAAACAACCTGAAAAGAGGGTGTAGAGAGGTGGGGGTTGGTCTCTTGTCCCAAGTCACAGGTGATAGGACAAGAGGAAGTGACCTCAAGTTGCACCAGGGGAGGTTCATATTGGATCTTAGGAAAAATTTTTACACTGAAAGGGTTATTAAGCCTTGGAATGGGCTGCCCAGGGAGGTGGTTGAGGCACCATCCCTGGAAGTATTTAAAAGACAGGTTGACATAGAGCTTAGTGACATGGTTTAGTGATGTTTTTTTATCAGACTTAGGTTGATGGTTGGACTAGATGATCTTAAAGGTCCCTTCCAACCTAGGCAATTCTATATGATTCTATGATAATGAATATTTCTGATTACAGGCAACTGAGGAACAACCAAACCAACATCACTGCTGATGCTATTGAGCAGGGTCACTGCTGCTGGGCCACCTGTGGAGTAAGTTGGCCTGAGGCAGTCAGGGTTAGCACCTTATGCCTCCTAGCAAGGTGGCCAGTCTTCACGTGCAATGGCTTTGAATGATTGCTGTCACATAGTTAGGATTGCTAAAAATTGTTCTTAAAAGGCTCTGAGCATCCCTTGCCTCAGGGACAGACTGAGCTTGAGTTGCCCACAGAAGTACGAAAACCAAGTGCTGGCTGCCAGCCATGCTCTGGGCCTGGAGCTGTTCACCTCAGCTGAACGGTAGAGATTCAGCTCAGATACTTCACTACTAGGACTGCAAAGTGACTTCTACTTTGCATGTAAGTATTTATTGTTACAAGGCGTCCACTCAATCTGGAATGTGTAGCTTGAAGTTCTGATCTTAGGAGCAAAACAGATGAGGCAGAGAGAGTTCTGTACAGCACAGCTCTGTACTGGGATGTGCTGGCATGAGGAACCTCCACCACATGGTGATGGTTACTGCTTGCCTGGTGCAAACCAAGTGCAACACTCAACCCTGTTTTGTCGATGGAAGGTCAGATGTTGGACTTGAGACCTCTTGTGCTGCAGGGTAGGAAGCAGAGGGAGGACTAGAGGACCTGGGATGGCGATGATCCACTGAATACTCCAGCAAACCGTTCCTTTTCAAGAGCTGTTACTAATTCTGGTGTCATCTCTGTTTTTATTCAGTGGATAGCTCAAGTCTTTTCTGCCTCTCAAGCCAGCATACCATGCACTGGTGCACACAGTGGATATAGTTTCAGTGACACTTGAAATGAAATTCAGGCTAGATGTGAAATCAGGACAGGGACAGTGAACCTCCAAAATTGTGGTGTGCTCATACCAGCTCCTTCTGCTATACGGTGACCCCACTACTCTGTGGAGGTGAGCTGATCTACTCCACCAAGTCCTGTGAAGCCAATGTTCATCTAGAAGTCAGGTGTCCTGACATCCAGTTCCTACTACAGTCTGTAAGGGCACTTCTGGAAGGTGGTTTATTTCACTTTTTCCTATCAGTGTTGGGATGGGATGACTGTCACTTTGGAGGGAACCTCCAGAGTCTCTCTAAAGCCACATCAACCCAGGAACAAACTTTCTAACCCCACTGGTAATTGTTTCCTCATCACATTTTAAAGAAGTCTTCCTGAAGTTACATATGCCTTACGATGTATAGCCTGTACAAATTAGGATCATAGAATCATAGAATCATAGAATGGTTTGGATTGGAAGGGACCTTAAAGATCATTGAGTTCCAACCCCCTGCCATGGGCAGGGACACCTCCCACTAGACCATATTGCTCAAAGCCCCATCCAGCCTGGCCTTGAACACCTCCAGGGATGGGGCATCCACAGCTTCTCTGGGCAACTTGTTCCAGTGTCTCACCACCCTCACAGGAAAGAATTTCTTCCTAAAATCTAATCTAAACTTCTAATCTAATCTAAACTCTTTCAGTTTAAAACCATTACCCCTCTTCCTATCACTAGGATTGGCTAGCCAAGAACAGGATTCAAACACTTACTCAAAAAAACTCTTAGTTTTTCATTTAATGAGCTACCAGAGGAAAAAAAATATCTGCTTTTTTTGTTCTTTGGCTTGAGTAGACTCCTTCTGTCCCCAGCACTAGTGGGAAATTTGTCATATTCATCCTTACCACCCAACCTGAATAGGATGACCTGTTTCCTGGAGTTGCTGGTCTTTCTCCAACCTAGAGTAGAGGTCCAGTTTTCAGACAATGAGACTTTCCAAGTGGTGCCTGGAGCAGTTTCAAGTAGCAAAAGACTTGGTCTGATGAATGAAAAAAGGATTAGAAAGTTTTCACGACCTAGAACTAAGGGGGAGAGTTAAGCGGTGAGGTTGGAAGATGAGTGGACATTTCCTTGGCCTTATGGCATCTCTGTAAGCATCCCACCCCACTCCAAACACAGCATGTGCCTAGGGCCGGCTCTGGTTGGACAGACTTAACGGGCCTGAGGTAAGTTGACATTCGTCTGGCAGAAATAACATACTGACACCAAAGTCAGAGAATTCCCAGGAGAAGTTGGCCTGCTCTGCAAATTGCCCATAAAACTGAGATTCGTGTCCTTTGATGGCAGTACCTTGAGTTACATTACTTAAAATGATTATAGCTATCAGTACTGTGTTGTTTTATTTTTAGTTTCCCTCTCCTAGGCAATTTTTGTCCCAATTATCACTTTAGTCATGAAATAAATTTAGCTCCAGTTACTATATAATTTGAGCTAATGACATTTATTTTAACAATGGTGATTTTCATCATTACAGCTAATGAAAGTCACGCTGTGTATGAACAATCACCACTTAGCATTTATGATTTAAAGTCCCATCCTCTTATGCTGAAAAAAAAAAATCAAAATCAAAAGCAATTACAAATGAAGATAATGTGAGACAAAATCATAATCCATAGTTTTTCAATGTATTAGGTGTTCTTAATTAAAGCAGATGTGTTTCAAATGGAAACTGCTATCTTTGTGCCCAGTGTATGCTGCTTAGAGAGACTGCTGATGTAGTGTTTCAGCTGTTTATGAGTTACATTTTTCTTCCCTTTTATTGCAGCTCTTTCTTTTATGCCTTCCTGAATCTGCTGATCAGCGTCTTTGTGGTGTTTATCACATTTATTGCTAGCACTATAGTGAGTGTAGGATTTAACATGTGGTGTGATGCAATTACTGAAAAAGGAAGCATGCCAAATAGGTTAGTATTGAAGAATACATTTTCTTCCTTTTTTTTTTTTTTTTTCATACATGCACAAATGAACAGTGGTCTTACAAACTGTAGTTATTACATGCTAGGTGAGCAAGGGGGAGAAAGCATTTGTAATGTGGAACTTCAGGCTTTTGTCATCTGGAAGAAAAAAAGCAAATTAAACTTTTATTTTGCATTTATTACCCCACAAGAAAAAAGTACATTTCCATGGTGTTTCACGGTCTCTTTAAGAGTCACTATCATATGCAAAAGAAATCCATTAGTTTAAAAATTTTTATTTCCAAAGCAGACCTAAATTTGGAAATGCTCTAAGAATGGGAGGAGTGTGAGCAGGGCAGGGGACTAGGAGTCAGGACTCCTGGCTTGCTGTCCTGGCTCTGCCACTGACCTACAGCGTGACACTGGGCAAGTCACTCATCCTGCCTGTGCCACAACGTCATCCAAAATTTGGTATAAAGATGCTGGCCTCATAGCGGTGCTGTGGATGCCCTGAGAGCCGCAGAATGAGAAGTACTTTGTAAGTCCAAAGTAGAGATGGTTGATACTTTCTTACGGTGCACAAAATGTACAGCTCCTAAAATGATTGTATCTACAGTTGTATCCCACAATGCTTATACTCCTTATAGGAAACATGGTAAGTTGAGGTAGATTTTTTTTCCTATCAAAGAAATAACAATGAAGAGAGAGGAAAAGGTGACATTTTATGTCATATGATATTGAATAGACGTACTACTTAAAGCATACATTTATGTTGCACATTGTCATATGTTGTAAAATGCCATAGTACATGTTCTGTTTAGGGCTGCAACGATTAATCGAATTATTCGAATATTCGGTTAAAAATTCAATTACAAAAAACGTCTAATCGAATATTCGGATAAGAACCCAAGATGACCGACAGCACTGAAAAGGAGAGAGAAGAGGCTACAGAAATCAACCAAGAGATAGAAAGACAACCTCAAAATCCTGGGATTTTTTTCACACCAGTAAAAGTCCAAGTTATTTGTAAAATCTGTAGGCAGCCTCTATCTTACCATCAGAGTATCGTCTCCTTGCTGGAGCATCCGAAACAAAAACACCCACACAATCCCTTCTTCTGAGGCTTTTCCTGATGAAGTCAAAAGGTAACGGAGGCTCATGCACTTTGTTTCATTGAGGGGTGAAGCAACCAACCTGGGGTGATGCCAGATGTGTGGGAGGCTCGGGGGTAGTGGGAGAAGAGGGTTTTACGTATACTGTTTTCATAATAACTATTACAGTTCCACTTGTGGAAGATTGGTGTTATCACTTACATAATTATACTTCTTCTTTTCTTTTTTTTTCAAAGAAAGTAATCACATGCCTCTTTTAGCCTAGTTTTAGAGAAGATTGGCAAGCAACCTCGTTACTGCAATGGCTTAAATATCTTTTGATAGAACATTCCATTGTGACTGAAACATTTAAAATGTTGTTTCATTTTATGTTTGGCTTGCCTGTTTGGAGTCTCTGAAATAATTTTCTTTTTTCCCCTCCAAATGCCTTCCTTGGGTAGCTGTGAAGAGTTACAGGATATAGATCTTGAACTGAACTTAGAAAACTCTGCTTTCTACGACCAGTTTGCTATTGCACAGGTAGGTCAGACTAGGTCATGGTTCTATTTCAGTTCATTTACCATTTGCTCATTGATCTGGGATTGCTGGAGCTGAACTACCATCCTTTGAAATCAATGGGAATGTTTCCACTGACTTCTGACAGTGCTCTATCAGGATGATAGTGACAGGCATATTTGTATTTTAAATTCAAAATAGATAGTTTTGAATGTGGACATGTCAAAACCTGACTCTGCCGCTGATGTAGTTATTCATGATGGAAAATTTATTGTTTCTCCAAAGGATGAACTGTGCAAATGTTGGAACATCCTGGTGTCTTGGAGCCCTTCGTTGCAGTTCAGAATAATGTCTGGCATGCACTAGATCATGGGGCTATTAGCTTTCATTTCCATGAGTTTGTCTGAGATCACCTGAGCCCATGTAAATATCAAAACTTTGAAAATAATTAAAGATCACTTTCATTTAGATAGAGTTGTTTTCTGACGAATCTTTGAGAATTAGACCTCTAAGGTTGTCAGACCTTTCTATTGAATATGCAAGCTCTAAGTCAACATTCAAAGTCAGTGAATTCTGAGACTCGAGCACTTGTATACCTGAGCATGTGCTGGTGCTGGCGCTACAAGGAGGACAACCCCATCCATGCACAGCTATACACATCCATACACATGCTTACGTTGTCCCACATGGGAAGAGGCATTAGCTTGCCTGGGACACTCCTGTAAGGTAACTGTGCCTCTTGGAGACAAGCTAATTTCGTGCCTTTGTTGCCAGAACTGGCATCGAGACACCCAGCTCAGACATATCTGTGTGTAGGATAGAAGTATGTCATATAAGTGACCCCTCTATATCGTGCTAGCCCTAGGCCAGGCTGTATTTTGTAGCAGAATTTGCCATTAACTCCTAATCTTCCAGCTAGAGAGAGGGCAGAGGAATTAAAGTTGGTATCTGTCCGTAGCTTTGAGTTCATGGGAAATAAATGTTCATGTGATCTCAGATGGACAGTTTGAAATCTATATTCAGGAGAAGGAATTTCTCTGACAGGGAGCCATGCCTAGAAAAGTCAAGGTCCATGCCCGTAGCACTTCAGTTGAAGGAAAGTTGACATATCACAGCACCGGGGCTCCCCACACCGATCCACATGGTAGTGTCAAAGTGAATCCTAATTGTGACTGTTTGAAGAAAGGACCAAGTAGGGAACAAAATGATGCATTTTTCTGGTATCTGGGATGTGGTAAGCAGAGTAGGATAAAGGCATGATAATGGGTCTGTCTATGGAGGCCAAATAAGTTTCTTTGAAACATTAGAAAGAAGAACCCAAGAATAGACTAAACTTAACTGGCTAAAGAAACCATTTCCTTATAAGTGCAATAATTTCCTACAGTAAGCTTTACTTAGAAACAGTGATCTGAATGGAGATATCAAGATTTCTGACAATTTAAGAATTACAAATACGGGTTCTGGATAAAATCTAGAAGGGAAGAACAAGCAGCTTAATTAAAGCGTTGGACACTTGTCACGTGTATTTGTGCGTGTACAAACACAGACACAGACCCCATCTCTGTCCCCTTTCCTCCATTCAGATGCTTCCAACACATCAGAATGTCTCTGGTAGTTTCACTGAATTTGGCTAAATCCACTTAGATGTTTTCATATCAAACATGCTGAGAAGACCACAGCAGTAGCAGCTATCTGAATACCATTAAGATAATATTTCATTAATGAAATGGTGGTTAAGAAATGAATGCAAAGTTTCCAATTCTTTAGATATGGTCATATAAAGCCTAATTAATACCTCTTATTTCCAAAGTTTGTAGAATAACTCAAAAGTATTTACCAGTGAACTGAGATAATTGTAAGTTTGGGCATACATGTTGAAGAGAATTTCCAAAGAGCACAGGATACATAGGAACATAAACTCCCTTTAAAAAATAGTAGTCCTTGCTTATCTGAATTGGCTATTAGAGTAAACAGCTGTATTACTGTCTGGAAGTGTTCAAATTGTTGTATTTTTTTTTTAATTAAAAATGCAATATGTCAAAAATGAAATAGAGGGATTCAATTAATGTTTCTTTGCTAAAGGCAGCATAGAATTAAAATGGAATTTCAGCCAGAAAGTCTTACTACAAATCAGTGTCCTCTGAGACAGGGAGGCCAATGTTCAAGTGCCTGTACGAATCAAAGTGTAATTACTTCTAAGAAGTTGAACAAGAGAGACTGGCAAGTTAGTGATGGAACCTATTGCAGATCTGAGGCTTTAAGCCCAGGTCTCTCATGCCAGGTATAAATGAGCCATCAGGAACTTGGATGGATTGGAGCGGGTTTCTCTTGCTCTCTGTGTTTATGCTAATGTGAACCAGTTACCTCAGAGTGTAACACTTCAATTGGTAAGATTTTATCAACCAAGTTTTGAATAGAAATTTGACCTTAAAATTTGTACTTCTCCAGGGGTAGTGGGAGGCCCAAAGGACTTGGGAAGAAAGTTTTCCAAAATGTCTTAAAACATATTGCAGTGCTAAACTAACAAAAGAGAAATAATCCCAAGAATTTTGGGCCATCCAGAATGTCAGATATGGGAAGTTCAATGGATGCAAATGGATTATACAGATATCTTTTTTTCATTATTGTACTTAATGCATTTTTGCTTCAATTTTTCTAGTACATAAAGAGTTTTTCCTTTTAAGCTAGGAATAGCTTGACAGAGTTGAGGAACACTGGGGCCAGGACTTCACTTGGTGTGACTTCATGGGTTTTAGTCCAGCTGAGATTTCGATATTCACCTGGACAGTTGACTTTGTTTTTACAATACGGTACTGACCTCTTTATCATTTCTTTTCTTCTCTAGTTTGGTCTCTGGGCTGCCTGGCTGACTTGGCTGGGAATTACTATTCTGGCTTTCCTGAAGGTTTATCACAACTACAGACAGGAGGACCTGCTAGATAGCCTGATCCATGAGAAGGAGCTGCTGCTAGGAAGATCCTCTTCACGAACCTCTTTGCAAGATGAGAAAAGTGGCATGATCTAAAGTGTAAGCCAATTTCCAGGGCAGGATCTAGATATTATTATTCAGTAGTGTGAGCTGCAGTTGAGTCAGGGTATTGAGTGTGTGAGATCTTTTCTTTCCTGAAAGGAGATGTACTTGTGAATCGCCCACTTCCTCCGTGAGAAATTGTTGGCAGAAATACTTTTATTAGGATACAGAGAATGAATGGCCCCATGTGCCACTAACACAGTAAACTTTCTGTCCTGTGCAGGCAAAATCTGTAACCTACTCTTGCTAGCAGAGCTCCTGCGTGCTATCACCGGCTTTTGGGGAAGGGGATCATTTTTGAGGACTGTGCTGGCAAGACCCGGCTACAGAGTCTAGGCTAATTCTTCAAACTATTCTGCATCAGCAGTTGTAACTGGGGCTGGGTCTAGTCCCTCTTTTCTTCCTCTCCCCCCTTTTACCAGTGAAGCTGCCCCTATTCTCACTTAATTCTGGGTAATTGCAGCTCTGGTCCAGGTACAGACTCTTGCTGTCTCTGCTTTTGCTATGTGTGGACACAGTGCTGACAAACCAGTTGCTCTTGCTCTGATTTTGAGTTCATTTAGAACATAGAGACCTGTGTTCCAGACTTGATATTTAATATTGGACAGCGTTAATGAATTTCGTGAAACCACTAAATTATTACATTATCTGTCAAAAGCTGTTTATCGTTTGGAAGGATGGTGGAGAATCTTTGTGGTTTTGTTTCTTTTTAGATTTTGGCATGACCAACATTTATTATGACTCCTGAAGTGTAGTGTAGCTAGCAACTGCTGAAGCTTGCATTCTAAGAAATTAGGCTGAATAGATAGTATTAATGCTTGTGCATTTATAAATGTAACTTGGTCCCTAACATTGTATACTATTCAGTTTTGAGTATTAGAATTTACTTGTGATATTTATTTCATATAGGGTATGCAAAATTACTGTAAACATTTGCATTGTAGGTATCTCTATATATCTGTAAACATACCAAGGAGATCAAACAGCTGAGTTATAGGTAGTTCAGTGTTGAAAGTGTCTGTACTCCCCACTCATGGGTAGGAGTTGCAAGGCTGATGAATTTTGCGGTGGAAAGGGAGAACTGTTATTTTCATAAAGCTCACTAGTGACTTTGTTGTTGCGTTCAGTTTTGCTTGGCTAGTGCTTCATCAAATAAGGTGGATGGTTGAGATGAGTAGATCCGATAATTAAGGAGAGTCACTCAGATGAGTGTGGAATTTGCATGGCAGAGAAGTGAAGTTGTACTAAAATTAAGCAGCTATCCCTGGGTATGCATTACACAGAAGACCCCGATTCAGCAGAAAACTTAAGCAAGCAGTTAAGTTTAGGTTGAAGAAGAATTTTTGTGATTACACAGGCACTGTCTGTGGCAGCTGTTTTTGAGTTGAGACTCACATTATTGCAACGTGAGTGCAAACCCTGCATATCTATATCGCCTGGTGAATAAGAAGGTTAGGGAGAGAAGACAGCAGGCTTCAGAGCCCAAGCCTGGGGCTAGCACAACCATATAGATTTACTGTTGTCTTCTGGGGATGATCTGGTGCTTGAAGTTAAGTACCTGCTTAAGCATTTGGTTGAAACAGAATTTGAAGTCCTAAAAAATCCCTGAATTTATAAGCATTCAGGCCATAAAATCTAACATTACATTTAACAGACAAATTCTCATAGGTTTAGGGAAAAAAACCCTCCATGGGCTGTAGGCACTGAGCTGGTCCTGTGAACATCGTTTACAGACCCAGCTGGCCACAGCTATCTGTAGAGAAATCTTGTTTTTCAGTGTAATTTCTGCCCACAAGGGAATGCAATTCCTTTGAAGGCTTTACAGTGGTGGCTTTGTTGTAGTTGTGAATCAACAGCAGAGGAGGAGATCCTGAAGAGGGAATCAGAGATCAAGTTAGTTAATACCAATTTAAAATTCAGAGATCAGGACTGTTGGAGTGCCTTTTTTTATTCATCTGGTCTAATAAGAGACAAACTCTTGCAGGTACCTAAGCCCTTTGCTTAGGTATGTCCTTTCTCTTCATACCCTGAAGAAGGGCTTGGGTCCTGAAAGCTACCCTGCTTCCTCTGTTTCCCCAGTTGTTTCTCCAACTGTAAAAGACACTACTTCTCCTTCCAGTCTCACTTTGAATTTAAGATTCATCAGTGATATCTCCTCCCACAGATTACTTCAGTGCATGTCTTACTCCTCACGTGGAACCATGCTGCTGCTGCTTTGTATAATATATTTAATGTATGTGCCAAATCAGGCTTAGGCTGAAGTAACATATGGGTTGCGACCACCATTCCTGGTCTTGCTTGGGGCTTTGAAGAACCAGGAGGCTGAAGATAGCAAGATGTCAAGTGTCTCCTCCTCAATCTTGCTTTGAGATACCAGGGCTCAAGCCTTGTCTCTGGGTCCGAGCAGGAAGAAGGTGCTGCTCATTGGTGAGGTTGTCCGGAGCTGATACTCTCTTCTACCTCTCTTTTCTCCTGTCTTGGGGTCTTTTCTTCCTTTCCACTTCCATGAGAAGCAGCAAACACTAGTCCCGGGGTTTCTACACTTGTTGACTTTTGTGGTTATTATTTTCACTAGCATTTGTCACCCCAACTATCTCCCTGACACTTATCTTCATTGTTCTGCAGCTCAATCGACAAAAAGTGGGATCTTTAAAACACCTGGGGCAGCCAGGATCCCACCTCCAAATAAAAGCCAGTAGGAATGAAATACTTCAGCCTTTGGAAAGTCCAGCCCAACACAAGTACATGTAAAGACTGACCTGTTAACTGTGGCATCAGGCCAACCTGGTGATACCAGGCTGAAAAGGTGTTACAATAGCAGTATTATTTATAGACACATACCTACCTGTGCTCTCTCTCACGTGTCTCTCTTTTGTACACTTCTGACCTCAGCTTTTAGTCATCCCTTTCCAAACTCGCTTTAATAAAACATGCACTTGTCCTGTATTTTCTTTTAAATCCCCAACGTAGATAGTAGGCTAGAAGGCCCTAGGCTGTTTTATCATCTCCCTTCTCCAAAGCCTCCCACCTCAAACACATTGCATGTAAAATCACTTTTACTATTTACATGATAAATTTAACAAAACTCTAGACAGTCATTCATACTGACAAGACTTACAGTATTTTGTGACAAGCTAATGTGAATTTTGACAAAACTTTTATCTTTTCTTCTAAATCAATGGCCTGGGTGTGAACATCCTTGAGCTAATGGGAATCCTGTCTGTATCCAGAGCCTACATTTGTGCCTCAGACCATTTCCTTTGCTGATGGAAACAGCCCATTTTTCTCTCATTGGAATGTTTGCTTTGGAGACCACAAATGTCCTTTTCTTATGCTTAGTCAATCTGGGAAGGGAGGCAGGTATTGCCTGGCTATTTTCCACACCTGCATGCAGTGAGAAAAAACACATGTAGCGTCACGAGCACTGAAATTTTTTTAGAATTATTTCTATTCATGGTCCTAATGCCTTGAAGTAGTGAATGCTTCTATTTTTGTCCTCCATAAGAAAAAGGAAAACTAACCTGACCTGTATTTTAGTATTCACATATACAGAACTAAAAGTCTTTTTAAATTTTTTTGAAATGACAAAATTCTACTCAGTAGTTTATGAAGCTCAGAACTGCATAGAAGACAGCTCTTTGATGTACTGCTGATGTAGAAGGGAAAAAAAACCACTGCACTCTCTCAGAAAACCTAACATTTATTTCTGCGAGGTTACACAGCAATTTACTTAATATATAGCAAATACTGCTTATTTCAATGCAGGCATGTACTGATAGCATCTTTCCATTGTAGTTGGGAAGAGTATTTACGTAGAAATGCTTTCTCTTTAGTCTCTTGTCCATGCCAAAGAGTGTAGTTGAACTGCTATTGCAAACATGGATTAATGTGATTGTATTCACCCGAGTGCTTAAACTTTTCTACCTCTCATAGCTGCTATAACTGCTTGAACTGTTATTGCACACAATAGTCAAAAGAACTGAATCCATGTGAGAGTCTAAATCCTATCTTCATAGATTTCTAAAGGATTTAGGATTTAACTCTTGTTAGCTTCCTGCCAGGTTCTCATTCCTAAAAAATGGGCATAGACACCCAAGAAGGGCTGTGTGAATAGCCCTTTTGATTAGTCAAATAATAATTTTATTTTGTTTTGTTTTGGGTTGTTTTGTTTCTTTCAAGTTTTTTTTTTCTCACCAAAACAAAAAGCCAGCAACTGTGATTTGTTAGACATGAAGGGTTATATGTTACCTGAAAAATCTGCATTTCACAAGGGTGAAAAAAGCCTGTTACGGTCCTTGCCCAGCTCTCCCCGCTGGCAGGTAACCACAAGCTACAGGTTTACTCCCCCCCTCTGTTTTGGGAGACACAAGCCTCCATCTCCATGGCAAATGCTTCCACCATGGTGTTATCCTGGATCCCCCTCAAATCTTCCTGCTGGAGCTTTCCTACATGGCTTGAAATTCTGAAGTAACAATGTTTTAGCTGGTGATTCTGGTGTCTATCAAGGAGACAAAGTACTTGGCAGGAAGCGCTGCTCACTGAAATAGCTTGAGTTACTTATATGTGGTGGAAATCCAATCTGAGAAGTTTTTGTTCCCCCTTTCACTCGACTATGTTGTAAAGTGAGGGCTGAGACAACCTGCCAGAGGTGGGAATGAAGAGTCATTGTTGCTATTGACCTCCTGGGTGATTTCTCACACAAGTGAGTAAATAGTTGTGTGGCAAAACTACTCTTTATCTACTTTATTTTCCCCTCGTTTCCCCCCAGATTTTGGTAAGTTTGACTCCAGTTTGTATACAAATTCTGAAGAGTAGTTGTGAATGTGAGAAAAACTGCAGTTCCTACGGTGAACTTCACGTTTTGTCAAAAAGTAAGAAAAAGTGTGGCAGATTTTCCCTGTTCTCACTTGGGGTCTCTGGGGTATGACATCAAACCCTTCCCTTTACACAAGCCAGCCTGATTTCAGTGCCATGTTACTCTAGGAGGTTCCCAAGGCTGGTGCCAGCAGTCCCTCGGGGAACCTGGTGGAGTTAGATGAGTGCTATGTTAAACCATAGATTTTAAGGCAGGGAAATGTTTGAGAATCGTGTATCCCACATAACAGAGTCCAGCGCTCTTCCCCCACTCACTCGTGCAGCAGAGGGAATTATTTTTCCTCGTTAACACTGTGAAGTCCAAGAGTTTGTATCTGAAATACAACACATCTTCCTGCAGCACACTGGATCTCGGTTTCACCAGTTAACCCTTTCCACTTTCTAGGCTGCTGCAACAGTTTTAACCATCATTGTTAAAACAGTGTTCAACATTTGATATCAGAAGGTGCTAACAGTCTCCTTATTAAACCACGGTCTTCTAGAGTTGCAAGCAGTCCTTTTGCTAAATGATGCCTGGAAGTTCTGTGCTGAACAGCATCCTTCCAGGGTGAGGACCACTGCATTGGGGTCCACGGCCAGTGCAGACTGATGGCACCAGGGCAATTCCGGTCAAATACTCTCTGAAAAAAACTATTGCTATTTTTCAGCCCAAGCTACACAACTGAGAAATCAATATATTGTGATCTGAAGTACACTCCTAAGAGATTTTTGAAGGTTTATAAACAAAACAAAAGAACAACAAAAAAAATCAACGGTTCCACTGCCATCTCCTTCCCCTGGATCATTTCATCTCCAAAAACATTCCTGCAAACCTCATGAAGGGTTTTATTGCCATCAAGCTGATCAGGCTTTATTTTTCACGTCTCTTCCTACTGGGGACAAGACCTGGTAAGGGGGACAGGAGAGTGCCAGAAATAGGTAGTGAGGAGAACCGTTAGTGCATGTGCTGTGAGGGAGGGACCCAGTGTGGCAGCACCTGCGCTGGCAACACTGACACCAGTTTCAGCCCCAACCTACTTACGTGGCTTCGCAAACTGCAGAGCATCTCCTTGAAGCATGTGTTTGCCTGAACTCAGCTTCTGGAGTGAGCTACCCGTGTCAGCTGTGTGGACACCTAGCGTAAAGGTGCTGGCATTGCCACCAGGGCTGGAGGGGCTGCTTGGAAAACCTCTTTTTTTCCACATTGGCACATGCAGATACCCTACAGCTGGCCCTTCGCCCTGTGGCTTGTGTGGGGAAGGAAAGACTCTTCACAAATCTCTGTAGACTTGTGTTTTTGAAAGGAGCTCATTAACATTCATAGTTTTAAAAGGTTTGCGTTTTTGTGTGGTACCACCTGCAAAGATCTGAAGCTGATCTTTCTTGCTTCTAAGTCAAGTGCGGAGCCTGAAAGCATTTCAGCCTCTCTGAAACGTATGTCCTGTGACTTACGTATTTGTGAGCTGCTGTCTCTACTTTTAGCCATGTGGGAAAAGCTTTATATGAGTCTAACCATCGCGTTATGCTGCTAAAGAGGTCCCCACATCACGGGTATTTGGGGACAAAACTGAACACTTCTTCATAATTTGTTTAACCATTGAAAGCAGTAGAGGGGCAGATCCTTCGCTGGTATATATAGCTTAGCTTTGTGAGCCACGCTGGAGCCACGCCAGTCCACACAAGCTGAGGGTAGAGCCTGGTCTGTTTTGAATATTTTCTCTTTTGATTTGTATGGTCTTTTGCAGTGTAATGACTGCTGATTTGGAGCTTTAATTGCATGCATTTGACAGAAACAGAATCGGAGTGAGGTTTATTATTGTTTTGATACAGTCTCAGAAAGGAAGCTTTTTACTAGCATTTTAATATAACCCTTTGTAAACACCTAGCAAATAAAAATTCAGAGTCTGATCCTTCTGCTAATTGAGTCACCAACAAAGTTTTCTTTGGCTTTATTAGGAGTTGGACTGGGTTCAGTATAAGTGATACACTCTAGTGTTCCTGAAAATGAGTTAATGTGTTTTATATATTGATGCTTTTTGCTGGACAGTGCATTGGCTTTTTATGATTTGGTGATATATACAAATAAATTATTTGAAAAGTCAATATTTCTGTGCCTGTTTTTTGAAAGTGAATTTAAATTTTTACAGTGTAAGATGAAAAATTGTTCTCAAGATAAGTGGTAGCGTCTTAGTTTGTGTACTCATTCCCCAACATCTCCATGCCACAGCTTGTATAGTCATGGATATGGGCAACCACCCTAAGCTGCCTGAGCCCTTTTGGCACCATCTTCCAGCTGTGAACCCTAACGCCACAGGAGTCAGGGAGAAGATGCTCCCATGTAAGCATGCAGCTGAAAGGCAGCTTGTTACCAAATACAGAGAAGGACCACAGGCTGCATGGGCAGGTTCATTTTCTAAATGCCAACTGGTTAATTTTCTTCATGTAGCATCAGTAGCATCAGCCTTTCTCATAAGATGTGAGCCTAAAGGTTCCCAACAGCTATCTTGAAGCAAGGAATTGATAAGAAACTAGTCCACACTATTATCTTAGAGGTTCCTGAGTTATTCCTTGAGGACAGCTGGTAATACCGTTTTCCAGTCACATGCTGCCAGCCCTTCAGTTTGTTTCTGAAGAGGCAATAGGCAGAAATGACAATTAAAATTGCTGCTATGGGCTTCTCCTGCTCCATTAACTTGTTTCCAGTCTCGCAGGGTTGGAGAGATGAAGGGAGGGGCTGGAACTAGAAGCAGTATTTGGGGCTGCCTTTCACCAGCGTCAATGCTGAGTGCATTAAAAGGTTAATGCAAAAAAAATCTAGTGTCATCTCACTGTGTCCTTCTCTATCTCTTCTAATCGTATGGGTACGGCCATGCCTGCTTGTGCAATCAGGTGCCGTTGACGAGGTGAGCCTGCCTGAAGAGGCTGTTGGCAGCTGCCCTCCGTTCTTGCCGCAGGAATGTCCTGAACACTGTCAAAACAACACGTACCCTGTACTGCTGTGGCCTGCTGATTTGTCTCCTGCATTAATTTCATACTCATTGCATAAGGGATATTAGGCATCATTTCCACCCTTAGGCCCTGTCACTAGCCTGTTTTCATGCACAGACCTCCTTCTACTCTCTTCTGGCCCCTTGACTCCTGTCACCCCAGGCACTGCTCCTGGGAAGCCCACCTACTTGCTGGCTGCTCAAAAATTCCTGCAAGGGTCCTGTCCTCCACCACTCCCTCTTTCAGCCCTTTAGAGCTAAAACATGATCCTTTCCAAGCTGGATTAAATAGTTTTTCAGAGCTGGTTGGCTGTAAGACTCTTGACTTCTAAAGCAATTCACCACACTGTCACCAGCATGAATTCAGGTGAGCATCTTGACTGTTTGTAATAAATTATATAGTCCTCCTTTTTTACCTCTTTATGAGCAATTCTTTGGAGTTGTACTAAAGGGAAATACTACCCAGTGTGGCCAACAAGGGAAATATTACCCAAAATAGCTGATTTTGGGTAATTTTAGAGCTCCTAACAGCTCTTCCAAACCCATGGATTCACAAAGACATCACACCTAGAAAACCAGAATTGAAAAGGAGAAATCCCATCCAGCTGACAGCAGTGAGGATAGATCTGTGATGGATAAAGAACAGGAAGAAGGGGCAGAGTGGGAAAAACGTGTGTGTGTGTGTGTGTGTGTAAGCAGGATGCATGACCGGGAAAAGAGCTTCATTCTGAGAAGGAAATAAAACAGGTGATTCCACAGTGAAGCTGTGCGGCAGTAATTAAATGCAGGCCCATGAGCTGGGATTTTTGCTCCTCTTCCCAGCCTTGTTATTGATCTGCTTCATTGGCTTTCTCAGCCCAAGTTTCTTCACCGGCAAATTGCCACCGCTCTCCCAGGGATGGGGTCTAGCTTTTATTTATTTCAATTGTTCTGGCTTTGCAGCAAATTTTTTTGTGCTTTCTGCAGCCTGCAACCTTTCTGACTGACTGCAGTAAACAATCCTGACCCGGGAGGCCTTGGCACGGCCATGGCGAGATCTCAACAGACAACTCAAGTGCTGCCTTTACCCATGTCCAAAACTGTCCCAACCAGAGCCTGGGCAGAAGCCAAGAATAGCTGTTCCTCTGCTTAATTTCCCTGACAGCCCAGATGCGATAGCCGTTCTTGCTCACAGCCATAAGGCTGGGCCCCCAAATGGAGAACGTGGCAATTCTCCTTTTAGAGCAGACCCGAGGAAAGGTAGTCCCAGGCCCATCTCCTGGGGATTAGCATGCATATGGGCTTCACGCTGGCTCTGCGTCTTCCCTCACAGTCCTAAGAGGAGGTCCTGTTTTACCTTAACCCTTTAGCTTGTGTTAAAGTTACCGAAACCAGGTTGCTGACATACTGGAAGGATTCACTCTATTGCTCTCGCTCCTGAGATTGTTCTGTTCTTGTCAGCTCAGGCTTCGCTTTCTTGTTGCAACATGTCATGACTTGCAGTGAGGGAACCATCCTTTCAGAAAAAGGCTCCTGTTTTGAAGGGGCTATTTGCTACGTGCTGGGAGGATGTGTCAACCCACAGCCAGAAAAAGAACGCCACAGATTTGCCAAAGCATTTCAACATAAACACTACAAAGATCATAAACATGAAAAAATGAAAACAGAAGTTGTAATGACCCCCTCGCCCCTCGCATGTACCGATCCAAACTTTTTCATCAGAGACTCACCAGCCCACAGGTTTAAAACCTTTCCTATTTATTACCTAAACAGCAGGGCTGAGGGAGGGGAGAGGGAAGGGAAAGCAGTGGTGAAACTTGCCCTCGGAGCTGGGGTGCACGAGTGATTTGCACAAAGACCCCCCCGAGCTAAACACTCCTCCTGCAGCATCCTCTGCCTCCAGTTGCTGTGGCCTTTGGCATCTTAGGAGGAGCAGAGAATAGCCACAGAAGTCACTTCCATCTCTTCTATCTTCTCTGCAGTGTTACCTTTTTTTTTTAATCTTTTTCCTTGTCTTCAGCTTTTACAGGTTCTAGTGTCAATCTTATCACACCAAATAAACCTGAGCACACATCAGGGGCTACTTGAAAAGAATCTAAGTTCTAAAAAGCTGACTGTGCCAGTTTTGTTTAGGAAGAAAACGTAGCTGAAGCTCATAAGCTTGCACTCACTTGTTCTCCTCTCAGAGCACCATTCCATGTTTGTTGTGTGATCTCCATTAAAAGGATTCCCTTCAGAGAGATGCATACTGTGGTGGGGCAGTGGAGGGGTAAAGGGGCTTTACCTCCCGCACCTTCATAAACAGGTCGTATTGCCATTATACCAGGCCTTGAACACCCAGGCATAAATGCATAACCTCTGGCTGAATGCAAGCACTACCATAAATCCTGTAAGCTCAGCTCGTGCAGTTTATGGACTGAATCAAACCCAGAGGATTAAACTACTGATTTGATAATTAACCTGGGATTCAATGCCGCTATTTATTATGTTAGGCAAATAAACTATTTACTGCTTAAATGAGTTTTCATGGGTTTTTTCACACCTGGGAGTCAAGTGAAACATTAAGAAACAGCTTTTGCCCATGGAGGGAAAAAAATGGATGAAGGGAAACAAGAAAGCCATTTGCCAAGATTTTACTAATAATCATTTCAGGTGTATACATATAGCAGCTTGCCAAGCCTTTGGCCACCAGAGCAGTGTTTGTGCAATAGCTCAGCTTTATTTTAATTTTTGCAGAATAGCTCTTAGGAGACTTGAGGGGAAACATGGTTTGATAATGTGGAAAAAAAAAAAAAAAAAAAGAAGAAAAAACCAAGGCGAACAAGCTACTGCTGGACAGTGCAAAACAAGGGTGGTTTTCTCACTCTTCAAGGTGGATGCTCACATGTTCCCTGCGTGTGGCTGGAGGAGACGGGGAGGTTTGCACTGCCACATGGTGGTTAGCAGTGCTCTGAGATAGGTATCTGTCAGGCCGGAGGACATTGCTACTGCCTCATAAACCAAGTCCAACATTTCTGAGCAACGTGCCTTATCTGAAGAAAGAAGATAACAAGTCGAGATTGAAATTCCTCCAGGACTTTGACTTCTTGCTTCATGCTGGTGTAGTAGAGACTCACAGCAAGGATCAGCACTGCACAAAATGAGAGCCACAGGAGCACGGGCAATCCAGATGATGACCTGTCATCTACTGAATGGTGACAAGGAGGAAAAAATAAAGCAGCATTATTTTAGTGTCATCTTAAACACTTCCCAAATTCGACCCCCTGCTGATGCATTTGTCCCAGTTTTCTGGGAACAGCAGGGTACACGGGGCTCTGGTTGTGAGTACTTCCACAGGCATCAGTTAAGTGATAGTGAGTCACACCTACTGGTGGAGGGTGTTGAGTATAAAAGATCTCATCTAATGGAGCATTTAAAGAGTTTATTTATATACAATAAGAACAGGATTACCATAGCTAATGCATGACCTCAAATTTCCCTCCAGCAATTATTTTTTTATACCTTTAAGTTAGATGTTAGGTTAAATACTAGGACAATATTAAGCTACCTCATCTAATTATTTAACGCTCACAAATGTTCCATAAAGAGAGAAGATCTAGTTTTCTGTCCTTTCCACTGGCAACTCAGCTTGTTTGGGGGTCCTGCTAATTACAGTAGGAACTGAGATTAATTACACTGGAACATACTCAACACTTGCTCTTAAGCAGGATAACACCATAAACTTTTTTCGTGCCTTTGAGATATAGTTCAAGGATGTTTAAAGTGCCATAGATCGGGCACAGTAGACATGTGGAAATCAATGGGCTACATATAAGTCACTGACATCCGTGCCCCAGCCCTTGCATGTGCATATCCATCCATGGGCCTCGGGGATCCAGTTTGGTTCAGATCTCGCTGCTCTGTTTGACAGCATGGTCATTGCACAATCAACAGTATTATATTATAAAGCACTTTGAGTATTAAACATGCAGTATAAAGCCAAATTCATGCCTGAATAAAAACCTGTAGTGTGCAGCTATTTTCCTCCCATATGCACATAATCAATAAGGAGATAAAAATGTGGTACGTATTATAATGGGTAAAGGGCCAATATTATCTGTAACATATTTAAATTAGCTTCTACTACGAGCCCTGGAATACACAGCAGTCAATTAAACTGTCATACAGATGTACAGAGAGGAAGGTAGAAGTCATAAAACCAAGCAAGAAACACATAATAATGTATCAAAAAGTGTATGGGGAAAAGGTAAAATGTTAATAGGCAGTTATTTTATAGCTAACCAGAAACCAAATCAATGTCCCATAATAGATCTGTGTGAATTATTTGCAGCAAATAATTTACTCATTTGAATTTAGCCCCTCTTTCTGTTTGCAAATTATCCATGATCAGACTTCAACTTTTATAAATTTGTTTATTTGGCATTATTCTATGAACGGTTTATATGCTTTTCAAAGCATGGGGCCTGGCTGACGAGTATACCTGGTGATAGTGAAACTTTTCTGTGAAAGCTAAACAGCTTTTCACATCAGCCCTTTTCTATGAGCTGCTTAGAGCCTTTTGCAATCTTGAAAAAGTTGCTTTCCATGTGAAATTTCTGGGTGGTCTCAAATGCAAACTTGGCTTTCTCTTATATCCTCTCAATTAGGGAGTACGTTCAGTCCAGGAGCAGGAAAAAAATAACGTGGAAAAATAATACCACCCACAAAACAGCAACGAGCTACGATCACAACAGCTTCTGCACATCACTACAATTATGTGCTTAATTTTGTTTGCTCTATTCTGGATTACAAATAGAAAATTAATGCTTAAATTTGTTAGTTGAATTGTTTGTTGGAACAGCACACTCAGCCGTAGAGATGTGCCCAGTCTAAGAAAAAGACAGCTCATCTGAGAAAAGCACTGGACTGGGATACGGGAGATTTTGTGTTAGTTTCTGCCTTGGACACACATTTCCACTGTCACCTGAAGGATATTTGGTCTTTCCTTTTCCACCTGGTTCTTTCCTGCCTATAGTACCTTGTTCCTAGCCCAATAACCACCTTAGCTTATATTGCCATTGGCATGAGCATACAATCCCTCCTCCTGGGCAATAGTAACAGCTGGGGGTGTGGGGACACTTGCTTCCTTTGGGCCTCTGAACACTATAGCTCTGTCTGTGTGTGTATACATACAGGTATATATGTACCCCTCTCCCCTAACTGCATGGCACACAGCAGGGGCTGGATATTGGCCAGGGCCTCTGGAAATGATCACCATCATAAGAACATCCAGATACACACATTTGCTTCAGGGTCTGTGAGGCTGGCTGGCCTCAAACATCCTTGCAAACAAAAAAGAAATACCAGATTATTTTTATTATTTCTACCCTGCTGCCGGCATATAAATGAATTGTCTCTTCCCCACATATGAAAGTCAGCAGGGAGAACTATTGTTTCGCTTGGGGTGCTTTCCCTGCATATCTTAGTGAAAAACCTGTACCTATTCTATCGCCATAAAATATATTAATTATATTTAAATTAAAAATAGCTTCAGGGATTTCATTTTTGTTTCCACTATTTGTCTGACTAGATGTCTTGTTTAAAATACTGCACCAGACCTCATCAACACCTTGTACTTTATATGCCGAGAAGAAAAAGCAACAACCACTGACAGCATGAAACGCTTTCTATAGGGAGGATATATTTGTACAGTGCATCCCAGCAGCCACAAAGCAAACTCGGGTTAGTGCCACGGATGGCTCACAGTTATAATGTGAAACTTTGACTTACCCACCACGTAGTCACAGCAGGAAATGGCTAGAAAATAGAATGAAAATGTTCTTACATGCCTGGAAAGGCCTCTTTGCAGCAGATGAATAAGAAACCCAGCACCAAGCGGTGTCTCTGAAATTGCCTGTTGCCTTATAGAGGCTGGGCTACCTCTTACACCGCTTTTGTGTATACAGATTTATGCCAGATGAGGATCTACCCACTCCATGCAAACATGCAGTTGTAGGTTTACTTCAGAAAAGTGAGAAAAAGCTATTGTTTGGGGGATTTCAGAGGCAGAGAGTGCTGCTGTTGCAAGGAGGTCGGGAGCCAGCTCTCGCAAAAAAGACCTCCCTGTTCCACAAAATTTCTAGAAGGGAAAGGAGACAGACCAGCAGACTGAGAGAAGAATGAAAGTGAAGAAAGCAAAGCCCACTGGCAGATGCAACTTTCATCCAACACTATCCTGGAACTGCCTCTGCTTGGCAGCCAGGACCCAAGAGCAATCCAGGATGAAAAATCCACGCAATGGAAAAATTCAGTGGTGCCAGCAACCTTCATCTTACCAGCCTCTACATTAATAACATTGCATGGGCAAACAACAAATTGTCTAAATCACAGGCTATTTGCAACACAGAATGCTAATTACGGGTTGGGACATTTCTCATGTCTTCATGGAAAAGACTCCGAGTCTTCTATGTCCTTGCAGCTCCCTGGAGCTCAGTCGTGGCTGTGCTGAATTCAGAGAAGGTGAGAGATGAACCATGTCTCCTGAGCTGGGCTGGGCTGAAGGACTACCAGTGCTGATAGAGGGGCATGGACCCTGGCAGGGAGCTGAAGGAGGTATTACATCTCATCAAAATCCTACTCTTGAGCAGTCCCATGACCTTTGGAGAATTTAGGGCCGACTCAGTGAGCATTCCCAGGAGTCCAGTTTTGATGGGAAAGCCCAGGCTGTGTCAACAACCTTATCAAGAAACAGCTTTTCACTCCTGCATTAGGAGGCAACAGAAACAACGTGTTGCAAAACCAGTGCAAGGTCTGTGTAGAAACACAGTAGTGGCTGCCAAGCTTTGATTTTAGAAGCTGAGTAGCCTGCCAAACAGGTGGCTGACATAGAAATGTCACCATTCTGTCACCTGTGTTTTTGCTGACTGATGTAACAAAACCAAACAATTTTAGTTCCATATCAATAAATGCAATTTTTCTTAGTTGGGTCAGTTTGTAAAGGTGGGAATGAAGCAACAGCTCTTATTTGTTTGTGAATTGTATATAGCGCGTGCAGAAGTGCAAACTGGATCCTTGTGCCAGACCTCTGCCTCAGGTCACTCCCAGTTGACCTGCAAACTGGTTTTTTTGGCTCATGAGTGAAAGACCAGAGGTTATGTTAGCTGTATCATTCATTGGGTGCCCTCCTTGGCGGAAATGGTTGCATCCTGGCTGCTTTTCACCCCAGTGGGCCCGCCAGGCTCAGACCTTTACTATTGTATCCGATGGCGCGCATGCTGCTCAGAAACATGAAGGGGCTGGCTCCCTCCTTGCCATTACATCCTCGTTATCCAGAGGATAAATTTGGTTTAAAAGTTGTGTTTAAATTTGGTTTGAGATCCTTTTCTACCAGTGGAAGCATTGTTCTGGGGTAGACCTGGGGCTCAGCCAAACCCATGCTCTACAATGATCCCTGCGGGGGCTGACTCAGGAGCTCACCACAAGAACAGCCCTGAGGCTGCTCTAATTTGATGCAGGAGCCTGTCTCCTCCCAGGGCAGGCAGGCAAATGGACCAGATACAGTTCTGCAGAGAACACAGCAAAAATTGTCTGTCCTCTGCTCCGTGCTGAGTTCCAAATCACACATAACGTTATCAGAGGGGGAAGCTAATGCAGACAGACAGGGTGAATGTCAAAAGCTGGAAAGGTCATGCCAAGGCTTAGTAGCTTGAGCGTACCATGTTCAATGACTTCTTCTGGCTCACGAAATCGAACCCTTCTCTCTGCTTTCCTCTTTTCCCCCACAGCTTGGTCCACAGGTGGCCTTTTCCTCAGTATTGAAGGAGGATAGTTACTGTCATCTGTCTAAAGAGTTGATCAAAACACGAAACACATGGCCATTCAAACTGGAGTAATACATCTAGGGGAAGCTTTGAGCTTTTGTGGCTATGTTACCATGTCCCCCGAAGGGCATGATATGAAACACATCTGTTTCGACATTTA
Organism: Numenius arquata; assembly: GCF_964106895.1. Classification (NCBI taxonomy): domain Eukaryota; kingdom Metazoa; phylum Chordata; class Aves; order Charadriiformes; family Scolopacidae; genus Numenius; species Numenius arquata. Next base: position 4,932,014 of record NC_133581.1, read on the forward strand.
TAGTCAGACCACTGTAATATTTACAGCAAGACGATATGGATATTCCTTCATTGTCATAGATCTTCAGTACTCTAAAGCTGTCTTCTCAGGGAAAAGGCTGGTTAAAACAACGGACAGCAAAGTGTTCAGAAAGGATTTCTCTAAATTGGAGTGAACAGTTATTGAAGGTGGCTGCTCAACAGCCCTGGGGTAGACGAACATAAATGCGATATGAAATATATGAACCATATCATTGGGAACACCTTTGAAATGTTCTTCTGAGCTAAGCATCTCTGCTCTGAATGCAGTGTTGCTATTTCAACAACTGAGACTATGCAGCAGTCTTGGGTTTGGACACTATCCTGATGGGTACAAGAAGGTAAATTATTTGCCCTTTAATATCACCGTTATGTTGTTGCTCTCTTTTTCGCTTGGAAGCCACATTCAGTCTTTGATAACAGAATCAGATTGCTGTGGATTCTGCCAAATGACAAGAAACAGAGCTGCAACGATAATAGTAAATCACTCCTCTGTGTAGGAATACTCCCCAAAATGAATCCAAAACATTTTGGTTCAGAGACACCCACTGTCCTCTGAAAGTGGAGAGCAGATAGCAAATTTTCAACTTTTCAAAGACCTAAGTGGGTGGCAGAGATTCTTCGTGTTTTATTTGTACTTTAAGATCAAAGTCATCTTCTCTCCTCCTTTCCTCCCCTTCCTTCCCTTCCTCTGCTAGGTAAAGCGTATTATTTCTTAGATGGTTTGTTTGGTCCTTCTGATCACTGTCCCTGCTCCTTTGTTTTTTTCCCCTTGTGTGTCATTTCCCTGTGTGTGTCACTTGGTGATTGCCCACTTCTTTCTCTATGTTTCTCTTCCTGCTTTAATCTTTCTACTCCTCAATGCCCACTACTTCTGCCCATTTTGAGGCTCAAATAGCCTTACTCTACACCTTTTCTCTTTGGATGCTTTCCCCACACTCCCCATTTCACACACCTGCTCTTTGTGCTGCAGAAGCAGGATTAAGTCCTGTTACCTGCAGTCTGGGGGTGTCAGATCCCAGAGTACAGAGGATAAGTAGGTTTCTCTATGCATCACACACTGGATAATCTCAGAAAAGCATATGACATTAACAGCAGAAACTGCCATGGAGTGAGGAACATTTTCAGCTTTGATACCTTCTTCTGAGGGATTTATAAACCAGATTTCAGCTTAATTTGTCACTGATAAAGATGATTTCTCTGAGCTTAGGGTCATACAAGCATCCATTCTACTTCTGTCTCATTACCAGGGACACTGTGCATTGGAGCTCTATGTTTTTCATTCAGCAGCTCAGAAGATGGAAGACCCATCCAGGGTATGGGAAACCTGGATTCAATTTCTTTCTAAGTCCAAGGGAATATAAACCCACATCTCTTATACACACACCCTCATCATCAGAGGTGTGGTGCACATGTGGGAGCAGGGAATCTCAGACTCTGCCACTGAAGCCATCTTGTTTGGCCTCTTGAATAATTAAATATTCATTGAGCTAAAGAAAGAAAGAACGAAAGAATGACTTTACAGCCTGGTGTTTTGGTGCTCCCTTGGGGGTGGGAGAAATCTGCTCCTATCCTTGCTCCAATGAATACTTAATATGAAATACTTAAATATTCATTGGAGCAGTCACTGGGAACAGGGTCTCTCATCTACCAGGTGAGTACCCTAATCACTCTGCTATAGCCACACACACACACACACACGTTTTCTGGCATGATGAATATTTAATTACTCTGTGTAAAACGAAACAGGTTTAGGGAGACACAGCAGAAGATACCCAGCTCACACTAGCAGTGGTTTTAGTTTTAGCTGGGAGGGCTCCTCCCATGGCACAGCCAAGGAAACTGAACCTTATATTTGAAGAGATTTTTAACTCCACGTGCAGCTCTTGTCCATACGAGCTATTCCAAACACCTAACAGTTATATCACATCAGAAGAGAAAAACATTAAACAACTGGCTGGTTGGGTAGCACCTAGCCAAAGATGACCTTAAAAAGGAAGTGACATCTACAATATTTACTAGGCTTTAACAACCCGTGGAAATCAAAGCTACGCAGTGTCAGGAAAAAAATGACACGTTTTTCCCACAGACAGCGACCCGGTGTTAACATACTGTGACAAGTGCTGGAAACCTACCAAAGTGCTAGTCAGGAAATTAGATACCCTTAAAAAAACCCCGTTTGTGAAAAGCTCTGGGTTTTGGACACAAGGACTCTATCACTCGTCAAGAGATTACTCACCGGCAGCTCCTCTGCACTAGGATCGGAAGGTGGGGCTGGACATATTTGGGACATGTACTCTGGATGCCAACATGAAGCCTCCCACACGAAGCTTCTGTTGGAAAGCCACTTGCTCAAGAAAATGGGAAGGACCAGGGCAGAGTGTCTGGAGATCCCTCTGCAGCGAGGACTGAGCAGGCAGTGCCCCTGAGCAGATGGGAGCAGCCGCAAATGACAGAGGAGTGGAAAGAAGAGTTTCCGCCCTTCATACCAGCGTTGGCTTGGGTAGGATGACGTTACTTGAAATGTACTCAGTAGCCAAAAATAGCACAGAGTGATAATAGTGATTGTGCAGCTGGAAAGCATGGCTTTCCTGGCAACTGGAAAGGGGCTGAACAGAGCAAATCACAAATAACACCTACATATTTATATGCATAGACATGAAGTTGAGGCTGTTCTTTTTATCATGATTGACTCATTTCCATGATCATGTTGATCTCCTTTCCAGAAACTATTCCCAATCTCAAAAGTTTTGCAAGTGGGATTGCTTTTAATCCATTTTCCATTCAAAATATGTGGGTAAGGCCATCAGAAAATGATACAGATATAGTGGGATCACATATATCTCCCTCCAGTACAGTTATGGCCTCACTTTATATGTTTTACAAATTAGATCCATTATTATAGTAATAAAGTGGGTTTTTAACATTAGACATTTCTAAAGGTATTATAATAAGATTATTGATAGGAAGAGAGGTGATTTACTGTTCAAGAGGCTTTAACAGCCCTTGTCAAATGCTGAAGGCTGGTCGTCATCAAATATACAATTTCCAGTCAGAAATACCTGCCATGACTGCTGAAATATGACGGTTTACTGTCTCTACAAGCACAAGTTTGAGCCTTTTTTTGTTGTTCTTTTCCTGGAGGTATTTATTTGCTGTGGCATGTTCAAAGTGCTTAGTTGTGTGTAATTTTCCAGGAGGAAAATGGCATGCTCAAACTGGCCCTCATTTTGCACCTACCCAGTGGAGTGAGGGTTGCAAGATGCCTACATTGACTCTGGGAACTAGAGGGCACAACAGCTCTGCAGGCTTCACTAGTTTAATCTTTCTTTCGGGGATCTGGGAAGTGAGTGAGTAGATGGAAAGGGTCGGGATTTTCCCCCAGAGAAAACTGGCCCGGCACAGAAGGGGAGGCATCCATGGCTGATGCGGGGCCAGCAGCTCCCTTTGAGCCTCACTGCCCTTGCGCTTATAAGGGCTGCTGTCCTCAAACCCTTCCCTTTCCAGCAGTGAAAGCAGTAGCAACATGGAGAAGGACACATTTTGATGGCCTGGGGCTCTTCACTGAATGCATTGTATCTAAAAGCCACCTGGAGAGAGTCACCTTACCTTCTCTTTCCTGTACATTGGGGTGATGGAGGGCTTTTCCTCATGCTGCAACCGGCTCACAGCTGCAGGCCTTGTGAAACGCTCTCAAAATCCCCTCTCTGGTGTGTCCTGCAAGTGTTTCACAGCGGTTATTTTGGGATATCTAAGCTGAGCTTTTGGTGGGGAAAAGTAATGCTTCAAAATTTTGTTCGTAGTAGATCCTAGACAGAAAGGTGACAAAGCCTTTCAAACCATGGGCCCTAGCTTTTCCTCTGGTTTCTCATTCCTCCTATTGTTGTCCACTTGCTACTAATTAATATAAGAAAGAATTTACCTGTCTACTTTGGCCAGAAAAACTGGTGGAGGTGAGAAGAGGGAAGTCAAACTCTAGTCTTCATCTAGCTTTGACTTTCTCCATGTGAATTGTCTCATTTATTTTTATTGGTGTCATCCAGAAAGGCATAAGAAGGTCTCATGCAATCTCTTATTCCTGCAGAGAGCGGCAGTGAGCTTGTGAGCTTTTAGACCTGAATTAAAAATCCTGTTCCTGTCTTTTTCACCGAATCTGGTTTTATTGAAAGAAAGGTCTCACATTTTTTCTAAAAATTGATCAGAACATTTTTGGTATTTTCTTAAAAAAAATCCCTGTAGAAAAGTTGAGGAGGTTTGTCGTATTCAAGAAATGGACATATGGAGACAACATTTATCATTTTCGATGCCAGAAACCATTTCTTTACAGTTCTAGAGATTGCCCTTAAATGTAAACAATTTTTCTGTTTATGTGATTGAAAAATAATTAGGCAGCTTATAAATGTTTTCATGAAAGATTGCTGTCCAAATGCTACGAATGATCATTTCATAGTGCCAGTCTCACTTTTATCCCACAATGTGTTAATTATATTGATAGTAATGGTAGCAAATGCTTGAATAATTAGTAGTTACCTGGGCACTCAAGTTCCAGTGGATAAAGATGTCGGTTCAAATCTCATAACAGGGGCAGATCCATTCCTCCTAAGTGCTTTTGATTGCAGTTTAACAACCTAAAATTGGATACACATTAGGAATAAAACACAGTTTAATGCATGAAGTGAAAGAAAAAGGAAAATAACTTTACTAGCCTCTGAAATCACTGGTAATAAATAATAGTTACAATAGTGGGATAATTTCTGCTTTGGAAGCTGGAAAAATTTCCTTTAACATTGCCCTCCTTTTAAAGTAATTTTTCATCTAAGCTTTGATCTCATTTCATGCAACATATGTCAGAAGCAAAGCTGGACAAAGAATTCATAAATGAATTATTTAGCTGATGAGTGTCACCTCTATTTCTCTCAGCTAATTGTTCACAAATAGATAGCGACTTTTGTGAACGTATTCATTATTCAGATTTATTCAGTGGATAATTGCTGGGAGTAATTCTTTGTCTGTAGATTGCTTGGAAGCATTTTGCTAGTAACATTTAATAGTAAAAATCTATTCAGGCTTTCAATACAAGACAAAGTAAAAATATCTGTAACTACTGATGGAATCCTTAAGCACAAGCAATATACTGCAGTCTTAACGAGCAATGCCAGCATTTTCAGGAAGAACTCCACTACTTCTCATGGTACATAGGAGGGAAAGCAAAGACATCTCAGCTATCAGTGTGGTGCTGACTTTGAATGGTGCTCGTTGTATATGCAAATAAGTTTTTACAAGAAAAGCGTTGCTTAAGTGTTCGCTCAGCAGAAAAACAAAACAAGCCTGAACAAAACATGATTGACTTCCCAGTGAATAAATATGAACAGTCCACACAAAGGAACTAACTGCACATCCAGTATTTTTCCCGCAAAACCCCAATGGAAGATGTCTAGGAAATAAACATAACATGATAAAACAATTTTATGCTCAGAGGATAGCTGTGTAACCATATGAACTCTTTTTCCATTTCCTTCTGCAGGAATAAATATTTTAGACAAGCAAAGTACTTTGTAAATGATGCCTTTGTGGGGATTCGTCTGGCCTTGCTCAATTATTTTGAAACCTAGCAATTTTCTCATATCATTGAATCTGGCTTTATTGCAAATAGGGTCATAGAAATAGTCACTCATCGCGATAATGGACTTAGTTTATCTTAACTATGAACACTTCCAGCAGGTTTACACACACGTATATATTCAATATTCATGGACATGCACAGTGCATATATATTAATAATGAAGTAACTTTATCTTCAACAATCTGAAAACAAAATCACGTAATACCATACAGTGCGGGGTGCAGTGGTAACTGGAAGCAGCATATCAGGATAACAGAACAGAAAAGGAATAAATAAATTAGAAGGGAGTCTTCCATATCTTCTTCAGCTTCCAGAGTGTCAATTGAGCCTTTGTTCAATATTCCACCTTTCGTGGTTCTATGTGCTCTTGATTAATAATTTAGAGATGCACCTTTTGGCAGCAAGGTAAGTTTTGTATTTGCCAAGAGTGATTTTCCACCAGTCAGGGAATACATCAGGAAACACAAAGGCAATTGCCCCACAGAGCATAATTAGTGTGTGCCTTCTTCCTTTCTCTGCCTCTAGAGAAACAGATTTATGGCTGGAAGGTGTGGGACACCCATGAGGTGTCATACGGCACCGTTTCTGCTCCTCAGACCTTCTAGGGAGGAAAGCACTGCATAAATCCCAACCTTAAGATAAAAATCAGCCCTTTGGACTGTGCGTTTTCATGTGTATTGCATGACCAGAAGGGTCATGGTTAGTCTCTGATCTGATAGTCACTCCAAAATGGGGAGTTTTTGTGGAGTTGGGGAAAAAATTGATCAACAGCAAAGCATAATGGAGACAGAGAAATGAATGGTCAGGTCGTCTGATAACACTTGGCGTGTGTAGCCAGCTAGCAATCAGTTTTCACTGAAAGCAATCAGTTTTCATTTCTGTGTATCCATTAATTATTGTGGTGCCCAGAGACTTGTGTACCCAGGTGCATTTCCCCCCAGCCAAGGAAGGGCAGTGTGGTCAGTACGAAGAACATCGACAGTCCCTGTGGTTCTCCATGAAGGACCCACAAGATTATCCTCCTAGTGAGGTCTTCTCTTCACCCTTTATATGTTACTACCCTGGAGGTTTTCAGGATCACACAGATCTAGAAGTTCCCTTTTGATGCAGATAGGCAGACCTGGGGCTATCCATCCAGGAACTGCAGCCTTGCGTTGCTACTTTTGCAAAAATTAGATTAGGCATGGAAATGTCACATGCAGCCATCTGATCTAGCACAACAGAACTCATTTCTGAAGCAGAGGTCTGGCTTTATTTTTGGATATAGCAGGTAATTCTGAGAGACGATCATCTGCCTGGACCTGTGGCACCCCAGGGTGCAGGGGTTTGTACTGGTTCTGAACTGAGTTCTTCTCTAAGGCAAAGACATAAACACTGAGCAGAACATGGAGTAGGGGTTTGCACTGTGGTTAGAACATCCTCGCTGCAGGGCAGAGTGATTTCTGCTCTATTGGGACTGGCTAGAAGTGATTTAACTCTGTTGAGGAACTTGGTCTCAATTCATCCTTGGCATGAATCCATTGACTTATAAAAGGCATGGATCCATCTCCATTTCTTAAAATTGCCTCTCTTATTCATGCGTCTTTCCAAGTAGATGTTACAAATAACCACAGAGTACTTGTGGTGATATATAGTAAATACAGAGAGAATTTCTGGGCAGCTGAAATGAACTTTCTAAATAATTACAGAATGATTCCACATCCATTTCATAATTAGACTCCTGAGATTACATCCAAGCTATTATTTGTGATTCAACATGCATTTTTATTTTGGAAATGTCCCATAAGCCATTAGGTTTATCCCACCTGAGATTTTCTAATTCATTCTGTTCATCCTGCCGCTGGGATCTAAAATGTAAAGCATGTATTGATTGAATCAGAGTTACCAAGTAACCAAATGCTAATATCTGTTGCTGGCTCACTGTTTCCACACCAGCCAGTCCTGTTGATGTGGGATGTAGGAGATGGACAGGGCTGGAGTGAACGATGTCATTCTGAGTCAACTTTTGTCACATGCATATTGTATTTTAGGAAGAAAAAGGAGTGGAACTGAAACCTTTGTTTAAAGCATCCAGGATGCAGTTGATGGCAGGGCTGTCATCAGCCATGAGATAGAGAGGGATAGAGCCATGAGAATGAGAAGGATTAACCCACTGCCAGCAAGAGGATGGCTGAGCTGGCATAAAACAGAATGGGAGGTTAAAAAGAAAAGAAAACCCCTCAGAAACAGCCAAAAGAGAATTATCTTCAGGAATTACATTTTAACAGTAATCACTTTGTGCTCTCTGTTGTGTTCTGGCTCTTTCTGTAATGATTCCTCATTTCCCCCGGTGAGTTTTGCCCTGAGCAGAACTCAGGCTGGGATGACTGCAGGGTATAGCCTAAAAAGGGGATTAGCCGTCTTGTCTAAATCCCAGATATCAAAAGACTCCTGTTGACTTCTGCGAGCCGCTGTCAGTCCTCAATGGATTTTAGAAACCTGGTAGCCATTAATGCCAATCTGGCCCTGAAAAGGGCAGCGAGTGGGACTGACGGCAATGGGAAGGGAAGAAGCCAAGGGAATCATAAAGCACCTAGATGCAGGCATCGCTGCATAAGATGATTTGAAGGCACTGATGTAAATGCTCTTGAGCTCTATTTGCAGTGTCACCTTGGAAGGGGATTAGATTAGATTAATGACATGAAAGAAGAACAGAAAAATGGAGAAAAAAAGCAGATTGATATGTGAGAAAAACGTAAATGAGTAAAATATGCATGAATTGGGAAGAGGTTGGATGGTGATACTGGATGATGAAGAATATAAAAGGCAATTGGTGAATCCTGCTGTCATTGGCAGATACTTTACATTAATGTTAAGTCGATTAATGCCAATATTTGTTCTGGATTTAATTTCTTGTAATTAGTATGTAAGTCTCTCTCCTTCACCTCTCCAAGCCCTGGAGGCTGGTGTTTTCAGAATAAAACAAGTAGGTTTAACAAAGAGTAATAGGTACTATTTCCAAAACTGGCCAAGTGCTTCTGGAGCCTGTATTTAATTGCATCTCAATTTAAGCTGAGGTGGGGAAACGAAGCAAGCGAAAATAATCCCATCAAAACACATCAAAGAATGGTTGTGGACATCAGGACATACAGATAGAATCATAGAATTGCCCAGGTTGGAAGGGTCTTTTCAGATCATCTAGTCCAACCATCAACCTAACACTGACAAAAACCATCACTAAACCATATCTCTGAGCGCTATGTCTACCCATCTTTTAAATACCTCTAGGGATGGCAACTCAACCACTTCCCTGGGCAGCCTGTTCCAATGCTTAATAACCCTTTCAGTGTAAAATTTTTTCCTAAAATCCTGTCTAAACCTCCCCTGGTGCAACTTGAGGCCATTTCCTCTTGTCCTATCGCCTGTGACCTGGGAGAAGAGACTGACACCCCTGTCACTACAGCTTCCTTTCAGGGAGTTGTAGAGAGTGATAAGATCTCCCCTCAGCCTCCTTTTCTCCAGTCTAAACAATCCCGACTCCCTCAGCTGCTTCTCACAAGATTTGTGCTCCAGACCCCTCAGCAGCTTCATTGCCTTTCTCTGCACACACTCCAGCACCTCAATGTCTTTTTTGAAGTGAGGGGCCCAAAACTGGACACAGCACTCAAGGTGGGGTCTCACCAGTGCCCAGTACAGAGGGACGATCACTGCCCTAGTCCTCCTGGTCACACTATTCCTGATACAGGCCAGGATGCTGTTGGCCTTCTTGGCCACCTGGGCACACTGCTGGCTCATATTCAGCCAGCTGTTGACCAACACCCCCAGGTCATTTCCCGCTGGGCAGCTCCAGCCACTCTGCCCCAAGCCTGTAACTTGGGGCAGGTGTGACCCAAGTGCAGGACCTGGCACTTGGCCTTGTTGAACCTCATCCCATTGGCCTTGGCCAATAGGTCCAGCCCATCCAGATCCCTCTGCAAAGCCTTTCCAACCTCACGCAGGTCGACTCTCCCACCCAACTTGACGTCGTCTGCAAATTTACAGAGGGTGCACTCGATCCCTTTGTCCAGATCATTGATAAAGATACTAAAAGAGAAACAACCCCACTACTGAGCCCTGGGGGACACCACTCGTGACTGGCTGCCAACTGGATTTAACTCCATTTACCACCGCTCTCTGGGTCTAGCCTCCAACCAGTTTTTTACCCAGCAAAGAGTACTCCCACCCAAGCCATGGGCAGCCAGTTTCTCCAGGAGAATACTGTGGGAAACCATATCAAAGGCCTTACTAAAGTCCAGGTGAACAACATCCACGGGTTTTCCCTCATCTACCAAGCAGATCACTTTGTCATAGAAGGAGATCAAGTTTGTCAAGCGGGACCTGCCTTTCATGGACCCATGCTGACTGGTGCTGGTCGCCTGGTTGTCCTTCACGTGCTGCATAGTGGCACTCAAGATGATCTGTTGCATAGTCTTCCCAGGTACAGAGGTCAGACTGACAGGCCTATAACTCCCTGGATCCTCCTTCCCACGTTTCTTGTGGATGGGCGTCACATTTGCTAGATGCCAGTCAATTGGGACCTCCCCGGTTTGCCAGGACTGCTGATAAATGATAGAAAGTGGCTCGGTGAGCACTTCCACCAGCTCCCTCAGCACCCTAGGGTGCGTCCCATCCAGCCCCATAGACTTGTGTATGTCTAGGTGCTGGAGCAGGTCCCTCACCCTCTCCCTTTGGATTATGGGGGCTTCATTCTGCTCCCCACCCCTTCTTCCAAAGGCTATAAACTCTCCTTTTTCCCCTGAGTTGTAACCGTATCTCTCTGGTGGGTTTTTTTTGGGCATGAAGCCCTGTTCCCTTGCAGATGTACCTGCACCAGAGCTGCCCCTTGGCGAGTGACCAGTTTGATAAGCCAGGTTGACAGCCAGTTACGTTTTGTGCAGACAAGCTGCAGATTTAAGTTTTGTTTTTGTTCCAAATCAGAGCATCTTTTGGCATGCCTGTAGGAGTGTGGGAGGGTCCTGTTTACACCAAGAAAATTTGTGTCTTACAGTGGGGTAGCTGAGAGCAAGATGGGCTTTTACTGGAGAGTCTGGAACTAGGGTCCAGATCTGATCTCTGGCGGGTTTGGATCAGATCTTTAAAATGTGATACCCCTAGGAGGCAGCTTGTTACAGCCTTGTAACACTTAACAGCCCTCTCTCTTTTTTCCTCCTTCTCTCTCCTTCATTCTTATTGGAAATTTGGTCTGAGACCAGGAAACCTCTCAGCTTAAATTAATATGTTGGTCAGAATCATCTCTGCTCCAACAAATGTGCTTTTTCTGATGTGGAGCACTTTCATCAGCATATTTTTCATCATCTCAAATGTATGAGCCTTTCAATCAGTCTCCTCAATGAAACAATGAAAATTACATTGCCTTCTCTTCTAAAGCTAGACAAATGCAAAGGCAAGGAATAAGCTTCACAGCTATGGAGATGGTGAACTAATAGGGTCTGAAGGGAGCAGAATTGAAACCGAGCTCTTGGTTTATCATAAGTTTCTGGTTATATGGCTGTTCCCCGACAGAGGTAAAAGCTTTAGGTACAGAGAGCTGGTCCAGTGTCTTGCATTCTCTCTTTCATGCATTATACCTGCTGTAGCAAGCATTTCTGGGAGAAATATTGAGACTGGAGTGCTCTTCTGCTCTCTACCTAATGTTAGCATTTGAGGGCTGGAAAAAATTAGATCCCTTTTGGGCCACACTGGGCCAAAAGAATCTTTCCAGCTCTACAGTGAAAATGGTGGAAAGGTGATGCCACAACTTCTTCCCAGAAGAAGAAGACGTCTCCTGCTTCTATGACTCTTCTGAGGTGGTAGAACTGAAACATCTTTTTCCTGACTCTCCTGGTTTCGGCAAGATATGTCACTTGCTGCATGGATAGTGCCAGAGCTGGGAAATAATGTCAACTTCTTTGGTGGTCATATTTGACAGTCCAAACCAAAATTTTATTAGCAAGAGATTCTATAAGACTTCTTTACAGAAAAGTTGCCTTCTGTTTGACTGACATATTTTCTTTACAAGTGGTATTTTGTGCACTATTTCTAAAAGAAAGTAAAAGGACACCTGGTTGTCCCCCATTCGACAACCAGGGATGCCACTGACTCCAGTGAAGAGTTCTGCATGTGGAATCCAGGCAGGTTTTCAACTCTGCTGCTCACATCTATATTAAACGATCAAAACTTATATCTTATCATTTTGGGTCAAGCTGCCTTTCTACTTAAACCCCTGAAAGAATATTGCAGTGAATTAAATTTTTTTAGTGCACGTACAATGGCATATGCTCTTTGGTTAAGTGAAATAATATGAAACACAAAGACTGGGGCAAAGTACTGTTGATCCCAAAACATAGATATCAAGTTTCCTGTCTGACTAGAGCAATAATTTCTATTTTCCTCTGGTTAAAATAACATTACTGTGAGGGGGACAATCTAACTGTAAGGTTGGCACTCTGCTCTCTTGAGCTATGACTCTATTGGCTTCTGCCAAAAGGCCAAGTAATTTCATCTGTCATATTCCCACTGCCTGGTCTGCTGTCACTGGCTTATTACAACTGGTGAACTTTCAGCATTTTGGCACTCCCAATGCACTGATACACAGCATAATCTTCTAAAGAATATACTCTGCTTGCAGTACACGAGTGAGGAAAGTATGTCTGCTTCATGCTTCCTTCTCTTTCAATGAATTTTCCTCACATCCACCCATCTCTGCACAAATTCTAAGCCCAGTAGCCAGCCTGCTCCTTGCCTGCTCCTCCAGCCCAGGTTCCTTCAGGCTATGCTGGGTGACCTTACCTGGTATTTGTCACAGTGGCAGCAAATGTTGCAGACTTGGCTGCAGCCTGTTATGAAAGAGTGATGGGTGAACCAGGTGCTGAATGCCTCTCCTGTTTCAGATGGATGGGTATAATGAGAAAGACACACTTTCTTGAAGCCTGCATAATTTCCTTGGATGCAAAACATGTCCCTCGGCTAAAGCACATATAAAAATCTTTGAGACTAGAAGAGGAGAGGATTTCCTCAAACTAACCCTGGAGCCACCACTCTGTCATGTCTCTCAGGACAATCTGGTGTGAACCAGCATCAGTGTTGGAGAAGGAGACCAAGCAAGTGCTGGGCTAATCAAGGCTGGTGGGTTCCCATGACCATGATACACTACTTGTTCTGTGCTCCCCACTGCTATTCCAGAAAGGGCATCTTCATCTCCTTTGTATTTACAAAATAGAAATCAAGGCAGCAAAATGGCACTCCTTTTTTTTTTTTTTTTTTTTTTTTCTGGGAATGTGCAACATAAATATGGAGTATATGGGAGGAAAAAGAAAGACAATTTGGAGCAGGTGGCACTGGTGGTTGTCACCTTTACTTGCCAGTCCAGAGCTGGATTTGGGGTTAGTACATAGCAGAGGAAATGGGCTGGCTCTGGAGAGGAGAAGCCTGTGCTCCAGTGTACCAAGCAGCTCCCAGTCCTTCAAGTCACCTGCTTGCACAGGAATCTTTTTGTACAAAACCAGGGCTGGAGGAGTATCTTTGCACAAAGCCAAGGCTGGCAATGTTTTGGGGATGAATTCCCCCAAATCTTGGCTCTGCCCAACACTCCATGCATTAGTAGCTCTGGCCCCAGGCATGTGCAACCAGACCCCCAAAAATCTGAAATCTTTGCTTTATTTGCACACCAAAAAGTAAAGTAGCTGCTCCAGGACAGATAAAATTTTGCAAATTCAAAACCTTTCATTGCAAAACATTCCTGACTGAATAATGACCCAATCACTCCAAGTGCTTTATATAAGCAAAGTGGAGGTTAATTCCTGGTTTTGGGAACTGCATTAGGAAGGGAATATAGAGCTTTTCTGATCCACGCAATGTTAAGCAGGTCAGACGTCCTTTCTAGAGGTAAAGGGGGTTGTTGGGGATCTGAGATGTTGTCTACCTTGTTTTCAGCATTAATGGCAAAATAGGCTCTAGAGGAACTATGCTTTTATAGTCGTCATACCGCTTTTATACTGATCCAATTCTAAAAAGTCTGCTAAGAGATTTTATTGCAGCTCCTAATAAAGGTTATTATTGATCATCAATAATATGCTCATTTCCATAAGTCTTGTTTAGGACCAGAGCTATATAAGAGCTACAGATACCCTAGCTCTGCTCCTGCCCTGAAGTCTGTATGAACCGAAGGAGCAATGACAGTTTACAAATTTACAGCAGACTAAATATTTGGCCCACAGTTTCCAGAGAGACTGAATATACAGCAAGAAGGAAAAAAAAGCTAAGAAGCCACAACATTTTGACAGAAGCAGGTTAAGCAGTTTTATGACAGAGGCTCCCTCCACTCTGGCCTATGCAGGCAAGAACACAAAACCTTTTTCAGACGTACCTGTTGGTCATGATGAAAAACGTAGGCAGCATCTCATACTGACATGTCTAGCTTGGGAGGCCTGCTCAGAAAAATCCTTCATCAAAACAGCAGCTGTCTCCTTCCCTGGAGCAAATTTCTTTAAAGCTGTCAAAGATGCTGTAATCAGACTAGGTCATCAAAACCGGTCCTCCTGAGGACTGGAAATAAGATCCAGAGATGAGCGTTCAGCTACATGGGCAAGGTCTAAAACACTAAAGTTTCCATTGAAATTAAATGAAGGGACTGTAATTGCTGTGAAAGAAAAGCAAAGCAATCACTGGGAGAGCCCGAAAGCTTTCAAACTACCTCCTGAAATGATGCTGGCTGTAAAGCAGGGATCTATGTACCGCATAACAGAATCCGATAGCAGAGAGCTTTTACCAGGAAACCAACTTAGATAACTACTGGAGCATTTGCCTGTGTGGTTCCTGGAGCTGAGGCAAATTTTAATCGAGTTTTTGCCACACAGTTGAGTAGTTTTATTACCAGGTTAAATAAAAAAGGTTAATAAAGTAATAAAAATGGATTCTTTTTTCTTCTTGATTTCAAAACAAGAAGCTGTGGTCAATATGTTTAATAATTTGTAAATAGAGTGGAACAAAGCCCAATAGCCATGGTGACCACTGAGGGGGGATTGCGGTGCATTTGCACCCTCTCTTGCACTTGTGCTTGCATAAGCGGTTTTGCAGTTTCCATAAATCCTTTGTCAATAAGGAAGAGAAAATGGACTGGGTTCCGCTCTGGTACAATGTTTACTGCTGTCACTGGAGTTACATCTGGGATAAATTTGGCCTGGATTTGACTAAACTCAGTCTTAGATTAAATTAAAGGGTATCAGTGTATTTGATTTTAGCTGTATTTATAGTATATTGTTTACAGCATCTCTGTTTTTCCATGATTGAGGAATAGTATTAGAGCAAACAGATCAAAATGGGTTCTAAATGCTTCGCCAGTGCTCTGGCTTTAATGACATCAGATACTGGTTTCCAGCTCTTTCCTACTGCTCAAATTTAAAAAAAAAAAAAAAGAAATCATCACAGCGCATGGTGTGAATGTTTGCATAACTACAGAAAAAATTAGTAATAAACACCCTCTCTCCTAGGCAGGAATAGCTGGGGAAAGTCATTGATTGATCTGACACTTGATGCACTGATGGTCCAGCCACCCCTTTGGTACCGCTGGGCTTCGAGATGCCCAGGAGGAGCAGGCAGTGCCCTCACTGCCCAGTGGGCACTGGGGAAGGGAGGAGAGAGCCTGCCAGGCTGCCCAGTTTAAGGGGTGGAGGGGGAATCTCTGGGGTAAAAAAGAAAGAAAATGAAGGTAATATGCCCCACTGAGCTTCTGAGAAAGGTAGAGAATTTGCTGAAGCGCAGGAGGGGTGGAGGTATGACGTGGGGCATGGGGATCTCTAAAGCAGCTGGGGAGGCCCTGGAGCAGTAAGACATGGGGAATGCTGGTGCAGGCAAAGAACGGGCAGCAGTTCCAGGAATCCATTTCCCATTGCTGATTGCTGTGTTTATCAAAGTCTCTGAGGGTGTTTCACCCTGCTGGCTCTGTGCTGCTTTTCCCATCTGCCAGAAGGGGAAACTGAGGCACCAGGTCGCAAAGTGACTCGCCCAAGGCCACTCAGCAAGCCAGCAGCAGAGCTGAGTGCTGGGGTAGTGTGATTGCTCATCCCACCTCCTGCAAAATCCCCCGCTGCCTGGGGCAGGTGACTGCTCCGAGATGCTTCAACTGAAGGCTTCTGCGGGCTGTGTATCTCACAACTATCCAAGGAGAGGACACCAAGAATAATCAGAGCATAAAAACTGCGGGAAATGCTGCTATAAATCCTGTAACGCCAAAGAGCAATCCTGCAAAGGTTTTGCAGTGAGGCAGACAGAGTATGGAGCAGGCAGCAGAGAGGAATATCACAGTATATAGAGAGTTATGTACTTGCCTGAACCCTCTCGAAGAGCAACATCCACGAAAGGCACTGTGCTCGAGTGAGCCGCGGGGCTTCCTCAGCTGTTTATCCCGGAGAAGGATATTTAACAGCCCAGTCAACTGGCTGAAACTCAGCTGAAAAACCACAGTGCCAAAAGCACAGGAGACAGAGCCAGTGCAATAAACACGAGGCTGCCTTGGGACTTTTTTTGTTTGTTTGTTTGTTTGTTTTTTTCTGTGTCTAATTATACATATGTTCAGAATTCCTGGGCCTCAATTATGACCTTAAACTTGCTCTTCCTTCCTCCGTGTCTTTGTCCCTGAGTTAAGCAACCGAGAACAAAACAAGTGGCTTGACTCCGCAGCTCCCGTGCCACGTTATTCCCGTATCGAATCTGGCAGCTTCCAGCCTTCCCAGCACTATAATTAGAGCATCTTGCAGCCATCGAAATAGCACTGACCCTCGCCGCAGCGCTGACCTGCCTGCTTCGCAGCTCTCATCTGTCACGCACGACAGCTCCTCGCCCACGCAAAGCAAGTGTGTGGAGGGGACAGGGGGCTGGCGTTTCTGAGTCCGGGTCCACGCATCGTCCCGGTTTCCCGCGCACCCTGCCCTATCTTAGGGGAGGCTGGCTGTTCTCCAGTTTGCTGCTGGAATGGGGGAGCTGGGTGAAATGGGGGGAGGGGGTGGCGGAAGGAGGCACTTTAATTTAACATCCCTTCACCCAGGCTGCTTCTTGAATGAGTGCATGAAACTTGGCTCTTCTGTCAACATTTCATTCGGGTTTGATTTACGGGAACGTGCAGGCAGGCTGTGGCTGACTGTACAGAATGCTGATTTAGGGAGAGCCGAGACCCCAGGACAAATTAACACGGCCTGTTTTCCTTCAATCTGTGCTGTCTGTCGGGGCTTCCAGCTCCAGAAAACCCTCACTGAGCTCTGAGGAGGCCCCCGGCACCTTCCGGGCTCCCCACAAGGGCTGGGATAAGAGGAAAGAACAGAGGCCTTCCCTGCCAAGCAAGGATTGTGGGTTGATGGGCTAAATTGATCCTAAATCTGCTTTGAACAGTTAGGGGGATTCAAACTGCTCTCAGTATTTTGCTGAGTTGCATTTACAGGAATTTATCCTCCTTAGTAAATGGAGTGAATGAGCAGTCAGGAGAGGTGTAGGCAGTCCCAGAGAGCAGTTATCCATCCCATCCTATGAGCTCTGAAACAGATCAGCTAATAGCCCCCTGGCAGGGTTTCTCCAGGGAACCACGGTGGCTACCTTAGATCAGATACCTGAGTTGCTTGCAGCTGGGAAGGCATGTGGACTGGGTCCGCCTCTGAGTGGGACCGAGATAGTCCAAGTCCATGGTTTCATTGCTGGGTGCACATCGGAGTCAGCTGCCATGGGAACCGTGGGGAACTGGGTAAGGACCAGGACTTCTGTTTTATTCCCTGCCATCCTTATCACGCATGACCTACCATGCAGCATCCCCTCCCTCGCTCTTCTGCTCCTTCCCATGCTCACCAACCTGAAGAGCTGCAGAAGGTCCAGCTTCATTTAAACTCTTCTTCATTTCAGCCAACTGGCAAAAGTCAGCACCAAATCCATGCTCATTCAGATGGAGTAAAAGCATGAATGCTTTCACCCTGTGTAGGGTTTGCCCCCCAAAGAATTTCTGTCACTAACCGAAAAGTCAGGATTCAGCTGCTCTGACCTTCACTGCCCTGCAGATACCTCCACCTCCGTACATCACCCCAGCATCCCACTATTGTCAAGGGAGACAAATAAATGATTTTAGGGGCAATCCATCCACCCTAATTTACGTGTCTACATCAGCAGCAGATGAGTCCTGCCCTGTAGGTGCCTGTTCCTCTCCCCTTAGCAGGAAGGAGTAGCTCTGACGCAGATGCCTCCAGCCAGCCAGCTGGATCACACCTACCCTATGTTCAGGCAAAGAAAATTTTTTTCCTGAAGGCCAGAATGATATTTTACCATGTATTGCCCGGAGGCGTGGGAGGGGGAGATCTCTTCAGGGTGACCTTGCACTGGATGAGAGTTCTCTATGGTGAGTTCATTGGGCTGCAAGGGGAGGGACAGGGAGGATTTGCCAGAGTGCAAACTAACTCCCACATCAAAGTCCCAGCGCAGAACTACCCTGCATCGACACCTCTTTACGTCTCTCTCACCCTCTGTAACTGTGTTTCAGAGAGTTCAATGAAAATGTAAACCAAGCCTCTCTCCCCTCTTCTGAAGTCTCTCTTTGTTTATCAGAACATATTTTACATTTTCTTTTGCTTTTATGAGAGGTTTGGATTTCCGTGTATGTCAGCAGTGTACAGAACAGACATCTGAGTGGGTGAAGTGGAATTTTGATTTATTGGAGGAGAGTGCGTTATCAGTAAATTCAAGAGACTAAATCTGCCACGGAGAGGAATTCTTTTGTTTCCATCATCAAGTCAGACATTATAACCTGTCAAACATCCCAAGGGGTGCTTTTCCTCCAGGCACCAGAGGTAATAACTCTGCTCGGAAATTCACTGTATGCTGAAGTCTTCATCAACTCTTGTTCAAACGCAGGACACAACTGCAAGAGATAAAAAAATAGGCATGAATCCTTAGTCTTACCAGCCCTATGATATCCCTGTTTTTTTCAGTGCAGGCTGTGAGGTTCTTCATCTGAACTTTTTCTCCTGGTATGATCCCATGGCTGAGGGTGGTGTTGCCCAATTAAATTTTCAGATTTGGACGCAGTGTCACAGCATCATAAACATCAGTTGGCAGCGTCCCGTCACTACTATGATTGCTTTGTCACCTTCCAGTCTTCAGAATAACTATAAAGCTTGTTATTAAAAGAGGGATGGATTCTCCTTCCCCCCTTTATTCCCCTGTCTGGTGGAAGGTGACCTCTTGCTGTCAGGCGCCCTGGCGTTGCTCCTGACCCATGGGCTCAGCACAGCGCTCATTGGCCTCATGCAGAGAGGAACACCGTGGTCAGATCCCCCATCCCAGCATCTCTGCTTCAGTGACACTACTTCTACCTACAGCACTAACGTTGTGCGGGTCGCCTGTTGCTGGCTTAAATATGCTCAGCTCTGGTGGCATTTGTGGAGAGCTCCAGGTCATCTCAGCAGCTCATCCATTCCTTCACTGGGGGTTTTCATTTGCTAAAAGTCTCCTTTTTTTATAGAGTCAGTGAGACCTCTAGTGCAGGAAATTACCTCAGTTAACAGCATTTTACAGCATGCAGTCAGTTTTGGACCGTGCTGGTGCCATCGCTGTGACACTAGCCTATGTCAAACCATGTCCCCAAGGACAGTTTTTAACCGGAGATGTGGAGAGGATCCTGTCACAAGCTGGAGCGTTACCCCTGCTGCTTTTTCAAGCACCCCTGTGGCCCTTCTGCTCTTAGCAGAGATCTGGTGACCAACGGCAACATTTAGCAACTGATTTTTCATCCTCTTTCAGGCATCACAGGTCAATAGTGACCCACTGTTGATAAGTCTGAATGAAGCTCACAGAAGCTTGTACAGGGCACGTCTGGTGCAAGTTGACTAAAGAAATATACTCTTTAATGAGTTCCACAAAGCAGAGGGAGACTCACTGAACAGCCAGCTATTTATGAGTAAATATATCTATTCAGAGGGGGAATCACATAAAACAATGGGCTGGCAGTGGCTGGTAATTTAAAATGCAGCAGGCAGACTGTTGCTCACATTAGTAACCTTTGAGACACATCGCTTAAATAGCACAATCAGCCCCAACCAGCTCCTTGGGAATTGCTGAACCATTTGTGGTCTGCTTTATTCTTAGAGAAACTTGCTCGTAAGACTATTGTGCCTGTTTTCTTTATGTGCATAAACTTGATAACTTTAAGTGACAATGGTTTCCTTTAAACCATATGCTTTTCATTTACAGAAAGCTACATATAGTCAACTTTTAATATTGCTTACTTTGAGCTCCTGATAGGGTAATAATATTTAGCAGTCCAGTACTATGCAATTTGTTTTGTTATTTTTGTCATTTCATCTCTGATGTGCAATAGAGTCTTCTCACCACTAAATTTGAAACTAAACTGTATGTATTTCCCCTTGATTGTGTCTTGTTCTCATCATTTGGTGCTTATACCATGCCCTTAATTTTGCAAATACCATCTGTTGTACCACAGCCACTGTCAACAATGGGCTGTGTTTGTGTGGTGGCCTTTTTTCTAACAAAGAACTATATGGAAAATGAAGATTAGACTGTATGTTTGAAGTAAAAGGTGGACTTTTGATAAGCAAAGCAGTAGATCCTCATCTGGCCTCAGCTACAAATGGGAGTAGCTCTGGTAAAAGCAATAAAAGGTGCTAATTTAGACAAACTTACCCAAACGTGGACTTGAGTACGATTATAAAACAGAATAATCACACAACTCAAAAAAGTGTAGCTGAAAAGCTAGTTTTCCTTCTCTGTAGTTAAATAAGGCATTGTCTGTTGGAGGATACTAACCTATTCTTAAAGTGGCTGTGCTCATTTTGGCTGGGACATTTAATGTTCTTCGTAGTAGCTGATAAGGGGCTAGGTTTTGGACTTGTGCTGAAAACAGTGTTGATAATACAGGGATGTTTTCATTATTGCTGAGCCGGGCTTACACAGAGCCAAGGCCTTTTCTGCTCCTCACACCGCCCCACCAGCGAGTAGGCTGGGGGGCCACAAGAAGTTGGGAGGGTACACAGGCGGGACAGCTGATCCCAACTGACCAAAGGGGTATTCTGTACCATGTGACATCATGCTCAGCATATAAAGCTGGGGGAAGAAGAAGGAAGAGGGGGATGTTTGGAGTTACGGCCTTTTGTCTTCCCAAGTAACCATTAGGTGCAATGGAGCCCTGCTTTCCTGGAGATGGCTGAACACCTGCCTGCCCATGGGAAGTAGTGAATGAATGCCTTGTTTTGCTTTGCTTGCATGCACGGCTTTTTCTTTACCTGTTAAATTGTCTTTATCTGAGCCCACACGTTTTCTTAGTTTTACTCTTCTGATTCTCTCCCCATCCCACTGCGGGGGAGTGAGTGAATGGCTTCCTGGGACCTAGCTGCTGGCTGGGGTTAAACCATGACAATGGCTTGTGCAAAGTTTCTGTTTCTAGTTCAGACTGGAATAAATATGATCTCAGAAAGACTAGGAGGAAAACTGGCTTTTAAATCTGCAGCTAAAATGTGGACTTGAATAGCATGGGTAGCTGACCTCGGATGGCCGGTGGGAAGGATGACAGTCTGCTGGAGCAGCCAGCTAAGGTGGCTCTTTCTCTCTTTGCCATGAGCATAAGGAACAAACCACCCAAGAAGAAAGTTATCAAGTACTGTGAGGTTTTGTGGGGTGTGTTCTGGGTCTTTTTTATATTTTATTTTAAGTGGTTCAGGACTTTTCTGATATATTCAGCAACCAATGGGATGGAAGGCACAGGAGAGCAGTTTTTTACCTTATCTGCCACCTTCACCTTCAGGACCTAACTCCTTCACCCAGTCCTCCCTTGAACCTCAGACTACTTCCATAAGATGTCTCCACTCACTCCTGGGATCACCATCAGTGATGCTGATCCTACTTGTCCTTTCTTTCCGTTAACCCTTCACTCACCCCGTTTCCACCAATTGTACCATGCTTGTGCAAGTGACTTAGCTGAGCTAACTAATAACAACTACAACAACAACATGACAAGGATCCACTGAAGTGAAATGAAAATGAAATAAAAGGTTGCTTTGGCTCTTGTTTTCCAGCTTTTTATGACTTTTTTTCCCTAGTGCCTTTTGACCGGACAGGATATTAACAACATTCATGGAGATTGTGTTGCCTCAAAATGACAGTCCTTAAAATCAGCGATTAAGAAATTAATTTGGAGATCTGCTGAATGGTGACCTAGAAGCAGAAGGATGCACTAGACATTAAATCCAGTCCCCTGTTACACGCAATCACATCATACAATTTTATTTCTAAATGCAGAAGCCTCCATACAAACAACAGCGTACTAACTCTCAGCCCTCAGCATCCATCAGAAACCTTTTTCAGACTTGCTTTTCTTCCAATCATCATGTTTAAAATTATTGATGGCTAGTTTATAGTCATTTATTCTCATGACAACATCCTTTAGCTTCCACAGCTCCTCCACAGAAGAAACTGTAGTGTCATTTTACTTTGATATTTAATTATTCACATCAGAGATAATGCTGTTAAATGCTAAAGATCAGGATGAGACCTAATGTGTAGTTATGATGGGGAAAATCATTCCCAGATATCCTGCTGAGCACATATGGTAATTTCTGTGTTTGGGTATGCTTGCAAATATGATTCAGCATCAAGGAGTGACAAGGTAATGAGGGAACAAGAAAAAAGACATTACAAAAGAAATTCTCCCTCCCTCCCCCTTGCCTCTTCTCTAAGTGGTGAGTTTCCTGCACTCCGTCCTTCAGGAATGGCTGGGGTAATTACTGGAATGGAGATTTTCATTCCACTGAGGCATCATTTCAGAAAGTCCCTCTGCTGCTTTCTGAGCAGTCCCTGTGATGATGCCAGCAGACACGATGCTGTGGCATCTCCTGCTCATGATCACAGCTCCATCCCAGTCCATACCAGAAGCTGAGACAGAAGCTGATTTTACTGCATCTTCCACGTGCAATTTCATTTCACCTTTACTCATGAAAGAGTGACAAGGTTTAGGATATGTTTGTTACTGCAAAAGGCACGTAAGCTCCAACCAGCTTTTTGGAGAGGGCTTGGCCGCTGCAACGTCTTTGTGGCTCAGGAATTTTCACATTGGGTCTCTTATTCCCCACTAGGATGCTGTAAATGACGGTTCCTCAATTTCACTTTCCTCAGTAAACGGATGTTTTGATGTTTAATTAGGAAGCAAACCATATAATCAACTTTCTGCAGACATAGCTGCACAGTGTAATCGGTCTCGTTCAGCTTCTTTGCATGCTGCTGGAGCACCAGCAACTGCTGAATTTATCAACAATGTTGTGGCTCAAGTGGCAATTTGCCTAAGGATTTCTCAATTAATAAATATGTAGCAGCAGGCAGTCCAAGCACTGCACAGGCTACGCTGCACATCTAACATAGTGGTTTCACTCTATTTTTGTCAGGAAAGCAACTCCAAAGAAATCAGGCAGAAACACAAGTGACAATAATAACAAACTACATTTACCTTTTTGTGTTTGAATTTTTTTTTTTTTTTGCAATATTTCCTTTTCAGACTCCCACAAAGTGCTTGTCTGGGAAGTGGAATTTATCCCGGCTGGCATTCAAGGCTATTGCATTCTTGGTGAATGGTCCAGAGCCCAACTGCCAGGCAGGTGGAGTTATAGAAAGTGGGAGAAGGATGTATAGCACACTTCAGAGGTGCAACAGAAATACAGAGGTGCCCCTGTCAAAGAGAACTCACAGGCCCACAGCTCCTAGACTAAGCAGGAAAAAGCAGTAGGTCCGGTCCAAAGTGAATGCTGGCTGGGAGTGGGATCCTTGGGAGAGCAGTGGACTGGAGAAAGTGGGAATAAAAGCGTATACCTGAATGCTCAAGGTGGAAATCCTTTCTCCTGGTGCTCCTAATGCAAGCATGGGAAGAAAGGTCTGAGTTTAGAAGGTGAACTGAACTGCTTTCTGAAGAAATCTTTTCTTCTCAATCATCAGCAAAGGGAGCCAAGGAATATTGGCCTCTAGCAGGTGCCTGCGGTGGGTCTCTGTGGGCTCCTGGCAAGAGAGTGCTCATTGAAATCTGTGGGTGTCTAGATATTTTCCAGTGAGGGTATAGACCCTCCCACGGTGGGATAGTCTGGATTCTCATGCTGAAGGCCACAGGGTCTCTGATATCCACCCCACCTGGGTTCTGCTAAGGTCTACAGCTGCAAAAAATATGTTATCTGCATGTTCAGCCCCATCCCTTTTTCTTGCGATGTTGCAGCAGCAGACTGCCACAAACGTCTTTGATCTGACCAAGACAGCTGGTTTTGAACACAATTTCTGCTCAGCCCCCGCCTCTTCCCCACCCCCCACCCCCAAATCTGCTCCCAGTCCCAGGACAGGGAGGTTGTTGCAGAGGACCTCACTCTTCCCTGTTACTTACAGTTAATGAGGAGCTGCACATCTGTCAAAACGATGCATCAGGAGTGCCTTCGGAGACACTTTCTTGTTATTTTGGCTTTGGCAGCCCTCAGTCCCTTCATGCCACAATCATTTTAACCCCTGACACACTAATCTTTTTCGACACTTCCACTTCTTTAGCCCATTCAAGCTGCACTGAAACATGAAGTGCCTCCCAGGCTTCCACCGCAACCTGTTCAGAAGTGTTTGCCCTCTGTCCTGGAGGAGGCAGAGCTGCTGTATCCTTGTATGAGAATGTCTCTGCATCTGGGTTTCATGCACCCATGACAAACCAGGGAGCAAGGACTGGGGGAACAAACTAGGACAACCTCTTATGGTTCCTAGTCACCCAAGAGAGCTCTGATGGAGAACAATGGAAAGCAACAGATGAAGCAAAGGGCTCAGACAAGCAACTCTGACAGTTGAGCAAGTGACTGCACATCAGCAGGTCAAGATTAACCACTCTTATATGCCCTCACTGATCATGGTTAGCAGGTCCAAGGAGGTGATTCTGCTCCACTACTCTGCTCTCATGAGACCCCACCAGGAGTACTGTGTCCAGCTCTGGAGCCTTCAACACAGGAAGGACACGGACCTGTTGGAAGGGGTCCAGAGGAGGGCCACAGAGATGATCAGAGGGCTGGAGCACCTCTCCTATGAAGACAGGCTGAGAGAGTTAGGGTTGTTCAGCCTGGAGAAGGGAAGGCTCTGGGGAGACCTTATAGACCCTTCCAGTACTTGAAGGCAACTAGAGGAGAGATGGGTAGTGACTCTTTATCAGGGAGTGGAGTGATAGGACAAGGGGTAATGGTTTTAAGCTGAAAGAGGGAGATTTAGATTAGATACTAGGAAGAAAATCTGTCCTGTGAGGGTGGTGGGACACTGGAACAGGTTGCCCAGAGAAGCTGTGGATGTCCCATCCCTGGAGGTGTTCAAGGCCAGGCTGGATGGGGCTTTGAGCAACCTGGTCTAGTGGGAGGTGTCCCTGCCCATGGCAGGGGGGTTGGAAGTTGATGATCTTTAAGGCCCCTTCCAACTCTAACCATTCTGTGATTCTATGGTTTTATGGCAACTGGGAGATAAATCAGCCTACCTGATACTGCTCTGAGAGATCTACACTAGGCGACACTATTGTCCATTCTTTGCACATTAGGAACACATATGTAGACTGTTAACAGAACTTCCCCGATGTGCAGTAAGTGCACGTCTGTGTAGTTCTGGAATATGGATAGACTAAATAAGTTTTCATGTTCTAGGGAAGAAAATGTTGGAGACTGACTTTAAAAGCAGGCAAACTACACACTGAAAAGTATGCATTGAATTAGATGTCCAGGGCAATGTCTGAGCATTCGCAATGACACATGTGTTCCAGCCAGATGATGTTCAATATATGTAAGAAGCCAATAGAATTTTTTTTTGGCTTGGATTCAAAAATGGAGAATTAGAGATTGATAGATTATTTCAAGCTCAGAAAAATCCATATTATTTTATTACCTCCACAACACTGACCCACACTGAGCAAAATACGTAGTCTTTGACCGAAACATGATTTCCCAAATGGTGTCTAAACATCATTTGCAACAGAAAATAATTGAAAAATCCCAAGGCCCAATTCCCCACTGCTATGTAATTACTGATGCCTATGTAATACACTATTGATTTGCTTGTGTTTTCCTACTCATTTTGCACAGGTGCTAATGACTTACAAAACGTAAAGCATTGGACAAACAGCCCCAAAGTCTTAACAAGAGTCAATCACAGTTCAAAGGTCCTTAATTCCCTTATCTCCATATTCATTTGCAGTGTAAGTTCCCCACCAGCTACGCGGAAGTGAATGTGACCTGACCGGAAATGTTGCATATTTAAGGCCTTTTACCTGCAAATGTAACCCCACAACCTTCCTTGCTGCCTTATGCACCACTTGCTGTTAGCAGTTCTCCTCCTGGTTTTGTGGACCATGGCAGAAGAAACAACCAACCAGCGGCTGCTCTGGAGATCAGGAATGCAGCAATTCTTTTTGACCGCACAGCCCTTTTAAGGATCCCAGTGGTCCTGTCAATCAATGTTTACTTTTAATGAGCCCAATTAGGTATATCTCTCCAGTGCAGGATTATGAGGATTTGAAAGGGTCAATTTGCAATGGTTCTTGCAGCGGTCGCTGCTACCTGCAACATTAATGAAGATTTATTAAATTAAAAACACATGTTTTTTCAGTAATCCAAAATTCACACACACAGTTAATTAGGGTTGGATTCTATACATGCACCAGCTTGGTGAGCTGCTTATATCTTATGTGTGCAGAATTGATTAGCTGTAGTCCTGGAATATTCATCCAGAACCTTGCTGTGCCTAGTTATAATCTGTTTTGCTCCTCATAAGATCTTTTAAAAACTCAGTGGAGTGCTGCCTGGATTTAAACCAGACACTCCCACAAAATGTTTTTTCTCAGCCTACTGCAGAGTCTTCAGAGAGTAGGTAAGGTTGCTGCAGAAAGCTTTTGGGGATTGAATGGGAAATCGATTTTATTTTTTACATTTCTTTCTCCCCCTCGAGCCTCAAATTAATGCATAAGACAATAGTCAACTACTTCACCAAAATCACTCAGGCATTAAGAGAAGAAATGTCACCATAATACTTCAGGGAGGAATATTCATGTAACAAACCAGCCCATTAATTACATCTTTTGCTCACATTTTATCACCTTGAAAAATATAGCTCAATCAAGGAGACCTAAGTACTTTTACAATATTCAAGGTTAGCTTGAAGGGAAATGTTCAGGCCAGATGTGTGATCTGCACTAGATATCTAGTAAATATTTAAACTACGAATCTGCCTTCGTTCAGCAAGGAGAATTCAAAATATCTGATGCAATGCTTTTGGACTTTTTATCTCCAGCTGCAAATGGATGGTTCTGTTGAGATGCAGTAGATATCTGGGTATTTTGGAAATTTTGGGAATAATTCTCCAATTTATCAGAAATTTTACTTCTGTCCTGGGCAAGCTACTGCCTCCATTCAGCCAGAGGTGGATTAAGGTTGTGTAAATAGATTTAATCTGGTTTGCGTGGCTGTAGCAGTATGGGCTCTACTAATTGCATGCCTGCTGGAAAGGGAGACTTTTCCAACATCTATCCAACTAAGGTATTTCCATCCTTCTCGCATTACTGGCATTACATCCAAGCATAAATCTTAATGTATTTTCCACCTGGAGTACTGGGTAGGTTTTCAGTAAGTAAAACCCCGACCCCTGAAATTATAGTTATAAGTGTCCAATTTAGAAAATAAAATCTTGCCTACGTATTGAATCTATTGCTGGGGACATACTCTTGATCTCCCTCATCCTCAGTACTCCTTCCTATAAAAAGGGGCATAATAAAACCTCTTTACCTGGCTGCTATATGGACAAATACATGAAAGATCATGAGGCTTCTCAGCTACTATTACCATGGACGCCATACAAATAATTGAGACAGACACCAGGCTACTCTGCCATGCCACTTTATGCAAACCATGGCAAGGGTGCTTAGCTGGAGGGTAAGGTAGCTCTAGTGTCCCATTAGATGGACACCCTGCTGCCTTTCATTTATAGGAATGAGGAACTGTACTCCTATTTCGGGTCTGACTTGCTGAACCCACTCCCTTCCCCCTGTGCCTCCCTGCCCTGGATGCTTAGTCTGAATAATTGCTTCACATCTGCAACCAAATGGTCTCAGAAGAGTGAAGCAGCAAAGGCAGCAACATTGCAAGCCTAGCAGGGCAAGGTAAGACTCTGGGAAGAGCAGAAGGAGACTTTTTAAAATAACGGTGACAATTGCTGATAATGCTGAAATTTCCTCTATTCCCCAAAGATTTCACACAAGTGGGAATGCTAACTGGGCATAAAAAGATCATCAGTCTTTAACTAAAATCACTGGCAATATTAATGTTGCTCCAGCCCTGAGTGTCACCAGAAGCATATCAAGCCCCACATCCCCTCTCTTCCCCTTCACACTGGAGCGTTTTTCTAACCCTACTCCCCAGCAACGGTTTGATGGACAAGACATAGACCTGGAACATGAGTGTTGGCTCCCACAGAGACCTCAAGCTAAGGCCTGGAGAAGTCATGTTCATCTACAACCACAAGTGTATTCAGGCACCTAACTCCTGCATGAGAAAGTTAAGTCCCACTAACGTTACTTTGCTGACGGTGTTTTATTTGTTATCTCTGGGAATTAGCTATTAGGGGTAAGGCTTTAAATAGTTTTGGTGAATATAAAGCATTGTTGCTTGGCGCTTAGTCTTCTAATGGGAATAATAATATTGTCACACCTCGCTGGACTGTTGTAAGACATCTACATTAAAGATTATGAGATGCTCACATGTTATTGTTATGAGGGCCATGAAAGCACTGAGGGAGAGAGATGAAGTGATACCAGTGTGAGAAAGAGAACAGAGATAGAGCCTTGACTGATTGCTTTTTTTTTGTCTTGCAATAACGTATACAATCAGTGCAGATCAAACAATGAAGATTGTGGAAGCTGCCATAGAATTAGACTTTTTTACAGTGCAATTCTAGTATGAGGGATTGATCCAAATCTGGACCGTTTGATTAGCACATAAAGGTAGAGGCTCTGTGTTCAAGACCTCATGCTGCTTCCAGCCTCCTGTGTGGTTGTCATCAAGTCATTCAGGCCCCGCTGTGCCGGCAAGATCTCCTAAGTGATCAGTGAAGGCAAAAATACTGAAGGCCTTAGTCAACTACTGCAGAATTAACCTATGGAGGGGTCACAATATTATCTACAGCTGGTTTGTTAATGCTTGTTTGTGGTAACAGAGTTGGGTGAAACAGAGCAGTGTGAATTGTGGCTAGGCTGAACCTCTAAGAGGTATTAGCCTGTGTGCTTATTCTCAGTGTTTTACAGAGCTAAAGGGAAGATGTGTCACTAGCAGGTGATATCTTACACCTGGTTCGCCCAGCAATGTGCGGCTGCAGCTGACCCACAACCCAGTCAACACCTTGGTATTGCTTGACCCCCAGGAGCCCATGACGGGTTTGAAAGGTTTCGTTGGGTATTTCTTTGCCTTATTTTGTGTGTCTCATGCAGATGTAGGGCTGTATGAGGGACTGGGATTTGCACTAAGGAGGGAAGGGGTCATGGACCTGCCAAAGCTCTTCTGCACTCCAGGCTGGGGAGTTGTGGGGCCAGGGGCTGGGACTGTATCTGTGAGTGTCCAAAGGGACTGCTCCCCATGGAGGGACAGTGTCTTGGTGGCACATCACTGCACTGTTGTGTATGGCTGTACACACACTCCAAGAACCCATGTTATTTGCAGAGGAGTATTGCTACGTAGGACCCACTGCCCCACTGTGCGCACCTAGGATGCAAAACTGTATGCAAAACTTAAAAATTACTCTCATTGCTCATTAGCTACAATTAAACTGCTGTCAAATCCCTGTGCAAGAGGGAGTCTTTGTGCAACCCGTAGGTTTTGATTGTGTAGAGGAAAGCAAGCAAACAAAACCCGACCTTGTCAGCGGTTGGAAAGCGGTATGAAAATGATTTAGAGTAGCCTCATCTCCCCTTGCTGGTCTTTGGCGGTTATTGCAGCCCCGGCTTTGTTTCTGTGGTCAGACTTTGCACTGCATTTCAGTCGCAGGTCCGCAGGATTTCCCAAGTATTGCCGGAGGAATAATTTCACTTTGCTTGTGCATGCTTATGAAGCTAGAACTGAGCTTAATTCTTTTGATGAGGTTTAGCTAAATAAATGTTTTTGGTTTGTTTTTTTTTCTCTTCTGAAAGGCCTTTATTCATACCTAGCACCAGTATTCAAAGTTACTGCAAAGGGGTGTTTTAAGTGGGTCCAGCATAGCCACTCTAGAGTTCTCCACGGCCAGCAGTCTCCTGGGCCTGGAGGCAGCAAGGGGTGTCAAATGTACGGGCAGGGAGGGGGGACATGGTAGGTCTTTGCAGCATAAGAGGAGTTAAGCACCAGAGAGCAGGATGAGATACCTAAACTAGCAACAGTGCTGGCACAAGAGCAGATGGGCTGTGAATACGCTCAGCTTGGAAATAGCAAGAAGATTTCCTGCCATCAGAAGCAATGGAGCAGCTTGGTAATAAAAATAGGTCTGAATGAAGCCAAACTCTGTGTGTACGAGTCGATGAAGGAGCTTATATGATGTGGGAACCAGATGTGATGATTCAGGAGGTAATTTTCAGACCTGTGTTCCTAAGAGGGTGGTCAAGCATTGGAACAGAGAGGTTAAAGAGTCTCCATCCTTGGAGGTATTCAAAACCTGATTGGAGATGACCCTCAGCAACTTGCTCTCACTGACTGTGCTTTGACTAGGGGGGTTGGATAAGGTGGTCTGCAGAGGTGCCTACCCACTTGATCCATTCTGTGGTTCTGTGGGGTAAATACATTACCCAGTGACAGTGAAGCAGGTCTCCAGGTTCTTTTCTTCTGTGTTTAGGTTTTTAGGTTTGCGCTTTATGGGCAAATTCACCTCTGTTTCCCTCCTGTATTGAACCCCAAGCTATACATCACCTGTGTCTGAAGCTTGCGGGAGTAAGTGATGAGTGGGACCAAGGGTGGACCATTGTTCTGAAGCTTAAGATCAGCCAGGATTAACGCTCCTTTTTAAAAAAACCTCAGCAGCGTTGTGCTGTATAGCACAGGAAGGTGCTCCCCAAAAACATAGGGGAAGAGCTAACTTAAAACTTTATCTCCAGCAAAGGACAGTACACTCAGGAATACATGTGGGTCAGCTGTTCTGATGGGCTGAATTTCGATTTACTCCTCTTTTCCCTGTGGTTTCTTTTTATTCAGTTTAGAGGTTTTATTTACAGAGGGAGAAGACTTCCTGTTGCCTATTCCCACTTACTTCAGCTAAGGGTTGTTTTGGGAATGGGAGAGATTTACCCTTTCCAAAAATCTTTCTCTCACAGACTGTCTACCCAGGGTCATGAAGATGTGTGAAGTCAGAGCCCTGGTGGGATGCTGCACTGAAGGATGGCCAGAGTGCTCAACACAGTGCACAACTCCTCTCTCACGTACATACATCCCGGAGCCCGTTCAGAGCCACATCCATAGCTGTCAACGTGTGAGGGCTGAAACCTCTATATGTCATAGTTTTTTTCCTATTTATCTTTGAATAAGCTTTGAAAATTAATTTCCTCACCTTTAAATTATTTCTTGGCACAAGATCCATGCTTCTGGCTCTATTGGTTAAAGAGCCATGGCTGGATTTACTGCCCTCTCTGACTTTAACCTGCTGTTCAAGGCTACGGTGATTGAACACTGGCTTGAAAACCCAGCTCCTATATTTTTTATACCATATAACTTTTGCTGGTGGTATTTCCCTAATGGCCTGGGAATGTGCATCATTTTTTCCAGTGAAATAACCACCCATTTATATATTTCTCTTAAGAGACAGCATGATCTGACATTGCATTTAACCCACAGCAAGATATGTGGTTCGTTGAATGAGTACTAAGAAGGGACAAACACATGCAGCATAGTTCATAATAGACAGTCACTTACCAGGTAAAATACTGCTCATATTGGAAATACAGCAGGATTAAAACAATGGTATTTTCAGTCCCGTCTTTCTCCATTTCTACTGCATAACCATTTTATGTAATTTATAAACTAAACTTTATATACCAGAAGAAAACTTAAAATTAACAAATCAGTATGAGGCACCACTTCAGCAGGACCAGTAAAGACTGTTTCTGTGCTGACTGGGGAACACCCCAGCAGCAAATGACAGAATTAAAACTTGTCTGTTCAGTGAGGAAAGGCACGATCATCCATGGATAAACACAGCCCTGTCAGCTTTGCCCGGTCTCACTGGATTCAGGATAACAGCCAGGATTTCAGTTTATGCTGATCAACTGAGTACACACCAGTGGAATGTACAGAGAGCTGAACATCTGTGCCAGTGTGTTTTTATGGGTCAGTCAGGCATGTGGCTACCGGCATTGCAGTCACACCTTCCTCTTTAACACCCCCGTGCAGATGCAAAAGCCACTGAAGTCACCAGAATATCTCTATTCGTGTCAGTGGAGCAGGTTGCTCTTGGATTGAAATCTCCCACTAATGTAATTATTCTCTGCTAAGGGAGGAAAATGGAAAAGTGAAGATGGCATTTTGTGCATCAAGGTCACACAGGCCAGCCAGCTCTCAGCATCTTAAATGGCACTGTACAGAGATTTTATTCTTTTCCAGACATAAACATACGTGAAGCGCATCACAGCATGGCCTCCCTCCTGCCACTTAAGGTGTATTTTGATTGAGAGCTGAAAGAAGATGCTCTGCACTTCAGGCAGAGGGGCCATCAGGGCACATGGGGGAAGAGCATCACATCTGACCTGAGTAGAATTAGGGGCAGGGGACAGAATTTGGGAGGACTTTGCTGGTCTGACCCTGTGACAGCTTTCAAAGGCCACGGTGGCTTCACCGACCCTGCTCTGACCACGTGGTCCTAATTTCCAGGACTTTCACCCTCACAACCTACTTGTTCTTCCATCATTTCAACCAAAGGCACTTTTGCAATAAAGAAATATTTCTTCATTTGTTAAATGGTTGTTTTCTTATTTTTTAGGAAGTGAATCATCTATACCCTGACTGGAAGCACTAAAAAATCTATATCCCTGTCTAGCTTTGTGTTTGTACTCTGGATGAAATTATAGTAGATCAGTGTAAGTTGGGTTAGTTCAAATAAAATTGGACAGAATGTCTCTTGAAAAACAAATAAAAAGTATGAAAAAGCATCTCTGCTTCAAAATTTTCTACCCAGGAAAGCTTTGGATAAAAAGTTAACTTTTCAGGTGAATACCTTGTTTGACTACGCTAACTATACCTATTTAGTGATTACATGAATCATTCAGTTCCTAAAAAGTCAGTCCTCTCCGCTCTCCTCCACCCTGACTATGGACGGAAGTCAAGGTGAATCTTTCCATTAACTTCCGCGATCTTAGGATCAAAGACTGAAACACGAGCACGAGAGTTGGGCATTGATAATGAACCTGGGCACAGTGAGGTTATCTCTGGCCCAGGTATCCTAATACCAGGGTAAAACCAGGGCAATGAGACACAGACCTGGCACTTACCCCGCAGAGAATTTGTTTGGAGCAGCTGTAAATACAGTGACGCCAGATGCTCCAGACACGAGCTTGGAAATGCTTCTTTTATGGTCTTAAGGGAGATTTGTACCTTGAAGAAAATGGCTTCTGTAACCAAACAGCAGCCTGTTAATTGTATCACATTATCACTTGATAATGGAGCGATTTAAAAGTGTGACTACAGCAAACAGGAATTTCTGTTTTGCACCAGAGCACTTAAAAAGCCCTGCCTTTATGTAGGGCATCAGGACTTTTCCGTGTCACATTCTATTTCCGTTTCTTATTAAGAGCAAAATTGATTTGATGTGCCAGGGGCTTTCCATTTGCATTTCAATTACAGATTTCAGTGGCTTCTTAGGCTTTCCAGGCTTTTAAAGGACTAGTATTTCCTCTAAAATATTCTGAAGAAAAAAATTTAGGGGGTGAGGGGGAATGAAGTTCATTAAAAATAAAGCTTATCACAAAGACTGCCATCCCCACAGTTAAATTCATTGGCGATTGCTCATATTTTCATTGTTTGCTAAATAAGTAAAGAAAAAGTCATTACTTAAAGCTGAAAAACATATGTGAACAGATGACTTGTATGATTTTACATGTCCCGAAGTCTTCATTCACCCCAACTTATCAGTGAGGCAATGAAGTCCCTGGAGGTTGTGTGAAAAAGGGTAAAGAAGTTGATAAAGCCAATAAGAGTCCAACTGGGAGTGTGGGAGTTCGGGCTCCCAACACTGTATAGGCAACCAGGGAGCCAGAAAAGCTTCCTTCAAGATCAAATTCCCAGAGCCTAACCTTAGCTGGAATTGCCAGGAACAGGGACCCAAAACCGAGGTAGAAATCCTGGCACTTGAGTGTTTGCAAAATTTCAAAATAAAATGTTGGGATTATTTTGAAAACAATTCAGAAACTCTTCTCTCCCCCGCCTCCAGTCCCATCTCTCTTCCCCTGAGCACATCTTCATTCTGAGTAGAAACTACATTTGCGAATCTCAAATCAGTGAGTTTTCTCCACGTTTTTCTGTGCCAAGAGGAGACGACCTTTAATCCCAAGGAAAAAGCTAAATATGGCACTGTTTAATGCAATACCACATTTTATTGCTCTGTCTCTGCGGAACCGAGCAGACTTTTTACCAATTATTTGCTTCTCTCCAGAAGGGATGCCTTTACAATACACGCTGTAGATGGTGCACAGTGGGGACTCCTGGCAATGCTGCCATCACTTTCCTTTGTGCCACACACTCTCCCAGCTGGGTCCTCGTGGACCAGCTCTCCCTGCTCTGGCTCCAGCTCCTCTGGCAGAGGAAATGCAGGAAATACAGCCCTCTGTGAAGCAGGAAAGGATTTCCATCCAGTCGGTAATTCACTCTGCTGTTTCCATGTACCGCACATGTCCTTTCCTACTGTTGGAAAGGAAATTAAGTAATTACACTGCCTGCAAGAAACATGCTTTATGGCATCCATTTATGATAAAATTATGGAGCTGTTGCAATGAAATATTCCATCAATACATTAAAACAAAGCAAAATCAGTGTGGCAGTAAAACCCTCTTACTGTCCCAGTTTCATCCCTGGTTTTCTTTTGTTGAGTTTATTTAGTGCCTTTATTAAAATATTTCAGTTATAATACTGGTTTTAATGTTACATTGTTTCTATAACGGTATGATTTTTATAGTAACATCACCTCCAATTTAATATCTCTTTCCATTATATGTGAATTGCTACTAAAATGGAATTGCTGTTGTAATGGATGTAATACCCTTGTAGGAAGTTTTAAGAGCCATTACCACCACATAATTACAAAAGAAAAGCCAGGAAATGGCATGAGGAAGAGGGAAATACTCTCAAAACAGGAACTTTTTGTGATAAAGACAAGCCAAAAGAAAAAGCCAAAGAGACTGGTGAACTGCAACTGAGGAAAAATATCTCAGAGAGGAAACACAAGAAAGAGATGCCACCAGAGCCTGGGCTGGACATCCTTCTACCTTCTCTCCTTCTCTATTCTTCAAATGAAATTCAGAAGAGCAGGATGGAGCGATGGTTGCCTGCTCTTTGACCATTGTGAAATGCCCACCCAGACTCTGATTTCCTGGTGATGGTGCCTTCAGAACGCAATGTGTAAATGCAAAAACTGCCTCTTGAACAGGGGGCTTGAGGAAGGGACAGAGCTCACGTACTTATTTAATTTCTACTGCTAATGTCGTATTGCATATACCCCTCTTGGAAGCTCTTTGGATGGCTCTTCTTCCTCCCTGGCATTGATCTGCTCATTTAAGCTCAATTTCTATTATCTTTAACAGAAACATCCAAGGTTATTCTGGGGTATCCTCACCAGGGAAACCAGTTAGTGTGAATCTGAACAGGGGAGTCCAATGCGTCCCACCATGAAAATCTGGAGAACACAAATCTGACAGTACAGACATACCAAAAAAAGGGAGTACTCATCCAAAAAGCTGGGGCTAAGTTTACTGAAATACCTTTAGCTATGGATTCAGATATATAATATAAGGCACTCATATTTAGCAGTAGTTTCTGCTGTCAGATGTGCCATGTTTTAGTGAAATAATAACAATAAAATGAATCGATGGCCTTAAAAGTTCTACAGATCACCCAGATAAGGCGTGGATACATTTTATTTTTCATGTGACATTTTGAGGGAGGAATAAAACCCCTTATGTTCGCACAGTTCTCCTTTGGATCATTGAAACATATGGTAGCAGATTTATGGCAGTTTATCAGAAGATTTGTATATACATGGATACAAACTAAATATGCATGGCTCTTTTGCACTCTAGCTGAAATTTATCTCAGGGTGGGTCTGCAGTTTCCAGAGTGTGAATTATAGTTTGAATTCTGAGTAACAGGATTCACTGGGTTTGTTAGCCCCCGTATCTGAGAATAATACATTTTAATCTCAGCATCAATCTAGGGTGGTGCAAATTAAAAAAAAAAAGGCAAAGCAACAAAAAAACCCACCAACATACACACACACACACACAAAACCTGTGAAGCCAGTTTGATGAATTTCTATGATCTTATCTCCGCAAAGCATTTTCTCTTTGGCAGGGTAGAGTTTTTTTGCTTCAGCGGATAATATGGGAATTCAATCATTGTTTTCCAAAGTACATATTATTTGCAATAGTGTGGTCTGGGCGATTGCCTTTCTCAAAGAGCAGGACAATATTTCAGCTAACAGGGTGGAAATCAATAGCAAAAGATTAAAGCTCAAAGGACGAACAAGTGCACGTGAACCAAAGGAGAAAGTGACAGTGAGAGCTGCCTTTAAGTGATAGCAGGTGCTCCTGTAGCCAAAGAGAAGAACGAAGAGAGACGCTTCAATTAGCTCATCGCTGTGCTCCTGATAGATGCTGCTTTGTTCTTGGCTTTGAAGGATTCTTTCCTTTCTTCTGGTAGTTTTGCAACTCCCTACCAATTTCTTGCTGTGGCTTGATCCCATATTCCAGTCAAGCCCTGGTCAGTCTGTTATCCTGCCTGATGACTTCTTTTGCTGACTACGTTCTGGCTGAAAATCAGATTAGCTCCCCTCGTATAACAGAATAATTTCATGCCTGCCCCCATCGGTGCCAGGGTTCCCACGCCCCATAGTGATGCCGGGGTGCTTTGTCTGCAGCCCTTCCCCTAACAGCTAAGCTCTCTGCACGTGCTGGGTCAAATCAGCAGAGTCAAATAAGCAACTTACGGGTTAGAAATTATTAGGAAGAAAAAGAGAACAAAAAAATTATGCACCCACACGCTGAGCACTGCCTGCAGTTTGGCTCCACTCTTCTCTAAAAGGAGAGAAGGGCTGGAGAATGGCAGCACAGATACCCAGACCTGTGCTCGCCCCCATAGAAGGAACGGTTACACAGACCAGGATGCTTCAGTTCGGAAAAGATTAGGTCTAGGTAGGATACAGTTAGAGATTACTAAAATTAGGAGTGGCATGCATGGGGCAAATTGGGAGCAACTGCTCTCTCCTTCTTCCAGCTGGGGAGCGGGCGAGGAGCGGCGTAGTTGGCAGATCTGAAGGGAAACCAAAAGTAGTACTTCATTGCCAGTGTGCATTTAAGCTGAGAAACTCCTCTATGCAGTATGTTGTGGATGCTGAAAGTTTACAGGGCTACAGGTTCTGACTAGATAAATCCATGGATGAATAGTCTATCCATCCTGTTCCTTGCCAAGAAGTGCCTCAGCCCTGACTGCCGGCTGCTGAGAGCGTGCTGTAAACACCTTCTGCCCTTGTGTCCTGGCATCAGAGGTCAGAGAAGGGATCCGGGACCAGTCAGCCTCCAGTCCTTACCGGTACAGCCGTGTGTATGTAAACACTGACTGTCTGCGTCGAGCCTTGGTGCTCCAGCTCCTGCCTGGGATGGTCCCAGAGGTCTCCACCAGCAGTACTCCAACCTGCCTCCTTCCATCTCTCGTCTCATGCTGGGGAGGGCTCAGACTCACAATTTTCCTTGCTTTGAGAAATTATGATGCATGAGCTAATCCACACTGTTAGCCCAGGGAAAATACAGGTGGTGGGACTTACAGTGTGGGCTAAGATAGGCTGAATTACTTTGTGCTTGCGGTTCCTACAAGTTTGCACACAGATCATTGTTGTGCATCTGCTGGTGCACAGGAGCTTGTTAAGTAAGATGCACTGAGCAGAGAGGAAAAGAGAGCAGAGAGGAAGAGAAAAGGGAAAAAGAGAGAGGGAGGGAGACTTCTGGTTTGGCAAAGGTGGAAATGCTCCATATGTCAAGCCCAACAGCAGAGTGATGCGAATATTATCATACTCTTCCTCTGAGCCTCAGCTAAAGCCAGAGGCAAGGTAAATATCTGGGAGAAGCTGCCATTCATAGACAGAGAGGTAGAGGCATGTA
Source organism: Numenius arquata (assembly GCF_964106895.1). NCBI lineage: Eukaryota > Metazoa > Chordata > Aves > Charadriiformes > Scolopacidae > Numenius > Numenius arquata. The sequence goes on from NC_133581.1 coordinate 4,970,052, forward strand.
ATTCCCTGCTAGGAGAAGCCACTTGGATGAACTATTAACTTTTTTTTCAAGATAAATCCACACTTATTATGTCAAGGGCAGCACCATAAGCAATATCCTGTTTCCATCCATGGGAGAGAAGGAAGGGGAGCAGAAAACTGCAAATTCCAGGTTGAAAGAGCCTCCGTTTTTGCTCAACACCCTCTTTAACTTCTACTTTTTATGACTAAAACAAGATTCATAGAATCCTGTTCCTGGTTAGCTTTACTGAAGAAGTGAAAGGTTGATGTTACCAATAAATGGCCCTAATTCCCATGGCACGTCAGTGATACAGGGATGGAGGCCATGAAGAAATTTTGGAGGTCTGAAAGGAAATAAGACTGTAACTTAAAAAAAGGGCAAAGTGCAGCTACAAAGAGAGCACAGAAATAAAACTCAGTCTGTATTTTTCTCTGTGAATTATGAACCGGTGCAACGATGCTGCAGGAACTCTGATGTGTCTCTGGCTTTCGGGGCTTTTTAGTTCTCTTCTTGTAGTTTTGTCTCTGTAAACTTTTACTAGCACTTGTGTATCAATATTTTGCTGGCACCATGCACAGGGAGAAAAGGGATGGGGGAGAGTCACACTCACTGCCTGTTTTCTCATGTTATTCCCTCCCGCCACCCCCAAAACGCAGTTTTATAATAGAAGTTCAAAGTTGAAAGTTTATGACTGACTCATGACACAAAAAATCAGGCAACAAAAATAATGAGAAGCCAATGAAATAATTTTGGTTGTATTTTATTTCTTTTTTTCTTTTGAAATTCTGCTAGCTGGGATCTTTCTCCAAAATTTGCCAGGATTGGCATCTGGTTGTATTCCTCATTACATACAACATTTCTACTATGTCTTGTCTGACCCAATATTAATTTACTTATGTTTTATGCACTTAGAGTAGCATTGAGTGATAAGATCTACTGGAGGCCTCCGAGCACTAAAAGTTGGCTGAAGGAAGAAAAAAACTATTAGGATTTGGGTTACAAAAACACCTCCTCAGTGATTCAGGAACCAAATTCTCATTTGTGGAAGAAGGTAGAGGCTGTTGACACCTAATAGAGTTAGCTAATTTAGGTGCAGAGTTTCTCTCGTGCTCAGAGGTCTCCCTTATTGACCTAAGACCAGTCCTCGTTTGCTTCTGGTGGCCGTGCTGGAGACAGTACCCTTTGAGGAGTCACAAGCTCTTGGGGAGTCACTGCACCTGGTACTTAGCGCTGGGGGGAAATTCATGGGGAACTTGACCTCTGACGGACACAACTCATCCAAAATCCAGAAATTCCCACACCAACGTGAGCTGCCCCTTAGAAAAGAGAAAAAATCACCCTGCAGAAAAAGTGGAGAATTGATGGACTGCTGGGACACTGGGTATTTGAATGTTAACCAGTTGGAGACACAGGGAAACCCTTGTAGCTTTCTGATACTACCGATTGCAGGGTTCTGCAGTGCCTACATCATATGACAAGAATAACATCTGCAGCACGGCCCAGGTAACAGCTCTCTCGCTGTGATTTCCTCCCAGCCCTACAGTACCTCCTCACTCGTAGCTCAGCAACAGCAGGTGAATTCACAAGCTTCCACTGACAACAGCCCAGAGGCAAGAGACATGTACAGCAACCTGGAGAACAAAACATGCCACCCGTATTTATTAACATAGCCTTGTAAATCAAAACAGTCTGCCTGTCTGGTGTCTTGTCCAGAAATTATTGGCTCATTCATCTTAGCCATATTAAGCAGGCCACATTTATCACGGTCGCATAAAAAGAGATGTTTAAAGACTATTCTTGGACAATATTTACATGCAGGTATCATGCCTACAGCAACTGCCCATTTTGCAGGGGTGTAGCAATTGGTTGGCATTGCCATGTTGTACGGAAGGAGAGAGAAAAGGTGCTTGGCTTCTCTGTGTAGGTGTTCAGGCAGAGATACAAAAAGAAATGAAACCCAGAGAAATTTTAGGTCAAATAATGGCACGGGCTCAAACATGCTGAATTCAAGGACCTTATTCTGGTTGTGTGGATATTTTAGCAAAGATTTTGTGCAACTGCATGAGATAATAACAGTATCCTCTGTCTCCTTCCGGTATACCCCCCTGAAGTACTGAGAACACAGACCCTCTACTGATACATATTGTCAGAAATCTGGAATAAAGTTTTGCTGGCATTCACTCATTTGTTAAAACAATTGTCAGCAATGCTTCAATTTAGATACACATAGTTTATCCAAATAAGCAGTACATAGGTTGCATCTCACCAGACCCAGCTGCCATCTCTCCCACTCTTGGTCGCTTGGTGGCCAGATCCCTCACGTGACTTTTTAGCCACCTGAATGAAGACACGGCCATTTTCCCACTGGCCACCTTGCCAAGGTCAGTAGGTCCAGGGTAACTACTTGAAGCTATCTGTTCCCTCATACCATTTAGGCTTTATCTTTCGCATCAAATGCAAGTAATTTTTAAATGGTTGACACTAAGTCCATAAAGTGGAATTATATTTCTCTCCCCATGATTGCTATAGTGTTTAGTACACAGGGGGACTCTATCAGAGTAGTATATTATTGTGCTGGGCAGCGCACAGACACCCAGGGAGACCCTGCCTCTGCGAGTTCCCACACTGAGAGAAAATCTTTTTCTCAAAGAATTTATAGCCTAATCAGACAAAACAGAGGATGGCTGAGGTAGCATCTTGCCATGAACACGTCAGTAGAGCTCGCTCATAAAGGAAAGCTGTCAAACTGCTCAAATTAAAAAGAGAGTATTGTCTCGGGGTTTTTAATAGAAAAAAATAGATGAAAATGGGTATTTTAAAAATCAGTGGTTTAAAAAAACAGCTTTTTTATCTGCTTTATTGAAAAAAAAGTTATGCACGGGTAGTACAGTAGCCTCTGGGAAAATGATACACCATACACGTTTTGTTATTTTGCTTAGACGTCACAATGAAAGGCATAGTATAAAACCCCTGCTGATTTCCAAGATGGTCAAACCCACATATGTAATAACCCATGCTAGTAAGTATTTATAAATATCGTATTTTGGAATTTTTTCCTTTAGAATTGTAGAATCTTTTTACTGGATCATTCTTCTGTATCTACCTTACCCATCCGTAATCCCACTTTGACCTTCCACCACATGTGTGGGGAACATATGTGTTGGAAGAGAGAATAAATGTTAAAAAACCTTAAAATCATCAGAGATACATTTTCCATAGATCACTGTCATAGCCTTAAGGCCTGAGAACCAGCGAACCCCTAGAGCTTGCCGTAGACGGTTATATCGTTAGAAATCTTAACATCCCAGCTCCCTGAGATAGGTGTTTCTAGTGATGACAGGTAAAGCTGTTACATGTTAAAACACTCCCTGCTCCATGCTCATATAATGGTCAAAGCAGAGCGATTTGGGGAACAAATTACAGCACAAAGGTGCGATGTCATACGTGTGGTGTTCTGGGATGTTCCTGCAAACCAGATTATTTCTAAAAGCAAAATTCCAGGTTAACAAGAAACATGGAAGATTTCTGAATTAATATTTTCTGTGTTGGACTGAGAACCAGATCTTAAAATTTCATGCGTGTGCGTGTCTAAATGTAGGACAGAGGAGGGAATCCTGCCTCGTGAAAGCTGATAGCCCCAGACAGGGGGTGCAGGTCAGTTCCTTGCTCTGAATCTGTGGAGCCCCCAGCTGATGCTCTGGCTGCAGAGCCAGCTTTGTACGTGGACGTTGTGGTAGTTTCCTTAACAAGGAAGCTCCAAAAAAGGGAAGAGTAAGACAGGACTTGGCTCTGCAGGCCATTTGCTGTGTTACATCTCCTAATCTGAGTTGTGGCTGTTGTTGTCCCTCTACCTATATCACTGTGATGAGGAATTGAGTACATTGAAACCTGTAAGTATACATCCACTAGTAAATGGGAAAAAAGAAAGGGCAAGAGAAAGATAAGAAAAGAGAAGAAATTGATAAGATCTTAGCTGTCTCATTACCTAAAGCATTCATACTGTACGTTATGTATATAAACCTGGTATATACATCACGGTGGCTAGCTGTTGTCCATGGTCTCTATACACAGCCAGAAGAAATGAGCATGGAAGATGTGTGTTGGGTATTAGAACTATCTTAAATGGAGGGAAGGCAAAACACTACAACAGGCTGCTGGGAACTATGGAGTCTCTTTTGCAGAAAAGGTTAAACTATGAGCAGATCAAGCACATTGTGAATGATTTCCAGTCGTGAACCTCCTTGCAGCAATGGTTCTCACTAGAGGATCTCCTGAAGCTCCTTCTGACCCACCATTTCTACCTCCTGATTTTTTGGGGGGAAAAGTTGTCATCCCAGACAGCAAATCACTGCACTACAAAATTCCAGATCAGCCCAGAAAGTAGGGAGAAGATGGTACCAAACAGCTACGTGGCTCCTGATGCCGAGCCTGGGGCTGTGCCATGAGGATTAACCAGCGCAGCTCTCTTCCCTGACATGGGCAGCTCTACACTGCATCCACAGCCCTCAGTGATGTTACACTGCGTGCGGGAGGGGAGGGAAGCGGCAAATATATTTTCTAGGTATGTCCACTGCAAATAAATCATCCTGTATGAATTATGGAGTGAGAAGCGGTACACGGCATGATACCGCTGTTATAAATGCCGGTGTTATTAGTTGTGCTGGGATGCTGGAGGAGACAAATCGGTGTGGACGGAGCATGGATGTGTGGTATGAAGATTAGGCATGATGGATTAGTGCTGCGTTTCTCCAGGAATGCAACACTGTCTGGGACCTGCATATGGTCAGGCAGCTTCATGGCTGGAGAGGCAGAACATGCTGGCATGGCAGGGGAGATTTGGGGGCATTATATTGGTGGCCATATCAGGATATGCAGAGACCATGATTCATCACTTGGGTTCCTTATTTCTGATTTCCTGCTGCTTCTGAACAACAAATGGAATTGAAAATGCAAGCCCGTCCGGCAGTGGAACTCTCAGGGGTGGCTGCAAGTAACTGACAGGTATAAATTGTAGCCCCTGCAAGCAGTTAGGAGGCCTGTGGGAATAAGAGATATCATAACATGAAAATGAAGGTCAGCTACAATGCCGTGAACATGGAGTCATTGCCCACTATATTATAGGGTCTTTAGGAACTAGCAGAACTACCCAACCTTTCACAGCCATCGCGGAGCAGAGGGCTGCTCAGTGATGCTCGTGAGAACCAGGGATGGCTGTGGGATGGGGCAGAGCTGTCAGGCAGGAGGGATTTGCCTTGGGTGTTTTTCACTGTTGTATAACTCCCTGGGATTTAATAAAACAGAACAGGAGATTAGGAGGGAACCATTTATCTCCCCTGGCAATAAAATCCAAATGTTTCTGTGATGCTTATGTTCAAACTGGGGTAAAAATGAAAATATTGACTTACTTGCAGTGATCCAACACAGCTTATTTCTTATTTTCACTACTAAGTCATTTCACCAAAGTATTTTGGAATAAAAATATTAAACCAGAAAAAAGCAATAGAGCATTTACAAAGATTTCATTGCAAAATTTCTCAACCATAGCTTATTTCTCAACCACAGAAATACACTATTTTTTTATATTTTGTTAAAAAATTATTCCTGTGTTCAAAGGAGAAAAAGTCACAGCTTTGGGGAGAAGGAGAGTTTACCCCTTTTTCCAAACAGTTCTCAGGTAAAAGATTCAGAAGTGTGTAAGTGACTTAGGAAAATATATTTTTCGCTTCAGAAGGGACATGGGTTATTTGGCAATTACTGCCAGGCACACACTGGGCAATGAAGCTGGCTGCAGAGATTCAGAACAAAAGCAAAGCTGGATCACGGAGCAAGGTCTGTCAGAGACTTCCTCACTTGCTGGGACAGGGGATCTAAAATTATCAGCCTGGTTCTGGAGCCTGTTTGTGAACCCTGCTGTGTACTCCTGAGCAGAGGCTGGTGAGCTCAAAGACAGGTATAGTAGACAGCGTTCGGCTCTGGGCTCTTCCTCACCTGTCACTACTGACAATTCCCCCAGGTAGAGGGGGGAGGTTTGGGAGCTGAGCTGCCCTGAGCCCTCACCTTCTCTTAATGGACTGCCACTTGCATGCCAACGGGTGGCTTGTGCTCAGGGACGGGTACCTGGAATAATGTAAATTGTTAAAAATGATCTTTAGTTGGAGATGTAATGGACTATGTGGATGGAGTCCAAATGGGGGGATGTAATAGACACTCGGCAGTGAATTATATTCCCAAACCCCAAGCAACTTTTCCAGGTCTGATGTGTAAGGATGCTTTTCACAGCTGCAGATGAAGAGCATTCTGGTAACAGCCGTAGTTTCTGGCAAATTCTGCAGGGATTTTGTGGGCTCTGATCCTTGCTGTACCTTAATTTCCATTCTCTTCACTAAGACCCTAATGTGGGGAGAGTCTGGTTTCGATTTCAGTCCAAACCATGCAAAAGGCAAATCCTCATCAGCCCGTAGCAGATGTGATGGGCTGATCGTTATTGAAGATGATGTATTTGGGATTTGTAATTAAAATTAAAGCTATTTGCTATAAAACATGTAGAATTTAATTCCTTTCATTAGATATCTTAGGCTAATTGTTGCATCCAGCAGGGAGCAAATGGCATTGTAATTGCTTGATATCTCATGCTGGTTTGATTAGAAGACGATAGGAATGGGGAAAAAGAGAGATAATTCCAAGAAGGGCTTTATCTTTCTTTCTTTGATTTCTGCTTGGTGCTAAGCATTTCTAAAATAAAATAGAAATTTTCAAACTGGCTCTCTGTTCCTGTCTCAGTGAGAAGGGTATGGGGTTGAGGAATGAAAATGCTGTTTTTATTTACCCCTGGAGAGGTGCTGAGAGTCCCAGTTGAGGAATGGCACTGTTTTCTTGCTGAGCTTAGCAAGCACTCACTGGTCATGTAGAAGAGTTCTCATGAGTTTTCTTTCCAAACTTCTGCCAGGGAAACTGAGGCACAGAAAGGCAATATGTTGGATCTCATGTCACAGAGTGTAAAGGACAAGGACAAAGACCGAGCCTCAGGAACCTCCCTTCTCTTCTAGGGTATGGAGTTCTGACATGACTGTGGTGATGTTCAGGAAGGTGATGGAGGTGTAAAATACTAGCGAGTCACAGGGGCTGCCACTTTTAGCTCCTTTTAGCTACTAAATTATAGTCCTCATTCTTTCAACACACACTGGGCAGAAGTCGCTTATGGGTGGTGTTTGAGATCAGTGGCAGGGCGTGCACATCTGTGTGGGGGAAATCCAATTTCTGTTGTAGCTCTGAACACAACATGCTGCTTCCTAACAGCTCCCATCCAATGTCCATACCAGCCTCTGTGCTGGTGTGAACGGCACCAGTTGAGCGCCTATCCCATGATTAACACAGTCAACCAAGGAAGCATTTCTTGGTGGAGGAACAGTGTGGTGGGTCAGACCATGCCTTCTCCTTGGACACTTACAGAAATGGGAACAGGGCACAGAGAGATTTAATGATAGGCATGAGAACAGGTTGAAAAGTCTGGGGAAAAGGTGGTCTAAAAGGAGAGAGTTCCAGAGTGGGAAACAAGGCAAATCTAAAGAACTCTCAAAAAGCATTTCCACCTGTGAAATACAGGCTTAGAGGGGGCATGGTACACTCAGAATAAGGCAGATGGCAAAGCTGTCCTAGGCTCCCCGTATGCTTGCACAAACCACGGAGCCACAGCTGGGAGCCCAGTGAGTTATGATGCAGGCACCCAAGGTGCTGCAGGACAGTGATGGGTGTAAAGGAAAGAAGGGAGGTGGGCAGGCAAAACTAATGGAATTTGACCTTTTCATGGGAATTCGAAGACTGACCACAGAGGGAAACCTTTCCATGGCAGAGATAAAGGCAGGGAAGTTGCCATTGTCTGTGTCAGAAGCTTGCAGGATGTGGGAGACATTACTGTGGCCAAGTGAAAATAGCAGTCTCTACAGTGAGTCTTCTCTCTTCTTTCAGTCTTTAATAACTGTCAGTACAAAAACTGACACAATGCCATCACCACGGCCTTGGAGAGTCCAGCAGGGTCCGCCACTGCCGTACCGCTCCATCTTCATCAGCGTGTGCATCAAGGCCCACACAGGAAGCTTCAGCCCCAGCAATGATCCTTTTATTGAGAAGCAAGCTATGCATGGCCCCAGTCAAAGCGCAAGAGCCAGATCACACCTCAGTCTTTTAAAGATGTTTTTATAGTCCATCTCTGGAGACATTCAAAACCTGCCTGGATGCCATCCTGTGCAACCTGCTCTGGCAGGGGGGTTGGACTAGATGACCTCCAGAGGTCCCTTCCAACCCCCATCATTCTGTGATTCTGTGATACTAAATGTGGTGGCTACTTCTCCTACCCTCCTTTTTATTTTACATAGAGGTATGCCACTGGGTTTTTCCAGCCCTTCCTACATGGTGACAATCTCTTATTGGAGTCTTTTTCCATCTGTGCTGCCAGCTACAACTGACTTTTGCTAATATAGGTATGTAGACACCTTCTGTGCTTTCTGCTTTTAACTCTAAAATCATCTCCCCTCGCCCTGCCCCCTTCCCCACTAAAAAACTCCTTGTGCATGAAGTCTCTCCACAGTATAAGTGACATTTAAGTTCAAAACCCAAATCTACAGCTAGCTGCTCTGCACCAGGCTATATATTAAGCCCATCTAAGCAAGACTTTTTCTAGTGGGTAAAAGTGGAAAAAGTCTCTGTGGCTGTTGTACTGTCAGCTTTCCTATCCAATTTAATTAGTTCTGTGGAGCTCCTTGACTAAATTTGCATATAATTTATTCTTCCCTCCCTTTCCTTGTTATACGCGTTAATTATTTTCATGCGGCACACTCAGGGCTCACAGATGAAGCACGGATCTGGGCGAACATCTCTGCCTCCGGCAGGCGGTCACCCCAGGGAAGCGCGTCTGTGAATAGGTACGGGAGGAGAAAATTGCCTGTGATAAATCTGAAGTTAGGCAGACTGAAAGGCGGGACCCGGGCAGTGGGAAACTGCCGGCAGTCTGGGTCTTCTCTAAGTCTGTGAATACAAATACAGAGGTTGATGGAAAGTGGCTTTATGAAACCAGCACCTGCTGGTAGCTTAAGGGTCAATACTCCTTCAGTTCCTTCCCGATTATGGTTCACGGGCAAGACTTTAAGAGAAATACAACTGCATGGCTAATTTAAGTTGGGTTTTAGGGGTGCGCTGAGGCATTAAAACAGCCTGCCCAGGGAGGTGGTGGAGTCACCATCCCTGAAGGTATTTAAGAAACGTGTAGACGTGGCACTTCAGGGCACGCTCTAGTGGCTGAGATTGTAGGGGTTTGTTTTGTGTGTGTGTGGTTAGACTCGGTGATCTCAGAGGTCCTTTCCAACCATGATGATTCTGTGATTCTGTGATTGCCTGGGTGCAGGCTGTCACGGGAGGGAGCGGTGCAAGGTACCAGGGCACTTATGGAGGATGTCACCGCTGGAGAGAGCAAGTGGGACGAAATCAGCCACAGGTTGAAGACTGATGCTCCTGTCACTGCTATCGGGGCTGCTGGAGCAATAAAACCCCTCCCTCAAAACCCAAGGGCTGCAGTGAAACCTGCAGAAACCGGTTTTGTTTATTTGTTAGATAGAGATACATGAAGTGAAAAGCTGATGGTTTCACTTCACTAAAGTGTCTAAAATCACTAAGATCATCAATCAGGACCTGAGTTTCCCAAATAGTTTTCTGCTTCTTTGGAAGGAGAGATAGGGTGCTACTGCCTGGCCCCAGGATTGGACCAACAGTGACCACAAGCTCCAGCTCCCAGGTCTTCCCACTGCTCCTTTTGTTGTGAGGAAGCATAAAATAATAAAATTTTTAAAAATCTGCTGATGTTCTGACAGCACAGCAGGTTTGCTCCTCCCACTTGATTGCAAAATCTAGGTTTATCTCCACCTTTCCCTTTCCATTTATTTGCTTACAGAGACATAGAGGAACTAAGATGAGCACCCTCCTTTTTTCTATGGTGGAGCTGTAGTTTGACAAGACGAGGAAGGGGACTGCTTACGGGTGTGCTGCGCATTCAAATGAAGATAGTGGCAATCTAGTTCTGCATGATAAGCATAAAAAATGGTCATTTTATGCTAGATCATCTCCTGTTGTGCAAGGTAAAATGGTTTTGCATCTCCATACAACAGAGAAAGAGCCACTTTAAACACAGTCCAGAGGTATATTTTGCTATCTCCCTAAGTAATGATATTATTGATAGTTAGCAGACTATCCTGTGGCCCGTAGTTACTTCTACATTTATCAGTGGGAAAACAGTTAGTGGGAGCTATTGCACCTTGATTTTGTTATTAATCCATCTGTACAGATGTGTTCTCCCACCAGGGTAAACGTCAGAGATGGGAATTGGCGGAGTGGACAGAGGAAATACTATATCTGGAAGGTACAGATTGTTGGCAAAATAAACCTCCGCCAGGAAAGTGCCTGGAGAAATGGGAGTAGGAGGACAGGAAAGGGGAAATCTGATTCCAAACATAAAGAGGGAATTTAGTTTAAATATGTCAGCCAATGGAGCAGAGATTTTTAACATATGACATGAGTAAATGATTCTTTTTTTTGAGTGCTTTGTTTACTGCATAATTTAAAGGAAGATTTTTGTCGCCCTTTGCTACATAATTGAATTTTTATAGTGCTGTTAATAAAAATATACATCAAATGTGACAATTATTATTCTTCGATGGATTTTTATATTATTTCAGTCTGAGAGAGTTATGAGAAAACATTAAGGATAACTCTAAAGATGTATTCTGAAGTCATTTCTATGATTTAGTGCTTCTTAAAATTAGTGAAATACTTGGATGTCTTCTCCATTTCTGTGAAGTAATTCTGGGTTTTCAGAGAGAGTTGATATATATTAACAGTTGTAAAAGAGGGGCCAATCCTGCAGTCACTTTCAGGTAAAAATCCCATTTGTTTCCATGGGAGTTTTGTCAGGGTAAGGGAGACAGCTGCATCAAGATGCAGAAATGTATGTAAGAAATGTCAGTTCCAGTATGTCATTTATTTGAGTGTTGAAAACAGCGTTATCCTTTCATGTCCCATACGGTGAGGCAGTAAATCATTTTAAAAAGGGTTTGGAGATAAAGAAAAATACATTTGACCCTTTGTGCTTGGTCCCGGCCCCTTACTTATGTCACTGCCTTTGTTTCTGGGGGACATGTTACAGAACAAAACTGCAGAATTTAGTTGTGTACATGAGTGGAACAACAGTGAAAATGTCTGCAGCTTGTCCTTCCACCTCATGAGATGTAAACTGGCAGAGTTCAGAAAAATACTTCCTTGTCTTTTTTTATTAATAGGGGAAAAAACCTAACATTAAACATCTGTCATTAGATTTATTTGGGACAGTAGTTTCCAGCTGAAGCATTTCTTAAAAGTATATTTATCCTTTGAAGAAGAAATGGTATTATTTCTAGAATGGAGAAAATGATGATTTAAATATGTTTTCTGATAATGGCACCACTTTGTTAATGAACAGTAATTTTCTGGCTACCTCCGGAGGAATTAAGCTCATGGATTATATAATGCATCTGTGAAAGCTTATCTGATTGCCCAGTAATTGTGACCTCATTGTGGGTTATGCAATTAAGCATTAAGCTACTATTTGGCACCATGGTTAATTGTGTTTTACTTTTCTGATACGCTTGTTGACAATACGGAACAAAATTACTGATAACAGCAGAGGGGTGGGAGGACCAGCGCTATGGAAGCACCGTCCCCACGCAGCACTGCAGGTGCCCCTCTGCAGCAGGGAGGGGATAATTAAGCAGGCAAAGAGCTAATGACAGTGGGGAGACTGTCACATCCAGTGTGAAGGCTTTTAGACCAGGCACCAAAGTCCTTTTGCTTTCAAAGCAATGCATTACGCTGCGAGAGGCAGATGGGTTCAACATGCAAGGGAGTAGTTTTGCAGGGCAGATTTGCAGATATCTTTTGGATATTTTCCTGCACCAAGTCATAGCTCCCCAAATATAAATGGTTGTTTGGGAACGTGCAAAACAGCAACATTTTGGAAACCTTTTTGGGGAAATTGTGCCTGAAATATAGATGTTAGTCAAGTTGAAGGTGGGTTTTGGAGATATAGTGAGAGAGATGAGATCAAGATGAGCAAAAAAGCAACATTTACAGGCAAAGATAAATGACTCACCACTGGGAAGGGATCTCAACTCTTCTGACCCTCCAACCAATGTGCCAAAATATTCAGGTGACCAAGAGCCAGAAGATGCTTACCTGGTACCTCAGAGAGAGAGAGGACTTGAGGAATGGTTCATGGGCAGGAACCTGTGTGGTCACAATATTAATTGCAAATCAGGGATTCACAAGTAGTTCTCCCGTAGGACAAATCATTGTAGACACCTTTGTCAACCCGGTGGATTTTCTTATCCTTCTCACTAAGGACTTGTGCTGTGCATTGCTCCCTGCACCAGCAGCGCCCTCCTGCTTGATGCATGACACAACTGAGCCTAAAAGCTAGTTCTGAGCTGCTGAAGAGCCGCAGGTCCCCCACATGCTAGTGGACAAGAACCAGAATATGAAACAGGATGGAAAGAAGAAATAAATTTGTCAGTCCTTTCACGCTGAGAGAAGCAAGAAATGTAAGCATCCGCTGCAGCTGATTTCAATAATGTAAAATGAGGAAGTATTAAAGACTTTTTATTGTGGTGCAGTCATCCCTTCTCCATTAAACCTGCTTCTTCTTGGACCTCCTCCTCCTTGGACTCTGCCATCTTTTGAGTAGTAGTACATCAACAGTACACCCTTTTCCATCATGATGTATTGTGCTCATATATCTTTAGCGTGAGCTTTCCTTCTAATGATCTATTAGTGAAATGCATCATTTGAGTGAGGATGATGATGATGATATACTACTCCATGGGTGATGCCATCCAAAGGAAAGAAAAGGTCAGACAACAAATTCAATAGAGTTATTGGATAAAAGTCAGGCAACACATCATCTGTGAGGCTGCTTTCCTAACGCCAAAGAGGATTGCTGATATAAGCAATGCATTCCGGGGACCATTTCTTTTACGACTGTGCCTGAATTGACCCCTGAACGTCAAGGGAAAGCAGTACTTTGGATCATCTGAATTGAGAGACAATCAAAATATTTTTGTTTGAGACTATGTGTATGACAGGTTCAGCATCAAATCCCCAGGGAGCATATATCTTCTGTTCTTCTGGCCATACCTCCATCTTCTGGGTGCACATTCACGAACATTGCATGTGTGTCTCTCTGCCTACGCTAGTTCTAAATTATATGCATCTTTGTAGAATGTGATCACTTGGTTCACTGCAATCACATAAGATAGTAGCAAATATGCTTTTTTGTGAGTTGAAGTTACCAATGCAGGATTACAGAATAGCACCTACAAAATTCTTACGTTATTGCAATAATTTCCTTCATCAAGTCTGAAAATATCATTTAAGATCATTCCCTCTGCCTCTTTTCTACAATATTCAAAAACTCTGCTATGCTCAGACTGGGCAAAAAATATTCAGTGTATCTTAGAGGAATTTTTTTTTATAAGGTATGGATTTTTCTCTTCTCTCATGTGTCTTGTTTGCTTTCTTAAAATCCTAGAACTTTGCTGTGGAAGGGCACTGAGAGACACATAAATAATGTGCAGAGTTGTATCCCAAAATGGCTTAATTGTTTAATGCCTACTGAAATGTAAATGAGGCTTATGAGAGCGCTAAGAGATTCATCTATCCATCCAAGGTCAATATATTGAGTAAGGTGCAATTTGCTGTGGGGGAGGGGCCTTCCAATTAATATTCTTGATTTTCAGAAAAAGGCTTCAGGCTGGCCTCTCCTTTCAAGCCCCCCATATTTGCATTTGTCTGATAATGATGAACGGTTTTGTAGTGCTGAGATGTGACATCTGACTGCGTGATTCTGCCATTTCACACGTGAGCATGGCATGCAATGCGGCTTCTCAAACAGCGGGAATATGACCTGGCATTGGCCTTGGCAAATTGGAAAGGATGCTTTTGAAGCCAAGGCCTGTTCCATGCTGTATGGACACTTCAAGATGCTGGGGGTGGGTTGGTGCTAGCGGTTAGCCCCCCCAATATCCCTTTTTCTGCAGATCATGGGGTGTGCTAGCAGTTGTATCATTGTAAGGGCGGTCAGATGTCTCCCAACTGGAAACTGTGTACACTCTATGCAGAACTGTGGAATAAATTCACAACACAATGCATGCGCTTAATGTGTTCCACCAGGATTTTTCCGGGTTTTTTTTCCCTGTATCATGGACATAAGTGACTGATTATTGCTAGCAAAATTGCACAGTAGGTTCCCTGGAAATCTTCGCATGCCTCAGTGTCTGCCTCCAGTGAGGTCTTTCTTTGTAATAGAGTGAGGACTTGCTTTTGGGGAGAGGGTAGAGGAAGATTCATCCTGCCTTGAGCTGGCTTCCTGAAAAATGCTACCCATTAACAGCTGGGAGCGACTGTTTTCAGGCCCCCAACACTTTGTCTTCTACTCAGAGGTTGCAAACAGAGCACTGAATGGGAATTATCAGAGGTTTATTACACCTTAAGGAGTAGGAGTGTAAAACAGTAAAATCACAGAAATTTACCATCCACAGAATAATTCCTGAAGAAAAAGCTTAGAAAGTCTTCTGGCACTTCTGCCAAGTTCCCTAATCTTCATGTCACTTTCTTTTGTTTCAAGGAACGTATGTTCAGGAATGCTGCCGCTTCTTAATTTGAAGCTGTTTCAATGAACTTAAATTGCTTCAGTATTATTAAAGCTTCTCAGCAAGCATGATTTTTCTATGTTGAGTTAGGGTTTCTAACGAGATAGAAAAAGGAGAAGTCTGAAGGTTTACTTTTTTTTAAAAGCATGAGCAAATTTCTAGCAATGGCATGCCAAATGCAGATTGCAAATTATACAGTGCCATTTCATGACAATATTTTCAGCTATTCCAGGCTTGATTCTGGTTAAAATAAAACTGAGAACCAGTTTAGCGTGTAGAGGTGTGCGTCCATGAATCACAGAGTTAGTCTTGGGAAGGATGGATCTACATGACTCCAACAGCTAAAGCTATTGTAAATGCTGCTGCAAAATAAGTGCTGTAAATACATGTATGCATGTATATTTAGACAAAAGATCCTATCCTATACACAGACAAGCAAACTCTGTGGTTATCTATCTGAGATGTGGATATATTATCTGTCCTACCTCTGTTTCACTACCTGCCTCTTAGAACAGCTACTGTACAGCTGATAATTTAAAAGATGCAAACCCACATCCCTATACTATACAGTCACAAAAGTTTCCTAAGAGCAAAACAGAAAGTCATACTTATTAGAGAAATCTTCCAGTATGAAGAATGAGTAACACTTCAGCAGGAGATATTTGTAAATATATTTTTGCTTCTCAGGATTGTAAGGGAATGTCAGGCTAACCTAGACAAAACCCAGTTGCCTGATATTTTGTTCATTGCTTCCAAATTGCACCAAATAGACCTTAATAATCAATGACAGATCTTTTCCTACCAAGACAGTTTTTTTCATGTTGGTTCCTTCCTTTACCTTCCCTGTCACGTCTCCAAGCTATTCCTCTGAATCCCTGCTTAGCCTGGACTCCGTTTAACTGTGCCCTGATGCTGCAGCTCTTCACACTGCAGTGCCAGTGTCTCCCCATCCCAGAGCCCATGAGCTGCAAAGTTAGCTCATTGCACCTGCAGCCCGATTTCCCAGTATGCCAAAAATTTCTCTTTAAATATAAATAAATAAATAAGTCAATGAAAGAAATGTCATCTTGTCGTTAATGGTATTTACATCATTTTGCAGCTGTGTTCGTTTTGAAGTGAGCAGTCAGTAATTTTCGAGTTAGCTAGGTGAAGTGGAAAAATAATGATGGAATCAGTAGTCTTTTGTCACTTTGGGGCCTGAATTTTCCTTATGTCTGTGCGAGTGTTGGCTGTGTACTATCTACTGGTGGTGAAAAATAGATTCCAGTGCAGGTCCTGCTGGAAGAAAAAATCTGGGCCATTTAGTTTCTCATCATTTCCCATCCGTCCCTCATTATAATGACTGTTGATAAATAACTTTGAGAAAAACAGCTCGTGATCTTTTATCACTCAAATGTGCAACAATGAAAATTAAAATGGAGGAGAAACCGATAAAATGCCTCATACCTCATAAACATTATTTATCCAAAACAATAAATAACAGGGAATAGAAGCAGCTCTTAATGGGAAGATTTGGAGGTTTGAGACCAATCTTGATTAGGCTTTTTCCCCACAATTTGTTGTGTGGCTTATAACATCTCTTTCCAGACAGAATAATATAGGTCAATAGCTGACAAAAATCTTTAAGAACTGGAATGATTAGCAGTCTGAGCAAGAGCTATTAGCCAACTCACCAATTCGTGCTCTTTCAGAGATGAGCTTGTCTTTGTCCAAGGAGCATAAATCTAAAACTCTGTACTCCACTGTTTGCATAAAATAAATCAATACCCAGCCCTACCAAGGGATGCATTGATTTGGTCAAAAGGATAGAGGGCCTGGTGGTTGGAAACTACTTTTTTTTAATCTTTCTTTCTTCAGGAAATGATGTTTATGATACTGTGAGCGCCTGTCTCCCTGACGGACATTTGACTCTGTTACCCAGTTTCAGCCAGATTTAGCCTGTGTGCAGGGTCTTAAAGATGTTTGGTTCTGACGAGCTTTGTTAAAACAAGAAGTGAAGTTTGTAAGCAAGAGTGAGGATGGCAGGTGCTACCTGCTTGCACTTCTCCAAAGCTCTTGGGACGTGCCTTCTGATGTGCCCATCCATGGGCAGCTGCTCACAGCCCTTGTTTGACTCTTGAACTCAGTTTGTACCTCAGCCGAAGCTATTATTTTGTGCAGGACTGGGCAATATTGGGTAAGAGAACTTGACTTCTTGGGTCCCCAAAATCCTTCTTTGTAATCCATGGAGAAAACTCCCTTTTCCTAGCTTCTCTCACCCATTTTGGGTCTAAACTCTTTAGTAAGAGAATAATGTTTTTTCAAGTACAGTATTAGGGCCAAGGTACTCTGTCCTGACTGAAGTGCCTGGGTGCCACTGAAATATGGACAACATGTGTTCACATACCTCAGAAACGATCCTGTCTCCTCAGGGCCTTATTTCAACACCTTCTCAAAGCAGAAAAGCAACTCACCACCTCTTCCCCTGATCGCAGGTAGCTGCAGAACAGTCTGGCAAAAATACAAAATTATGTAAGTTACCATAACTCTCCCCCTTCACTGTCCCAACTTTCCCAGCATTTTTACTTTTCAGAATGTAGCTGACTTATTTTAACCCCAATATCTCTCTTGCAAGCAGTGACTTCACATAAACTCTTTCTTCCTGACGGCCATCAAACTGTAAGCTGTTGGAGAGAGGAAAATAAATACAGAGGAGAGACGAAAATATATAACACAATGCAATTACCTTTTTAGGGCCATTTAAAGGCACCAGCCAGCAAAAGAAAGGTGTGGGAGAGGTGATGAACTACAGTTTTTCGTGGTTAATAATAGTGACACACAGTTTCCTTCTGCAAACTTCCTCCTGTGGCTCCTCTCATTTTATGGCATATCAGGCAAAAAGCTTTTGATGCTGCCTTTATCTGCACAGGGGAGGTTTGTCCACTTCCACACTGCTGCATTGAAGGGAGTCGTTGCTCTGGCTGGGCTGGCTGGTGGGAAAGGCAATGGGAAGAGACCAACGAGGGCTCAGATCCACACTAGGAGCACCTAGGTTGCCCCATGTACTGGGGCGGAGGGAGGGAAGACACTCACAATTAGCAATGATCATTATCATCAGGCAAGCAATTCTTAAATATTCCATAAAACGGGGCCTCAGACTGCACAAGCAACAGCAAGTATTGTAGTAGATTTATTAGTGGAGCATGAAACATTTATATTTTTCAGATGACAGGGCAGATGATGACTGTGTTATGCTAGCAGGCAGGATGAACCTCATTCGAAAAGTGCCTCGTAGGTGATGGCTAGATATGACAGCAAGATGAATTAAGGTCTTTGAACATCAAGATGGTGTGATAGACCCTGGGAATTGAAAACTAAACACCGGTGGTATCCTTCAGAAAGCAGCTGTGCTTTCTTTGTGTAAGTCAAGGCACAGCCTCGATAATTGTGGTGCCCTGGTGACATTGGAAGGGATTGAATTTTCCTGTCATCTTTTAGAAGGGCAGTTTACCAGAATAAATGTTTAGTGCTTCGAATTAAAGTTATAGTTAGCAAGGGATTGAGGGAAACTGGTGTTCCCCAGAGATCTGGACTTTGGCAAACAACTTAGTTGAGGGGGTTTTGAGCCAGTAACATCTTCCTTTTCTACTCTTTATTTAGTGCATTGCTCCTCAAATCTATAAAAGAGCTGGACTGGGGTGTCTTTGTACAAAAAGCTGATCGAGAAGGAAGCTGAATAAGATCTGATTCAGAGTTGCAACCCAGGTAGGGATAATGGAGTAAGTAATTGGACAATATTTAACTTAAACAGTCAAGCTCTTTGGATTTACTGGTGTTTAATTGCACCCATGTCAGTTCTTGAAGGGAAAGGAAAAGGCCACGAAGTAGAATCAAATAGGACTTTCCTCAGCTATCAGCAGCCCAGAGGGAGAGACTGACATCTTTATCTTTTCTGCATTTTTATCCTCTTCCAGATTTTGCCATTTTGAGCTGACACTTTTTTGATATAAGCACATTTCCAGATGACAGATCTTCCCACCATTCACTCTCTTACCAATTTTAAATACATTTCCTTGAAGCAGTCCAATATGTGAATGAGTTTCACACCTCCTTTAAAATGTATATGCAGGTGGATCAAAACTGTGCTTGAGATGGCAGGTAGTCTGACTTATATCCTGGGAATGTGTCCCCTGTGAAACTTCATGGTGTACATCAAGATCATCTACCTTTCATGCTGAAAATACTTCGAACTCAGCCACGTCCTGACAAATTGTAATGGTCTCCTTCAAACAGAGAAGGGAGGAAGTTGTGCATCAAGGTGTGTTTTGTCTTCTCTTTCTCAAACATGAAACAAGAAATCTGCAAAAGCCAAAAGCTAAAAAGCCCCAATGCCAAAATCTGATCTCTTCCCTGGTTTTGGGAGTGTTTAACACTGTGCATAGTTATTTTAGTCAGTACTGGACTAATTCACACCACTGTCTGTGTTTGCTTCCATTTCATTGAAGAATGAATTATTGTTATATAACATAATGAGTTATCTCAAATTTGTCCCACTGTGACACTCATTCATCTGCCCTCTTAAAAACCACATTCATTCATGTCCAGCACTAAAGGGTTTGTGTCTTCATCTGACCAATGAGTTTCATGATGAATATTTTTGTCGCTGGAGGACTTGAGGATATTATGGGAGATCTGCAGGGCTTGAGCAAACTGCCTACCCTTTATCGATACTACACAGTGTCTGTGTTGGCTGCAAGAATGTTGGGAGTCCTTGAGGTTTTGCCTTTTTCTGTTTTCAGGCTGGTTGGATCCAACTAGAAGCACGGCTGGACTAGTGGGAGAAAAAAAATATAGGTAAATGGTAAGAAAAATCTGTGTTCCAAATTAAGCATGGGATTAAGGTTTGGTCTCAACAAGCCCGTGATGAGAAAAAAATCAATCCACGTTTGCAACTGCAAACAGACAATACTTCCCCTCCTTTAAGCAAACCTTAAATTTCTGCCATAGAAGAACAATATTTCTTGGGTTTTATTATAAGTATATTATGGCATCTGTGACCCCATCCTGTTGTTTTAAACCAATGTGGCCTCTACCGCCCCTCTGCTCTGGATTGAAAGCATGATGTTCCCATGCTCTATTTCTTGTCTAACGTTTCTTAGTCAAGATAAGTTTGTAGGGAGAATTTCTTTTAAAATTAGAACAGCTGGTAGAGTTGGGAGAAAAGTAGTGAACTTCAGTGGTCTTCAGCTCTCTCTGGAGTGTCTGGTGCTGTGAGCAATGCTTATGGATTTATTTACATGGCTTAATTCATACTCCTGGACTATGGATATAATCCTACTTTTAGTGATTTTTGTCACTATGATGCAAAATAATGCTATGTGCTTTTGAACTATATTTAAATGGTTGGATGAGAGGGCACTTATGGCTTAAATGGATTTGTTACATCACTTGAATTTGCCAGTGCAGGATGTTCAGTGCAAGATGAATTGCCTTTTGTGCCTGGCACAATGCACTCCTTTTTTATTCACTCATACCGTGAAATCCAGGACTAGAAGTTACATGTTTGGCAACAAGTAGGTCTCACAGGAGTTTGGATGTCAGAGTAGAATGGGCTCTCATTGTGTAATGAAAAGGAAAAAGGGAATAAAAACCTTAAAAAAAGGATTTTACCAAATTCTTCCCATGGACATTGTGCTATTAGAGTAGCTAGTGAGTTAAAACAACAACCAAAATCCCAACAAGCCAAGAAAGATCATAAAACTGCAAGGAGCAGGAAAAATGGCACACAGCACACAAACAATGTAAATTAAGACAAAGAAAATGACTGTAAATGCCAGCAGTCCCTAAAACATTAGGGACTAATTTCTAACAAACCATTAGCTGCATGGGGAATTGTCAAACATTATTAAATATAATTTGCTACATCTGTTTTATTATAGAATTCATTTGGCACGTATGATATTTATGTTGTACACTGCTTTTTGTTTTTTTTTTCTTTATATACTGTATTTCCTTTAAGTCTTACCTGACACCCAAGTGTAGCACAGCAAGTGGATCAGGATTTATTTCACTCCTGCTGTAGGAACTCAATTTGTGTGTTTGCATGCACGCTTTTACGTGAACCCGTTTCCCTCCTGCCTTCACCCTCCTCCCACAAACAGGTGCACACGGGTGTTTCCGCAGCACAATCAGCTGCCAGACCCCAGCAAGTGCTCTTTCTGCTGCCTAATGCTGTGAATGCATGTATGGAGGACGTGGTTTGCAGCCTCTGCAGGGATACCGTTGCCATCAATATCATTGTGCCATTAATATTTAAATGGAACCATGCTCTGAATTGCATTGGGTTTTTTTAAGCTAATATTCAAGGAGTAGGTGATAGGCTGTAAGCATTGATATCAACCACCTCAGCCAGCCAACGCTGTAATCTTGATCAAAAATAATAATGTCATCCATAACACTGCAGAGATTTATTAGTTGTGACAGATCTATACATTAACAAATCACTACATGGCCCTGAATACCAAGTAAACAGAGCCAGTCTCATAAGGAATACTAAGACCTTTTGGGAACACTGTTAAGGAGTGTTTCACACAGGAAAAATTTGCTCTAAAAATAATACAAATTCGTGTGTTTGTGTGTGCGTGTGTGTTTGTGTGTGGGCATGGGTGATGGAGTGCTGTCTGTCCACTCTTGCTGTTCTACAGCCAGGATGGGGGTATGACTAGCACATCAGAATGGGCCCAATTAGTATTTTCTGGTGCAGTTCTGGTTTGGGTTCTGCTGTATCTTGAAATTGTTCTCATTTAGTTCCACTTTCCCTTCTACAAAACTGCAGGATATGTCCCATTGAGTTGTTTTGAGAAGATATCAAAGTTAGGATGACTTTTGAGGTTGATTTGACCCCTTCACAACAATTGTTTAAAATGTCCATTCCTACGATGGCACTTGTTTTGGTAGCTTTTACTGGTTTGGTGTACAATCCATAAAGTCAGGAATTTCCTTGTGAGGTTAAGATTTTAACAAAAGCAATTAAAATAATGGAAAATGCAGACATACATTATCCATTTACACTTAGCTCTTTCTCTGTGGTGTTTCCATCTGAGGTGTTCTGGTGGTGGAAATGTCGTCAAGAAAGAAATGTTGAAAGTATCTGGCATATGAGGATTCATGCCCCTGGGAGGAATTCTGCTAAGTCCAGTCACTTAAAATTCATGACCCAGTCCATAAGTATCAGCAGATTAAAGTAATAGTAACCTGGAGGGTTTGGAGTTTTTTTCAGTCTGCTTCCAGGTTATCATATCTGCATAGCTCATATTATCAGCATTTTCTTCAAAACAGAAACATTCTAAAATGTTCATAAACATTCATAACTGTCCAGAACCATTCTCTCCAGAGTTGGTTTCCTAGTGCAGGCAGTGCTTTAGTGTTTAGGGTCTTTCTGCTCCTGTTCCCACGAAAGAAGAGCTGATACTGTTGTTATGCCATACCCTGTACCAGAGAGGAAATTAAGATTTTCTAGTCTTGGTCACTCTTTTTCTTTGCTCTCTAATGCTACCTCCATTTAATACAATGTTTTCTCTTTATCCATGCCTCTCATGCACAGTCCCTTCAGCTCTTTCCTCTTGCAGGATTTCTTTTCTCCTTCCCTCGGCAGTGTTGTCACATTACAGTTCATCTGAATGCCAGCACCAAGATTATTTTCTTATTCTGCTGTTTCACCCTCTCCTTCTCTGTCTTCACTTTCTAGATTTTTCACAAACCATCCATACACTGGTGTCCTTTTTTGCTGATAACTGACTCCCGGGTGACCCCAAGACACTGGACTTCATTGCCCACTTGCCAAAGTTTCAAACAAGCCTCATACTTTTTTCCTTAAACTTGGGATGTGCTCACTGTGAACGTCCATCAGCCTTTATCCCTTTCCCATATCCTCCTTAGATCTGTGTCTGGCCATCATACTCCTAAGAGTGTATGACCGTGTTGCAGGGATAAGGTAGAACAGCAGGTTTTATCCTTGAACTTTTGCATTTTTAGTCACTAAGCTAGTGGCAGGACATGAAAGTCTCAAATTAACAACTACCAGTGGTTGAACAACTGATTTTGTATGGTCTTTAGGGAGGAACAGCCTTTGCCAGGCAGTTGTGCAAAGGGTGGGAAAGTAAAAAACTGAGGATTTTTGCTCAATCTAATTTATCAGAGATTCAAAGGAAAAATGGGATTTGGCTGATTTCATACTTGGGAGAGAAAAAGAAACAATTCTTATGTGCTAGAATGTCCTGTTTCGACTTTTAAAGTATTGTAAAAAGTTTTAATAATAGTAAAATGCTTAGATATGAGTGACATATACCAAGACACTCTCTGCATTCAACAAGATTTCAAGATCTTTAAGACCTTATTTTGGTCCTGAGCTGGGACAGAAGGAGAAGCATGTAATCGTCCAAGCTCTGCAGATCGAGGGATCTGTTTCCTGCCTGGAAGAAAGCTTCATTGTCAAGGTATCTGTGGAAAAAACAAGCAGCACCAACATTCACTCTTCTGATGGTGTTTTCACCCAGGTTGACCAGAACCCCTCTGCC
This sequence comes from Numenius arquata, assembly GCF_964106895.1. Taxonomy (NCBI): domain Eukaryota; kingdom Metazoa; phylum Chordata; class Aves; order Charadriiformes; family Scolopacidae; genus Numenius; species Numenius arquata. The sequence goes on from NC_133581.1 coordinate 4,993,330, forward strand.
TGTTTGGCTCAAAAGATATATCAGGATCAGCTGAACAGGCTTTTAATTCATTTTTGTTTTGCTGGAACATGTAATTTGTGGAGCTGTGACAGATAATATGTTAGGAAAATATTTTTTAGAGTGCTCTACCTCGTACATATAGGGCCCCTGATATTATTGGAGGAATGCATCATAAGCTGTGAAGCGCACCCCTGAGGCAAAACCCAAAGTATTAAAATCCTCTTTTTACGTATGGGGGAGTGAGACCAGAGAGGTGCAGTGATATGTGTAAGGACATATGGCTACTCAGTGATGAGCTGGGGACTGAACCTGGGCTTGTGCTGACAGTCTAAGTACAGGGCTGCCTTTTAGCGGTCTCACTCACGGACAGCCTCTTCGCGTGGTTTGGACATCACAATAAGTGTCACATGTAACAATTAATTGATAACTGATAAATTTTCTACTTGGGATGGGATGATGTGGAAATAGAGAGGAGGGCTGAATATCTTCAGCAGCTTTATTGACTGTATATTAAAAGATAAAGTGTATTAAAAGAGCCGATAAATTGCATTTGCAGGCACTTCTGATTGAGCGAAGGGGCTTTTGCCAGAGGAATTAAGATCCAAAACGCTGGGATGTTATGAGCAAGTGTCAGAGAAATCGTGAAATGGGACCAAAGCTGCAATTTATTCCCAATACTCCGGCCATGCAGAGACCTTGGGGCAAACAACAACGCTAAGGAAATGTGAGCTGCTTTGATAGAAAATACCTGTGAGGATGTTAGCAAGAAGGCAGATCTAGCCTCTTCACAGCAGTGTGTGGTGGGAGGGCAATAGACAATGGGCATAAGCTGAAACAGAACAAGTTCAGACTGGACACGAAGAAAACCTTGTGGGGAAAGCAAAGCAGCAACAGTTTGCCCATAGAGGCTGTGCTGTCCCCATCCTTGGACATTTTCAAGATATGACTAGATAAAGCCCTGAGCAACCTGGTCTCATCTCACAGATGACCTGCTGTGAGCAGCAGCTGCCTGAACTCTCCTGTGACCCTTTGGCAATGGGACTCACTTCACCCCAGCGGCCAACCTGGGACCCAGAACTGAGTTGTTCCCAATAGGAGAGTGCAGACATACCAGGAATTATTCAGCTACTTTACAATGGAGCTGTAAGTGGTGCCCAATGACAGGACAAGTGGTAATGGGCATAAACTTGAACATAGGAAGTTCCATCTAAACATGAGGAGGGACTTCTTTGCTTTGAGGGTGGCAGAGCCCTGGAACAGGCTGCCCAGGGAGGTGGTGGAGTCTCCGTCTCTGGAGACGATCAAAACCCACCTGGACATGTTCCTGTGCAACCTGCTCTGGGTGGACCTCCTCTGACAGGGGTGCTGGACTAGGTGATCTCCAGGGTCCCTTCCAACTCCATATCATTCTGTGATTCTGTGATTCTGTGAGTTAGGATGCAAGTAAGCAAACCAGGATCTGGCTTTTTCTGACCACCTTCTCAATATTACCAGCTCATCTTTGTTTTCCCTCCTAACCAACTTCAGGCCAAAGAAAGCCTTTGTACTTCACTTTCCCCCCTGAACTCTGTGTAAGGCCATGAAAGCTGGACATGAGGTCTCTTCTGAATTAGAAGAGGGTGCTCAGATGTGGTGGCATATAATCTTATATGTCCTTCTATGCCAGGCTTTTGCATATTGTTTCTGAGCGCTGCTTGTTCTGCTGGCAGGGCAAGATTAAATACTAGAGTGATATCCCCCACGTGGCAGCATCTATGACTAGACCATCAAATCAGTCAGTGACATACCACCGCTGGAAAAGTCATCAATCTGTCTCCATAGTGACACATCTCCTGCCGAGAGTCTTCTGGGCAAGGCACAAGCAAGAAGCAAAGTTACAAAAGGTGTTTTTCTTATGCTGCAGATGCTGTTTGTGTTTGCTTTTTATGCTTTTTTTTGTGTTGGTTTGTGGTGGTTTGTTTTTTTTTTTCAAATGGATCTAGCTGCCATATATGCTTAGGCTATTTTTTTCCCCTTTTGTGTCCAAGTTTCTCTTTTCTAAAATATATCTATGATGATGGGTTAGGGCAATTTCTTAAAGACTGGATCCAAGGTAGAGATAATGGTACCTACACATTTCTATAGTGGGGTCACTTAATGAAACCACCGAGCTCCAAACTCCCAGGTCATCTGTGTGTGTCCAGGGTTGAAATACAGATCTGATTTCTCTGCTCTGAACTCATCTCTAACAATTAACAAACCTTTGCTGGATTCATAAACATGCCAGTGCAAGAATCTCACGCTCATCTTACGTATTTTCCGTCCTGTCTATATTAGCACATAACTTTAAAAGAAATCTGGTGTTACTTATTGTAGTATTTGGGAGTTCTGAAAAATTGCCTGCCACTAGAGGTTATTCAAATTCTGGTCTTGATGTATTAGCCTAGACAGTTTTAAAGCCATATCTACAGCAAGTAGTTAGCCATACTGCTGAACAGACATTTTTTTAAATGAACTACAAAGAATAGCCTATTGTGGTTAGCTTATTTTATTTACAGCATTTCACATGGTGTGAACATTAAAAATTTACAGAGTAATATTGATTTGCAGCTCCATCAAACCATTTCTACCCAAATTACAGAATCAAACTGTTTGAGGAAAGGTGCCTTATCCCAATGATTATTTGTGCTGCTCCGAAGGCTGCTCTCTGCGAGGCAGCCATAAATTCACCTCCTGGCAGAAAGTTAAAGAGGAGGTTCAGAAAGTAAATAATTGCCAGGAAGCATCAGGAAAGGAGTCTTGCTAGTGTGTGCGATGCATGAGAGCTGGAGGAGACTGGTGTGTCTGATAAGGGTTTAATAAATGCGTTTTTGGGGGCTGGGAGGCGGTGGGTCCCGTCGCCGGCTGGGACGCAGGGTGGCACTGTTGTCAGCCACTTGGCTGGCTCCGAAGCATCGCCCATTTTCAGCTGGTGAGAAAGATTTTTTTGTCATTTCTGTCACTCCCCAGATTGAAAAAGCTAACAAATTTGCATAGACCAGAAAACCAAATGATACTGGGTAATGGCACATGGCTTTGCAGTGATACTTCTGCCTGACAAGTGAGATGCAAGAGAGAAAAAGGGGAAAATAAAAAACCCTTAAAAATCCATAAAGCCACAGAAGTCCAAGTAACCTTTTTATTTTAAAAAACCCCAACAACTCACAAATGCCAAAAAGTGTGTGCTGGAAATAAAGATGCCCTTCTCAACCCCATTAATGGGAACTTAATTAGGCGTAAAATTTGTGAAAGACATTGGAAACGTGATCTTTTTCCCATTAGGAAAAAACTGGGCTAGTTTCAAGTCTGTGGGAGAGCTGGGTGAGGTTCGTGTGTAAAAAGATACATCTCCATCAGAAAAGATATATTTGAAACATCTGGTAAAGTTCTTTGGCCAGCGATGTATACATCTTGAAAAATATATATAGAATCCTTTTGGTCCCCTCTGTACTGCACACGTGGAATTAAACTGTATTTCATGCAGATGTTATAAACTAGATTCTTCAGATTTCAGTCTCTCTGCTCACAAGTTCTGCTCACACTCTGGAACTAAACTGCCAGAATTTCAAAAGAAATTGCAGTGGTAGGATGACCAGGCTTCATTTGTCAAGACAAAGGAGATGAAAATCCAGGTATTTTGGAAGCACTAATCAGATTCAGCTGCTGTTAGCCCTTTTTTTTTACATTGCTATAGCCCAAACAAATCTAAAGTATAACTTTAAGATTTGCACCAATGCACTTTACATCAGGATCAAATTAATCTTGAAACTCATTTAACTCACTGCTCATATTAACTCACCAGCACAGTAGGGGCCAGAATCACAGTTAATTCATTTGAAAGCATCCAGAGTGGAGGGGGAGAAATAAAGATAGGTTTTGGTAGCTCAGTCTAATACTTCTGAAAATAGCACATCAAAAGAAGATCTGGAAAGAGCAGGCGAAACTTCGTTTGAAGTTTGTGGGTCAAATTCAGAAAAGACCTGTATGATGATGCATGTTACACAGCAGCTGTGAGGAGGTGAAAAGTGATTTTTGAGTAGTTTGCAGTAATATGAATGCATAGGTTTCTCACCGGAAGGGCAAGTAGCAACAAGAACGGACAAAGGCAGCCTCTGATCTCCCCGGCACCACCTCCCACTTGCATGGGTTGGCTCTGGGGGTCTGCCGTTGCCCCGTGGGGGACATATCACAGAGGGCTTACGTGCTGGGGTCTGTAGAAAAGGCAACAGGTGGGAGATAAAGTTAGGGGTGCTTTACAGTAACCTGTTATCAGTCTGTTTAGAGGCCTTTGTCCAGTGTCTAAATTACTCAGCGTGTTACTCAGCAGCTTATGGCCAGAGCTGAAGACACTCTCCACGTAAATGTAGGTGATTGAGTCCATCAGTATAATCCATTACCTTCCCCAGCCTAATCTTTTAAGTCTCTGGTAATTTTTTTTTCATTGGTGAAGTAACTTCAGCACCTGCAGTTTTGCTCTAGGGGATATATAAGGAAGGAAAATTGTCTCTGTGAACACAGAATTGCTTTGGTCCACAAAATGGGGCATCCCAGGAAGGATTTATTATTTGTAATGGTCTTATAAATGATAGTGAGATAAAAGCAACGTGAGATTTGAAACAACATAAGTGTTTTAAGGAAAGATCTGAGTGACAGGAAATAGTGAAAATACCTTCCTTCCCTCTGCTGGCATTTCAGCGTGTCCATTGAATCAAAAAAGCTTTGCATTGGGGTAAAGAAGGGAAAGGGAAAGGGAAAGGGAAAGGGAAAGGGAAAGGGAAAGGGAAAGGGAAAGGGAAAGGGAAAGGGAAAGGGAAAGGGAAAGGGAAAGGGAAAGGGAAAGGGAAAGGGAAAGGGAAAGGGAAAGGGAAAGGGAAAGTCAGTCATAATCTAGTTATACTGCTGTTAAAATTAATGGCAAAGATCCTGTTCATCTTTATCAGGTAGAACTGGCCCTCCTAGGGAGACTATGCTATGGACCTGGACCTTGCCTGCAATCCCACTTCCAAAGGGGTAAAGTGGGAGTGCTTAATTCAGACACAGGTCATGTCGCTGGGAAGCTTATGCAGGAGGGATTTGCATCTCTTCCTGATTCTAATTCTGCATCTTTTACAAAGATCTGTCTTAATGGTACAGTCCTGTGCTACCTTGTCATATAAACCACTAAAGAAGGGAGGGGGAGGAAGGCAATTCATTCTACAGAAGTAGGTCCACTAGAGAGGTATTTAGGTTTTATAAATAGGTCTATAAATAATACATTTCTATTTCTGCTGGTTTTATTGCTATTGATATGCAATATAGTCCTCTGGGCTTAAATCTGCAGATATTTTTATTACTTGAGGTCATTGCCATGTTGCATTGTACAAATAGCACACTGCATTCACCTCAGCATATGTTTATTTTCGCATGCCTCAGTGGCTGTCTTGAAAAGGCGACGTATCGGTTGTTATCCATCTCTTCTACCTGTCCTTAGATTGTGCTAAGTGCATATTTTTATGGATCAGTTGAAAAGCCCCAATCACTCTGTAATTTAAGATTTTATGCCTGAATGCTGGATGTCATCCTAATAAGTGTGGTGGTGTATGCCTGTGTGTGAGGAGGTATAAAAGAAAAAAAAGCTTTGTTTCTCTGGTGGGCTTCTTTGAGTATTTCATGATACTGTCTGCACCTTTGCTAATTGAATAAGGATTATTTTGGAATGAGGAAAGCCGTAGCAGCTGAATAAGATTCAGTCAGTGCAATTAAAGTATTAATATAAATTGCAGTTACAGAGACAATAGATTTTTCCCAATGTACATAGAAAGAAGAGAGGTGGGTGGGAGGTGGTCAGCTGCTGGGTTATATTCTCTTCCAGCTTACAGTGTGAAATTCTGCCAGGTTGCAACAATCCCCTCTTTGAAAGTTGGTTTAATTGTGCTAATATACGTCAAGTAACCAAATGAGACCTGAGACTACTCTCCTGCTGCTGCTACCCAACAAAAACTTACCATCTCCATCAAGATACTTGTGTGCTGGTTTCTGAATTTTGCCACGTGCTGGCTGGTACTTGCATGGACAGCCAAGCTGTAAAATCACTCTGAAGACGCAGTGCTTGGGTGTTTGTGGTGCAGTAAAATCACACGGGCACCTCTGTGTTCCCCCCAGCTGCTGAGTCTGAGCCAGACTGGAGCCAGCATGAAAATCTACACACCGGATGCCCTAAGCTATCGTGGCATTGTGGAAACAAAGATCAAGGCTGTGGTTGAATCCGGCTCTTCCAAAACCACCCAGCGCCCGTGCCCAGAGGGTGATGGAAACTGAAGAGATGTGCCAGTGCAGGCCATAAAGCACTGAGGCTGCACTGCCATTTCCAAGCAGTGCCTAATGAAATGAAAAGCTCTTCCCTTTTCCTTTGTCATCACCTCTGTCACATCATCCCGCAGAGATCAGCCCCTCGCTCACAGAAAGGCTTTCTCCTAAAATATATTAACCTTAGCTCTCTCTCGTGTCACTACTCTAATTGAGACTTAATGTATTTACCTCTGCTTTTTCCACCCTCCCTCCCACTCCCCTTTTATTGGTACCGTGTTGTATTAGCATCCGTAAGCATATGCCCTTTCCTGCACGTGTCAGGTGGGCAGAGTCCTGTCAGTAAGACCTATCATTTATCCAGCGGTGTTCTGGATCATTAGCACAGTGTTGCAGTTTCACCCTCCATCCTGGTGCTTTCCCTTAAGTAGGTTTCACTACATAAGTCTCATTTTCAAAACGACGGCTTAAGTGCACATGTTAATTGCAAGATTTAATTATACGGCGGCAAAGTTGTGAAATTTTCCTCCTAATTAACAAGGGAAAACTTGGCGCGGGAAAAAGGGTATAACGGGGAAACGCCTTTTGCATTTCATCATTAACAATTCCCGCATGTGGCTGTGGCAGGGGTGTGTGCCCTGGCTCATTGACTCCCCTGATTGAGGACGGATTGGGTGCAGGTGAAGGCCAAGAGGTCCACAGGCAGAGATCCACAAGGAAAACAGTGGTGTAGGAGCTGGAGGGGAGCAGAGCATTGGCATCACAAGAGAAATATCCAGAGAGTTTCAGGGAGCGTCTTTTCACAGACACGTTGACCTGCAGCAAGCAGGATGTGCCCAAATCAATTTTATACTGAGATTTCTCTCCAAATTGGTATCTAGAGATTTGATTCAGATTCATATCCAGTCTCCAGGAGCTACATCCCAGCATTAGATGGGAATTAGAGACTCAGACAAAAAAATGCTGCTTCCACTAGATGAGAATCTGTTTCTATTTCAGCAGATCTGCCTGCCTCCTAATGTGCCTTTTGAAGGTGGGACACCTGTTTTTTCTCATCTTGGGTTTTTCTTTTTCTCCGCCCCCCCTCGCCCTTCTTTTTCTTTTCTTGTTCTAGTAGTCAGCTCAAATATTTAGCCTTTCTGTTAACTCTCCTCTCTCTTTTCTTTCCCCAGGACAGACCTCAGAGAAGCTGTGCTGGCTGTGAGTGTGAACAGAGTCAATGTCAGTACTAGGGAATTGGAAACAAAAGAATGTTAGAAAATTAATGTCTTCTTCTGGGTAAGGTTCTCTCACAAGTTTGTCCTAATTGAGCTGAAGGGGTACAAATGGCACAGCTCACATCAAGACTGCATCGCCCCTCTGCCTATAGATTGTTCTTTTTTCCTTTAGCCTTTGTCATCACCTTACATCATATTTTTATTTTACCTTAATGCCTCTGGTGCTAAATGGTTGATGGTCTCAGGCTTGTGAAGCACTCTGCCCTTCCTGGCAGCCTTGGCTCCTTGTGCCCAGGTCAGTCCTCCCAGGGCTCCCATTTCCCACTCCTTAGGGAAAGAGTCTCCTGGCAATCACCTTTCAGGGCAGGAAAGGCAGCGCTGGGAAACCCTGGGAGACTGGATAGCAGGAGGGTCATGGGAACAAGCTACTGCTCTTTCTTCTGCAGGAGCTGTGTGGTGCAATTAACCTTGTGTAATTTTGGAGAGCCCATGCCAGTAGACATTGCAGTGTTTCAGGATTTCCACATAATTATTTTGTATGCAATTGAAAAGTTGCATTTCTATAAAATAAAAATATTTTATTCTTCTTTTACATTTCTTTTAAATCAGATATTGCATTGTAATTTATAATACAACAGCCCTTCTAAAATAAATATTTGAATCTTTGATTTTGACCTTATCAAAAAAGTTCTGGTTTGTGAGCTTTTTCCAGGTGAATTCTTGTGGAAATCAACACAATCCCATGGAAAGCCTTGAGACTGGTAATGTATTTTTTTCATTCATCAAGCAGTCGCCTTCTCTGACATTAGAATTAAACATGGTTGTTCTTTAAGGCACACTGCACGGACACACAGTTCTGTACTATCAGACTTCAGGTAATGAATAATCATATTCACGGATCAACCTAATTAGATAGCAGAGAGCATTGCCTACAACAGTGTGGAAAAGTGTATATATTCACAGCTAGACAACTGTTCATTAGGGGCCTGACCTTGCAGCCATTACTCATGTTGAGTGGTACTCACTTATGGGAGATACCCCTATTGTCTTCAGCATGCATATTACTACGTAAAATATCATCTGCCAATGTTATGACTTCCTTAACATCCCAATATTTTCTACCTACAATGACACCTGGTGTAAATTATGCAAGCAAATTTTGTAAGAGAAGGCAGCATTGGCAGCGCTGCTGCGCATTTCAACACATCCATAGGAAAAATCCCTGCTGACGCATCAAGCCCGTTACCACCCTAGAGCTGAGATAATCACAACTGGCCTTCAGTGTGCTCCTAGTCTGTCGCTGTGTGATTTAAACTCTGTTTGCTTAACCCTCGTGAGGAAACCTGTCTGACTTTGTGCTGCAGAGCAGCAGAAGGAAATGGTCAGTAGACCACACTCCAGCTGACGGGGCAGTTACCAGCAGCTGGGGGTCCGTTAACGTATTAAAATGCACTAATGCAATTGCAAGCAGTTGTTTCACCAGTCCCTCAGGGACGAATGGATTTGAATTGCAGATTTTTGTTTTCCTTCTCTGGGGCTCTCTGAGTTTTTTCTGTCCATTTTCCAACCTCTTAGTCAGGAGATCCAAGTCTCTCTCTGATCTAGCCTGGTCACTTTGAGTGCCACGTGTGCCCCACACACTGCCTTCCCTGCCCCACAACACCGCCTACATACAAACCTCTGGCAATGGATGGCTGGAGGCAAACTGGTGTCGCCAGGCCAGTTCATACGCCCATTTAGAATCATAGAATTGCCCAGGTTGGAAGGGACCTTTCAGACCATTTAGTCCAACCATCAACCTAACACTGACAAAATCCATCACTAAACCATATCTCTGAACGCTATGTCTACTCGTCGTTTAAATACCTCCAGGGATGGTGACTCAACCACTTCCCTGGGCAGCCTGTTCCAATGCTTAATAACCCTTTCAGTGCAAAAATTTTTCCTAATATCCAAGCTAAAGCTCCCCTGGTGCAACTTGAGGCTGTTTCCTCTTGTCTTTTCTCCTGTTACTTGGGAGAAGAGACCAACCCTCCCCTTTCTACACCCTCTTTTCAGGGAGTTGTAGAGAGTGATAAGGTCTCCTCTCAGCCTCCTTTTCTCCAGGCTGAACAATCCCAGTTCTCTCAGCCACTCCTCATAAGACTTGTTCTCCAGACCCCTCAGCAGCTTCATTGCCCTTCTCTGGACACACTCAAGCACCTCAATGTCATTTTTTGAAGTGAGGGGCCCAAAACTGGGCACAGCACTCAAGGTGGGGTCTCACCAGTGCCCAGTACAGAGGGACGATCACTTCCCTGGTCCTGCTGGCCACACTATTCCTGATACAGGCCAGGATGCTGTTGGTCTTCTTGGCCACTTGGGCACACTGCTGGCTCATATTCAGCCAGCTGTTGGCCAACACCCCCAGGTCCTTTTCTGCCAGGCAGCTCTCCAGCCACTCTTCCCCATTTCCCTTGGGAATGGACAGGGAACAGGATGCATTATTTCACTGAATTTCACTGAATTTCACTGAATTTTTAGAGTTGGAAGGGACCATAAAGATCATCTAGTCCAACTGCCCTGCTGAAGCAGGATTGCCCAGAGCATGTCAGAGCATGTTACTCAGGACTGCATCCAGGCAGGTCTTGAAAATCTCCAAAGAAGGGGACTCCACAACCTCCCTGGGCAGCCTGTTCCAGGGCTCTGTCATCCTCACTGTGAAGAAGTTTTTTCTCATATTTGAGTGGAACCTCCTATGTTCCAGCTTGTGCCCATTGCCCCTCGTCCTCTCACTGGCAACCACTGAAAAGAGTCTGGCTCCCTCCTCCTTCATCCAACCCTTTAGATACTTATAAGCATTGATAAGGTCTCCCCTCAGCCTTCTCTTCTCCAGGCTAAAGAGTCCCAGCTCTCTCAGCCTTTCTTCATAAGGGAGATGCTCCAATCCTTGAATCATCCTCGTTGCCCTTTGCTGGACTCTTTCCAGTCGTTCCCTATCCCTCTTGAATTGGGGAGCCCAGAACTGGATGCAGTATTCCAGTTGTAGCCTCACCAGTGCAGAGTAGAGGGGTTGTGTTTGGTTTTTTGGGTTTTTTTTGTTGTTTTTTTTTTTTTTTTTTTTAATTTTTTTTTTTTCTTTAAAAAATATTTTTTCCCAGTAGGGTTGGGATTGTACTGTATTCCCTACTGGTTTACCCTTCCCCCCAGTAAAGGGTAACATTTTCCCTGGGTGCAGAGGCTCCCTCATCGTCTCCCAGACTGAAGGACCTCTAATTATGGGACTGCAGCTACAGTGGTCGGCTCCCTGTCGTCAGCAACTCCTCCGTTGCAGTAGAGAATAAGCAGAAGCTATGAGTCATCAGGTACCCATGTAATGGTTTATCACATTATTTTTTATTTCCCAGCAAAACTAATCAATGGTGGAAGAGTGTTTGGAGGCTCCTTCCTCAGAGAGCATGCCCAGGTGAGGGCTCAGTCTAACGTGGAAGTTGTGTTTCAGGAACAGATCATCCACCTGAAGGCTTGGGATACTCAGGTTTTCTACTTGTTTTGCTGCAGACTGCCTGCAGGACCTGAAGTCATTTATCTCCTGTACCCGCCCCAGCCCCCTATGACATGCTGGAGACCCATAAGCCCTGATGGAATATTTGCTGCCCTATCTCTGCTATGACTTACCCATTTAAGAAAAGTTTTTTAGGGGCAAGGCTATTTTCCAGTGCTGTACTGCTTTGTAAAAAAGGGAATAATTCCCTGCTCAGCTGGGCTAGGCAGTGAGAAATGGGAGATATTTCATTGTAACAGGGTAAAACCCATCTGCCCATGCTACCTTGATTGCCACACTGCCTCCCACCCCATTTCTGCATCCAGCACCGACACAGCCAGACACCCCCCCTTGCCTTGCTCTGCAAGCGCTGCTGTAGCATAGACAATAATAACAAGGCAGCCCCTGTATGTGTTTAATGCTTTGCCATCTGACAGCTTTTCGATATAGGTAAGCTTCATGGAAGAAGCGGAGGTAATGAGCTTGTGTATTGGCTTAATATATCAGGCAACAACATTCGTACGTACAAGGCACCTTCTAACTACTGTGAGTGGTTTGTGAGCAGCAAAGATGCTATCTGCTGCCGGGAAAGGAGGCTCTTTTTAATATGTGAGGCATGTGTTGCTGTCGGGTTTTGTCAAAGAAAGGATGGCTTATCTTATCTTGTGATCGGGCAGCTCTGAAAACAACCATGAACACGGTGTGGGGACACGGGGTGGTGACCTCCAGAAACAGCCTTTACAGGTAGAGTGGATGTAAGGATTTTGTGCCAGCAGATCCTCTTCCTTCTCCTCTTTCTCCAGTGAGGAGCTGCCCTGAGAAATATGTTAAAGCTGTTTCTTCTTCAGCTCTATGGGGAGGCACAGGATTTAGCACACAGCTGTTGACTGTGCGTGTAGGGTGAGCGAGGTGACATGGTACCAGCTCCCATGCCCCTGTGAAGCTCTCACTAGCCACTGGTATGGTTTATGTTTCTGTTGTATCTGATGAGAGCAAGAGCAGAAACACATTCCCACAGTCCAGGAGTTATATGGACAGGGATCTGTGCTCAGACAGGCACTTTCAATCCAATCAACATCCGTGTTATTGCTGGAAGCTTGACTATTAATTACTCCTCCTTGCTTTTGCCAATATCAGTCCATGTACACGAGGGTTCTTACTCTGTTTCATGGGGAATCAGGCAAAACCTTTGGGTCTGATGATGGTAGAAGATGATCTGACTATACTAGAAGTGGTCAGGAGATCAATAACATAGAATCATACAGAATCATAGAATCATAGAATGGTTTGGGTTGGAAGGGACTTCAAAGATCATCTTGTTCCAACCCCGCTCTCATGGGCAGGGACACCACTCACTAAACCAACTTGGCCTGGTTGAACTTCATGAGGTTTGCATCGGCCCACCTCTCAAGCCTGTCCAGGTCACTCTGGATGCCATCCCTTCCCTCCAGCGTGTCAACCGCACCACACAGCTCGGTGTCATTGGCAAACTTGCCGAGGATGCACTCAATCCCACTGTCCATGCCGCTGACGAAGATATTAAACGGCACTGGTCCCACTACTGGCCCCTGAGGAACGCCATACTGATACTCTGTTAAAATTAATCTGGTCTGGATGGGTCAGGCATCTGTTCAGAATTTCACTGAGGCAGTGGAAAACTGCCTTTGATTTCAGAGGATCGGGCAGTCAAGATGCAGCTAATCCTGGCCAGGATCCTACTGTTGTCCCAGTCTCGGGAGTCAAGCTGATCTTCAGTAATGTGATACTCTCAGTGTCCTCTCTCTTCTAATTTTTAACTCTTTTACAGGATTTCTCCTTCTCTCCATTATACACGAGTGCCAGGCCTGTCTGAGCCCACACGGCTCCCAGGGCAAGACCAGCAGTGCCCCATCCCTGGTCAGTTGTCCCTCTCCACCATGCAGCCTGCTGTGCCCATCACTGGGGCTAAGCTCGTAGCATCTCTCAGATGCTCCTTTCTCACGTTGAGAGGGAGACAGAAAGTGATTGCAGGAATTATCTCAGCCCCCTGCAATCTGAGAAGGGTGTCTCTGCCAGGGTTGTGATTTTCCTGATTCCTTTTCCATAGTGCTGGCAATGATACAAAAGCAAAAAACCAACCCCCACAGGAAAGCTCCTACTCCAAAAAGAGCTGTTGCTGTACAGCAGTCCTGTGATGACTTATTGCCAACAGACATGTGAGTTTACTATAGATCTACTTTAGGTCATAAGTGCAAAAACATATCTCGTTAATATTTAAAGATGCTTAGCACAAAAGCATGCATAATTAAACAGTGCATCAGAGCTGATAATTCCAAATAATTTATCTTCTGAAAAGGGATTTTTGTAATTTGTTAAACTGGTTTGAAATCTGCAGCTTAGCAGCAGGAGTATGTTTGCATTACGAAATGAATTATTTTAAAGATTGGGCTGTGTCCATCCTTTCTGAGAAGAAAAAGGGACATGGCATGAGGGAGGGTTTTTAAAAATGCACATAGGTATGGATTCGGCATTGCACAGTGCTGTGTGTCTGTCTGAGATATATGCCTCATTTTTAAAAGAAAAACTATATTCCTGCCAGGTGTAGCATTGCTTTCCCTCCCAGGATTTTTTCACATTCCATGAGGAGCACATTGATATTAACCATGCCTTCTCTAGATAACTCAATAGTGAAGGTATGCCTGTAACAAGAATGATCTATTAGTTAGTAAAACAAGTGACATATGAGACAAATATGAACAAATTAATGGTGTCAGATACAAGATACAATATACCGTGAGCTTTTCATTACATCCAAAAGGCTATCTGAGCACATTTTCTGCCTGGATGCTAAAAATCTATGAGGAAAGAAAATGTGCTTATGATCCATTGCAAATCATGCTTTTCAGAAGTGCCAAAATACAAACTGATGTGTGACCACAGCTATTCTTTAATTTAATGTAAGATCAAAAATTAAATGGCAAATGTTCGGGGCACACTCAGATCATTGATCACACAGGAGAGTTATTTACAAGGCAAATCTGAAAAACCTATTTTACAGACCTCACTGAAGGTATTTCTAGAAGTTACTGAAGTTGTCAGGGTCTTGTTTACCTGTGACAGTGCTGGGAGAGCAAATCTCGGCAGGCACAGCTCTGCCGCGGTGAAGCTGCGTTGGCTGTTATTAACTCAGAACCTGGAGCTTTTGGCCTAACTCCCTACCACAGATGTATTTTCTATTTAGACTAGTTGGAAGGGGGTCGGGAGGTGCATTGGAAGCTGTCACTTATTAATGTCCTACTTAGTGCTGCGTTTTATGTAGCAGCCCAGCACTCCATTGTAAATAGAAGTACGAATTAAAGACTGAACTGCGTGTGCCAGATCCTGCTCTGAAGTGGCCGACACTGGTAGTGGAGGGAAGGAGAAAGGAGACGGTGTGACTTTGCTCTCAAAGCTGGAGAATGAAGCCCAGCGAGGTGTATTGAGATGGTATGTCCTGGATGTTGTGGCATCCAGAGTGGATTTATGATGGATACAGGTATCTAAATTCAGTTGATCACAAGTGAGCATCTGTCAGGGCTGCGGTTCCCTGATTTAGGAGGTAATCAGGAGAGATGAGCAGCCACATCGCAGCCGCCTGTGAGGGCTGACTGGGGTTACACCTGACTCTCCTCTGGCTGCGTTGGGAGCCCTCAGTATGAAGGCAATCCAAATAGCTCATCATTTTCTTGAACTTCAACATCCCAGTTATCTGTCTGAATATAGCCAGAGAAATATTAAGGCCAGCTCATGAAATATATTTACTTAAATAACTAGTACTTGCATGCATAATTTTTTTAAAATAAATAAATAAACAAGGAGGGAATTTGTCTATGTCTGACTTGGCTCCTTTGGCACCAGAAGAGCAGATGAGTAGTGCTGAGGCCCCTCTATCTGTGCTATATTTGGTTCAGGGCTTTTACTTTGTGCTAGATTTCATCTGGTCCCAAAGGCTGAACATCCTCACCAGACCTGTGATTCAAGGCTGCCCAAAGGACTACATACTGGTGCAAGCCAAGGTGTTCCCATTATGGAGTGCGTCAGTAGCATATGCAGAAGGCAGCTTTTCTCCAGGAGGAATCAAAACTGGTCTGTGAACCGAACCAGCCTAGAGTGGGCAGGATGAAACAGGGGATTCACTTCAAAACAGCAGCATTTCTCAGAGCCCACACTGATGCAGACACAGCCTGGTGCCTAACCTTCAGCATCTGGGCACTGTTTCAGTGCCCAGTCTGGCCCAAACCATGACAGCATCTTTGGATATCTGAAGTGGTGCTTGACGTTCACGTTTAGAGAACTGTCTCCTCCTGCTACCCAGATATTTCTAATGAATGTTCAGATGCTTAGAAGTACACACGTGTATTTACACGTCCTACTCTGAAATTGAATCTCAGATATATCACTTTGCTTTGCTTTTGCCTGCTTCCATCCCACCCTGGTATGGAAGGATCTCTCTTGCTCAGCCTTCCCCCTAAAGCTGTTTCCTCAGGTCTGCATTGGGTAGAAAGACAAGGCAGTAAACTGAGGTTATGGGCAGATGATAATTTATGATGATTCATGGTTTTTTTAGCTTCTTGTCCCTGGCTGGAGGGCTGAGGCAGTGGGAGGAGAGCATATGGGCACTGTGAGGCCGCTGCTGTGCTAAAGCACTCCAGGTTTGCTTAAATCAGTCGAGAGATTAGCAGTTTATGCTCAGAATTACAGTATCTCTGGTGAGAGGAGGATAATTGATTGAAACATGCCAATTTTCAAGGAATTGTCTTAACATATCTCTAAGTGATGCAGTTAAGTGTTTTCTCGCTTCTGCATTTGCAGCTGCCTCTTGGTTCCTCTTCACCCATCTCACGGGAGCTGAGGGTGAGCGTGGACCAGCTGAACCCTTCTGGCAGTGTTTCCTCCTGCCTCCCTTCCTTCGTGTTTGCCTTGGCAATGGGACTGAGGGTCTTGTCCTGTAGGTAACCAAGCACTTGCTTGGCACTGAAGAGAGAGTCAGCGCTGTGCAAGCACATGGGCAGTTATGACACCAGCTGTGAAAAATCACAGTCTAAGTAATGCTAGAAATAGTTAAACTTCCCCCCTCACCAGCCCCTCCTCCCTTAGAAACTCACTGAATCACACTGTCCAAGGCCAGAAGGAGCCCTTTCACCACCCACTGTGACCTGCTGAGCTTTGCAGGCCATCCGTTTCTGCTCAGTTAACCCTGCACTCAGCCAGCTAAACTGTGCGTGGCTCAATCGTGTCTCCCTGCACCCAGCCATGACCTGAAGGGCAGGCTGAGGTGGTACAGACATCCCGCTGGTCCTCCTGAGGAATGCCTCCCCTTCTCTGTGGTGATGTGCCTGCGTCTCCATGGGTTTTATCCATCATTAACCCCTGCGAAGCTCAGCTGGCCGAGCAGAGGCTTTGCCATGGGGCAATGCCTTATTGCCAGCCTCTCTGAGAGATAGAAATGTGCAGAAAGGATGGATAAAACAACATCTGGGAGAGGAGTATTTTCATACCTACTATGTATCTTTTAACCTAGATGGTGCTTTCAGCATGCTGCCAAAATCTACTTAACACTATGCACTAAAGTTCATCTCCCAGACTGCAAAAAGTCTCACTCTGGGCTGCTATTACCATCTTCTCCCCAGTGAAATGTTCTGCATGATTTAGTTAGCAAAGCACCGAGAAAGAATACTACAGGTTGGGACGAGCTTTATTCCAGAGTTTACCTATCTAAAATGATTAATGCATGCTTAATAACTTCAAAGATTTCCCATCTCTTCAGAAGGAGGGGGTTTCTTCAAAGCTTTCAGACAGAGAGTCTCCCTTTCGAATTGATGAAGGCATGGTCCCAGTGGAGATTTTACATTGCTAGTATGTACTCCTTCAAAGATTTCATTGTTGGCATGCTGCATTTGAAGATTTCCTGCCCTCTGTTACCCATTCATTTCATTTTTAAAAAAAAAAGAAAAAGAAGAAGAACAAGAAAATCATATCATTAGGGTCTTCTTCAAAGCAATTTCATGTCACACCCCTGAACCCTGGAGAGGAACAGTGTACACCAAATTTAGGGGTTTGCTGTAGTGTAATTAGCATCTCTGAGGAAAAGAACTGCCCTTTCCTAGAATATTTTTTTTTTCCTTACTGGGAACTGTCTTTGATGTGCTTTGATTCAATTGCCAGATCATTTTTCAGATTAAATGCTGAACAATAAGTAGTTCTTCAGTGAGTTCATCATTCCACTGGAAGGTTTTTGGATCAAGAAGAAACCCACTCGTAAGTCTAGAAGGATTTAAAGGTGCTTGCAAGAATGTCAGAGCAAAACCTTCTAGGATTCTTAGAAGCAAAGGAAAATGCTTATTACATGGAGTTGCTGGGACTGTAGGAACATTGACTAACTTACTGTTTCCTAGCTGTTTGTGGAAAGAGATACACCACAATACATTAACTCCTGGAATTCATATTTTAAAAGTTTGCTAGGACTACAAACATTTATAGCTGCTTCACTTCCACTACTCAGTCCTATCAGTATAGTTTAAAGTAGATCTGAGAAAGATATAATTCTTCTAATGGTTTAATCAATTTACCAACACTTTTTTTACTCTTATTTTCCTTTGTGTAATAAATTGTTAATTAGTGTGCATCAGGAACACATGGAAAAAAAAAGTCCCAGCCTGTATAGGATGCTGAGAAAAGGAGGTTATTTCTGAAACTGTACATAAATCTATGCCAACTGGTAGAGTTGAGATTCCAAAGCATACTCAAGGTGTCCACATCCCAAACAAACAGTAGTGCTCTCTTGTTTTGAATGCCTATTCTTTCTAGTTGTCCTCTGTTTTGCGTAGTGAGTACATTCATCAGCTCTTCATGGCTCAGTAATTCATGAAATTCCCTTTCCATTAAAAATAAATACTGCATTTTATATCCTTGAGATGGACCCCATATTTGATTGTCTTTTCTATGGCAGTGTATATTGAAAACTATAAAATTATAATACAACTATTAATCCGCTGTATCTGCTTGTACCTAATTTTTATTAAAAATGTATTGTGCTCCAGCTGGTTCATAAATTACAACGCGGTTGAAAAGGCTCCAGTTGGATTACTTTTGAAGGAGAACATATTGAAATAAAGAAAGGCTTACTGATTAATATTTTGACTTTATATACAGTGTTACTAAGGTAGCAGCTTGATTACCATAGAAAAGAATTTGTAGTTAACTGTATTGCAGATCTGGTGAATGTAACAATGTGAAAGTTGTGGAAAGAGGCATTTACCAAAGAAACCACATTATCATCACTGATCAAATCTTTCATGTCATCTTCTCCTTTTATGAATGACATAAAAAACCCACTTTGTTTCAACAGTAAATTAATACATTTATAGGAATGTGGCAGAATCTGGAATCACATACCATCTGTTCTCTGTCTTTCAATTGCTATCACTGATTGTTTTTGATAACCCTTCTAAAAATGCCTAGAAATAGTTGAAATAGCTTTCTCTTTAGTTTTAGTACCATGAGAAGCAAAACTGCTTAATAATGTCTCATTGGGGAAGTAATGGGAAAGAAGAAATGAGGATATTTTGCTTGTAAACAGCTAGGGGCCTCCTTTCCCCTTTTGTATGCTTAACAGTCAACACAATTCTGGGGGTAAAATTTATACATTAAAAACACATCATGGAACTCAGTGAATGAACTGAGAAATTTCATCTGAAAGCTGGGTTATTCCGACTTGTACTTGCTGCCTAGGACTAAAAATTCACACGATGCACTCAAGTCATTAAACTGGAGGCTGTGACTGCTCGTGGGTGGCAGAAGTCCACCTAAAAGATGAACTGCTTTCTATAGGCAAATGGGCACGCAGGCACTTGGACTACAGCCCCTGTGGGGCCTGGTAGCTCCATTTCCAGCCTGAAACAGTTTGATTTCAGACGTCTTCTTTTTTTTTTTTTTTTTTTTTTTTTTCCATAAAAGCTTAGTTTCCAAAACAGCCCTTTGCATTTTTTATCTGTCTCACATCTCTCATTCTTTCTCACACATGCACACCAGGCTATGCTCCTTTTTAATTGATAAGATCACAGAGAAGGTGAATTTTCTCTTACATTTGTGAGTGAAATGAGAATAAAGACCCTTTATTGTCTGTACTTTGTTCCTGAAGTTTTGCCAACAATAATGTTGGCTTTATTAGCTGTGTAGGATTGAAGATGCTATCATGGTGTCAGACCACATACCAAGATGCAGGACTCCATATGTTTTTAATTTTCCAGTTATTTGTCTTGTCCTTTTTGGTCAGCCAAAGATTCATGAGAATACCATCAAGCAATGGAACAGAAACAGAGTTTTGGAAACAGCAGTTGTAGCTGCATAACATAGAAAGAAAAGATTACTTAATGGCTGCCTTCCACAATTTTCTGGGCCAGCCATACAAGGAGATTTATATATGCTCCCTTAAGATGTCAGTGTAAGAACATAAGCATTATCCTTGATGTACCATAATGCTGACTGACAAGATATACACATGATAAGACTACTTTAGCGGTATTCCTTTTGATCACAGGTATTTACAGTCATATGTAAAGCTCAATTCATTCTGTTCTCTATCTGATAGTGAAGAGGCAGAACACGGTATTTAATACAGAGTGATTACTGGGTGGTGAAATAAATAAAAATTACCAGAGGGATTTTGATGCCCTGCAGTATACACAACCTTTCTGCCCACTTGGACAGACAGGCTCCCAAAGAGTTGGTTGATCTGTAGACCTGCAAATGGGTAGTGAAGTATGGCACCTGTAGGAATTTGTAGCGGTATTAAGAAGTGTGAAATACTAAACAGGGGAAAGAAACCAGTAGCTATGCGCATCAATTATTTCTTTAAAAAAATATCCTAAGGAGTTTCAAGGACACGGTTCTAGACCTGTGGATGAACAATTCCTAAGTATAGCAGGTGAGCAAACCCTAAATATACACTGTGATCTCGTGATCGACGGTTTCAGCGATTCACAAACTACACACTTGTGTGATGGGTTACGCTGAGTCTGAAGGAGCCTTTTGCCGTGTGATCTGCAGTTAATGGGTCTCTAGGAGATTTTGGAACTGTATCTTTTAATTCTTGTTATTGTGCTTTGAAGGTGCACAAAGGCTCAGCGTATTCAGAGCTTCCTCAAAACACCTTGGGCTCTGTCCTATACACATCGATTGATGGAGCCATTAAGACCTGAATGGACGAACAGTAATGATTCCATTTGGACCGATCCAATTTCAATGACATTGTCTCATACAATTCCATTAACATTGGAGCTGTTACAACCTCAGTGACAGATTATTATTTCTTTTAAAAAAGGAAAAGGAAATTAACAGAATATATTGAATTGCACTGAATTGAGACAATAAATAACGGAATGTACCAGACACTAACCTCTCCCTTCTGTAATTCCAGGAGGAAAAATAGACATATTTACCACAAAGTTGATGACATATGTAGCACTTACCTTAAAATATGTGGCAAATCCTTATAACATATGGGTAGAATTATGAAACTGGCTAGATCTCATATTGGCTGCAATATAACTTCAGGTGTAGAATTAGACAGTATGTACCTATCTGTACCTATCTAACAATGTTCATTGCTGCAGTCACTGAGAAAAACACACTGCTGAGTAAGTGTTCTATAATGGAAGAAATGAATTTAAAGAGCTACGTTTTTCAGATGGCACCATAGGACCAGTGGCAAAATGAAGTGTGACCCACCAGACCCTACATTAATATGCTGGACTGATATTTGCATGGACAGAGGAAGGGATGACACATGTAAGTGTACCCAGAAGCCTTCCTCTTCCTCCAGGGCTATTTGAGGGCACAATCTAAGTAGCTCTATTCCCCAAGAGAAACAAGAGTTCTAGCATATTAGATGATGTTATACCACAAACTTTTTTTTGTCTAAAAGGATCGGTTTTGACTAAGATTTCTATTACAGATCACAGTCTCCGTCAGATCCCCATCCCTGATTCGTCTGATCCTGATGGGAATTTGCACATCTCCACTGCTATTAAACAGTATTGGGACAGTTTTGTACTGTCTGAAGAATTTGATGCTAAAAGAAGGACATTATTCCTTGAACTGGCTCACTGGATTCAGTTTCAGAATGAAAGTCATGATCTTTGAAGATGCTATTCATAGTAGTTATTCCCACTGGATATCCAGCACCTCAAGACACATTTCTTGAATGCACAAGCACATTCTAGGGATTAGTGTAAGGATACCAAGAGGGATAATGCTAAGATGTTGTGCCTTCCATCTCCATGATATTGTCAACTCCTTAATCCAGGCTAGCATAGAAAGACAACACAGGTGTATAACACGGGCCAAGCAGATGAGAGAATGTGCAAGGGGAACATTTTTAAAAGTGGATGGAAAAATGAGCCAGCAGTGACTTTGCAATTCCGCTTGTTGCACCCCCTTTTGAAAATATGTCTTCTTTGCATTTCCTTTCAGCAAAGTTTCCACTGTTTTCTAACTCCCTTAAATAATTCCTGTGCATTTGTGGTGTGGTAGTCTGCTATCTATTATATCCAGAGATGGTAAGGCTGTTTGTTCTTTTTTGTCAAACCCCTCATTTCCAGTTTCAAACACTGCTGGCATCAACAGCCCTGTTGCAATTCCCTGTCATTTGCAGTAAGCCAAGTGAAGAGATTAGACAAAGGAAGGACAAGGGCCCTTCCTACAGCATTCAGATGAGTTCAAGACCCCTTACTGATTCTTCCCATTCATTTTACCCTTAAGCAAAACCCTTTGTCTCTAGTGGAGATAACCTGGTCTACTGTAGTATCAGAAAACAGATAATCAGATGTAGCTATTGGCAATGCCTGACAGCACTAGGTCTGATGGTCCAGGATGAGCTAGAACCATGTGCATGTGCAGCTTAGAGCCAAGCGGGATCATCAGACCCCACCACCACCTCCCTCAGGGCCACCCACCAACGAAAAGAAGATCTCATCCTCCCAGCTCACAGCCTGCTCTGCTTCTCCAGAGACATCTAACCCTCCACCCAACACTGCTCTGCCCCGACACCTCCACCCCCACCACTACCCCCACCCTCTGGCACAGCAGCTGTGACCCCCATGTCCCCCATGATGAATGTACCTCCAGCTCCTTCTCCAGCCCCTCCACTCCCTGGCATACCTCCACCTCCACCTCTATTGCCTGGCATGGGGGCATCCCTCCCCCTCCACCCCTCCTGCCTGGCATGGCAGGAGATCATATAGAAGCTGTGGTGGCCTCCCAGTTCAGCTGCCCCCTAGGCTCGGGCAGGCCTCTCCACAGGATGGTGAAGACGTCAACGTTGAGAATGAAGAAGCTGAACTGGCAGAAGCTGCCCTCCAGCGTGGTGAGAGGTGGGTGCTTCTGTCATAAAGTCACTGCTGCTTTAAGGGTGACACTATCTTTGAGTTTATCAAATGTGGCTGACTGCATTTAGATATAGAACTTCCCTGAGTTCCTGACCTGCAGAGTTTAAATAAATAAAAGTGACATGAAACTACTAATGTAATGTAATTATCATTCCAGCTAAATTAGTAGTTTGGAATAGCTTGTTTCTAACTAAAATACTTTGAAATTAAAAGAAGGGAAGGGATGGGAATATTTCCCTAATCCACCATGACATGCCTTAGACTTGTGAAGAGAAGGTTTGGGGGAGACCTTATAATGGTCTTCTAGCACCTAAAGGGGACCTACAGGAGA
Organism: Numenius arquata; assembly: GCF_964106895.1. Classification (NCBI taxonomy): domain Eukaryota; kingdom Metazoa; phylum Chordata; class Aves; order Charadriiformes; family Scolopacidae; genus Numenius; species Numenius arquata. Next base: position 5,016,109 of record NC_133581.1, read on the forward strand.
GATGGGGAAGGACTCTTTATGAGGGAGTGGAGAGATAGGATGAGGGGTAATGGTTTTAAACTGAAAGAGGGGAGATTTAGATGAGATATTAGGAAGAAATTCTTTGCTGTGAGGGTGGGAAGACACTGGAACAGGTTGCCCAGAGAAGTTGTGGAAGAAGGTGTTCAAGGCCAGGCTGGATGGGGCTTTGAGCAACCTGGTCTAGTGGGAGGTGTCCCTGCCCATGGCAGAGGGGTTGAAACTCAATGATCTTTAAGGTGCTTTCCGACCTAAACCATTCTATGATTATGATTTCTTCTGAAAATGTTTCACTCTCAAGTCTAACCTTTCTGTAGCTGAAGCCACTGTCTGCTCAGCTGGGACAGTTGCATGGACTGAAAATGCACCTGTTTGAAATGTAATTAGGTTCATGATAGGAAGTGAGTTTCAGTTTTAATTAGGATGAGAGGGCTTGTTTTCTCTCTAATCTTGCAGGACTGCTCTGAGCAGGTCTGCTTATCTGTGAATTTGTTTCCCTTTGTTTGCTTCAAATACACACAGAGTCTGCACACAATTGTAGGTACCAGAGGGAAAATTTGTGTCTGATATAGTGACACAAGGAAAGCAGCCATGTTTCCCTACACTGTCCCTGAAGTGGAGTGAAACACCTTTAATCCCTGTGCAGGTGAGAGCATGTGGGGCAGGATGGGGAAAGGAAAGAGCCTAATTGGAGAAGTGACGGCAATTTTGATGTAATTCAACTGCTGTTGACTATGAGATAATAACACAAAGCTTAAGCAACTGACTGATATTTTGCAGGAGCAAAGCTTGATCCTGACAGGAAAAGACCAATAATGCAGAGCTACCGCCCTCTCTTCCATCTACCCATATCTGCAGTTTTGTCTTCATCATTACTACAGATTCATCTTTGCAGCTGTGGAAATAACTGGAATGCTTGCGGATGGCTGCTTTCATCATGTTGTCTGTAGGCTGTAGATGAGTCTTACCACAGGGAGAGCAGTGGGGTTAGTGTTGGCTGTAGATCTGCAAAGCTTTTGTTTGTAATAGTCACCTTTTGATATCCTTAAGCCGCCTTTGTAGATCCATTGTTGTTGTTTTGTCATCTCAGGAGTGGTTCGTTGCACACTAAGATCCTTTTTTCAGCCTCTTCAGGTACTACAAGTAGCAATGGGACTTCTCCCCATCCCTTAATTCACACAGTGGAGGAGATTTATTTTACTGTAACAGTTCTGTTTCGTACATTAACTGATTAATTTGTAACATTACAGAAACTAGCACTAAGAAACCCTCTAGAAATTGAAGTAAAAAATCCCAAGCATGGTGAGAGATGACATGCTGAGTTCTGGTCAGCAGGAATCTTTACAAATTCTCCTTGCCTTGAGGGAAAAAGAGGGATTCACTCTTTTCACTTTCCCTTGTGATCTCACACCATTTGGCTCCTGCCAGCAAGAGCTTCCCTCAACTGCTCAAGAGAGCTTGTGTTCTGGTCCAAGCACTAAGCCTATGCTTATTTATTAACACCCATAAATCACTTCTATTTCAAGGCATTTTTGTACAAACACCAGAATTTTTAATGAGATTTTGATACAATAGGAATCCAAATTTAATTTTAGATCACTTCAAAAGGAGGAACGTTGTATTATTAGCTTTAGAGAGCTTGGAGTATGCGTGGGTTTTTATGTATTTGTAACGTTGACTTTATAGTTGGTTTTGTATTCAAACACAGGGGAAGGAAGAAAATAATCAGGTTCCATCAGTGTAACCTATCTGTTTAAAATGGTATCTTTTCTTCTGCTTAAAAAGAAATTGGTGTATTCATTTATACGTGTAGTTAATTATCTTCACTCTGGTGATCTAAGTATTTCTCACAGCTAAATGACTGCAGCATCTTGAATCATCCTGAATTTGAAAAAAAAAAAAAAAAACAAAAACAACAAACAAAAAAAAAGGAAAGAAATGGAAAAAAGACATGCACAAAACATAATGAGATTCCCATGGGTTAAAAGCATCTCTGTATGTTCTGAGCTTATATAAAGCCATTTAAATGAAAGAAGTACTAAAAAAAAAGAAAAACTCCTTGCCTTAAAGATGAACACAGACATAAAAACTTATTCCCCATGGAAATTGTGCCTTTAAATGACATTTCACTTTTATGAACAGTTTTATTACAAAATAGATTTCCTGCAGCTAATTTCATCAGTTGTCCCACTTCGCTGCTACTTTCCGCTGCCTCTCTAACTTCTTGTTATCTAAGTAAGGGTACATTAATTGCTATATGATGTAAGAGAGTTGTCTGTGTGCCAGCACCCTAAGCAGGGAGGCATCGTGCCTAGCAGGGCTCACTGAAGTTGCCTTCACCCAGCTGACTGTGGTAGCAGTATTTAAGCAATTTTTCCCTGTGATGGATTAAGTGTCATTGATGGATGTGGGTAATGGTATCTCCTGAGTGTCATTTTAACAAGATGTATATGTTGTTGGACGTATTTCACAAGTCTTTGTAATAATGCATTAGTCTCACTGAGAAGGAATAAGTGATTAGTAGCACTAATTAGAAAGTTCTTGGAGACAGACTTTGGTTGATAAAGTATGGTGTGAGCTTTCAGTCATTAACAATAATACAATGAGTTTGAGGTAGAATCAATCTAGGAGGGTGATTACACAGATGACATTAAAAATTGTACATTCCTTATTAATATATTGATTTGCATTCTAAATTAAGTGATGGCGTTTAATAAAGAAGAAAAAAGGGATTTTTTTTTCAATTATATTTGCTATGTGAGTGATGTGTAGTTCAGTTTCAGAGTGAGGAGTTTAATCTTCTGTTATCTGCAGCAAGACCTGCATTTATGGAAAAAGGAAAAGAGAGAGCACGAGAGGGAATTACCTAGTGCCTGGGAAAGCTCATTATCTTGGATCTGGGTGGGCTGGGAAGCCTTTCACAAACATTGCTAGTAATTTCTTTTCTTTCTGTGTGGCAAAAGTGAAGAAGAAATCAATTTCTCATTCTGCAATTTCCATTTCCAATTACCAAAGCTGAGGGAATCTTGGAAATGGATAAGAAATGGATAATATTTATGATTTCATTCAAAATGTTCACTTATCTGGACCAACCCTCACTGGGAAATAACCCTGAACCCAGCCATCAGGAGACCACATGCTGTCTTCGCAGAATTGGGCTAGAGGCAATAGCTAAATATCTCTGCCTTCAATCCCACATGTTAGTGTCGAGTGGCTCAACAACTGTTTAATTCCATTAAATCACATCACAGCAGGGGCAGTAGCTGGAGCCCCTGCACGGAATGAAGGAAAGTCTGGATCTTTGGAACCATCTAAAGCCACTTTGTCTCATTCCACTACTTGCCCAAGCTCGCTGTATGACAGTGCTTAAACCTTTTGCATTGCAGGGTTGGTAACATCTGTATGTTGCTGTTCTTCTTTGGTCACCCCAACGAACCTGCACTGGAATTGGGGATAGCAGACAAGGTGGTACTTTGGGTCAATGCCTATGCTGAAAAAAATGCTCCATTCAAAAAAAAAAAAAAAAAAACGGTGCTAGAATGCTCAGGACGGGGATCACAAAAAAAGATCAGAGGCTTCCCATTGCCTGAAGGAAGGGTGCAGGCAGGTTTGGAGGAAAGTACAGCTCCCGTTAGCACTAGTGCATGGTGCTAAGGGGGGCCACCTCCACCACTGTGTCACCTCACTTCAAGGCCTTGGTATCTGGCAGCTGGTCTGTGACTTCATACCTGCAATGTTGTTTTCCAATCTACCCAACTGCCACCGAGACATGCCTTTGGAGAGACACCTCTCCACTGAGTCTTACCTATTTGACTCAATTGAGAACTGTTCTATTACATTATTGTTTGAATTATTCTTCAAGATTTGCATAGGAGTACATCATACACGTGCAAATTGTGTATGCACAGCTCACTTGTGACCTCCATGACTCCAGATGTAGCTCCATGTTCAAGTAATTGCGCAGCAAGCCAGTGTAATCTACCTTCAGACAACATGGACACATTAAAGGGGACAAGTAGGCTGCAGGTAAAGTGACCTTCAGATGCACTTCCTTCCCATGGAAGCAAGTTTAGGATCTGATGTAACCTCAGATCTCAGGTTGAAACAGAGTTGGGATGCAGCTAAGAGAGGCACCATGTGTGGGAGCTCATAAGCTCACCCACCAGTCTTACACACCAGGTAGAGCAAGGTATGCTTGAAAGAGCTGCTTCTCTATATGTTAACAGCAGAACTTGCCACATTAAAACACAAAGATTGTGAGACTGGTGCCTGCCTCCCCCTTTGGTGTTGGTGTCATGTACACATGTCTATCATCACATGCATTGGGGTCACATTCAGTCCTTCAAATCATCTACCTATAGAATGGGATCAACAGATAACATTCTGCTCCTTAGGGAAAAAACATGTGTTTCGGGATAGGTTCTCTCTTAAGCTTCCCTTGTGTTGATGGAGGCTTCACAGAATAGCATTACCGAGGTGGTAAGAACTGGAAAAGCTCTGGGTTTAGGAGGAGGAAAGTGGTAGGCTGGGAAAACAGGTGTCCAAGGACTGAAGCTGAGCCTTTCAAGAATTACATTTTTAGCAGATGCTCAGGACTGAGTTCTGCTGGTTGATAATCAGCAGGACAGGCATGAGAAACCATCCGTGAGTGCCTTTTGAAGATTCTGCATTTCTGATGAGTTATTCGGATCATTTTCAGAGAGGACAAAAGGAAAAAAAAAAAAAAAAAAAGGCAGCAGATGGTTTCTTTTGCAAAAAACCCACACCAAAAACATCTGCTCGGAGATTTTCTTAAGAATTTTTGTAGTCTGTCCCCTGTGTGCCTGACTGCAGACCTGGCACGCGTCGGTTTTAGTGTCTGAAGTTTATGCCATAGCAAGGCACAGAGGTTTAACAACTCGTTCTGTATGTGCTAGGAAGGAATTAAAGACTGCACCCTGCAAGGAAGAAACAGGGCCAGTAAGCATTAGCAAATCCTCTTAAGAAGGCTGACTCAGAACTGAAAACCCCTCTTTAATCAAAAGATTTCTCCAAATCTTGTCTTGTCCGGAAGATCAGAGACAAGTAAAAACTCTCCAAGGAATTATTTTTTTAACTAGAATTCTGCTAAATTTTGGATGCCAGCCTATGTTTAAAAATTAGGCAGCTAATTTCAAGTATCTTTTCAGACATTTTTTGCAAGAAATAGAGCTGTTTACAGGAACACATGCACAGGAGGCCTTATTAGAGGAAGAAAAATGTCTTTTATGAACACTTTCGGTATCAAAAAGGAAGGACACGAGTGTGTTGGAAAGTAGTGGGAGCTATAAACAACTTTATGTTTGAGCATAAAGAAGTTATGAGCTTGTTTAAGTATAATGGGTGGTGGTCAGAAGATAAACTATGAAAACTTGGGGTAGAGGGAATTCCATAGTGAATTTAATTATTTCAGCCTGCTTATCCCTCTGGCATTCTGTGTGGGAGGGTCAGAAGGGCTGTTGGGAGACCTGAGTCAGGTTTGAAAGCTCTCTATTTTGTCTCTACTACTTACTGCCTTTGGAAAAACGTGGGCAAAATAAAACCCAGAAAGTAGACCTTTATATACAATCTCCAAGAGGTGGAAAGGCAAGTGTTAAGCTGGACTTACAGGCTCCTTCTTACCCAGATTTCTCACTGCAGAATGATCCACTCTTGAGAGGAGGGATGGAGAGTTCCTCTCTGTCTCCCTCTTTACTTCCCCTGATTCTCAGAACAACCTCTTCCTTCATGTTTAATTCCCCTTGGAAGGAAGGAGCAATAGGTTCAAACCCTTGTTAAGAGGAAGGACATGGCGATATGAATCCGTCAGCATTCCTGGCACAACACACTCATTCCTAGCAGTACCTATCTCAAAGGACAGTGTCTGCAAGAAGGTGTTTTGAGCAGATATACACTGATGTAAAATATGGCCCTCCTCCCTCCTATCATTCAGTCGCTGAGAGTACTTTTGTGAATACAGTCATCTCAAAAACTAGTTTGCATTTTTCCATGTCATTTGGCACTTGCGTAAAACTTGTTTTTGCATGAAGATCCACACTTCATTGTGTCACAAATATGAAAATTATGAAGCCATTATTCATTAATGAACATATATACTTCATCAAAACAATAGCTTTTGCAAGAATCAGAGAGAAATACTTGGAAAGGTAGCGTTCATCACCTGGATGTTCAAACACTATGTCTAAACAGGTTGTGATAATCTCCCCTTATAATCAAAGGAAAGATCTATTTCTCTGTGGTTTCCTCTCATACCAAACTAAGTGTTGAAGAGAGTTCAGAGAAATTGCATCCCATAAGTGTGAAATATGTTTTTTGTCTATAAAGGGTTCCTGGAGTGACTGGCTCAGACTTACGCACCTAGCTTATATCTATCTTAAACTGGGACGCATAAATCCAACCTGCAGTGTCTGATTGGGCTCTTTATGTTTGCAATTTTGAAAGATAACAGGCACAGATGTTGATGTAATATATAACATACATAGCACAATGTATAACAACAAGTACATCTCCAAGAAGTGATTGAAGAAGTGAGACTCTCGTCACTTGATCAAGCTGTGGAGGGGCTCCTTTCTACCCTTGATGGACACCAGCTTTCCTGTAGTACAGTCCTGACTCCTTGCATATACATGCATTAGAGTTCAGTTTTCGATCAGGCTGTTCTTTTGAAGCACAGATTCTGTGCCACACTTTGGCTGATGTTAAAGAACAGTCTTGAAGCACACAAATTGGATTTCTTTTTGGCTGAAACTAAACTGGAAGATATGTTCCATATGTGCATCAGTATGTGACTGCTAATGGGAATTCAACCCATGACACCGGAGCTCCTCAAGAATGAAAGCCCCTGACACCACTGTAACGTGGGTATTGCGTGCTCGGCACCAGCCATTTAATTTTCCAGACCCACTCCTGCCAGACTGCACTACTTGGTAATGTAGAACACTCTTTTCTATTAAACCCTTCCTAAGGTTTGGGATGCTCAACACTGGAATTAGAAGGAGCTGATCTTTTCCCACAGTAAAAATGAATCCTTCAGCCTAGCTAAGCACTGCAAAATGCAAGTATTTTTCCTTAAGCTCATTTGGCTTGAAAGCTGTGCTGAAAATATAACAAGATTACCCCACTCAGAACAGGAACAACTTCTAAAAGTTGTCGAGGGGAAAAAAAGGTTCAGAAATTTCTTGTTTAGTGTTTTGAGGAGGTTTGGGGTGAGTTGGTTTAGGGTTTTTTGGATACTCTGAATTTGGATCACTTTTTCTTCAAATCTGCCACCATTCATCTATCCAATTAAAATTGATTACATATTATTCAATAAGCTAGCCCTAAATGACGTTTTGAAATGTGTATACAGGTGATATTTAAGATGGGGAAAAGGTAAAGGTTAGAGAAGAGATCTAAGGCTTGGTTTTACCAGGCAGGACTGATGCTGTTAAGAGAGCTATATCACTTCTATGGCTCCTATAGTTTACATAGTATAGTTTATCTGACAGGGATTGTCAATCTGAGAAGTACCGAGCCTGTAGTTTACTGAAATCCATCACAACCAGGTAGACCTTTGCTTTCAGGCAATCTCTGGGAAAAGTTTCCTTATGTCATTTGAACAAAGATCCACTTTTTCATGAAAACCAGGGAGTGGTTTTTCTAAAGCTGAGCTGTGCGGAAAGGCTTGTATACGTCTCCTTGAGTGGAGCCTGCTTGTGCACTTGATATAAATTTAATCATTATAGATGCCATTCTTTTTTATTAAAATAATAACATCTTCCAGGCAATCAAGCTCAGTTTCTTGAAACTCAGCAGTTTTACCTGCTTATTTATGGTAACATCAAAGTATGGGCACTCTCATTACAGTCTGTAAATAACCAGGGTTATGTCCTTGATCGGTGAAATATTAGAGTGTTGTGGGAGTGGGAGTGTCTGTTTGTTACTCCTGGAAGGCTATAAGGCTATAAAGTGAACAGAAAATAATTACCTTTTTTTTTTTTTTTAGTATTTTTGATAATACAGTCATCCTTTACTGATGGGGTATCAATCATGATCTGCTGGTCTTTTATACTGTCTTCCACAACATTTCAAACAGAAGCTGAAGAAATCATCAGGCTGCACAACACGATGGTTCCCTGCATATTTAACCCCACAGACAAGTCCATGCAGAGCAGGACACAACCTAGTCCATTTTCATGCATTAAGTGCTGTAGAAAAGGTGTCAGGGAACAGAATCAGGGTTTCCTGGTGAAGTCCTGTTGCATACCACTTCAGTTCAAGCCCTCTAATGTTCTTCCACCCATTAACAGACCAAAGAGCTCATATACATCAGGGGTATGCTGAGGGGCACGCATTTCAAGGCGACAGCTGGCAGTGGTGGCTCTACAGTAGCTCAGTTCTGTGAGAGCCGTGAGCCCCACTCGTAATCCAGGGTTTTACAATGACTCCCAGACCTGCAAAGGACGGGGGATGTCCCTGCACAGCTCTGAGATCCTATCGAAGAGGATGCACTATAAGAAAGCCAAAGAACCTCAAGAGCAAGCTTTTTAGAGAGCTTGGGAAGCTGGACCTCCATGGAACTATGGCGGAGCTGTTCCATAGGTGACACCGTGATCCACACAAGCGAGGACATAAAATCAACCCTTAATGTCCATGTCTGCATCCCTAGGAGACAAAATTGTGTCTATGTGGTAACACAAATTATGCAAAATGGAATTCAATTTGGGTCTGGTTGCTCTGACTGGCCTTGGGATCACATGTTCTACCACAGGTAGATGTAGTCATGGATAGTACTGTCTTAAACTAATCTGCTCCTCCTTTGCACTGTGCAACTACATGAATAAGAGCATTTGTGCCCTCAATTACCTTGTCTCCAAGGATGAGGAGTCTTAATACTGTGCTTTACTTGGCCATACCCCGTAATTAGCCATTATATTTGCAATTGTTCATCATTTCAGTATTTATTAATTTTTCATTATCTACCTCTAGGGATGAGGTGTTAGGGGTAGAAATGTGAAATCCATTGCCAAAACACTCATCCTACCAACACAATATCTGTGATATTTACATTTCTGATGTATTGATGAATACAGTTGAGATTTTCGGGTGGGAGAGATTCTTGGGCAAAGGCCTGAAATAGGGTGAGACCTTCCAGAAGTGTTAGGTCTGCATGGGAAGGGATATTAGGTTTCTGCCACTCCTTAGCAGATCATTAGTACGTTGTGTGAATATTTTTGTGTCCTCCATCCTCAGAGTTCCCTGAATATTTGCATTTTTACCTGTAGCTAGTGCTTCATTTTAGCATTTTTCCAAACATTAAATGTCCTGAGTGAATGCATTGACACAGCGCAGCCTGTTACAAAATTGCCCACACTTTGTAGAGATGTGTAAATTGCTTATTTTATTATTCTTTCCTTTCTGACCTCTTTCTCTATATTTTTGTTCTCATTTAGCTGTTCTCACACAATGACATGCGCTAAGTGTTCCCTTCAGCATGTGAATGTCAAGATAACCTGAGGTTAAATTATAGCTTGCTAAAGAGGAGCCTTGAACCATGTGATGTTATGCTTCCATTTCTTTCTTGCTGGAGGCGGGGGTGGGGGGCAGAGGGAGGAGGAGGAGGTTTAGTGGCAGCATTTATTGAAATATCCAGATTCTAGCTTTGTGATTTTGCTCTTTATTCACAGGCTCACTTAAGGTGTACGCCACGCTTGCGTGTGTGTTAAACAACATCTGAAGAAGTTGGAATACATTAGCATTTTAAGCAATGTGAAAATGTACAGGGTACCATCTGGGACTCTGCAAGTTGTACTATGAAGAAATAAGTTGTATTTAAAAGCTGCATTTAATGTTTGGAATAAAATCTGTGTTTTCTTAACAACTAAGAACAAAACATTTTCCAAAACAAGGCTTAGCTTCCTGGGCTCTCCCTGGTGGCCCGATGCTGCGTGAAATGAGGAAGAAGAGTCCCACTTTATGTGTTTTTCCTCCCTTGATGGGAGGAAAAGTCTTGATGGCTTTTTTGGTTTGCTTACTTTTCTACTCTGTAGGCAACATTAAGAACTCATGCGCTGTGCTACATGAAAACAATTTCACAGGAATTGTCCTGAAAAGACTTTGTTTTGCTGATTTCTTTTTAAGGTTCGCTTGCGCATAGCTGGGCATCAAGCCTCTCCACCCTGTCTGGGGAAAGGGTGCTCTCCTGTGAGCAGTCCACTGCTCTCAATAAATCACTTCACTTCTCTGTGCTAGTGATCTATTTTGTTCTGATTTTACTTACCTGTCAAATGAATGATCCACTACTTCACTCAGAGGTCTACGTGTGGAAACGGCTGTATTAGATAAAACTGACAAGTGAAAATTAGACCAAGTTAATTAAGAAGCTTCTCTGCTCTGATGTTTTCTTATGAGCTTCGTCAAAGCTGCATTTCAGGGTAGATGTGAAAGATCCACACGCACCAGCTCTCCTTGGTCAGTCTCAAGGTGAGTTGATCAAAGCTGGTGAGTGTAACGCCATGATTAATTGAGGATAGACTGCTCTGTTCATGTTATTAGATTTACATATAGCCTTGATTGTTAACACACGGAGCATGCTGGAGATAATCTGGCCCTGAATATGATGAGTGGGGGCTCTGAACATGCTCCTCGTTTCACTCCAGATTGATTCCCACAGCGTTTGAGTGTGTGCTTAGAACTTTGCGTGCTCCAGTGTGCTGCTAAACTTGATCCTACAGGATTTCCTAAGGCAGGTTGCTGGGAAAGATGTAACACACAACACACAGCAAGAGGGCAAAGCAAGAAAGTTTTATTACCAGCCTATAGATAGCTCTTACTATGTCTCTCACCAAAGTAGAGTTTTTACCATGCAACATCATTACAGAGTCTCGGTATCTGCAACAAACCGCTCACCACTGCTCTGCCTTTGGATGTCACCCAGGCAGTAAAGATGGCAAGAGTTTGCTCTTGCAAGGGAAGAGGTGTGCCCTCTGAAACGGGCCTGGGCTGCCCAACAGGGGAAGCAACTGGGAAGTAAGAAGGGAGGTGGGCTGGCTGCAGGGCTGGGTTATAACCCACCCATCCTCCCATGCTAAGCTGGGCTAGACACAAACGCAGCCCTGAGGAAGCCCCCAAACAGCACCCTCTTCTGCCCCCAGGTGTAGGGGCAGCATCTGTGCTGGTTAAGGTTCTGGGGTATAGTTTGTGCTTCCAGGGAAATGGAGAAAGGATTGCTGAGAGCAGATCAGAGAATGACAAGATGCATTTTCCTCCAGGCTCCACTTTCTCTTCCAGGTGCTAACTGAATACATGTAATTGGTAAATCAAGGGTCTTGTTGCTTTAAAGCAAAAGAACAGTACATCTAGGAGTACAAACCCTAAATAATGAATAATAAGAATAATGTTATTGAGCAGCTGCCATGCTGCAGTGAGTACTTAAATGTCAGCTTTAAAAACCTATATGCCAAATATATCTTCTCTTGAAGAGAATATTTACCTTAATGTTCTCTAATGAAAAATACAGCTAAAAGATTTATAATTACAGTGGTACACTTAGAAAGGATTTACAAGTATCAATGTATCTACTGAGATGAAAGAAAATCCATTAAGTTTTGTCCCCTAAAAATGACTGTTGCCTTCCCTGTTCCCAAATAAAATAATATGAGTAGATGTTTTTCCTGTGAACATTCATTAAATGCTCATCAGGCATAATATAAGTGACAGCAGAGCTTCAAGACACAAATCACTCTCATGTATCCTCACACTGGATCATTCATTTAAATATGTACTTGTCTCTTTTCTTTTTTTTTTTAATGATGCCTTTTCTGTTGCAAGAAGAGAGGTTTGATTGCTCTTTACAGGTAAATTTTTTTATCCCTTTTTAAAAATCATTAACATAATAGAAAAGTGACATTTCTCCATTTAAATGATGCACAAATAAGACAGAGAATTTTTAAAGACATTTTTACTCTTGTTCTTTTAACGGAAGTAATTCTTTCAAACAAATTGCCTGAAGTTAAAGGAAGTTATTGCCCCCCTCCCCCAAATAAACTTCGTTCCTTTACGAGGAAAACTTGAATATAAATGAAATCTTTTCATCTACAGAGAATGGAGAAAACTATATAAATTGAATGAAAATGGACTATTAAAGGAAATTAGGAGCATACGCTGCTTTTTTGAAAAGGCTCAAACATTAGCTATAAGTCTTTTAAATCGGCTGATTGTTGGTGGAAGAATGAAATGAGGTAGGCATGATATGCATAATGTAGACTCCAAATGCATTACTCCATTCATCACATGAGAGCTGAAGGGAACAACAAGGTTTATCCTAAAGGGAAAACAAGGCAGAGAGGAACACTTGCATTGTCTGATGGGGAGAAAAGGATGATATCAATTCCATTTAGAGGTCAGCCTGTCATTTCCCTAACTCAGCTGCTTGGTAAAGGGGAGGGAGTTGTCTTAGCAAAACCTCTCCACGTGCTATTGCAATTGTGGTGGTGGGATGAAAAGCCACAAGAGACCTTTCTTTGAAACGGGAGCAACTAATCAATGAATCCATTGCTTGAATGTTGTCAGCCACCAATGCAGCGCATACATTATCACATTTGAAGAGATGCTGTTTTTAATGCCCACAGCACAATGGAGTTATTAAATCCTGAAGCCAGCCTGTCTCAGAAGTCGATGCCCAGCTATGGCTCCGCAGACTGTCTTGGGTGTCTTCTCATCCGTGTGCTGTCCTGAAGCAATGACAAAGCAGCAGGATAGTGAAGCCCTTTGCCTGTTCCAAGGATTGCTGGGTGTAGGAGTATGTTCCTTGCATAGTTGGGGGAGAAAATGTGGACACCCTCCAACTTAAGGATTTGCATGGAGGCAGCTAAACCAGCTGCAGAGGCTGGGATGCTAAATTAGGTACTAGTTTAGAGAAACCACTGATCTAATCAAAGACAGCTATACCCGTATTTATAAGTATCAGAGTACAGGTGCCTATATCCCATGAGTCCATCACTCTATTTTGCATCCCCCTCCCCTTCTCTCCCTTGGGGAGGAACTGTACATCAGCAAAGCACACAAATCAAGGTTACCAATGTCTTCCTTTACATTCACTTACTCTCTTGATAGCAGTTTTTCTCCTCTCCGTGGATCACTTCAGTGTAATTTGAAGTCATCATATACCATCATCTATCTGCATTCCTGCGGTTTAGAGTCTTTTAGAGGTTGTGTGTAAAGCATCTTTAATTCACAGGTGTACTTTAAACAGTTATGGATCAGATCCAACTCTCAGGGACATCCATTGGGACATTTCTGCGAGTTCAGTTCACTCCGCAAAAGGCGAAGAGCATGGTCAAGAGGAGGGGGTGCCGAACGTGATGATTTACCTGTCACTGACCTCAGGACCAAGATATTGGTCTTTATTTTCTTATCTGATGTGGAAACTCTCAGGAGAATTCTGTGAACATCATGATTCCATTCACTTATCCTTGAAACATGCCACATTAACTTGCAAAGAAGGTACGTGGACTGCAGATTAAAATGAATTTATAGGGTATCCATGCAATATTAGCAGCAGAGGGCACAATTCTGCTTTTAAATCCATGACAGCAGAACTGAGCCTGGTGGGTTTATGCCACATCAATTCAATATAAAAGGAAGATACACCTAAAACGTGTAAAAGTGTTTGTCTGGATTTTACAGAAAACAGGAGTGAACGAATCAGGCATTTTACTGCTTGGGAGAAACCAATCTCCCCGCTCCAATAAGAAGCAGTATCTTATAATTAGAAAGCAGCTGACTGTCTGTCTTGAAGAGCTAATATGGTACAACAGCATTTCTGATTGCTTCAGAAAATAGCCAGCAGTATGAGCAGTGATGTGAGAACCGAAGCCGTCTGGCTCACTAACAGAGCCAGAGTACTTCTTCCCACGTGAATGTAAACGCAGCTTGATGTCCTCAGCCTTTTCCCTCTTCTACAAAATTTGCTATAGCTGAGAGGCCAGATGCCCCCTGACTGTACTCCAAGGTTTTTAATACGGTTTGCAAATACAGGTCATCGATACAGATAATGTAATAACTGAATATACAAAGTACTTCCCACAGTGCTCTCTACACGAACTTCACTGTTGCTTATGGGCTCCAGCACGCATTTCTTTTCCTGTTGATCGTTTTTTTTTGCTGTCTGATTTCTTGCACACACAGCAGTGTGCTGCAGGGGCAGGAGCTTCTCCTCCACAGCAGGACTTACAGTCCCTTGTCCTGTCACAGCTTCAGCTGCCTGTACCCCAACTCCCACCTGCACGGTGGGAATGAGGACCTTTTCCCTGGCACATTAAAAGTTGCAAGATGCTTGGGTGATACAGTTAGCAGGCCAAACCACGCAGCTATTTCCTTCAGTTAAGAGGTTTACAAGGAGGAGATTCTCATAGCAAAATAAATTATTAAGCAGCTTTTCTACAAATTTAACTCCACAATATTGGGATATGTGGGGGCCTTTATGCACAAGGACACGCATCTGCCTGCTGTTCTATGAAAATGGAAATTGTGGTACAGGGGCTAAATCCACTAATTGGTTGTTCACCATGTTTGCTAGCAGGTTTGGGTTTTTTCTCTCCTTGAGAGATCAAATGTTCCTCAAGCAGGCTGATTAAAAGATATTTATTGGTCAAGGCTTCTCTTTTCTGCAGGCAGCATGTGCAGTAGCTGCTGCATAGCACAAGAACATATTGTGTCAGCCCGGGACTTATATTTATTATGCTGGTGTCTAGGTCTGCACTTCCACACACTTGCAGAGAATCAATATGTACAACCCACTAGCTAGTCTTTCCAGTGATTATGATAACCCAGTAGACCAATAAACTGGGAATTGGTTTGATTTTATTGTTTTCTCACATACCAGAAGCCATCCTCATCTTTAACGGTGTTTCACATCTAATTAAATAATCAGCAGACTTCCCTGGGAAAGGATCTATGAGGAGCACAGAGCAGCCGTGTTCAACAAAGTGCTGTTCTTGCTGCAAGGCTGGGAAGCCCTATGGCTGTGTGACTCAGGTCAGCTCACAACTGGAACAGTTTATTTCTTCTAAGTTTCTTACAATACTCATGATAGTGGCCACACAGCTGGTGTGCTCTGCTTGTTATGAAAACCATAATCATATCACTGTGCCTTGTGCATCCTTGTCTGTTTGACGTGCTCTCCTAGTCCCTTTTGCCAGATGAGCAGGGTCCTGCTCTTTCCCTGCTGATGCTGTAGCAGAGGGTCATGTCTTTATCAGAGAGTGGAGACATAGGATGAGGGGTAATGGTTTTAAACTGAAAGAGGAAAGATTTAGACTAGATATTAGGAAGAAATTCTTTCCTGTGAGGGTGGTGAGACACTGGCACAAGTTGCCCAAAGAAGTTGTGGATGCCCCATCCCTGGAGGTGTTCAAGGCCAGGTTGGATGGAGCTTTGAGCAACCTGGTCTAGTGAGAGGTGTCTCTGCCCATGGCAGGGGGGTTGGAACTCGATGATCTGTAAGGTCCCCTCCAACCCAAGCCATTCTATGATTCTATGTCCAAATAGGGGTCTGTGAGAGATCGGCAATCCCCATTGTAATGACACTGCTGCTTTCCCAAAATCATCGGTCCGGTAGGTGGTTGATCCACATCGCTACTCACATGGGAAAGTGGGTTCAGACAGCCCATGTCCTCTGCTGACCTAAAATCACACTACAACTGGGTGATAAGTTCTGCAAAACAGCAGCGGGTGTTGGCTGGGGCTGAGACCCATGCCACCATGTTCACCCACCACGTTGTCACTGCTGGTGTGTGTTCTGCAGGCAGAGAACAACAGCAGAGCATCACTCTGTCCATGGGCTGTGCAGGCGGAGGCTGGTTTGCATCGACTGTTTCAGCAGAGAGTAAGTCCTGGGACTGATGAGTGAGTGAGGAGAAAATATTAGGAAGCTCCCACTGAAAGTCAGGAGCCATTGCAGCCCTCCGAGAAAATATTGATGGGAATATGCTGTTTTACTGATTGTAACTGAGGATGGAGTAGTAACTCATTGGAAATTAGTATTGCATGCAGATTCAGAAATGTGAATGATTGGGAAAGTCTGAAAAGAAATGCAAAATGCTGGGAGGAGAGGAAAGCCCAGCAGCCTCCAGAGACTATGAGAAACAGCTGAAAGGGTCAGTTTGACCTATGTGTTCTGCCAATTTTTTTCTGCAGGGTGTGGAAGAGGGATGAACCTGTTGGAGTTCCTCCAGCACACAGATAAATAGCCTTGCTTTGCAGTGCTTCACCCAGGATGACAGCACTTGAAGTGCAAAGATGAAACAAAGAAAGAAGCAACAATGGAACACATTACATTAAAATATCAAAACCCAGCGACAAGTCAGGTATAGTTCAGTGCCTTCTTGGCCTTTTGATGCACTGTAATTATCGCACAGGGAAGATAAAAGCATTTCTCAGTGGTTTGGGAACAAACCTCTATGAGGCAAGAAATGGCACTTCTGCCTTTGGGCCAAATTCCTTGCTGTTTCAAAAGGTGAAACACGGCTGAGATAAAGGAACCTTCATCTGATTTCCCCAACATGTTACTCAATTGACATCTTTGCATGTACTGCTAGTACTTTCTCAGGCTTTGGAATATGTTTCCTCCTTCCCAGTGACCCAGAAAAAAAGGTGACATCTCACTAGGCATCAAGCAGCACAAAACACTCTGTACAGCTGCGAGAGCTGGTTGTGGGTGAATCTGGTGCCTCCAAGGTATTCTATTCATTTGAAGCCTGGATAAACAGAAGAATGAAAAAATACTGGTTTGTAACTTTTAATTATCATTTATGGAGATAATAAATTGTGAAATCACTGCTATTTTGCAGCACTGAAAACCCACCCACTTGAAGTGGAATTTCTTGAGGAAGCTTTTGTCTAAAATGCCACTGGAACAGCCAGAGAAATAGTTATCAACCTTTTTTGTTCACTTACAGAGACTTCAGTAGGTTAACAATGATACTGATTTTGGTCTCAACAAGTGCTATGTACTATATATACATATGCTTACATTATCGCCTAATATAGCATAATAGACACATGATATCTTTTGGCAAAAATTAGTAATTTTTTTTAACTAGCTTGAAATTTGAAAATAACATCACAGTAGATTATTTTATTTTTATTGACTGACATTTTTTACTTGCGCTAGTCAGTTCTTTCCCTTAGATGAAGCAGATTCTTGATCCACTGAAATCTATGGGGTTGTGCCTTTCCCTCCAGTGCAGATAAGATCACCTTAGATTAGTCTTCATGCTCTACCTGCTGAAATGTTTTTTTATAACTGATGCGACAAATGACATGGAAGTTTCTCTTCTTTGGCAAGATGAGTAAGTAAACACTTCAAGAAAAATATGAGGTTTGCTTTGAAATTTGCCTCACAGGCACTTCTAGGTTTTTTATACCAACATTTCTTGGGAGGCAAAAGAAATTGCATGGGATTGCTATTAGTACTCACCCAGCTTCACTCCCATTTCTAGAAATCTCAGTACTGTGCCCTCTTGTCTTTTGATGTAGTCAAAATTATTTTCCCATCTTCACCTTCTAAAAATCCTCTAGGCTCTGAACTTGGTAATTCTCTTGGGTATCTCTGTTCTTGCTCCCAGGTTGCCAATGGTGGTGATGTTTTCTTCCTAAATCCTTCAGTGCCTAAGTCTGGGTACCTTTCACTCAAAGGCAGCACTTCACCAATGCTTCCCTAATGTATTCACACGGACAGAGCAGCATTCACACCCTATCAGAGCTATATCCCTGTAGGGTTATTTGAAGCTTTACATTTCTGTCTGAACTAAGGATGCACAAGAGTCTCTTCAGGAATGGGGGGGGAGGAAGAGACTTCTTGTGACCTCTGCCATGAGGCAATTTTATTGCATCATTAACTGAAAGAAAATTATTTTCTTGTCACCTCAGCCGACTGCTGGAGACGTCCTCAAATAAGTTGTGTTTCTATCAAAGTTCTTCCTTTTCAAACATGTCATGGGTTTTCAGTTCTTGGAGAGATTTTGTCATTCTTGAAAGGCCCCTTCCAACCTTAATGGTTCTGTGATTCTGTGATTCTTCCTGGCCAGCTTCTAATCCACACCTATTGGCTGCCCATGGCTGAGTAGATCAGGAATCGAAAAGGATGCTCTAGAGCTCAGGAAGGAGTATTCTGGGGTAAGCCAAGTGGTGCATCACCTGAGCACAAACTGTAGCAGATTTCCACCCTCTGCAGTCCAAGCAAAGCCATTACCTTCTATCACAGTGAAAGATTTGGCCAGAAAACTTTCTTATAAGGAGACATAACACCTTAGTGTGAGCATACTGGTTCCTCCACAGCTGAAGACACCTGAAATTGCCTCCCCTTGTGCTGTTAATCAGAGCAGTTTTGCTGGAGCTGTTACACCCCATGACCATGATGATGTGATATCCAGTGAAAGGCAAAGTTTCTAACTCTCCCTTAATGAAAAGCACGCAGTGTGTAATGGCAGTATAAAAAAGTGCTGAGGACTGCTTTTTATTAATGCTGGCTTGGGGTTTTTATGTGCAAGGTCCAGTAAAAGCTACTGACCATGGACCCTTGTGGGCAGTTCAGCTGAGGGCCAACAGGAGCAACCATCACAGGACTAACAGGGTGACAGTAAAGAAATGAAGACATGGGAAGGCACAAACCCCAGCTGCCATCTTCTGTAATATTTCTGTAGTGCAGAACGAACTCAGCTCAAGCTGGATGTGCCTCTTTGTGAACAGATATGTGAGATGGGAATTTTCATGTAAATTGGTGTCAGCAGCCTTGGAAATAACCAGAGCTTGCAACACAACGCGCGAATAGCAGACATTTTAAAGGGAAATAAGTCTACAGATTGATGGATGAGTCTTGGGAGGATAGATTGTTAAGCTTGTGAAGATGAAAGTCTTTATTTGCACAGGTACAAAGTTTAAGTAGCTTTTTTTGATTCACGGTTTTGAACTACAAAACAGCAGAGTGCAGTGTGCTATGTGTAACTTAATAATCTGCTTTAAAACAAGTGTGAGGCAACACCAATTAAGGCCATCTTTTTTAATGAATAGCTGCTCAGCCAGGTAAAAAACCATGTACCATATTGTGCCATCCATTTTAAGTAGAACTTCACACAGACCTTCAAAGGCACGTTCTGCCTAACAAATGGATGGAGCGATGCATCTCTATTTTACAAGGCAGAAGGGAATAGCGTGGGCAATGTATGCTCTGCATGTGTGTGCGTGCATGTGCGTGCTCTCAGTGTTGAAAGCACCAGATTAAACTGAACTGATTAAACAAGCTTACAATTGCATTACAGCAGACACTGCGATGAGAGCCAAAATATGATTGGCAAAATATACATGACATATTGTAAAACAGATAAAATGATAACAGCTTTTTACTGAAGAGCATCTGCTATTCAATTGGGAAATTAGGGTGGAATGCAACTGTTCTTATAAATCACAAAATGGCATTGCCATCATCGAGAATTTCCTGTCTTAATTTTTTAAGTGTGATATTGTTGTTGCTCTTGGTTCTATGTCAGAAAGTTAGAGAGACTAACTTTTTTTCTCTGAACGTGCTAGATAAAAACAAGTTTCTCTAACCACACTTTAGGATTAAGCTCCTTAACTCTTGTGCTCACTGAAAGGTATGAGGACTAAACCAGATCACCTGGATAAAATAACCTGATTTTTGTGGGTTTTTAATTGGTTCAGTGGAACTGCATAAGGTGGGAGAGCAAATCTGGTTACTCTGAGGTTAGCTGAACCTCCTTCCCTTGTTGCAATGGTTCTCCATTTGTTTCTGCAGGGAAGACTGCACATGCAGACCGTGTTGTTCTGTGCGTTGTTCTGCTGGGATTAGACATATTCCCACTGAATGCAATGACCTTCAGATGTTTCCATGGAAGAAGGTCTGTTTCTTAAGCCAAGCAATTAACCACTGCAGGATGGATGTTGCCTCACTATCTATTGAATTGCTTCCACGGGGTGTAATGACTCACTACTTAATTGCTATGTAATTTTATTATTATCTGCAATTTTTTTTTTTTTTTCCAGAAAGGAAAGAAATCATTGCAAACGCTCTGATGTAAACTGATGTAAACTGACCTAGCTTTACTGACTTTTGGTAGTCATGCGTTAGGTCCCTGGCTGGTGTAAATGAGTCACTTGAAAGGACTGTCCTGATTTAAGTGGCCTGCTATACATTTCCCTTACAGGAGCAGAACACATGAGAAAGTACGACACACCCAGTGACCCAATGACACGACATCACGGCAACCCAGATCCAAACTATTTGCCATGCTGCTATCTTTGTGATCTATTCTGACTGTTCTGCTGCCTGCCAGATCAAGCGGCAGGCAATCATTTTGTAGTCTACAACCCACAATCAAAATAAGGTTTTGTACGGTCCCTTAAATACACAAGCTGTTGTGATTTTCCTGTCCCGCACTACAGCCAAGACTTCTTGCACCTTCTTGTCCCATACAGGTTAGTTGTCCTTCCATTTTTCTTTGTCCTAACTGGATCAGCTTAGGAGATGCCTGCATATATTGATTTTTCTAGTACCTGGCAGAAAGAAGGGATTCTGTCATATAACAGTAGCACTTCTAACTGGACTGGTTCCAGCCTGCCAATTCTGTTTATATCAGAACTTCATCCACTCAGCCTTAACACAGTGCTCTTACATCAATGCACCATTTAAACCTTGAATTGTAGTCCAGGTTGGAGTTCTTGATTTCTCTCACTATAATCACAGAATCATAAAATACCAGGTTGGAAAGGACCTCGAGGGTTATGTGGTCCAACCTTTCTTGGCAAAAGCATAATCTAGACAAGATGGAACAGCACCCTGTCCGACTGAATCTTAAAAGTGTCCAGTGATGTGTAAACATATTCTGTGGATGCATGAAAATGCAGCTTTTCTGGGTCAGAGAACTGTTTTTTATCTCTACTACTTGTTAGCATGCATATCCATCAAAGGCTGCTGCACTGCCCATCATCCTGTATCAACATATGTGTTTAAATGAATTTAACACATGCTTGGCAGCAAATTGTTTTGACCAAGCATCCCCCAAAACACCTCTGCCCTTTTTCTGCTGCTGACCCTGTGGCTTTTAAAGACATTCCTCACCCCATCTCAAAATTGCTGCATCCAAAGTCTCAGCTGAGGGGAAACAACAGTTGGTGACCTCTTGCCGTCATTTCCTCTTCTGTAAGGCTCATGGGTACTGTCAGGTATCTCTTGTCTGTGTGCTGATATGCGCTTTTGATTTTCATATGGCTGAGTAGGCTAATGATCTGGCAGAACTTCTGCCAAGTCCAACAGAAATGCTGGATTGAAGCTGAATTGAAATAGGGATGACTGGTCTTGCAGAAGGGAATGAAGGTGACTGTAGCACCCTGTGCTCCAGCAATATGCTGCTAACAGAAAGGTGAGCTACAGTCAGCAGTGAGCTACAAACTCCAAAGCAACTGATAGTGTTGCTTAGCTGGCCACAGTAAATCCTAGAGCCAATCTTTGGTCAGTCTCTGCACTGGGGAAGGACAAAAGCGAAACCGCCTTTTCCCTCACCTTGCATGAAACATCATTCTAAAGTTATACAAAAAGAATGAGATGAGAAGAAAAATAAGGAAAAAAGAGGTAGCATACATCAGTCAACACTGTTTTCCGGGTCCTTTTTGTCACCAGTCCTTTCTAAGACTTCACTCGGGACTAATAGATGGTATGAAATATAGCTGAATACTGAGACAGGGCCAGCCCTACCAGGAAGTAACTCACTCTGCTGAAATGGTTGTGAGCATCGTCAGATCCTCATGAGCCAGCCACGTGCCCGGGGAAGCAAAGACAGCCAACAACATCCTGGGCTGTATCAACAAAAGAGATAAGCAAGCAAGCAAGCTGATTATCCATCCTGCTTGGTACCTATTAAACCACATCTAGATACTTTATCTAGTCTGGGGGCATCAAATATGAAAAAGACATTGCCATACAAATTCAGCAGAGGGCCAACAGCATGCTCAGGGGTGGAGCACTTGCCCTGTGAAGAGATGATGAGGGACCTGGTGCTGTTTATCCTGGAGATGTGGTTTCAGGGCACATAACAGCAGCTGCCCAGTACCCATGAGAAGGTAATTGAAAAGGCAGAGCCAGGCTTTTCATAGTGAACCATGGTGGAAGAATGAAAGAAAACAGGCATAGAATGAAACAGGAGACATTCAAACTGTATATGCAAAGATAGATAACTATATACTCTATATACTTTCACCATGAGGACAGTAGAGGAAGTTTCCCGTAGAGGTTCTGCTGTCTCTGCCCTTGGAGATTTTCAAGACTTGACTAGATAAAGCCTTGAACAACCTTCCTTATCTCATAGCAGACCCTGCTTTGAGCATTATGTTCGACTGGGGATCTTCTGAGGTCCCTACAAACCCAAATTACCTGGTGACCGTATGATATTTAAAGACCTGTTTAATTAAAAGCTCAAAATTTCTTCAAAGCTCTTATCTTTACTCCCTGTGCGCTGAGGACTCTTTTCCAATTTTGAAAGCTCACTCATTGCAGTGACCTACCCTGCTCAAATCAACATCTTTAAAGCTTCCAAGATTTTCAGATCCCTTCTTTAGTATCTGCTTGTCATGGTGATGTATTCACTACCTGTTCCTACTGTCCTGCTTCAAAGGCACTTGTAGGGATTGCTCAGATCTGCAGTATTTTCTAAAATTCTGTCCAGTTAAACTCACAATTTGCTCATTTCCGCACAATTCATGGAGGTATCCTTTTTGTTAAGCTTTGTCATGTGTCCCTTCCCTGGGGACACCCATTGCATGATCTGTACGCCATTGCACTTTGGAACAGAAATTCATTTCACCCTACATCTGATGGAGAGCTGAAAGACTGAAGCTTAACTTAAACCTAAAATTACTTTTCAGTGCTTCACAAATTGTTCCTGTACAAACAAAAATGAAAGCCCATGGATTTCTTTTGTCTTATAATTTTTATTACACATTATGGAAGAGTTCAGGAACAGTCAGTAAGTTGAACTAGAACCAATTCTCATTTGTTGTTATGGTTACCAGGAGTAGAAAATAATTTCCTGTAATTTATCTTAAGATCATTTATGTCGGATACAAACACAGATTAAGCTGAATACCATGGTAATTTCTTCTTCAATTGTGTTAGGAACCATAAGACATTCATTTTTACTTCATAAATAAGGGTTACAGTATGTCATGCTCAGTCAAAGAAGATAAAATGAATCTAATTAAGTGCCATCAGAAGATCACTTTGCTGTTTTTATTGCGGCAATAAAAGTGCCCTTACCTTCTTATTCTTAGAGAAATGACAGAGATTATTATGGAAATAGGATGAGATCAAGTAAGTCTTGCTTGACCTAGACTTGGGTACAACAATATCCTTGTGTCAGTGATTGTTGAAGTGAATAAGCAGTTTACAAAATCTGATGGGCTAAAGCTCATAAGAGATGCACTTGCTTTATTAGAATGAATGAAACCATATGTAAGCCTCAGACAGATCTTGTTTATTGGGTTTTATATAAACAATATCATCTTTTTATTGATCTATAGGCCTCAGTGGTGATGATGGCAAGCAAGGCTTTCAGATTGATGACTGCAGGTCCCTAATGTTGATTAGTTGATGTGTGCGCAAGTGGAAAGAACCATTTAGCATTAGCGGTATGTGTATACCAGTATAATAATCTGGAGGTTGCTTCAGGGCATAGAAGAGCTCTGCATGGAAATAAGAACAGCGGAGAGCCCTGAAAGAGCACAGGTTAAGTGAAAGGCTGTTAAACAATATCTTGAAGACATTTCCGTCGAGTTGCCAGAGTCTTTAAAATGCCAGCAGGGAGTTTAAAAAAAAACCCAACCACAGTCTGTGAGAAGTCTGCTATAAACCTTGGTAAGTTTAGTGGAGGCTTGCTGTCTCTAAAGTAAAATCTAGAGAGTTCAGGTGATATGTGGTAACATCTGACCCATGTATTTGGAGATTTGGTGGAGAAGAAATCTAGCCTCCTATGTGTACCAAAACCCCTGTTCACAGTGGAGTGGCCAGTGAGCCAGGAGCTCCAGAGCTGCATGGATGCCTACCAGACGGGTTTTACCCTACATTGAAATCATGGGCCAGGCCACCTCTGCCCAGTGCCTGTGTGAGAGCGACTTGAAGCAGTGGGATCTCCCACTGCTGGTCACCAGCACCAGGCAGGGAGCTGTGACCCCTCAGCCGACAGGGTCACATCTTGGGGATCAAAACCAGATGACAACTGCACAGTATTTCCCTTCTGGAAAACTTGGATGAAGCTGCTTTCATTGAGATGTTATGCAGAAAGCACTGGTTTGCTCATGTCCAGGGTGGTGGGGGTTATTTCAGAAGATGTTCAGAAAAAGTTGTACTTGGTCGAACTTCGATAATTTTCTTCTGAAGGCAGATGTGGAAACCAAACCTTCTATTCACATAGGTTCTCAATAAGAGCACGGATCTAGTCCCGGTGAAAGCAAATTCCTGCAGTAGGTGGACTGGGTGAGCCCCTTCTATCTCAAGAACACATTTGTAAAATAATATGATTTAGAAATGTACTCTGTCACCATTCAGTTACCTCCCACTCAACTCCTCAGGTTGAAGAGGCTGAACACGGTGCCACCACTGCCTTCTCTTTATGCTTCCCTCCACCCCTTGCTCTCCTGGGGCTGCAGGTCTGCAGCAGCTCTCCAGGGCAGTGGAAACAAAAGGAGATGGGCTTCTTCTGCATGGTCTCGGCAGTCATGTCCAAGGACCATGTCCAAGAGTGCTCTATACACCTGGTGCTCACCTGGTACCTTCAGAAGAGAGGGGACAGGACAGCCAGGCCTGCAGGGCACAGTCAGGGGTACTATTGAGCAGTAGCATTGATATAACCCACATGACCAATGCTGGGGCTCCTCTGCTCTAGATTTACTACTACCTGAGGGGTGTTTGAAGGTGAGCTATTTACAGAAGCATCATCCCAACAAAGTCAGGCTGGTAGGTCTGTCTCCCACAAAAGACTTACTCCAGGTAACAAAGTAATGTCTGTCCTATTTCATTGCATGCCTTTTTCTCAGACCTAGAGTTTGCTGCTTTGGCTGGTCAGATCCTCGTCCCCGCCATCTGAAAACTATAGTGAGATGTTAAAAGAGATTAGTCCTCCATCTCTGTGGCATGCTCTGGGGCTTGAACTAGGGCTCTGGTGATTAAGCAGAGTTTGGGAAGGGCATTTGGTCCTCTGGGAGCTATCAAGAGTGTGACTGTCCACCTTTTTGATCAACAAGGGTATTGCCAAGAGGCCAAATAGTTCTATTGTGTGTCTTCAGTGGGAGAACTGTCCTTGGAACAGGACAGGGGACCACAGATCAATAGATTTATTGGGGTGAATCAGTCGGTTTGCTCATAAGACAAATACAGACAACTTTAAGTAAATCTTGGCAAAAAACCCAGAAAACACTGCCTGAAATCAAAGCTAACTAAGCAGAGAAGAAAGAAAACCCTGCACAAGCATGGCGAGTCATAGAGTTTCTTTCAGGTAAATAGAGTTTCCTTTGGATACTGGAGGTACTTTTAACTGAACCTCTGTATAACGTACTTTTTTCTGTAATGATACTTTTGTACAGCACATTTTTGAAAATCCTTAGGACTGGTTCCACTATGGATAAGGTCCTGCATCTATCTGTGTGGCTGATGCTACATTTTTGGTGCATCCAGGAGTGCACTGGTAGAACCTGCCCACCTTTTGGTATAAAGACAGCACACTTTGTCATGCAGGATGAAATCTGCTTCAAGTCCTGTTCTATTTGGTAGCCAGCTGTCAGCTTGTACAGTGACTAAAAGTGTAATAAGTAGAAGGTACAGAATGCAACTGGAATGGTAAATATGACTGAATCATTGGCATAGTAGGGACAACTAAACTCTACATCCCCACTAAATGATCCTGGGAAGTTTCTTACTCAGACAGTATCCAGTTCAGCAGTTTCTCCTCGCAAGAGTATCCCTACAAGTTTATATTTTTGTATGGACTTAAGGCCCAAGTGGAGACATCTTCTCACTCTGGAGAATGTTGTCTTTGCCATTCTGACTTTAGTTGATCTAGCAGAGATGGAAAGTGCCAGAAAAATCCAATAATGCTAATTGATTTAATTTCCTGAGCTGGAAGTGACAAAGAGCCAAGTGCACGCTATCCAGCTCACATGAAAGCTGATGTGCAAGTTGAAAATCAAAAATATTGCCAAGGAGATCACGACTTGCATGGAGTTAACCCATATCAAATGAAGGATTCTGAAATCCTTAACCTGCTTCAGTAAATGACATTTCAGTGCTAATAAGGAAGGAGGAAATGAGGGGAAATATTTAAGGGAAACATATTGAAACTGCAACTGCTGAGCCACATCCACTGCTGGTATAAACACTATTGAAGCAAATACAAGATATAATGATTAGCATCAGCTAGGAATATGCCCCTTAGCACTGTGCCATTAAAGTTCCTGAGTGTGGGAGTTAACAAAGGCAGTTTAAAGTGTATTGGAAAATGATTTTTCATTCCATTTTAAAAACTCATTTCATGCATTGTTGTGTCATCTACTTTTAAAATTACAGTCCAAGCAGAAAGACCAAAATGTGATACCGATCTTTTAAATCACGATCCCCAGGGCAGAGGTACGTGATTGACCTGTAGTTATTTGTTAGGTCTTTCTAGGCCATTCAGCAGAATAGTATGCAGGAGTCATATGAGTACCTATATAACAAGTAAAAGGTATTTGATTGAGAACTATATTAGAGTAAATAAATAACAGTGAGATAGCTCACGCTGTGAAGTTGTGACTGAAACTTAAATAGCCATTTCTGTTGCCTTGATGTAATTGGTGACCTACTGGAGCCAGCTCTTTGTTGGTAATCTATATCAACGCTCGGACAATAGTACCTTTCAATTCATCGTTTCCCAAGAGATTTAAAGCAGTCATAGAAACATTTTCTTTTGCTGCATGCCATTTATTTCTTTGAAGGACGGAGCAGTCTCTTCTAAACTCCCACTGTGCATTAAATATTTCAAATTAAAATAAACTACTCCCTGTCTAAATAAAACAGTAACCACAGGGGCAGGCTGGTGTCAGCTTATTTTCTAACATTTTTCTCAATTAAGGAGAAATACTCCAGTAACCAGAATATAACACAGTGTTTCTTCTTATTCTCAGAAAATATATGTATGCATATAAGAAAAATACAGTTCCTGAAAATGAGAATTAATCGTATTCCAATATGCTTAGTGGATGGGGAACATGATACAGCTTCTTATGCTTAGCTTTATTACTTAATCACATTGGCTGAGCTGGAAATGCCTCTTGTGTATGTATTCAAGATGATTAGACTTGCAGCAAGATATTGACTGGAAAAATTACAATTTATGAGAAATGAGCTTTTTCTGATTTCTTTTTTTCTTGTGAATGAACACAAAGAACTGGCCAATTCTGTTTGGATTTCTCTGTTGCTGTTCATAACACATGGTGGGGAAGATGTCATAAGCCATGAATTTATCTGTGTTAATGTAAGGCGTTTTACAGTATAAAGCTGTAGTTTTCTCCTTTCTATCTATCTTGACATAGATTATTTCACTAAAAAGAAAGGAAATCTTGCGTGAGAGATTTCTGTCCATGTTCAGAATTTGTTCCTTTGATCAAACTTCTGGATTCAGCCATACTTCTGGATTCTGCCAGGTCTAGCTTATCTGACCCACAAAAACCTCTTTTTGCTTTTTTGGACTAAAAAGTGTCTGTCTCCTTCCTCTGTCCCGAATATCTGCCACTATTCTCTTCTGAAAAGAGACCCTTATATCTGAGGAGGGTTGGTGGCTTTGGCTTACATTGTCCTCTTTTAACTTTAACAGAAAGCTGCTGTCCTGCGCAGGAGCGGAGAGGGGATGGGAAGTAAGCAGCATCAAACATACCGGCATGACTGGTGTGCATTTGAGTTCCCAACTGCCATCAGCAACAGCTGGGATGTTTATGACCAGCGTTCTTAGGAAACGAGTCAAGAGCCCAACACTTGTGTCTACGAGTGGCTAGGATGGCTCCCCTGGTGAGTTACTGAAGAAAAAAAAAGGGTGGTCAGCTGCCGAGCAGAGTCATGGTGGTTTGGAAGCAGGTGGGTTTGTGTTGGGGACAAGGTGATTTGAAATATCTCTATGTGACATTCATAGCTGCATCTATTTCACTTCTTGTGCCAGTCACACACAGTACAAACAGCAGTTTGGGGTTTTGTGGGGGTTTTTTTTGACTGTTTTTCACCGATCTTTTCTGTAAACATATTTGGAGATTTTATGTGTTCTGGCAGATGTTTTGAGAAAACAGCTATGTTTTAGCTCTCCGTGCTTCCACAGCGCCACGTGACTAATTTCATTTCACCCTATCCCCGACAAAACTCTCTTTCACAGAGAATATAGGTTTTTCCTATGAAACAAGCACTATAACAAGTGCGAATGAACATACACACACATGGCATTAAGCCTTAGTCGACATTCTGAGTTGTTATCACTTACGTTTATTTACTATTAGGGATGATGGTAGTTGAGAGCCACGGCTGAAGCTCAGATTCAACAGGCAAAGCGCTGCAGCAGAACAAATAGCAAGAATATGATATGGCTTAGAGTTCAGAAGGGAAAACCAAGGTATGTAAGAAGTGAGGTGTCCTGCCTGAAGCCAGAGCAGGTCCTGAGCAGAACTGGAGACAGACCATAGGAATGCCAGGTCCCCATTCAGTACTGCTTGAACATACTGGTCGATCTAGCTTTTTTTGCTTTGTGCGTCTCTGGACCCTGCAGAATCAGCTCAAAGCTCACTACAAGCACAGTGAGAAGAAAAACTCCATGTTTGTGTGTCTGCAGGCTGAATCTCTGTCTCCCACACGTTCACGGTTCAACCAGAGAACAAATGCATCAGGCAGAATTACAGTTGGATTCCTTCCCCGCTACGGTATTTCTGTTTGTTTTTAATGTGAGGCAACGAATGGCTGATTGGGAGATTAGGGGTGGATTCTGTAATCATAAAATGTTGTATCTTTTGTAGCCCAAAGCATTGTCTGAAATAAAGCTCCCCGATTAGATGAAAGCTACAGCTGAGATGAAGAATTCACAGTAACATTATTTCCAAGACAATTCTTTCCCATATCTTTCAACCAAGGAGTCTTTGGAAGGAGGAATAAAAATGAAAGACAGTAAATATGATTGCTTCATCGATGTGAGGTTCCAATAACCCTTTATCTTCTGCTTTTATGCAGTAGGTAAATGAGGTGCAGTACAAGACAATAATGATACACAGGATGGATTTCTTTTCCCCACTTCACATCTACAGATAGCCTGCTCTCAAGCCGACCAGTGCAATCTTCACGGTGCTGTAAAATCACAATGACTGGGATGTTTCTTCTCTGAAAAGTCTCATTCCTTTCATTTATACTTTCAGGAGATCCTGAGCTCACATAGCTTAATTACTAGTCATATGTGTTAGATACTAACCTGACCTGTGGCTGAAATTTTCCTGATGTGTAATCGAAATTGTGGATGACTTTTGATAATTGATCAGGACACTTCAAGTTGGAACTTGCAGAGAGTAGAGGAAAAATTCAAACAAGTTTGACTTGAGTGGAGAGCTGGGATAAGCATTCACTATCTATTTTGTCTTGCAAGTAAATAATTAAGTGTGAGCAAGTGAAGCTAGTAGGAACAAGGTACAAACCAAGCGAAATGGTGCAGTGCTTGCACACTGCTGTAGCTCTGTGGAAGTCTTCCACAGTGTTCTAAAAATTAAAATTTCACTTAAGTCAGGAAGGTTGGAGAAAGTTCAGTGAATTCCCACCCATCCTTTTTTCCAGCTCACTGTGGTTTTGCTTTTGAGGTACTGTTAAATGCACCTTCCTGTGAGCCTGTCCCTGGCCCCTTTTGAAGCCCATAACTGTTTTATTTTAACCAGACCCCACTTCAAAGCTGCTATCTGTAAGGACAGTCAGGTTCTGTCTGCAAGAATGTCTTCACAGGTCTTCAACATCTGAAGTGCTTGACTTTTATAGCTATAACTCATCTCCTCATGCTTTAACATTGTGGGGTCTTTTCTCCCTTTAATAGGTGGCACCTACACTTTGAAAAGCCACAAAAATGAATATAGATTAAAAACTAGAGAGAGGCTATATGAAGAAGGTGTGAACAAATAGGTTTTTACCATCTTAGTCCCTAAAGCTGCTTTCATCTGTGCTCTCTTAACTTCTGCTGAAATTGATTCATTGACAAAATTGGTTATTTAAATTCAAAAGCCCCAGTTCCCTTCTGTATTCTCCATCGCTTTGGATTTACGTAGCTGCAGATGTGTTTTTGAGCATCCTTTTAGGGTTTTTAAAACTCTGATATATTTGTGGAAACACATATTTGGAACAGCAGTGATTGGTCTACTTAAATGTAAGGAACTGTTACATGTAAGTGAAAAAAAAAGAATTGGTTCATTAGGCATTATGCTAGTTAAAATGTGATTTAGCCACATAATGGAGACTATCTGTTTGATTAAGAGTTTATGTTCAGAGGATGAAAAGGGCAGAATCATCCAGTGAGTCCCACAATGGCCAAAGAAATACACAAGAACGGGTAGATTTTGTAAAATTTTCTGTATGTTGGGATGTCAATTCTGCCTCTTCCTAGTCTGATTCCTTAATGGACTGAATATGTTATCTGGCATGCATGTGTACTTTTACCTATCGAAGACAGTTGCTGAAGTTGTGAGGCTGATAGGAAGAATCTATAGCTGCATTTTTGTACATTCCCCTTTCCACTTCTGGCCAAAAATTCCCTTTTTATCAGAAAGTCCAAATTATCCAGGATCCAATAAGAAAATGACAGAGTATATTTCTGTGACTGCATTTTTTTCCATGATTCCAACATGGGATATCCCACTGGCTTATAGCCCTTTAATGTATTTACCTCTGTGACATTTTGGGAAGACAGAGGACTCGGTTACTGGAAACATTCTGTGACTGGGGCAATGTGATGTAGTGTTGGATATCACAAACACCTGTGAATGTCCCCAAACACTATCCATCGATCCAGCTGCAGGTCTTTTAATTTAAAAAAAAAACAAAACAGGGTCAAGCTTCCAGCGTGGGGTGTGGAGAAAGCTGAGTGAGGCTGATTGCAAATTCAGCAACCCAAAAGGATACACTGTCAGTCAGAAATCAGCAATCTGATTTGCATTGCATCTAAGCACGGTCAAAATCAAGCCCAACAAGTCAACTAAGAAGCTCTGAGTATTTATTAGTCTTTTGTATATAGAGACTTCGTTAATAAACCTGATGCAGTGAGAACCTCTGATACTGTCATGACAGGAGATTCTGTTTTAATTATTATATGTGATTTTGTAATTTTAATTGTATAATTGTTACTACATTAAAAGACACAATTACATTTTAAATCTTCTTAGGAACTCAATTTTATTACCTCTTTATTACTTTGTAATGATATGATATTTTATTATTAGATATTAGAAATTATTAGAAATAATTTTATGATTACACGGTTTTAAAATATGATCTTTTTACTGTTTCATCACTTTGTCTTACAACCACCCTGAACATCCAGTGGAAAGTGAAACGCTGCGAGCATTTTTGGGAGTAACCTAGATAAGGCATCAACGATGATGCTGAAATTTTTTCACTTCAGCTGTTGCCTGCCTCACAGAATTAATGAAGCAGCCTACGATGACAGAAGTTAGTTCAAAGCAAAACTCTGGTTATGAAAACAGCTTTTGTGGAGGGCTCCTGCTTAAGATGAGCTCTGTCACAACTGTCTGCGAGATCAGGAACCATGTGAGATGAGGTGGTGAAGCTGTCTGGTGCTAATTGTTCCATTTGCTCGCAGCAGCGTGAATCAGAGGCAATCCTGTGGAAATCAGAGGCAACACTTCTGTTACGGAGATCTGAGACACGTTTCAAACCTGAACAAGACTCACAGCCATCCATCTTGCGACACCCAATGAAGCGGATGTTTTCCTAAGTACAGGAGACGAGTGAAATGGTCCATGCTGCATATCAGAGCTTGAACCACCTTAAATGACCTCATTTCCTCTTCTATCTCTTTTATGATTTGTATGTATTTATTGTTTGCTTTCATGTGTTTTCCTTTGTGTGTTTTTATTAGATAAAGTGTCCTTGTTGCATATTAACATTTTCCATTGTTCTTCAAACTTTGATATTATACATAAAAATATTCATCCTTTGCCTCAACTCACTCCTGAGCCCTGTTACAATCAAAATGGAACAAGAAAGCATACTTTGATCTACTGCAGTTAATAGAAATACAAAGGCAGGGAGGCAGGGTGGGTAGGGATATTTCCACCCTACCCTAAAGAGTTACTACAAGCCTGAAAGACGCGGTAATAGTCATTTTAACTACTGCGCTGCCACAAGTGCACCCAACATGTGCACTTTGTGATCAAGAAGACTATGATCTCTCTAGTTAGACATTGCAACAAGGACAGAATTAATCCCTGATGAGGACATCTCTGAGGGTGTCTGTGGTCCACAGAGTGAATGGTGGGTCTCAGCAGAAAAGGGACTTGTGTCCAGATGCCTTCAACGGTGTGATGTCAACACAGGCAATTGATAATTTGCCCCACTGTACATTCATATTGTCTGCCCCACAATCCAAACAGTGCAGCAAGAGAGAAACAGAATCTTATACACATGACATTCACCTCAAACTATAAGTAATCACAAAAAGAAAATCATGATAAACTGCCAGTGAAATGCTATATTCTGATGGGAACATACTGTTCATCCTAGACACAAATCATCAATTTTAAAATTCAAGCAATTGTTTACTCTCAGTTTTTTCTCCTCTGTTTTCAGATCTGTATTTTCTCTCATGGCTTCACCTCATTTATAGATAACCAGGACATAAACTTCAGTGGATCCTGTTATTTTTGTAAAATCCTAGGTCATATTCTGTCTGCCTAAATGCCACAAATTCTTTTCATTGGGAATGGATTGAATGGAAATATTGTATCAAAATTATTAGGAACAAAAAGAAAGCAAATTGCATTTCCAAATTGTGTAGCCTTCTGCGCTGTCGTGTCTGTACAGAATATGCAATTGCTAGAATTGCCCTGATTGTGTTCATTTTCAGTTTTTACCTTGTAGAAAATACAATCTTTACTTATTAATTTTCTCATAGCTACTTTGTGCCGCATTTCAGAATGAAGTCTGAAGTTGTGCAATGTAGTGCAGTACATCAGGTGGGAATGAATACTTTGCAGGGAAGCTCAAATCCCAGCGTGCAGTTGAAAGTCACACTTCATCTCCAGCCATTTTTTCAAACCAAATGAGAATTTACAGATCAGGACCCGATACGCTGAGATGCTTTCTCTATTTAGTATCACAGCTGACACACGTGGGAGGGCAGGAGTACTTACATCCACCAGAACTATGCTTAAAAAGCAGGGATATTTTGGCATTGTATGTTACTGCTTTTGATCACAGCACAGGCCAATTACCACTCTGCCCTGCTCTTTCCTTTCCTTAGGTGCTGATGAAAGTATCTCATGCCAAAGAGGTTTGCCAAGCCAAAAGTGAAAAATTAAAAGCTCTTCTGCTATAAAATACGGTCAGCATTTGGATCACTATTTTTCTGAAAGGTGGTTGCATAGATGTTAAAGCAGAATTTGTGACTAAAGCAACGTGTATTTGCTACTATGAAAGGAGAGATATTGCTGTACCCAGAGAACAACAACATGTTGAAGTTTGGAGGCTTAGTATTTTTCTTCATATCATCATTGCAGGTAATGTTTGGTTAAAGACAAAACACTTTGGAAGAAGCTCTGTCTTAATTTTCATCTTTCCGCACTTATTAACCTTTCCGAGATGGAATACAGAGGAGGGGACAGCTGAGCTCTCAAAATAGCAAACTTAAAGTATTTGGCGGACTCCCCGTTACAGCTGTCTGTGGATCTTACTACCTTAAGCATACATCTCCCAAGGGATGCAAAGCATTCTTCTCTATTTGTAGGTGAGCAGAAGAGTTGCAGAGATCCTTTGGATGACACGAGAGCTCTGCATGCTCGTGCACACACACACATTTACACTACAGCAAGTGCCTCCAACTGGTGCAGATAATGCTTAATGGAGTCAAAGGGGCAGCCTATAAATTGATTCCAGTAAGCGCTGAATCAAATGGTCAGAGAGGGCTCCAGGAAATATTGCATACACAAGCAGAAGTGAATCGCTGAGGAATTTACTATCAGCAACATGGATCATTTGATCACATCCAATTTTACCGCTTCTGCTAAGAGCAAAAGAAAAGAAACTAACCCTTGAATCCCACTCCACCTGCAAGTTGTTGTTTTCCCACATCCCTACTAATCCCATGTGAGAAATGAGATAAACTAAACATTGAGTTTTGGATAAACAATGACTTACGTCAAAGAAATTATCTTCTAACACTCACCTTTTTTTTCCAAATTAATCAACTGAAATTATGTCTGGAACTATTGTACACTTTGACTTTTGGTGGAGGGGGGGGATAATTTTGTATTTTTCAAAAGATGAACTTTTGATTTTGACAAATTTAGTACAATTAAAACTGCAAATTGCTTGGGGATTGTATTCCAAAGATGATTCATTTCATGTTTATTTCTGTGTCTGAACTGGGATTATTGCCAGTATTGTCTTTATTTAATAAACAGAAGCTTATATGTTTTGAAAAATGAAGTGAAAACACCACCAGTAAAG
Organism: Numenius arquata; assembly: GCF_964106895.1. Classification (NCBI taxonomy): domain Eukaryota; kingdom Metazoa; phylum Chordata; class Aves; order Charadriiformes; family Scolopacidae; genus Numenius; species Numenius arquata. The sequence goes on from NC_133581.1 coordinate 5,050,907, forward strand.
AAAGATCAATAATGTTCCCTTTTCCAAATACTCTGAAGACATATCTCTTTCTATAATTGAGTTTAAGGGAAAATTTTCAGCTGATAAAACTCAGTACAGCGCTTGGGGCTTAGGAAGAGCTGCAGCAGTGTAGGTGTCTGTGGGAAAAAAGGATGTGATGGTAAATTTCAGGTATTCTTAGCCACATCTTCCCTGAACCTCTAAGTATTGGGGATTTAAATAGCTACTCTTGAACTTGCTGGTATCAATAAAATTGCAAGAATTGCATATGAATAGTCCTGGGATTGTGAATTGCAGGATTAGGTTTGTACGCTAATAAAATGAAGAAGTGCTCATTTGCCTACCTGGTGGTATGAGTATATATAACCCTGCATAAATCATGATTCAGAGCACCCTCCTTCACTACAGTAGGTAAAAATTCAAGGAAAGGATGAGGTAGGAAGGTGATTTGAGCATGTCATATGCTCATTGTCAAATGTATTTCAGCCTCCACGCCTGACAAGTGTGTATTCACTGCCATGGTCCAGATCCCCAGGAACTGCCTTGGAGCTCAACGGAGCAGCGCGGTGGCACGAAGAGCATTGCAGTGATGGAGGATTCATCCCAGGAGCAGCTGGTGGTGGAGCACTGCCTCCTGTGCTGACTTCTTCAAAACGCAGGAGGCACCACAAGTTTCTGAGTGATGGAAAGGTGATGGAAATATCTTCTCAAATCTTCTTTTGGATAGTAAAACTGTTTACCTGTGAAGCAGTGGTGCTTATCTCCGGGGGAAGGCTGTGAAGCTGGATTAGTGGTTATTGAGTGCTTGGCAGAAGTTAGGTGGGATTTTCAAAACCTGCTTGAGTAACTCTGCTCCATCTGAAATCACTGCACAGTGGACATTTGTCGTCAGTAAGAAATGAGCATGGCTAGGACTGATTAAGTCTGAAAACCTGCTTCAAGAATCTGTCTATAGAACTTTATAAGCTTAACTTAAATTGTCCTATTTTATCATATTCTTGGTCTTCTCCAGGAAGTGGAAGGCTAAGAACATGACTGATTTAAATTTTTTTCTCAATAGATCTACAAAGTTACAAGAACAGAGTGTATCTATTAAGCATTTAAGAAAATTACTAATGATTTTAAGAAAAAAATAAGGAGTCATGTGCAGGAAGAACATGTCTTTATTTTGAAAAGGATTTTGATCTGCTGGAACTTGCTTTTTGGTCCCAGCTGGGGTGGCAACCGAACGCATCAAAATGCTCCATGGGACTGGAATTGCATGTCTGCCCTGGAGCTATGACAGCATCATTGTCCCTGGAGCCCCCTTTCCCTGGGCATGCTGGGATCCAGTCATGGATCTGGGAAATGTGGGGACCACGTGTTTAGGGTTCAGTAGCTGTCTTTCTCACTATGTCCAGGGTTCCCCGTTCCTCATAAACTTCAGCTGAGGACGGTAACAAATAAATCGGGAGCCTTCTTCAAATGGGTGCTGGTAGAGGAGAGCCGCAATACCCAGCATCTTTTGAGAGTACTGGGTGAACAGCCACTGAGCTGAGAGACCCACACCAGCATGTGGGTCGCTAAGTCTCCAAGTGAGCTGGCAGGAAGCATGGCTGCTTATATTTGCTTACATTTTCTAAACCCCTCTTCAAAACATTTAGATGCAGATGAACCTGAATTCCACACATAAAAAGGCTCCACTGGAGTTTTTTTAACCAGATTTCAAAGCCACTTTTTACCTGAAAGTCAGAAAAACAAAAAAACATAGGTGACAAAACTGCCCTGTGTTCCATGGGAATACATGAACTTTGCTTCCTAGATACTATCCCAAACTGGGAACCAAAGTACTACCATGTTGTACAAAAGCCTGTCCTGTAAATATTCGTTGTCTGGCCAGAAGCAGAAATGAATTGAAATTTCATAAGGCACCTCATTCCCATGACATTTTCAGGCCCTCTTTGAAAGTTGATTAATATGCAATGAGTGCCCTGCTGTTAAAGTTCACCATGTTATGATATTGATGTTCTGCTTTTATATTTTGGGGCAAAACATTGATTTGGATAGTTTAATAGATTATAATAACCTGTTCTACCTGCTGGTGTGAAACATAGATTTCTAATTCTTTAACAGATTGGAGCAAAGCTTGTTCATTAAGAGGTCTGTGCTTAATGAGAGACAATACTCAGATAAAATCTTTTGGCAAATGGCCTAATTTTACACCTTCTATGCGGAGAAATTAATGCTCTTTTTACTTTGCCATAATACTTGGATGCATGTTGCAGTAGCCCCTCTATTCCTAAGTTGGGTGATTCTCCTATCATTTACTTTCCTGCGTTCACAGGCTAATCTAGATGAGCTGTGCCTGTCAAAAATAAATAAACCCAATGTGCCTTTCCATGCTTCTTTCCAGAATTGCAAAACATTGCTCCTCTATCCCTTTCACTCAACTGAACAGTTTACAGCAATCAATAATATCTTTCATCTACTTTTTTTTTCTTTCTCCAGCAATATCATTATCATTTCCTCTTTCAACTCCGGGAAATAAATGTGAAATAATCTCAAGCTTCCTCTCCCTAATGTTTTTTTTTTTTCTAATTTTCCAAATGAATCCCTGTTTCTGGTTAAAGACTAGCACAGTGTGATGAGTTCATTAGTTTGCTGGTGTGCGTTCTCTGACTCACATTAAAGCACTAAAGATCTTTGAGTTAGCCATAATTACATGAGGTCATTAAAGCTACAATGAGATCACGATTGCCAGAAATGGCCTCACATTGTATGAAGTAAGGTCAAATCAGCTATAACCATTAGTCATTCCTGATTTTTTCTTCATTACATATGCATTAAGTAACAGTAGTGGGTAATCCACAGCTTAACATGAGTGAGATGCCCTACAACCTGTCATAGGCATCGTGTTGTACAGTGAATGGAAAGTTGCATGGTGAGATCTTTTACAGTAATTGCCTCTTACACATAGAAACTGCAGCAGGGACTAAATAAAAATGGATCAAAAAGAAATGGCAGGGGGTGTTGACAACATTTTGAAGAAGACAGGAAAACATGGGTTGCATTGTTTAAAGTCACCAGGAAGGATCAAATTAGCCTCGTAGCAAATGAGACACCCAAGCAAGACAGGCTCAGATGCTTCTCAAATCTAAAGCTGGTGGGTTCTAGTTCCCATCAAAAGCTGGGACTAGAACATCTCTCTGATGAGGAAAGGCTGAGGGACTTAGGTCTTTTTAGTCTGGAAAAGAGAAGACTGAGGGGGGATCTGATCAATGCTTATAAATACTTAAAGGGTGGGTGTCAAGAGGATGGGGCCAGTCTTTTTTCAGTGGTGTCCAGTGACAGGACAAGAGGAAATGGGCACAAACTTGGACATAGGAAGTTCCATCTAAACATGAGGAGGAACTTCTTTACTTTGAGGGTGGCAGAGCCCTGGAACAGGCTGCCCAGGGAGGTGGTGGAGTCTCCGTCTGGTGACATTCAAAACCCCCCGGATATGTTCCTGTGCGACCTACTCTAGGTGGACCTGCTTTGGCAGGGGGGTTGGATTAGATGATCTCCAGAGATCCCTTCCAACACCATATCGTTCTGTGATTCTGTGATTCTGTGGTGTGAAAGCCATGGCTCCACAGAAGTCCACAGCCACCACGCATAGCAAGCCAGTCCATGTGGTCATCTTGCCAGAAGGTAGCACTGTCACCTGAACAGAAAGAGACACCCGTGTTCCTCTACCACATTTGTCTTTGATCCATAGACAGTACAACTCCTAACAAAGTGAAGAGTCATCCCAGCCACCAAAATGCATGGATTACTTTTCTTTTGCATAGGAATGAGCGCGCTGTCCATTCTTTAGGGACAGTCATTCATTGCGAGCATGTAGCAACCTGGTGAGGGATGGCAGAACCCCTTCCATTTATTTCTCATTTTCTAAACTGCCAAAAAGCAACTTTAAAGTCAAGCCTCTCCATGGCAATAGATAACACAAATCAACCTGAACAAATAGTTAAGTGGGAGAATAGCCAGAAGAGGAGAAAATCAATAGACTAATTACTATAGCAATTGCTTCCAGATGTGTATATCCTAGAAATCTGAGCCATTTGTGTATGGTTTCCGATTCTCTCTCTCCTCCTCTTCCTCACAGTCTGTTTATTAGAGGCACAATGGAAAAATGAACATTCCAGCACTACAACACGCCACACTCCTTCAGCCCCATGCAACAGGCAACATGCTCCGTGAGAGCAGGGCAAGTCACCCAGCACTTCGCAGCAGCTCTCAGATCTCATGCATTAAAGTCTGCAAGAAATTTACGGCTCCATTTCACCTGCTGTCACTGTGAAATGCCTCCTCCCTAGATTACAGGTGACAGCCTCACCTACATGTCAAGGCTGAGGAGACACGTGAAATTACATGTCCTTTCTGAGCCATGCCAGAGGAAGGAAAAGTGTCCTCTTTGACAACTACAGTCCAGGCATGAGGTATAGATCAGAGGCTCTGCCTGGAAATCAAAATTAGTTGTGGTCAGGACAGTGAGCATAGGGTCCAGGGAATGGATGCCCAACAACTAATATTCGGCACCTTTCTACTGCCTGCTGCTTCTCCAAGCCTCTGGAAAGACCTCCTGTCAGGAGAGGCTGGACTATGCTTAGATGCTCATTTGCTGGTTGTAAACACGCACAGACCCAGATTTTGCTTTCAGGCACTTCATAGCTGCATTGTCCCTCTAACCAAAGTAATTAATGGTCTTAACTAGCACAGACGTCTGAATTTGCTTGCCTTAATTTCATACCTTAATTATGAACAAAAATAATATCTGCTCAAGAGCTCTTAATTTGCAGAGGCTCTTTTCTGTGTACAGAGGCACTCTGAACCAGCAGGGGAAGTCACATAGCTCCCTTCTGTGCAGCCAGGTTGTGAAGTGCTGTTCCTCACTCTAAAACCCACTTTTTGCTTTTTATCTTAGGTGAGGAGTACAGTCCTTTTGTGAAAATACTGAGGCTGTTGAATACAGATTCTGAAGTACGCCGTGAGTTTTGGCCGACTTATGCATGCTGGGGGACATGGGACCATTCAGTGTCACCTCTAGAGCCCAGATATAATGGGACAGCTGGCACGTGAGCTGCCAGTGTCCCCAGAGAGCACGCAGTTAGGGTTTGACCAGCAATAACCTGCAAAGATGCTTCACAAATCTGTGTCTAGGAGTTTGTCCTTTTTATTTCCAAACTTGCTTGACTGATGATGGGAAAAAGACGTGGCAATGAAGCCACAAATGGAGGAGGGACTGCAGATTTGGCATGCTAATGCTTTTCTGGCATTTCAGCTGCCCTGAGGATCTGCTCCTCTATGTTATGGAGGCAAGGGTTGGGGTTTTTTCACTGAGTTTTTCTTTCTGCGAGGAGGTAAATCATTAATGCTAATAGATTCTAAAATACCCACAGTGATGGAAAAAATATTTTGTTTTCATATGTGCAGTACAACTTCTGTGCAAATACACAAGGAGCAACCAGGTTCATTAGCACTGATGTGTTAGCCTGAAAGGGAAAATGAGAATATAAGCAGCTAATGTTGTTTGTCCTGTAATCCATCTTCCTTGTCACTGAGGGGAAAGAAACCTTTCCTAAATTTCCTATCAATCTTCCTGACCTTTTTTGCTGTTTACATCATTTGCATCTTTAAACAGATTATTTTTGTGCTGTGAATTTTTCCCTTGGTACTTCACATAAAAAAAAAGATTCTTCTCCTTAAAAATCTATTCTTCCAAATGCTGCAACCCAGACAGGGATCTTTATAGCCCCAACAGAACACCCGAACATTTGCTGTTTTGCCCATGGAGCAGCAAGCCAAGGCTCTGACTAAACTGGACCTGAAATGATGTCCTGGGATTACCCTCACTGTTCATTTAGCCTAAAAGAGAAGCAAGGGCTGGGGGTGGGGGAGTGGGCTGATGGACCCACCCAGAGCTGGTCACTCAGGTTTCTCCCTTCCTGGCTTGCCTGAACACCCTGCAAGCTGTCAGCAAAAAAGCATGTGGGTGGAAGACACACGGGCAGCACTATCAGTGCTCACATAGTACTGTGTCCAGTTCTGGGCTCCCCACTTCAAGAAGGACAGGCAACTGCTGGAGAGGGTACAGCAGAAGGCTACAAAGATGATGAGGGGCCTGGAGCACCTCTCTTATGAGGAAAGGCTGAGGGACTTGGGTCTTTTTAGTCTAGAGAAGAGAAGGCTGAGAGGGGATCTGATCAATGCTTATAAATACTTAAAGGGTGGGTGTCAAGAGGATGGGGCCAGTCTTTTTTTCAGTGGTGCCCAGGGACAGGGCAAGAGGAAGTGGGCACAAACTTGGACATAGGAAGTTCCATCTAAACATGAGGAGGAACTTCTTTACTTTGTGGGTGGCAGAGCCCTGGAACAGGCTGCCCAGGGAGGTGGTGGAGTCTCCATCTCTGGTGACATTCAAAACCCCCCGGATATGTTCCTGTGCGACCTACTCTAGGTGGACCTGCTTTGGCAGGGGGGTTGGACTAGATGATCTCCAGAGATCCCTTCCAACCCCATGTGATTCTGTGATTCTGTGATAGCTTGAGTAATTTTTGGAGATAAAGCATGTTTTACTACTCTGCAGGAATCACTCTTTATTTTTAGCTTGTTTTTTAGCAAAGTTATGTCTTACACAGTCAAAAATAGATAGACCACATCATGACACCTTTATTCTAAAATAAAGACACGCTAGGTACACAGTAGCAGAGTAAATAAGGGTAGTTGGTATAATAGAAAACATAAACACATTTATACATTCGGCATTTGCACACTGCCTCTTACAATTTGTGCACAGCTTCTGATGGCCCATGGAATTCTTCAAGCACTTATAAGTGTAAGAGTACATGGGCAAGCTAAAGGGACTCAGACGTTACTTTGTCAGCTGTGGCAACTGCCTGTTGTCACCAAAGGCAATATAAGTAGTATGAGTAAATAAGTCAATTGCAAGCATTTTTAAAATTAATTTACTAGAACAAAATTGCTTACAGTTTACCAGTAAGTAGTCAAAAAGCAAATCTGGCTAAAGGAGAAAGGAATAAAACAATAACCACTGCACCGTTATAAAACATACCCATCTCCTCTCTGTTTCTAGAAAAAAAAAACAAGCCCAGATTTCACCTTTTCCTATGAGTTTCCATTCTTGCAGGAAATTTTGGCAGAAAAGCAGAGGAGGGTTCCCCAGCCGAGCTCTCAGAAACAGCAAACCAGTCTTCTTGGGGAAGAAAGTGCTCTGGCTTGAAAGCTTTAGGAGCTGGCTTTGAGGATTTCACACCAACAAATAGCTGTACTTGGATTTTTGATCTCTGTTTTACTAAGTACACAGATGGCAGCAAATCCTCACCCCGCTACCCAACAAAGAGTTCATCTGAGTCCATATGAATTTCATTTGTGGCTGTAATTAATGGGGAGGGAGAGAAGGAGTGCAGAACTGCCCATAAAATCCTGGTCTTAAAATTACACCCCACAAAATGGTAGGAGCTGACTGTAGCATCACAGAGCATCACATGAACAAGGTGACTTATTAAATCACTCTCGACCCTAACTTCTGTGGGAAGCTGCAAAAATGAAAGCTTTGCTATTTTTAGAGCCCAGGATTCTGGAGAGTGAGAAGCAGCTTACAGACACACACACAAAGAAGAGAAGAATGTGCTGTATTTGTGATTGTTATCGTGACACTGACTCAGCATTCAGACGTTTTTAGTGGTATCAAAGAGGGGATGGAAGTGGGAGAGGGGAACTCCCTGAGCACGGCTGCTTCTCCCGCTTCTGCACATCTCTCCAGTTTCCTCCACAAGAAAGGAGACTTGGAAAGTGGGTTTATAAACCTGACGTACAAAATGTATCCCATGTCACAGCGTGCTGTGGAAAATGATCATCAGTAGAATTATACATGCTATATTGCCTGCTGAATCCCACAAAGCAGTTAAAGAGCCAGGAGAATATGAGACTGTCATTACTCTGTCTCCCTCCCTCTGCTTCGGAGCATAAACCTCTGCCAGACACTCAGGCAGAACAAAACACTTAATCAGTGTTAAGGATGCATCTGGTCCCCCCAGAGAGATGAGCTGTTCATTTATGCTTGTTTACAATATGTTTATAAACATTAGTGGACAGGGATAGATTACCCCAGTTTACTGCCACATAAAGGAGTCAGCTGCTTACGTTTCCCATCATATCTATGTGCTTTTCTTTTACATTACTCAAGTGGTACCTTATGGCAAGTAATCTTTGTGAATTAGGCCAGAAATCAGGAGTGTCCCTGTAGAATTTATACAGTTTATACCGTTTTCCCTGTCATTATTTCAAAGGCATTACTTTTGGATCAAATGCCTATCCAAGATGCCTATTTTTCCTTGCCATCTGCATGGCTTTACTTCCTTTTTTTCCTTTTTTTTTTTTCCTGTGGTCCATGAAGGAATGACATCGGTTTTATGCTCTAGATTAAAAGTAGACAGAAATGGGAAAGGTGTGTTGTGATTAAAACCTCCCCTATGCCCAATGTTCATTCCCAACCAAAGAAAACATTCTTTGTGAAAGGAATTTTTACTTTTATTGCTCTTATTTAAAAACAGTTATCCATATATGTTCCCTCTGAACTATGAGTTAGGACTTTATAGAGCAGTGGCAAAATGGAGAGAAACTCTGAAACTGGTCATGTACCAGATCTCCGTGTCCTCTGAAGAGGGGTGAGGAGGCAGGAGTGCCACAGAGTTCTGGGAACAGCCCAGCTCTGCAATTTTACCTCCCAGTTCACCTGCCAGTTCTCTCTTTTTTTCTCTACCTTCTGTTTGATTATGAGCTTTTTAGGACTTGATGGTTTCATTTTAAGCATTTGAATGGCACATCATGATCCCTGATTTGAGTTTGATAATCGTATTCAGGGTAAGAATACGTATGGTTGCAAAACACTGATGTAATGGAGGATAAATAAATTGAAAGAAGACAGTGGAACAGATTTCACAGAGCGGGGACGTGATGGGCCAGGCGACCAGCTGGGTGTAAATCAATACAAGCCAATTGCTTTGGGTGAGGCTCTCCTTCATTAGTGAGAGAGTGTAACGGCAAATATTTGACTTAAGGTTGCTGTGTTGTGTGCAAACCCATTTACAGGCCTGGGATAAAAAGGTGTAGCCAGCTGTAGCTCCTTCTCACTGAGCTGGTATTTATCACGGAGCCTTCCAGGACAAGGTCATAATTTTCATTTTGTTGGCTGAAAGTCAGGTATTATAGGGAGCATTGTCACACCTCTCGTTAGATCAGCATTTTAAATGATGCACCAATCCCATCAATCGATGGATATGTGAAAAATGTCCATGAGCCTGCTCTCCTCTAATGGGATTCCCCAAGTTTCCATCAGGCATGACTTGCATAACAAGCCAGACCTGAGAGTGCGACTCACAGAAAACCAAATGTAGCAAATTAGGGAACACGGCTGGTATGGGAAAAACACCTGAGAAAAATCCACAGCAAAATCCTCCCTCTCACACTCACAAACACACACGGGCATTTCTGAATCACTGATATTTGCACACTGACAACTTCCCTTCCAATAAAGTGCAGTGGTATCCTGCAAGGCAGGTTTTTCACTTCCCTGGTATGAACCTGCCTGTGCTCTTCACTATTTGAGTTAAAAATCAAAGCCACTGGAAACCCAACCAAAGGGATTTCCTGGCCTGTTTCCACTGACAACAGAAAGCAGTGTTCCCCATGCCGATGGAAGAGCCTTCAACATGCAATACCATCGTTGTTCTCTGCATCATGTTACTAAGTAGTAGCCAAAATCTACTTATTATTAAGTCTTCAGGTGGGAGATTGAGAAAGTTCTATTTGTTTGCACCTCCTTCTTGAGGGCTCTACTCTCCAAAGAACAAAACACACGTTAGGGAAGGAAGAAGATTCCTATATCAAACCATCCTATGCATATGCAAATTGATCTGTTTGCAGGGTGAAATAGCCTGTAGACAGGACTAATTCAAAAAAGGGTGTGGATAGATTCTTGATATATTCTTAATATAGAGCACTTATATGTATTCAAAATAAGTTAGGCTGAGTCATGCAATCCTTCAGTTCAAACTCACTGCCAAGATTTGCACTAAAAGAAACCAAATAACCTTTCAAGTGTATATTATTTCTACCTAAAATACTATTGTACTCTGCTTCACTGCATTAGAGATAATATGAGGGGGAAAAAAGCACTCAAGATTTCCAAGTCAGACAGATGCATTTCAGATACACTGGCAAATTTCAAAAGACTAAGGTACCAAAACGAAATTTAAAAAAGGACAGTACAATGTTGGAAAACTTCCCTTGGAATCTCAATTTACATGACTGGTATTTGTAGAACTGACTATTAAAACTGAAAATATCAAAATTCATGATGGTGTCCACCTGAAGTATGTCAGATTTTATATTGGGCCCTAACCATTACAATTCATATACACCTTAGAAGTAGTCCTTGCCATGTTACTGGACCAGAACAAATGAGTGGTAACAAACATTTTGCTTTGTAAGCAGAAGTTTCTGCCACTCTTAATTTAGAAGCAGTTCCATTGATTTCACTCTCGAGTTTCATACATAAGAGTGGCAGAATCCAACTCTGAAGTTTGGGTGTTTTCCTTTGCACAGGCTGACCGTGGACAAGTTTCAAAGCAGTCAGAGAAAATTATCACTCAAGATTACTCATGGATATTTTTTCAAGAAATTCTCGGTTAGGTTAGAACTTTTCAGCCTGGAAAAAGGACAGTTTGAGGAAAATGAGAGGTCTAGAAAAGCCTGAGTAGGATGGAAAAGCTGTACAGAGGCTGTCAGGTCACTGTCACTTTCTGTACTGGACTAGTGGTCATCAGATGAAGCTCCTGAGAACTAGGGTAAAAGTAAATCAAAACATGTGGTTCTTCATGAAGTCAGTGGTAGATACATGGAAGTCCTAGCTAGAAGTCACTGTGGATGTAACAAAGTACTGGGAAGAGAGCTTTGTGAGGAGTTATTGAATAGATGGAGCATTTCAAGCTCAGGAAGTCCCAGGAGCTGACAATAGCTTGAGGCTGAAAGGTAACGGGAATGAGCAGCCCATGTTCTTACTGCTCCTGAGAGGTCAGATTTCAGACTCAGTGGAGAAAGGACAGAGGGCTAGGTGAACCTTTCATCTGAACAGTACAGCTTTTCTTAGGCTCCTGTGCTCTGGCGTTCAGTTCCCTGCTTTTGCAGATGGTGAGGCCACATACTTCCTTTGAAGAAGCCATGAAGCATACCTTAAAACTAGCTCTGCTGCTTGCCCCTCTGCCCCTACCCCCATTCAAGACCTTCAAAGACGAGACATCTCCATTTACTACCCAGCTATAATTTACCAAGGAAGAATTTAACCATGGCTTCTCTCTCAGTTTCCAGGATCATTTTGTTGTTGTTGTTTTAATCAGTGGCTATTTATAGAATAAAATAGATGTGGTTGCAGCAGCACCACAACCTCTGGTTTAAGAGGATAAGCTCCACGCAGCTATAACAAGAAAGGGTGAAAGTAGCCGTTTTCAGGAGAGCCTTCCTAGCAGAGCTGCCAAGGTGTCTTCACGGGCTGTTGTGTGTAATATCCTACATCCAGAGAGAGGCAGCAGCTCCCCGTGCATCGTGTTCCCTGTTGGCTAACTCCAGGCTGCTTCCTAGGCATTCTGCTACTTTTTTTTGATCCTGTTACTCTGGGACTGTCTAACTAACAGGAAGTTGACTCAAATAGGCATATAGAAAACCAGCACCCTTAAAATCAGGACTCCCCAATTCAAGGTTTTAACTCTGGGGAGCTCTCAGGCTTTTACCAGAGTACCCCTCATCCTGGGTGGCAAATCCAATGAGGAAATTCACCTCTATACGCTGCTTCTGAAACTATTTTCTTCTACGTATTTTTCAACTTGTGAAATTATAGAACAGGTTACATACAGGCTTAGTTGGGAATTCCAGTTTTGAAAAGCCGTGTTAGCTTGGCCCAGGCTTTTTTTTAATGAAGAAGTAAAAAAAAAAAAAAAAGTTTAAAATGTTTTAAATATTGTAATTTGCTTCATGCAGTGTGCAGATAATTCAGGCAATCAGACTACCTAATGTGTAAGTCATTAATTCCTGGAAGCACCTTACACATTCCAATCATAACAGCATCACCCATTTAAAAAAAAATAATAGTCCATACTCCTGCGTTTGCTCCCATTTTCATCTAATAATAGCAATAGTAACCTCAGCACAGGGCATTCTCAGGGATTAATGACCAGCTGGGACTAATGGCACCCTTGGCTAAACCTCTGGCCATAAATGCCTGTCAGTCTATCATCAATCCTCAGAAAATGCCCTATGCCCAGATCATTACTACTTAACCTGTAGTTAGAATGAAAATGAAAAAGCAAATGTAGGGAGAGTTGTAAAGAATTTCCACCTTTTATACGTGGGAGGGTGTGTTTGCCCCTACCAGAAATCTTTGCCTTAAGAAGACATCACAGCAATCTGTATTGACTAACACACACTGAGTCAGTGATTAGTCCTTGCGCAATTAGCCCCCCCTCGACAACATATTCTGAGGCAAGGGAAGTGAGAATTCAGGCTGAGGAGTGCCCCCAGCCCTCTCCCTCTTGGGGGCAGACAGTTTTGGTCCTTTCGCTAACTTCTGTCTATCGTTTTGCATGACTAGCAAGATCCAGCCAGGATATAACCTTTTCATCCCAGTCCTTCTCAGGATGGCAAAAGCTGAGAGCCTCAGCCTGGGTAAATTATTAACATGCCATGGGAGTTATCAGCAGTAATCTCATTAAGAGAAAAACAATAGGAAGTACAGCATTGGTTCAAGCCAGTGGTCAATCTAGTTTCATATTTTTTTCACACTGGCTTTCAGAGGAGGTGTGTGTTGAAGATTTGACCCAAGAACTCTCTAGATGTTGTGTAAATTTTCAACATACAGCAGCAAAAGCAATCCAAAACACATGCCTCAATTGCTGGAAATGCCAGAAATGTTTGTGAAGACAAGTAAGAAAACATGGGTGTGATTTGACTGACAACCAACTGCTGCCATTTTTACTTTTTGTTGACTGAATGACCCCAGGAAATATTTATGCTGGCAAACTTGTAGGTGCAAAATGGGAAAATGAGTTGAAGCTAAAGCTGGCAGGAAACTGTTTTCTCCACTCCCCTTAGGTATGTGTGGGTGTTCACATATTTAGAAACTTAATTAATAGCTTTCAGGGACTTTCCCTGGCTATTTTTCAATGCAGAATGTTGCCAGTTGATTTTTTTTTTAATTTTTTTTGCATTTCTATATCACTAATTAAAACCGATAAATTTTGGCCTAGAAATACTGAAATGAGGAAAAGTGTGATCTTTCACCTTCTATTTCCCTGATAGCTGTTATCAAAAGAATTTGAAGATAGTCAGAAATGCTGTGTATTTTACTTTCTGATGCACCTCATTTCACCTGTAGCTTCTTGAACTTCTCTCACAAGCCAACAGTGACAAGGTCTGACCAGTACTTTAACCCTTAATCTGCCGCTTCTTTTACTGCACATGTGCAACCCATCCTAGCTTGATTATTTGAAAGTGGAGGTCTCATGAACTGTAGTCTGTTACAGAGAGGTAACATCAGAAGAGCTAGTGTATCAGTGGGACACAGCATTGGGAGGTGACTTGGCCCCAGCAGCAGCAGGGACAGTGCCCACTCTGGGTGTTGGTGTTCGAAGCTAAGCTCCTGAAATGATTATGGTGCAGGTGCAAAGCTTCAGGAACAGATGCTTTGACCTACAGACAACTTTCCTCTGTTGCCCCAGTCTCTGATGCACCTGTAGGACATCCGGCCCTGGCACGTCACTGCACTGTATTGTACAGCCTGGGGGAAGGACATCAGGGTCCTTAATGATGCTACCTGTGAGGGAATGGCTGTTTCATCATTCCATTTATCTCATTGTTTTAAATTTCTTCACTGTTTTAATAGCATTGGGAGGTTTTTTTCTTTCCTGTCTACAGATTTTTGTTGTTTCTTGCATTTCTGCAGAAACTGCAGAAATAGCTCCTTCTGTCCTTCCCAGAGACAACTACATTTGGCAATGGTTGAATCAAATTCTTAGGAAATCTTGAGCCACTAAGCACCAAGTTGGAAGAAAAACCAAGGTCACTTAAGTTGGAAGAAAAACCAAGGTCGCTTCATAGAAAACAATCCATCAGAGAAGAGTGCTAGGAGAGAGCCTTTTGCTAGCCTTTCATCTCTTCTGCATGTGTCACTTTAATTCCCACTGTGTTGCTCGTGTGTAAAGGAAAGAGGAGATTTTTCTAATCATTCATCTTAGGATATTTTCTTTATTTTTTCATTCCCATAAAAGTTAAATATAGATGAGAGGGTGTGGGATAACGTAAGAGTCCAATGCAGAGCAAACACAGAAGGTAAACCACCCCATGCTCTTATTGAGATGTACAAGAAGTGTCCTAGCTAAATCTGTCCAAAAGCCTCTGAATAGGAGTCCATCATCTCCACAGTTTGAATTCATTCATCTTTTCCTTTTGTGGGGAAAAAAAAGGAAAATAAGCTATCTAAATCAATGGGATTAAGCAGTATTTTGCCAATTTAGACTAACACCTGGCTCCTTTTAGATAAGGCCCAAATGAACATTAACTTGTGCCAAAGCACACACTCAGACTGTTGACCTAACTGTTTAAGCTATCATTCCTGGGATTTGGATGAACGAATGCTGGAACTAATCCTGTCCATTGCATGTAACCTTATGCCCAGGCAGGCATTCATGAAATGTTATCAACATCATGTGTCAAAGAATTTTTAAATGCATTTATTATTATTATTTTTAAAGGGAGAAACCAGAAATAAATATCAATCAATCCAATCATAAACCACGTGAAAGTATTGCATCCTATGTACATGACGGGTCCTTAACATTAATTAAAACTAATGTAAACATTAAATTATTCAAGAAGCAGAAAAGTCTGGGGGGAACAAAATACACAAAAATAGCCCAGAAAATAAAGTATTAAGCAATGACAGAGGAAAGATTGGCACATAATTGCTTGCTATGGAAAGCTTTGCTATGCCTTGGGAACTCTTAGCACGCCCTCTAATATGAACACTATAAGTAGCCATTTACATGGCAAATGTGAGACAAATATGCCTGATCCTTTGCTTGTGGAATCCACTGGGTGTCTTCGAGACCGACACGATGCCATATCCCCCATGGACTCAATCCTGCAGTTCTCCTAGGCCGGGAGGTCGTTACATCAGCATAAAACCAGTATAATCCTCACCCAGCTCCACTTCATCACATTTTAATCTATACCTGGCTGGGTATGCAAAGAAGTCCTAATGCATCACCGAGTAACATAGAGCCGGAACACCCATGCCTTTAAATCACAATAGATTATTGCTGGTTTGAATTGATCGGGTTTTTTGTCCGAGCAAGTGGCAGCCGAAGGGACTGTGAATCATATCAGTGCCGATGAATAGCCTGCAGCGGCAGGTGGGAGTGTGTGAGGACAACAGGGAAAGCTGTAATAACCACAGTAGCTTAGTGTCAAATAAAACAAAGAACAAGAGCAGCGTTAGCAGTCGGTGAATGTTCATCCAGTGGTTTTATTCCTCACAGCACTGTGTAGCTATCGTTGTCAGCTGTTACATTGGTCTGAAACGACATTTGCCTTCTCCCTGGTCCTCTTGCCTACTCCCTGTGACTGAGTTTGTTGTTGGGAGAAGTTGTGCTAGCACAGCAATAGCACAGAAATGGCTACGTATACACAGAAATTTGCCCTCTTCTAGTTAATTAGTCCTGTCAATTAGGTGTTTACCCAGGGTGGTGTTACTGTAGGAATCAAAGCCGCAGTCCCTCTCAATCAGACGTCATGTTCTAGTCCAGCTAGGACTTCCGCTGAACAGCTGGACCTCAATTAGAAACTGATATCCATGAAGAAAGCACCGTTGGCTAATTATGTTAATGAGATATTAGCCACCACCTTACCTCTTCAGACTACAGGCTTGTCACATCTCTCAGCGGTACCATATTTTATTGCAAACTGTACTGAGGAGGATTATTTACTTTCTTGCTCTCACAGGATTGCAACTTACCTGCTTACGAAATCTACTTTCAGAGCCCGATCCTGCTAGGTTTTGGGAGGTTCAGGCTCAGGACTAGCTTTATCACAACTTAAGGAGATTATTTGGTATGAACAGCTCTAAAAAGCAATTGAAGGAAAACTGCTTTTCTGAGAATGGCTTACAAGAGCCACTGGAAGTTCCACTGCCTCCAACCCAGAGAGAATACCATTTATTCGAAAGAATGATTTCATGTTCAGTGGGAAGAACTGATGCTGGTCTTGGTGTTAAAGAGCCCATTTTCATGTAATTCATACAAGAGTAATTTAGAGCTGTAACTCATGGATTTAATTTCTTATTTGTTGGGAAAGTGGTCTTCAAAAAGTGTTTTGAATCTATTGTCTTGTTGGACTCCATAGTGACTCGTTACCATTGATTAAAATAACTATTCCTCATTATTAACCCTTTTAGAATTACACATGGAGCTTTAATATGAAGTGTGATTAGAGTGGGTTTCTGCTCAAATCAAGTAGGGTGCTGGTACACTGAAAATGAACTGAATATCAGGAAAGATAATAAAACCTTTCCTTATTAAAATTGCTACCTCCAAGTTAGGAAGATCATCTCTGCTCTGGCACATGTCTGTGGATCTACGTGAGAAAATTGCAACCGTTGTTTATTATTTTTGTTGTTATTTTGTTGGACTCAATAACAGCTTGTTGGCACTGATTAAAGTAACTATTCCTCTTTAATTAACTCTTTTCAGAATTGCACATTGAAATTGATTATTTAGATATCATCAATGGGTGTCTCTACTCACTCTATCTTCACAGGAGTCTTGCAGCAATTGTTAGTTTTGTTAGTTTAAGTGTCTACAATTTCTGATAACTTTTAAGCACATATATGCATTTATTTTTATTCCAGTTCACAAACAGATATTAATTATATTTTATTTGTGATGCTTTGACTAAACTGTATTAAAAGAGATGACCACTTCCTTCAGAGCCATGGCTGCAGGTCACCATTAATACCTGACAGTCTAATTCCTGTTTGGATGATAACTTCCCAATTATTCAGTAAGATGTGAGGTATATAAAACTTAAAACAATGTGGGCTTTATTCCAAATAGACAATAGACAAAGAAAGTGGATTTCCCAAAGCACCCAGAGAGGGTAGGAGGACCAGACCTAGCATCCTGTCCACCAGGACACACAACCTCCCCTAAGCCGTGTAAGGCAGTATGGTCTGTAAGATGTATTGCATTTGTACCACATGCCATGAATGTGGTGCATAAAAGCTGACCCTTCAGAAGAACATATTGTTTGCCATCTCCATGTTGATGTCTGATGCCACTGCCTGAAGCACTGGAGATCACCTGTCTGTATGAGGCGCACAAAGCTGGAGGTCACTAAAAGTTGAACTAACTCACAGAGCTGAAGTGAAAATCCTTAGTGTCACTGGGACACGGACAGAGCGCCTCTGAAACAAGCTCTGACAGAAACAACTGTCCAAAACCCTGTTTAATCACAGTATTAAAAAAAAAAAAAGGTGGCAGAGAGAAGGGTTTTTCAATGCAGAAGTATTTGCTTCAGGCAGGAAGCACAACAGTGTCCAGATGATTTCATTTACCATCAAGAATTTATTCTTGTGCATGTTCAGACACTAGCATGATAATGAACCTGTCTTGTGTAAACAAGCTTTTTAATATTCATTTTCTCCTAGAGTCCAAAACATTTATGAAATGCTTTTTCTATATGGTGTCTCTATTGAAATCTTAACACAACTGCTACTGAATGTAATGCTTTCAAACCTTATGAGCAAGCTACACTGAAGTGTCTACCTGTATTGCAAACAGAGAGAACAAAATTATTCCTAAAGTTAATTAAAAAAGAAAACCTACCTCTATTTGCATTCATAAAAAGCTAACCCGCCATCCCAAAAGCAGCTATTATATGTCAGCATGTCATGTGCATTGGGAATATCTGATCCAATTCACAGCTCATAAATGTCTAATTAAAAAAATATATATACAACAATTTTAATTGGTTCATTGCATCATTTGTTTTTATTACGGTTTTAAACTCTTACACAATAGTCAGGGCTAAAACTGTCTCAATTTGCAGGGAAAAAAACCCCACAACTATAAAGAAGGTTCTTGAACAATATAAAGATAAGTAGGAGTTCAATAATCACTATATGTACAGTGATGGGTAAATGGCTGAATGCTACTTAGAATATAAATCTGGGGTTTAATACATCATGAACTAGATTGAATCTTTCTGTGACATGTTTTAACAATACCGGAAAAGTCAGTGTAGAATTAAAAGGAAAGGGGAGCTAAGTTTTGGGTCCAGTATAAAACTTCAAGCTGAAGAGTACAGTAGATATATCTGTGAAAGTACATTCCTTCTAGTTTAAAAAAACAAGAGAGATAGAAATCAGAAAATTATGCTTATGGTTAATTTTTAGAATGTTGTAGGGAAAAAAAAGTTAAATAAGAGATATCTTACGGCTAACAGTTTTTATCTAATACTTGATAAAGAAAATTCAATTCATAATTATTTATGAACCAACATCAAGGACTTTATTACTTTGATTACTCACTAATCATTTCCCGTAAATGCAGTGACCTAAAAATCCCATATAATCAATAAGGTAGTAAGTTCCAGGTTTAAATCACTGCACCTTGTATTCTTGAGTAAACCTTTGGGTAATTTACAAAGGCTGTTGAATTTTATAGTAAGTGTTTTTCAAACCAAGCTGGATTCTAAACAATAATGACTTTTTAATGTGGATCTGTGATTACATTGTCATAGTGAAATACGACAGTCTTTGACTGCATTCGAAATGAGGCAGAGGGTGAATTACTCCAAAGGCATAGATTACCATAGCCTCAGGTAAAGCAATCTTCATAAATTAAACTCCAATCTAAAGTGACCTGTCAGTACAAACCTGTTGCTACTCCCAGTAACTTAAATTTCAGTGTACAATTTGCAAACAAGTTCTTTTCTTATTAGCACAATGGGGGAGAGTTACTTTGCTAAAGTGCTTTAAAGTCAATGTGAGGGAGGAGAATTATACATAAGTATTTTATGGGTTTATTTTCCATAATTTCAAAAAGCTGTGAGTTTAGGAAATGCAACTTGTTGTCTGCTAAAATGTTTATGCTTTTAAGATACCTAAAGCTGTCAACTGAAGGAGCCTTTGGCATAAACAGCAACTACAGCACTTTCCTAACTAATTTTTGACACACTGAGCATTTTTGACTCATATGCTCAGCAATGACATCTACAGTTCAATGATATTCAGAAATGGTTTGTACATTCAGAAATGGTTTGTACATTTAGCTGCTTGAGCCAACGTTTCCCAAGGAGTTTGCTGGGTTTGCCATTCCTCAGTCTGGGGAAATCTACTTTATAAATGTTTTTTCAGAGATACCGGAGCAGCTGTCTTCTGAAGATCATATGGCTTGTGTGCTAACCAAAAGCTGAGGGCTTTGTTGAGGGATGGCTTTGGACATCCACAGCAGAGACAGCTGAGAGTCCTCCCACCACTGTAGGGACCTTGCAGGCATAGCAGTCCTGACCTTCAGTAGTTTTCAGCCCAGCCTAGGAAGGAAAACTGGCACAACTTTGAATTATTCAGTAAACACACTGCAAGCTGTTACCTACAGCTAGTCAGCAGCTGGTGCATGAGCACCTCATCCATCCTTGCAGCATTAGGTGGGTCCTTCCGAGCAAAGGATGGGCAGCTGAGGACAGGAATCATTTCATTAGCCCCTTGAGAATGAGAAGAGTGAAGGTCGAACGACGTTTCTGCCATTGTCTTGACCATTCACCAAGGAGTATAAGGGGCTTGAAATCGATATAGTCTGAAACTCTGGGTGAATACTCTCATCTCCAAGGTCCAGCACAGGGTTGCTGACTGCCTTGTCAGCACAGCTAAGATCACATAGGGAAAACCTGTTCTTTCTTCATAAATATTATTGTTCCCAAATTTCTATCAGGGATTCAGTTCTTCACAGCATGGGCATCTGAATATCTGATTCAAAATTTAGCAAGACTGTATGGTCAGAAAGGAAGCAGGGAAAGCGAATAGCGAAGAGTCAAGAGCCTCTTGAAATATGAGAAAAGTAGAGCAAGTATCACTCCAGCCATTCAAGTCCAGCTTTTCTTTAGTGAATGTTTACTGCTTCAGTCCTGATGCTCACACATCTCCCCCAGCTTTTATCCTATACATCTGTTGGCCCAACAATTGCTCTGCTACCAATTGAGGCTTATACAAAACTGAAAGGTTGTCCTGTGCCCTATGAAGACCAGAACAAATTCACTGGAGTCACATGCTTTGATTTGCAGAAAACAAGAGCAAAGTATGGCTTCTTCTTGAGGTGACATTAAAACATTCTTTTTTTTACTACATTTGCAGCTATCCCATGGGCAGAAAGAAGACAGTTTAAAAGGTAGGAATGGAAAGTGAAACACATAATTTTGTTGATACAAGAACTAGAATGAAACATTTTATAAAAATATTTTCAACTTATTTTTAGCTTACTTTTAAAGCCTAAAAAAGATAATCCCATGATGGTTCAGAAAGCCCAGTATTCCTTGCGAGTATCTAAATGAACAGTGGTTAATGGCTATCATTAACAACTTCAATTTGTGTTAAGCAAGACCTTCATATTCATACATCATGAATCTTTTCTGTTAATTGTTTTTCATTGGTTTGACTTTTAGTTTGATAAAAATCTCAGACAGCTTCACGTACACAATAAACACGATGCTCTCACAGCATGGTATCTGGGTTTGAGTCACAAGCTCAGTTCTTGGCTCCCTGAGTTGACAGGTTTATATATAGGAAGGTAATGAGGCAGAGAAAGGTTTCCCTGTTCTTCCCCCTCTTGAGGGTGTTAAGCCTTCCTTATTAACAATGACAGAGGTCTGGGTCATGAAGACGTTTCTGAGGAACTGAGCAGAGTGGATTGAAGAGGACTGAATTTAGTATGTACCCAATTTCATTTAATATCAGGTTTTCAGATGGCTTCCTTTAGGATGAGTGTCTCCTTCCTCAGCCTAATTAGATATTAATGTCATGTCCACTTCCTGCTCTCTTCTTCTTCCATGTTTTATTCATTCTCTCATCATAATCAATGAACCTGGTGTCTTAAGAAAACAAGAGTTATACAGGCATTTTGTGTCTACTAGGCAGTTTGCATCTCATGCCTTGTTACTTTGGAGCCTGTGACCAATTTCAACCAAACGATGTCTAAAAAGATACACCATTTTTGCAAGAGTCATGAGAACAATCAGCTGTGTTTTTTGTCTTTCCACACAGAGAAAGACCCTGCAGATGCCAGAGAATCTTCCTTAAGGTGACTGAAAAGAAAAAGTGAGCCTAAAAAAGAAAGGTGACCAATTCAGTTTATTAATATTGTATTGCAGTTTGAGGAAACTCAGGTGAAACAATCACAAAAAAAAAGAAGTCATTTTCCAGTTCTCACAATTTTGTCTGCATTTGAAGGGAGGTATAAAGACTTCTAGATGTCTCCAGGATTTTTTGCATTTTGTATTTTGCCCAGGTATAAGTGGAACTGTGAAAGTCCTGATCTCGCTGAGTAGTTTGGCACACAGTTCATGTCTAGATCCCATCAGGTTTACAAATATTGGAGTTCTTCACAGATTTTTCCCCACTAATTTTGCTTGAGAGACCAAATACAGCGGCTAGTAGAAGCATGCTTCATCCTGCAGAAAACCACAGGTATAGCTCCTATATTTACCACCGCTTCCTCAGAGGGATGACTGAAAGCACTTGGTCAGCACATGGCACTCTCATTTCACATCTTCCTTTATCTGCTTTCTAGCAACATTGCTTGCACAGTATTAATTTGCTCCTCTTATGATGGTGTCCTTAAGGGAATGACCTCATTCTATTTTTTCCTGCCTCACTCAGTATACAGGAGATGATATAGTCACAGAAAGAAAAGAAATTCATTATTTCCTCCCCAATTACCATTCTCCACGGTTTGGCCTCAGCCATACTCACTGACCACTGTTTGGGTTGTGTCTGCCCACAGAATTGCCAGTTTTCTTCTGGGCTTTTCTGGACTGCTCCACACCACAACTCTGTCTCGTGTTATGCTTCCATAACATCTTTGGAAGGTGAAGGAATATTAACCCTATTTCACAAGTGAGGAATTCAGACCGGGAAGGATTAAGGCTAAATGCCTGGTTTTGGATTCCTGACATTCCAGAGCACTTATTCTCTTATAACATTTCCCACGTTCAAAGAACAAATCTGATGGACATCATTACAATCCACAAACAAAGTTCTGTGCAGGGGTAGAATCCAGTTTCCTCTATAACGTACATGGAAGGGCATTGGACAGAGCCTGAACATCAGGTCCCTCACTGCTCACCCTGATTCAGCCCCAAAATAGCCAATTCCAGTCCAAGGGGAGCCTCTTGACATGTGTGCCACAGAAGGCCAAAGAGAGGTTGAGGAGACAGAATTATCTCAGATATTTTCTGGGTACGCACTTGGAACTGGAAGTGATCTTAGGCCACCTAGGTTTTGGTTCTGATGAACAATCACATGAAGCCAAGGAGACGTTCATGAGTTGTGCAATCTGTTTTAATGGATTAATAAGGAATTATATTTTCACATTAACGACATAATAAAAATAATTAAAAGTCATTTTAAATTTCATTGGAAAACAAACATCTCTGAATGGTTAGCTCATTTTGCAATTCAGAGTGACTTTTGATTGCTAAAATGCAAACACGGGATTTATTACTTTTCAAGAGCTGATAAGAGAGGACTTTTTTAGTAAAAACACCACTGAAATTACCAAAGCAAATAAGCTTTGAACTCACATCACAAGCCAAGATACCATGCTGGCCGTGTCAAGTAGCAGAATACATATGTCATGATAAAACCGACACACTTTGGCAGATAGAAATGGGGTTTTGTACCACTGAGCTTGTAAACAGCAGAATTTCGTGCTACCTCACCTTCACCTGCACAGCCAAAAGCCGTCTGTGGAGGAAGCACAGGGTATGAGAAGAATCAAAACAGAAGACAGAAAGACACTCTGTGGAAGATAGTGAATAATAAGACTATGAATTGGCCTATTTTTAATCCAGCTCATCCATTGTCTTGCTCTGAAATTAATTTTTTTTTTTTTTTTTTTGTATAATTAATCTGATTATATTTGCACAGGAGTCTGATACAATTGGGTTTGTTGGGGGATATTTCAAGCACCAGGTAAAGAACTGGACGAGAAAAGAGGTAGCTTATAGAGAAATAAGACCTCAGTATATCAGTACGATTTCCATCAGCAGGAGCCTGTGGATGGGCCACACAGAAAGAAATCTCACAAGAAAACCATCATCTGAACACAGCGCACCTCTGTCCCCCAGAAACACGGGGAGGATTCTGAAGCATGAACAACCCCAAAGGACCAACCAACTGTGAGATGTATGGAGGACATCATGGGAGGTCGGACAAGGCTCTGGAGCTGCAGTCCCCTGTGGGAGTCTCACACACAGGGGTGAGACCTGATGAGGATGTCCCTGCACAAGGAGGGAAACCGAGTCAAGGGGTGGCAGGCAATTGCCCCACCACAAATGCGGGGGACTTAATGCCCGTGGTTGCAAACAAATCTTTTAAAGGGATCAAAACATAACTATTACCTCCCTCATTCCCCAATATATCCTCATTTTTTGACTGTGTCTCAGCCTTTGGGGAATGCCTGCTGAAATTAGTGCCCATGAATTTTGTAAAGACCAGGCAAAGGAGCTTTTCTACCTCCAGGAGGAACCTCACAGCTACCGAGGCTGCTGCCACATTCTGACTGCAGGCGCTTGCTTATTTGCTCTGCTGCCAAGAATATCAATTGGATACTACACTTGCTATTGATCCAAAGGAAGATTTCGTTGTTGTTGTTCTTGTAAAAAATGTGAATGCATTATGCTATGTCATGTAATGCTATAAAGCAAAATAAAAGGTACAGGAAGAAAAGCAGCAGAACAGAATGACAACATGAGTGCTGCAGATTTTCCAGCCTATAATGGCACATTTTGGCAGACGTACAAAACCCATGACATATCTATGGGTGTCTGAGTCTGGAGATGATTCAGCTCCTCTCTGCTGTGCCTTGATGGGATTGTCTGTGATGACTAACACAGCTCCGTCAGCCTGGCTGATATCATTTGCAACGTCTTAATTGAGAAATAAGCATACGTGGAGCTGCACAAGGTGTCCAAGGAAGAATCTGGAGGGCGGGTTTCACTGTCCTCCCAATTCTTCATTGAACTGGAGCTACTGCACCCAAGTCAATGAGCTCCTTGCTCTCCCCATCTCTATTTTCTACCTCTCAAGGAGAAATCTTCTCCTCCCGTGGGTGCCCATGACTACTGGGGTAGAGACCTCACACGCACGTGATGCAGATGTGGCACCCACAAAGCAGTGAAAGGTGTGTGTTTGTGTAGGAATGGGCTTTTGGAGGCTGGGCTCCTGCTCTCCCTGCCAGCTGGCACATCTCTTCTCCCAAGAGTGGACAATGTCTCTCTGATCTGCCTTTAGTGTGTTTCGCACTGTAAGGTGCTTATGAAAAGCCAAGTTTCTGCACACTTGTAAGGCTGTTCCTGGCCAGTCATGAGCCAAACTCTCACAGTTTTGGTTGTATTTCTCTGACACACGCAACTGCGTGTACCCACCGAGATAGGTGGTGGAGTCTCCATCTCTGGAGCCATTCAAAACGCGGCTGGACACATTCCTCTGCAACCTGCTCTAGGTGGACCTGCTCTGGCAGGGGGGTTGGACTAGTTGATTTCCAGAGGTCCCTTCCAACCTCATATCATTCTGTGAACTGTGGTTGCTCATGTCAAATTTAGCAGAACTGCCAATGGTCCTTAAGAGCTCTGATTTTCATGTGTCTGTTTTCTGCTCAAACTTGTAGCTTGTGACGGAGTTCTAGATTCTCTTTCCTTGGAAACAGCGGAGAAACGGTGATACCCATGGCATCTTGGTATCTCTGATAGTCACCAAATGGGAAGGCTTCACAGCTGGATGCTCACTTGCATGAAGAGGATGCTACCCTTAACTGTGGACCTGTGTGCTCTTGTAATCTCTGTGATCATAGTAGCCTGTAGCACTGTCTTTCTGTTTACACACTTAACAATATGTCCTGGGCAAAGGTTCTTAGTCTGCTACCCAGCTGGAAAAGGAGACAGGTTCAGGATTGAGTGGTCCCAGGAGGACCCAATAGTTTATTCTATCTTTTCTTCAGACTTCCCACATGATGGATGTTTTGTGTTTATGGAGTCCTTGCAGGGACATATAATTACAGAAGCAAATCACTTTTTTGGCATGGCAAGAAATACAGTGATGTGGGTAAAAGACAATATAGCTCATACTCCTGCCTTCTTTTCCTTGTGGAGCTCTTAAATCTTCCTTCTCCTTAAAACAGGGCCTCCTGAGTCTGGGATGCCCTACAGGAATTCTTGACTTCTCCTGTAAAACATGGATCCTTTCCTTCCCTCTCATATAAAACCAGCTTCCTTTTTCCTTAGCTGTCACACAGTTCCCCTCTCCCCCAATAAATCATTTTTTTTCCTTCTGAACCGGTGAACCTTTCCGTCCATTTTTCAGAGGAATGCAAACAATCATGAGGCTATATCTGGCTATATTTGTAATATGTGCATGGATAAACTTAGAGACAACAGTGTAATAAGTTACGCACTGAATGGAAAATAAGTCTAAACACTCGCCAGCTTACATATAGTGTAAGTATCAATCAGAGTGGATGTGCTCCAATGTACCCCCACTGTGGATGCAAGCCAAAATCTGAACAGCAACAAACAGCCCATTATCAATCCATTAGCCCTCACTGACCGAACTATACATATAAAATCTTGTTTTACATGCGTACTCCTGCCATTCCCCAGCAGAGATAATGAGATTACATGTGCTGTATCACTCAGCCCAGAAACTTGTCACATTCTAATGAGTTCCTTCTCTCTGCACACAGACACAAGTAAAATACCTGCTTTTTTTTCCTAGAGAAGGGGAAGCCAGCAGCCAGGCGTTCACTCGTGAAAACTCCCGCACTCACCACAGCACCCAGTGGGTGCACCACGTGTGATGATTCATTGCTAGTTTTCTCTGTCACTTTGCATCACACAGGAGACAGAATCCACAGGGGACAGAGACAGGGCCATTACTTGTTGCTGGGAAATTCAAAGTGGAGCATCTCCCCCACCTCTGCAGGAAAGCTATTTTCAGAATAAAAAAGAGCCTGCCTGCCTTCCTTCCTTCCTTCCTTCCTTCCTTCCTTCCTTCCTTCCTTCCTTTTCTCCTTTCAAAACCTGTGGATATTCTGTAAACAGATAATTAGGTGTTCATTCTTTCTCTTAAAGCAGAGCATTTCCCAGCAGATGACTGATGTTTATGGAGCTTTGATGGAGTATAAAAAGAATGATTGGATAAGCTCTTTTGGTTTTTTTTTTTGTTTAATTTTGTTAGTACTGGTGTTATGGTACCTTTGCCCTATACAGGTTTCCTGTCTTTGAGCTAGATTTTTTGTGTGGATATTTACAACTGACCAATGACCACACTACTGTAAGTCTTTCTACGCTTATTTAAAAATACATCCCCACAAATAGTTATAATGAGCCGTGTACCCAACTATACATGTTACCAAAAAATCTGACTGCTTCTGAGACCATGGGCTCAGCCTGGCTAACAAGTCGGTGTTGTGCCTGCAGTTACCACCTACACCAGACCCACAGTACCAATGTGCATG
Source organism: Numenius arquata (assembly GCF_964106895.1). Taxonomy (NCBI): domain Eukaryota; kingdom Metazoa; phylum Chordata; class Aves; order Charadriiformes; family Scolopacidae; genus Numenius; species Numenius arquata. Next base: position 5,077,780 of record NC_133581.1, read on the forward strand.
TTCCTAGCCCACAGCAAACGGGAAATATCCAGCACAGTTAGACTCCCTTAAGCCGGCCGATAGCTACTGCTGGACCTTGTTAACATCACAGTGCACCTGAAAGAAATTATGTTTCACCACTTGGAAAAACACTTCTTTCAGGACGGGCTTTTTTGGGATGGACTTTTCTTTCTTTATCTTTCCCACAGTAGCATTCTCTCCTAAATGGTGGATCCACTGGTGGCTCACCCAGGGAACTCCACGCTGAACCCATCCCTTGGGGCTGTATTGATGGGACAGTGCCACCACCTAGGTGAAATTTTCCTGTGTGTCGCACAGTGCTTCTGCAAGGCTACAGTCCACGGGGTGTTATTTCAGGGTGTCCAAGTGGGGTGCAAGTGTTGCGCACGCCTTGTGCTGGTTCTGTGATTTGGAATAACAGTTGATTTTTGTGAAAAAGGAAAAAAAGCGCCTTTGTAAAAGTCACTGGGCTAAAATTCTGCTCTAAGATGTTGCCGTGCAAATGGCATCCTTTGTTTTAGTGGGGGAAGCCCTGCTACAAATAAAAGAAGAATACAGCTGCTCAGTTTTACTTTTTGATGTTGGATAGGTCTACATTTTGCTGAAGAACTGGAAAGGTAAAAATATGTACAAAGGGATGGCCAATTTATGCCCTAGATTTTAAAGCAGAATAGCTCATTGATCTCGTCTGGTAGTTTTGCTTAAAATTCAGTGGTACAATATGTCTTAGAGCCTGAAGAGATGAGTGAGGATCTGTATAGCTTGCGTGAGCTGAGGAGGAAAAGGGAAAAAAAAAATCTCCCATTACTGTATAGAGTGGTTGTCTTTTCAATTATGGATGAAAAGATGAGTATGACCCTGAGGGCCTGGATTCAGACAGAATACAAGGGGGGAAGAGCCCTAAAAACAAGCAAAATCTTTACTAAGAGATGATTAAAAAGGAACATAAATGTCTGGAAGTGTTTTGAAGAAGGAAGCACCACGGAGGGGGAGAAAATTATTATGGTGGAACATGAAGTAATGGCATTAAATTAACAAAAGGAAAAGGTCTGTTGAATATCAATAAAATCCTTTCTGTTTTCCTGTGGCATCATCTCCCAAGGGAAGTTGCAGGACCCCCATCATTTGAGTCTTGGCAAATGACCTGGGACAAATCACAAGAAAGTGGGGTTTAAGGCACATTACTGTGATGTTCAGGGATGGAATTACTGACCTAGTGCTTCATTTCTCTACCCCCCCCCCCCCTTTTTTGGGAATCTACAGAATTAATGAAAATAAAACAAAAGAGAAACGCAGTAGAGGATAGCTCTTGTTTATACATGAGTGGCAGCGCTACGGCAGCAGAAAGAAGCACAAAGGCGCATCTAACCAGATCAAAAGGACTGGTGATGGCCTCTAGCACCCGGGGGAGGGAGATACACAGAACAACTAAATTGCGGGAGGGGTGAGAACAGGACGGGTGAACGGGCTTGCCAAAAGCAGCCAGCACCAACAGACAGGCAGTGCCAGAGCTACATAAAGGCATTTGTGCCTTTGCAAGGTTTCTTCTGGAAGGGACTGCTTTCGGTCACACTGTATTTCTGTCACAAGGTGATGCTGTCCTAGTCATTAAGAAAACAAGTGGTTCTTGCAGAATATGCTCAGAATTTTCCCTGAGATTAGTCCACTTGGAGGTCTCATTCCCTTCAACGGGATGGAAATCTGAAGGCCCTGTTTTTAGTCTAGCACCAGGCAGGGCAGGAGGTGCTGCTCGCACCTTCCCAGGCCACTTGTTCCACATCTCCCATCTCCTGGTGGGAGCAGCTGAAACACAGAAAAAGCTGGTGCTGCTGGGGAATCCAGCTGCTTGGAAAAGCCAGCTGGAGAAGGGAAGGGGGAAAAGGGATCTGGAAAATTGGATCAGTGTAGGAAAAGGCATGCAACTGTGTCTTGGAAGTGAAAGGATGGAGCTCAGCTGCGGTAAGAATGAGAAGAGTCTATAGCATCTTCCTTTGGAACACTGCAGGAAGGTGCATGCGTGCTTGGCGGTAGCGATAATATCTATTTTGCATCTATATTTTAATTACTCATTAAGGATCTCAAACCTCTTTTGAAGCACTTGTTGGCTAAGCCCCGCAGAACCCTGGTGCAGTAGAGGAGTCACCTTTTCCAGGTGCTGGGCATACCCAAGACAAAAGGGCCTGCGTCGTTCAAGTGAGGCCATGCAGAGCATCAGCTGTAATTGCAAATGCCACTCCTGAGCTTCCTGGCTGTTGCTCAAAGACCATATCTGGTCTTACATCCCTGTTTACAAATGAAATCTATGAAATCTATGAAATCTATGCATTTAAACTCCTTAGCCAGTAGGATGTAAACGCTTGCCTAAAGTTAACCATGGGCTCTGAAGGCTTTCTTGAATGGAGAATCTAACTACAAAATGACCTAAGATATTCCACTGAGTTAGCTCAATATTTATTTTAAATGAAAAAAAAAAAACCCAAATCTTTTGAAGTGGAGGCCTTCATCATGGAATCAGAAAGACCTGGGAGCTGGCTGAATTTTGAAAGAAGGCACTGGTACGAATCTAACCGTTTTGTTTTGCTGAAAATTCAGCTGAACCCTTTGTGGCTGCACAGAATCGCTTGTCAGCATGAATGGGTGTCAGAAAAGACACTAAGGGAAAATGCAACTGGACAGGAGAGCTTTTCTGATTTCCTGGGAAGAACCTTAAATATAAGCATAAATTTTGTCATAGAAGCGTGACCAGTAGCTGAAGAATAAATCCACTCAAAAAAGCGAGAAGTGACACATTGTTTTAAAAGTAAAAGAAAATAAAATAGTCATAAGGCAAATTGCCTCTCATCAGGATATCAGAGAAAACTAATTTAATTTCTGTAATATAAGACAACAATGATTATTAAATCTCATGAAAATAAATTCAACCACCTTAAGAGCAGGCTATAAATGCTAAGTATATCATGTCAAAAATTAACATATGAACTTCAAATCTGTGCACCAATTCAAAATCTGATTTAACAAACTGCTGTTATTAAAGTCAATTAGAGAGCATTCCATTATAAAAACAAATGAAATCTTAACTCTGCATGAAATAAATAATTTTTTCAAAGCCTAAGCAGAATGCATTAACTTAACGTGCAATGATCTAAATTATGTATTAAACTCAATTATTTTTATTACTACTTTTCAATTAAGGTGACATGATTAACTCCATTCTTATTAGACTCTCAATTCTGATCCTACCTGCATCTCAACTTTGGTGTCTTCTTGGGGAAGACAGGGTTCACAGGGCTATTGTAATCAAGTCTGTTCTCTGGATTTCTAACATGAAAAAGTACAAAGGTCTGTTGTGAAGAACAAAACAACACTGTGATTTAGCATATTAGAGAAGTGGTGCTTTCTGTCGGCTTTGGCAGCATTTTGAATGGAAGAGTATGAGTACTAAGGTTCAACAACTCGGTTGCTCAGTTCTTACCCAGGTTAATCCTATGGCTATATTTTCCAAAGTACCACTTTGGTTTCACCCTTTTTCCGTAATGTTCACCAAAGATCTGACCCAGTTTGAAATGCAGAAACTTCTTCTAACATGACATGAACTCTGAATCAGACTCACTCACCCCAGTAAAGAAGATCTCATTAATATTAGCATCTACAGCTGTCAGACTAATTCACTGAGTTAGTGCAGCAAGTTATTTCAAAAATATTATTTTCTTATAACACCAACTTTATGCATATAGGAATCAAAATTAATGCTCTGATTTTGAAATTGTTTATTTATGTGGGGTTTTCATCTTGAAGTGTTGATCATCCTTCACATATTCCTTTTTCTAATGTAATTTCTCACAGCCAGAAGTTATGTTTTCAGTGTTTATAAATTTTCTAATACTAGTAAAATGTGAAAGTTTCTTGAGAACATGTTTTTAGTCCAAGAGAGTCATGAAAGGAGACTTCACTACAACAGTGCATCTCAAGGGTTTTTGCTACAACTGAAAACCAGGCTTAGAAAATTTTTGAAAGATGTGGTCTGCACATCCTGAAAAACAAATACAAAATTAGAAATGTTAGTCAGATCTCTTCTCGTTTTCCCAGGGGTACCTTCCCCGGATTCCTAGAATAGGCTTCAGACTTTTGCTGGAATGAGGACTACCAGATTTGACTCATTATCTATCTCCTTCACGCACAGAGCTCCTGTTTGTAAATCAGGAACACTAGCACAGACACCAAATGCAAGCCATCAGACTGAGTGTCATGTTCATATTCCCTGCTTATCTTCTATTGTGTCTGTGCCTGAGCAAAAGCTTTTTGTTTACTCATTTGATGAATTTCTTTGAGCTTAAAGAAAGAAATTAATTTTACTTATTCCTTTATGTGATCATTAGAAAAGCTTTTAATGAACACAGTAAAACCCAACTAATTATCACAATGGCATTTAACTCTAAATAAAATTGACAGGAAGCAAGAATATGATACATATAATTTTGCACAGTTTATTAAAACACATCTATCACTTTTTTTCTCCTAAAGTAACCTGATCATATTATTCTATGATAATTTAGCTAATATTTTTTGTGCGTTTAATATTTAAGTGGTTTTTACTGATATTAAAGTCATAATGCATTTTATGGAAATTACCTTGCATTCTAATTACTTTTCTTAGTAAGGAATGGTAAATAGAATTATCTCATTATGCTTGTTGTAGATGAAAGCAAAGAAATATTTAATGACAAGGGACTGCTAACAGAAAAAAAATCCATATTCACACGTTTTTTTCAAATGACTCCGTTTTGTCATCAATTCAGAGATGTGCAATTCCCAGAACCACTAGCAGGAATGAGGCATGTATACAAACAACAGAAAGGATCTGAATGGCAAGTTGGATGCTTTTAACATCAGTAGTTCCCTTTCTTCTATGGTTTGCCTTTCCAGACCTAAGCTGAGGAGAGTTCGAAGACAATGCGCTACCTCAAGAAAGCAAGAAACACCAACAACTGTGTCCTTGAGCCCAAGCTGCCCCATGCTTTTATTAAATTAAGCCACTGTTAGAAAGCTATAAATTGCATCTACAAAAATGGTGAGGTCAAGGCCTGTGTAAAAGTTAACCCTTTGCCTTGTCCTTTATTTCCAGCTCTTTATATGAAATATACTTACTGACTGGAAAAATAGAGGAATTAATTGCTGAGAAATCAAATTTTCATGCTAGCTCCGCTCTCAGTTACTCCACTGAAGGCCAAGGTGGGGTCACAGATAAGACTGGATTAGCATATCTGAAAACAAGATAGGAAAATTTTTTATGAGGCTTCATAAAGATGAAGGTGCGCTTCAGGACACATGGATCTCCATGGGGCCAGTTTGGATAAGTCATCTTTTGGGGGATGTGAGACAGAGTCTGGCTCCAGGGAAATCAAGCTCCACTGGCCACTGGGTGTCTGGACGTGTCTCTGAAAATTAAAATGCTCCATGGCTCTTGCTTAGTTCGTATGACTTTGTAACATCCAAAGACCTGGTCCCAGAGCAGCTAAACAGAAAGTGACACAGCAGACTATGAAGCAAAATTAGGCAGAAAGGAAGAAAAAAGTGAATATTAACACCAACAAATGAGATTTCAGACTGGTGTTTTTCTGTAAGGTTCCACAAATTTCACTGGCTTTGTATTTTACTTGATAGCATATGTATTTTTCTTGAAGACTTTCTTTTGCACTGGTACTGGGTCTTCCTTGCTCCCACCAAGATCTGCAGACATGGAGGCAACAGTTGTGCCATAGGTGATGTATTTTATGGGCTAACTGGCCATGGAAACTGTACAAAATTATTAGTTCAAAGTGCTTTTTAGCCAGATATAGACACAGATCTCTTAATGTGACTTTCCTGCTCCACTTAAGAAATACTTTCCTTGTAGAGACAGCTTCAAAGCAAAACCCTTGAGAGTGGATGAAGATTTGAACTTCATTAATCAGTGAGCCTCCTGGGGCACGCAGAGCTGACATGGCTATCTTTAGTCTGACATGGAGGAAGGTCCTCCTGGAAATGTTCTTGCCACAAATACTCATCTGAGTGGCAACACGGACATTTCTTGCCTGGTGAGTGAGAAGCAGCAATAGGAATGGGGGTGTCCCCTGTAGAAGGACATCTCTGAGGCTTTCCTTTAGTCCAAAGAGATGATCACTTTGCTTCTCCACATGCTCTTAATTTCAAGGGTCAGTATTTTCTGTTAGCCTCTACAAATTCACCTGCAAGACAAATATTAAAAGATTATTGATGATCTCATTTATTTTACTTTCTATCTTCCTGTTCTAGTAAATTTGCAGTATCAGTCATTGAAAGAAAGCGGATGGAAAATGTAGAGTGAAACCTTAACTCACACTGAAATTGCAAATTCAGTTTACTTGAAACATTCTGTGAATTTCTGTCTACAGTAAGTACATTTTTCTTTTTATAGGAGGGATCCTAGGAAGTTCTGTGAATAATACTTATTTCACAATCTTCTAAGCTTTCTTTCCACTACAAATTATTTTTTATTTTTTATTTTTTAAAAATTTACTTTTCAGCCACTTCCTTTTATTTCTTGAATGGCAAGTGAAACAGTTCTTTAGTCCCTTGTCATCACTGAAAACTCCACTGCAGACTCTAACACAGTAGTCCAGTCTACAAATCTATTTATTGCTTTTTAGCCAAAACATCTTCTGCAACATCTACCGTAGTTGTACAAACAATAATTACAATAATATTTCACTGTTGTACTAAGGATCAGGTTATCGGTGTAGAATATTTAGAAAGGTCAGTCTCTCACACGTTGTAACATAAAGGCAAAAATAAAGCCACCAAAGAATGTCATTAATATTTACTGTAAATGTGCTATAACATTCTAGTTTGCCATGCACATTTCTCCCTGTAATGGAACATGTTTCTAAAATGGATTAAATCCCGATTTGATTTTACTACTGTACATATTACAAATGCATTTAATTTTAAGTGACAAAATAAAATGTAGCATATGACATCTTCATCTGATGTATAGCAGTTTCACCAGCAATTCCCCGTGAGATATATCTTTTTTTGTAAAAACGTCATTGTTGCTTGAATTAGCTCAGCAGGGCCTTATATCCGAGCAGCACTACACCTCGGTCCCTTCACTTTAACCAAACGTTAGCTAAACTGAAGGGACTTTGTCAAGAGGGACAAAAGTGAGTTGAAGGAAGTTTAATTTGTTTTACAAGGCACAAAGAGCACTCTCTCTTCCTGTGCTCCACCTTATTTAAATAGACATAGAAGAAAAATGCATGCAGTGCTTTTGAAGGTCCACTGGAAGACTTACCATTGGCTTTTAAAGACTCAGAATGAGCAGGGAGACAAGGAACGTGATGTAGCTGTGTGTCAAAGGCACAGTCTTGTTTTGGAGGTCACTGGGTATCTCACTGATGGAAAACAAATAAATGAGTAATAACATTAACTGAATGATTGGGTTATGGGCATTATTCTTTCCAGAATCCTTCAGAGGCTTCAATGTGTTGACTTCAGCAAGGCAAAATCCTCTCAGGGCATCATGACCATTACGACCTCTTTTCTCTCAAATTATGTTAGTCCTGAATAACAATTATGGAAATTAACTTATTAGTGCAAATTGATACATGATGCTGGGCCAGCAGAATTGACTGTTGTGTATTATTTTATTTATTTATGCTGCAGCACCAGTTCTAGTGCAATAAACAGAGACTGACTCTATCATTAATGTAGAGGGATTATAAATTAGGAATAACTGAGGAATTCATCTGTCTGAGATTTACCTCCGAAACATCAAGGAATATTTTGGTGTTATCTGCAATTTGCTATGGTTGAAAAGCAAAAGAAAGGGCTTCTGCAACACAAAGCCCAAGAATTAAGAAATCACATCTGTTCTTTGAGCTTCAAAATGTAATCTTGTTTGTTTAAAACAATTTGTGTTATCTTCAAAGAGCAACATAAGTTTTCCCTCTCATATTTGTTCACTTCTTCCCTCATTCACCTGTTTTGCACCAAAATTTGAGATGGGGAAGAGCAAACTGGGGGCAAAACCAAACACATAAGTCTAGGAGGGAGGAAGCTGAAACAAAACAAATGCAAGCAGAGATGCGGGGGCTGCTGCCCTGAGTCTGCCAGTGGTGCAAGGGAGGTGCCGGGAGGCTCTACTGGCATCTCATGATGACCACGTGGAGACCTCCCCATGCTGCTCCAAGGCAGGCGGTGTCCCATCTGCCCAGTCAAGGGGAAACCCCTCGCATCTCCAGCAGGGCAGCAGAGAAACCTCTGTGAGTGCCAAATCCCACCCCAGCAGACCTCCCGTGGTGGGAGAAAGCCCACGTGCACAAACAACCGTGCCACATGAGCTTAACCCAAAAACCCCAGCTGGAGCGCCCTCCAACACAAAGGCCGTGGTTAACTCACTGCTGTTTCACCCTCTCCCAGAAAGGCTGGGAGGAAAGTCTGAAGGAGAATTAAGAAGCTTTCGAAGTGGCCAGTTGCTTTCAGATGCAAATTTTTGTCTGCAAGGTTTGAGATTAGCAGCGCTGCCATGGGACCAGAATGACCTGTCCTGAGACATGAATAAGGCACCTCAAATCGGCTTTGCCACCGCCCGCGTCATGCTTGCACGTGAGCCCTTCTAATCTGGCCTGTATTGCTCCAATTAATTTGGGGGCGAGCCCCCGAGGCTTAAGTATGTTTACATCAACTGTCTGACAAACCATCACACATAATGAGGAGAAAAATAAAATTCAAATTATGTTTATATGGGGGCGGGTGGGGGGATGGGAGCAAATTTTCTCAGGAAAAAGTAAAAATGATTCTTTCAGCTTCCTTCATGTTACTGTATGGAAGTACAACAGCAGCAGTTGTAAAGCAAATGTTAATGATATGCCTGAGTGTCACAGTTAAATCTCTGACAAGTTTCTACAATGGCAACATTTTGATCTTGTTTTTCCTCTTTTTTTCTCTTTTTTTGACCCTAGAGATTACAATCAAAAGCTCAAAAGCTTCCCTTCCTTTTTTTCATATTTCACATTAAAACCTTCAAATTTTAAAATTAAATCCTATCTGCAAATTAACAAAGCCCGTGTTTCAAAATGGAAAAGGGAGATAAGAAATACTTGCACTGTGCAAGTAAAAAAACGAAAATCTTTAAGTTAAAAAAGAATTCATTATCTTTGATTTTGTAGTATTTGCATATGTCATGGGGTGTTTGGGGGAAAGTCTGATTGTTTTCAATTTTGCCTGGTGACCTGTCTATTGATACCCGGCCACACACGGTCCCCACTGGCCATTTCAGCCATTGCCAAGAATTTTGGGTCCAAAGATGTTCTGTGAATGCTCATTTTCCTCTGGCTGTCTGGAAGTTACTTGGGAGGAAGCGAGGGATTTCCAAGAAGGGCTGGCTGTATCAACTTCCCAAGCAACACATGCAGCTGGAGCAGTGGTAAAGCTGGCTTTGCAGCAGAGAACTGGGTCCCATACACATGCAGAAGTGTTAAACCAAAAGTCTCCAGAGCTAAAACAAAGCACAAAAGAGGCAGGCTCTGCTGGTTAGAGTTGTAACAGATTCACAGCCTTAGAGCACAAGGCAAAGAGGCAGAGATGCGATCACCGCTGGCTGGGAAGGTACATGCTCGTTTAAAAGGCGGGGTGTATTGCATAATACAGACATCAAAATGCTCAGAGGTTTGGGATAGTTCCTGGAAAACACTGAGCTGCTGCTCAGTGAATGCTGTGTCTGGGCACTGAGTGCCCCTGGGTACCCTGTCTTCCACAGAAGGCCAGCACATGGATGTGAGACCCCACTGTGCCCCAAGGCCATGCCTGTCCCTTGCACGGGCCACAGAAAGGAAAGCGTGGGGAGCAAGCAGTAGCAGCAGCAGCTTAGCAAACAGCCCCTTAAAACAGATTCCCTGCTTACAGTCGGCTTATAAAAATACCCACTTAAAAATTCACCCATTAGCCCCAGAGAGACATTTAAGGTTGATTTCTCATCCCCTCACAGCCCTTCTCAGGGACCTGGGGACATGAGGAAAAGACAGGAGCAGAAGTCTGAAGCTCATCTTACAGGCACCCACATCTGACCAGGGCAGGAGGAAAGCTGCTGGCCATTTCTGGTGGCTGGCTGGGCTGCGGGCTGGCAAGCCACTCTGTTCCTTCCAGCATGCCACAGGAGGGAGCAGAGCTGCCGAAAGGAGTCGGTCAGCATCACTGATACAGGAGCCGAGCAGCTGACCAGTACCAAGCAGGCTTCCTTGTCCCCAAAACAAGGGTGAGGACAAGTGCCTATGTAAAGCAGCACATAGCAATCCCTCCTGCTTTCTCGAGAGGGGCATAGGAGGGACAGAGAGAGAGGGGAAGTATTTCATTCTGTTTGGTAGTTGCACAGAGTGGTGTGGTAGCTTTCTGAATAATTTTAAGCTGTCAGAAACAAAAACCAAACAACCAAAATACAAGCACCATGGTTCTTCTTCCATTCTCAATCCTGATAAATAGATGTGCTTCTGCTGACAAGGAATTCCAGTGAGCTTAGACATCTGTTGACCCTCTCTTCTTCTAATACCTCAAAGATTTCTGGGCCCTCTCTGATGGTGGCTGGAACTCAGCCAAGTCCCACTAAGAAAAACAGCAGCATAAAGTGGAAAGTTTGCCAGGTATTCCTTGCTGAGGCCTTAAGTACGACACTTCAAAGAGATTTCTTGCAGTTTCATAAAAATTTCAGCCTCCACCAAAGTATGCCTTTCAAAAATCCTTGTTAGTGTTTAAAGTCGATGGTCGAAGTTTAGTGTTAGTTCAGTTTTACAGGTAGATCTATTGCTCTCTGTCCTTCCTGCACCTGCAGAGTCCAAGTTCTGCCTATTTCAACTTTAGCGGTACCACTGTGATTCACCAAACTCTGTGGGAGAAGCAGCAAATGTGAGAGTACAGTATAGGTTAATTTTTTACTATTCTTTTATCATGCAAGTGTTTATACTAGTATTCAGTTCCTCCAGGACTTCATTACGGGGCCGTGTAATACCAACAATGCTACTTTTCCCATCTCTTTTTCTATAACTCTCAATTTTTTAGGATGTGGATTGGGCATTAGCACATGCTTCCATAGAGCTGGAAAGAGTGGAAAGAGTTGGTCTCATTTACTTGGGCTTCTAATCACTGCCCACATATCACCCTTAGAGTAGCAAAAAAGCCAAGCCTAACTCCTCCTAGGACAGTAACTATGGATTAATTTAGGAGGCAGAGATTATTATAGGCTTTCTCATGATTGTTGATGCCATATAGCTCGTGTGCCTGGATCCCACAGTGGAGTGATGTGGCTGCAGGGCACCCCATGCCACACGGGGGTAGGGGCTGCCCTCCTGAGACAGGGGAAAAGAGTCAAGAAGTTGGAAAATGAGAGTTGTGACCCGAGGACCTGACTCCAGTTAATGGATTTAGTACTAAATGTAAGTTATTGCTAATATAAGAAAGTGGAAGACAATTTTAGCGATTAATGAGAACAAGTATGAAGTAATTATTTCTTGTCAGTCTTAATGAGAGAGAGCAAGGAATTTGCCAACGGATTACCACTTTATGCCCCCGCCTTCACTGGGATGAAGCTCCATGTTGAAGCACAAAAGACAATACAGGACAAGATGGAGAAATAACTTAAAAATCACTGCTTTGAGGACATCTGTAAAAGTCAAGTGTTTAATAAATGTAAGTTATGCAAATGTTTGGTGTTGGCTTTATTTACGCATTTTTAACACATTCAACATGATCTTGATTTGAGGAGGAACAATGAAATTAGAGCAAGTAATTTGTTGATAATAAGCTCTGTCTGGTTTTTGTAATTAAAAAAGTGATTAAGAAAGGCTAAGTCATTAATGCTTGAACTGCTGCTGCTGGGATATGCACAGTAACACACAATTTATAAACTTTTGGCAGAGGGATTTATTTACTGGTTCTTTTTCCAGAAACTTCTTTCTTTATGGTATTTAGAGAATGTGAGAAATAATAGATCAATATTATGAGCAGAGGAGAGCAATCATTCTGATAAATGCCGGTGGATTTGTAAAATTAGACCTGTTACATAGAGGACACAACTGCTGAATCTTGCAGTTCAGCTACTTTGTCTTTTGCCAGCCTTATTAGCCCAAGGGTAGATGGTTAGGGCTGGCAGGTAGCTAGGTAAGCTCCATAGCCAAGCCCAGTGCTCAGGCTCCTGTCTTCAGTCTCAGAAAATGGACATTTTTTCTCGAGTTTCTTGGTTTGTGTATCCACTTTCCAGTTCCGAGCAAATGCAGAAGCACCAGCAGAGGATGTGGCAGGTCTTCTGATATAGACAGAAAACACAGCAGCTTCTTTCATCCCGTGTCACAGGAAGGCACAGGCTGGTATCTCAACATCCCAAACGTGACAGAGTACTTGAGATAATATTTAATATTGCATCTAGTGCCTGATCTCAGCTTGGTCTCCAAACCTGTTGAATGTTTCACATTTTTAAGTGGGATGTGCATACCAACCTGAGCTGTGAGTCTGCAGGAGAAAGAGCATGCATCCCCGTCTCTGTAGGATGGAAGCCAGCATCCTAAATCAGCTGTAGCAGTTTCAATGCAGAAAAATGTTGATTCAAGAAATTATTTGCCCACAGAAGTTCACTGCTCATTGAATTTCAAGTCATTTATAACTTGCAGAAAACTCTTTGAAAATTAATTTTTAGATTTTTTCACAAGGTTCATTTTTTTCAACTGTTTTACCTTTTATCGCAATGCATGAAATAAGGGGAAAAGTCTAATACTTTTATAAAGAGTAAACCGAGTAAAGCAGACTCTCTCTATATACAGATATATAAGTAGATATAGAAGATATATTATAGATACTTATACCATGTAAACATATCTCTCTGAGTACTTTATCAATGAAAACCAAACCACATTTTTTTAGAGAGCAAGGATTTTCAGATCTAGTCTAGGTAGAGATAGATTTAGGTTTGGGAATGTATTAGGTTGGAATCGATGCTGTAGTTCTCCATACCCACTTTCAGAGCAATTTGGTGTAGAATTTTTCATAAACTGGAGATAAAAATTATTCTCTGCTACACTGAAATCGATTAAGATCTATCAAACTTCAGGCAAATCACTTTCTGCTTGGTGACGCCACCCAAGAACAGCCAGAGGCTTTTAAATTTATTATTACCCTTGCTGAGCAGCAGCATGGATCCTAGATTAGTCTTGTAAAAATTATGAAATGATGTCAATAGATGTCTTATATTTTTCTGCACAAGGATACTATAGGAGATAATGAGACGATACCAGGAATCAAAGCTTTTGCTTTAGAAAGATTTACAGCTGCTGCTTCATACTATAAGTCAACACTGAATAATTAAAAGACTTGTAATTAAAGGCTAATTTAGTATTGATTATGTCCTAGAGCAAGGGGGGCAGTTCACTGTTCTCACACCATCCTGGGCAAGCTTCAGCAGCCAGATAGCAAGAGCGCAATTATCCCAAGTAGCCGTCAGCAATGGGACAGCATCTCCTCCAATCCATTACTGTGGTCTCCGCGGGTGTGTTAACGGGAGGACGGAGCGGGGGTGGGGGGGGAGGGAGGGGAGAAGTGATTATCTTACAAGGTCTTCAGTATCAGACATCCCCTCAGACCACTCCATGCTCCAGAAGTGAACATCAAGTCTATTTAATTTGGGAAAGTGAGGGCATGGGATACCTCTTCGGTCCAGATTTCTTCTTGCTTCTGTGCTCCCTCTCTTCATGGTTCCTGTGATGGACCATTTTGGAGTGAGTACCTTTCTAAGGTGTCTCTGGTTGCTGCCCCCAGTGCTTTAAAGAAAAAAAGTTCAAAACTGCTGCCTGACTAGAGGAATAAATGGGAAAAGGAGGGCCATGTGTACCTGCTCTCCAGCCTACAGACCCGTCTGCACCTACACAGCCATGCACATAATTTAGCTAGGCCTTCTGAAACAGAAGACTTCAGTTTGTTAATGTGCACAGAGAACTTATTCATCATTGCACTGATGAACAGGAAAAGACCATGTGTTGTAATATGGCAAAGGCAGCTGTCAAAACTCAGGAGGTCACATTTCTTTCTATGACACCTTGATGATCCTCCGATTAAATTTCACTGTCCCTTAAGCAGTATATTGCCACCAATCAATTGATTTTTTTTTTTTTTTTTTTATTCCAGGATCTCATATGCCTCCTGTATGCATCATATATCATAGAAATTAGGTCATATTTAATATACCGAATCATAAACATTAGAGGTGGAAAATCTCATTAAGTCATCAAATTGATTCCTTTGTCAGTGCAGAGAAGGTTCCCATGTAGAATAGAATTTAATTTTTAACATAACGCATGTTCAGCCCTCAAATGTTTCTTTTTGGTGGGTATTCCACAGAACCCATTTAGTCCTTGCTATCAGTGATTTTTATGATAATCTGAATTTTGAAACTTCATTCCACAACTTTTAATTATATCTCTACATTGCTACTTCTATCTCCCGAAAAGTAGCATTTGCGGGTAATAATCACACACCTTCTTCCCAGCGCTGTTCAAAATATGAAAAGATGGGGCTAAATATGGAAACAATCTTGTAATATCCATTTGCCAATCTCCAAATCCATCTCCCAATACCCTCCATTTTCTTTTTCCAGTGGTGATTTTTTTCTTCAGATTTTCCTAAACTGAAATAATCACTTTTAATTCTGAAACCAACTTTTGCTTAATGGAGTTGTTAATTACTTTTCAGTACTAATTATCATGAAAAAAATCTAAGTCTGTATTTTCTTATAAAATCTATCACTTTTTTTTTTAACTAAGATTTAGAACAAGAACAATTTTCACTTATTTAGCCAAATATGTTTTGAATTCTTTCAAACATTACAAATCAATTATTTTAGCTGTCTTACAGCTGACCTGATGGTTTTGCATGAGATCAGAAAATCAAATTACTTCAACAGCAGAAAGGATTCCATTAGATATTGCTGCTTTTGAGGGACAAAGAGACAGAAGTCTGTATGGGACATCCTTTGTGGTTCTGATTCTCCCAGTGAATACAAAACCCAAAGAGAAACCTACTGCCAGAGTCGATTGTGCTGGGTGACATTCTAGGATTTATTTACATTTTAATTATACTACACAAAACTGGAACAATGCTAAATCACTGGGTGGGACTGAGCATCCCATGGTTTTTCTGTCACTAAGGATATATCTGATAAACCTTGTCTCCTTCCATCTGCTCTCAGATAGGCTATTTTCTGATATCATTGGGTACTCAGATAACTTAAACCAGCCAGTGGGACGACAACAACAGAAAACACAGGTCACGGAATCACAGACAGGTTGCAGTTGGAACGGACTTCTGGAGGTCATCTGGTCCAACCACTGGGCTCAAGCAGGGTCACCTAGTGCAGACTGCCCAGGATTGTGTCCAGATGACTTTGAATAAGTCTAACGTTGGAAACTCCACAACTGCTTTGGGCAACCTGTTCCACTGCTCACCATCACAGTAAAAAAGTGTTTTCTGATGCTAAGATGGAACCTCCTGTGTTTCAGCTTGTGCCCATTGCCTCTGGTCCTGTCACTGGGCAGCACTGAAAAGAGCTTGGCTCCCTCTTCTTTGCACCCTCCCTTCAGGTATTTATATATTAATAAGATTCCCCTGAACCTTCTCTTCTCCAGGGTGAACAGTCCCAGCTCTCCTAGTCTTTCATCTTAGGAGAGATGATAATCATTAACCATCTTTGGGGCCCCTCTTTGGACTCCCTCCATTGTGTCCATGTCTCTTGTCTTGAGGAGCCTATAACTGGACATGGGACTGCTGGTGTGGCCTCACCACTGCTGAATAAAGGGGAAGGATCACCTCCCTTGACCTGCTGACAATGCTTTGCCCAATGCAGCCCAGGATATCATTAGCCTTCTTTATGTCAAAGGCACATTACTGGTCCATATTAACTTGGTGTCCAATGGGACCCCCAGGACCTTTTCTACAAAGCTGTTTTCCAGCTGGATTGCCCCCAGAATATATTGGTGCATGGGATTGTTCCTCCTCAAGTGCAGGACTTTGCATTTCTCCTTGTTGAACTTCATGAAGTGCCTGCCAGCCCATTTCTCCAACCTGCCATGGTCCCCCTGGATGGCAGCATGACCCTCTGGTGTATCAGGCACTCCTCCCAGTTTTCAAAATTGATGAGGGTACACTGATGAATGTAGATAACCTTTTTGGGTTTTGCAGAGTACTTAGAGTACAAAGAATGAGTCCAGAGAGGGTGGCCTGTTTATGAATTTTGATAATATAGATCACTTTCTCTTAAGGCTTCACGCCAGCTTATTAGAACCTTTGGCTGGCAGCCAAAGGGCAATTTCTGACCAGTTTCACTAATTTTCCCACTTGCAGCAATGTCACCATCCTGCTTGACCTTTCAAATCAATTCATCTTGAGATACATTATTGACTAATTTCCTGAAATTCAGGTGAAATGTGTCCATTTTTAACCTTGGTCCTTCCTTACACACTGAAATTACCTTATCCTCTGGTACTAACATTGTCATTAGTAAGCAATCAAAATTCTTCTCCAAAGGCTTTTCGATTTTATTTGCTCTTTCCACGCTGATTTCAGTGATGTATTTCATCTAATCCTGGTGCTTTGTCAACTTTTTAATAGTACTGAGAGCTTTAATTGCCTTATTATCTTCTCTACTGCAGTGAGGTTTTTTTCTTTAGCATTTCTATTCCCCTCAAGGAAAACATGGACTCTGGGATATTACAGGTCCTCCATTTCCTGGGATGAAAAAATCGCTCAGACCCTTAAGGATATCTACTTCATCTCTCAGCAACATTTAATCTATCATGGCCCCTCTTTATCTTCCTAATAAATTTGCTGCTCAGGCAGTAAAGGCTTCATCATCCGTGCTCTTCAGACACAGCGGCGTCCTGTTGCTTGGTGTCCTTTTTTCTGTAACCAGAAGAGCTGAGATCTCATGGCTAAAAAGCCAGTGAGCGTTTTGGGTCAGGACTCTGGTCTAAGGAGGATAGCGCTCAGCTAGGAGAAATGAACCCTGGGCTCTGCTGCTTGTTTTTCATGGAATGGCTGAGGAAAGAGGAAAGCTGCCCAGCCCAGAGGATTTAAGTACCCATCAGGCTTTCTGTAGATGGATGGCACTGGGGATCAGGGCAAAGATGTGCCTTGTTTCCAAGCCCAGACTCTTGCAGAAAGTTTAGATTCAGGTACCTCATTATGTTGTCCTCCAAAGCATAGGCACAAAACGGGTTTGGGTGACAGGAAACAGTGCAGCTACTTCAGTGCTGGTGCTCTGGATTACCATCTTTGCTGTAGCCTGTCTCATTGTAGATGGCAAACGACTCCCCTGGCTCTTCCCCTTGTGTGCCCATTGCTGGGATCAGTGGCAGGGCCCCAGTTATCCTTGTCCTCTTGCCTCCCAAATGCACAGCCTGCCATGTCTTTGCCCTGGCTTTATCAAAAGTGAATGAGCTTAGACCGTGACAGGTGATTATCTCCCAGACCAGACACTGCAAAGGGACTGCAGACAGGGAACTGGGAGGCTAACACGTGAGAAATTCAGGATTAAAATCTTCTACTGTCTTGCAAACGGATGTTGTTTTATTCACCTGGCTTTCCCATCATATACTCCAGATTACACACTAGCTCTGTGTGTCACCTGCAGACAGCTCTGCTGAGCTGAGAATAAAGAGATGAATAACATCACCGCCTCAATATAGCCATGAAAATCATACATGAAAGAAAAAAACATATTCCTGCTCAGAGCTATATTAACTGGAACTTTTATGTTATTTATGTTTTGCCTCAGATACACACATATGCCAGCAGAAAAAAATCTAGTACTTATAGTAAATCTACTGCACTCTGTTGTAAGCTTGGGAAAAAAGTGTTGATTGATTTGCTCATCTGAGTTATTTAGAAAGAGCTGAAAGCTGGAGGGCTGTTAGTTTCTGCTAAACTGAGTACTTTTCCCCCTGAATAAAAACATTTAATTTAAGAGGTCTCAGTGTTTGTGCACGTATTCGTGTTTCAAACGCAGGAATTAAATGTCAGCAGAGCCAGACCTTCAGCTACATTTGATGGCAATACTGAAGTCAGTACGGCCACATTGATTTATGCTACCTGAGGAACTGACCCAGAGTTGTTACTTTCCACTGGACGTCACACAAGAGCTATAAACGGATTTCTGAGTGCACAGAAAAGAAAATGCAGCATTGGGAGTGACTTGAAACCAGGAGCCGTGTCTGAAAAGAATGCTCTGCCCTTTTACAAATACACTAATCTTTACCAGACACTTCCAGTGGAAATTATGTTATCTGGGCATCTAATGTCCCCTGTGTCCCAATGGGAAGCTGAAAAAGATCCCATCAATCTGAAGATCAGGCTTGTCTTTGAAAATTGTTCTCTTCCCGCTATTACAAGTGATGTCTAAGATTGCAGTAGCAAGAAGAATTTCCATTTTCTTGACAACAGCTTTACTGTGGGTTGCAGAAAAGCAGTTTCTGTGCATTGCCCTGAAGCTACCACATCTAGGGCTGAACAATTTATTCAACTATTTTCATTTTTTTCAGTAGCTTTTCTGTGCCATGGACAATCAATGCAAGTACTGTGGCAGTGAAGAGACTATGGGTGAAATCGATGAGTTACAAACCTAAAAACATCCCATGCTGCGAAGAATTTGGATTCTCAAAAAGATTTAAGCCTTATAATTCAAATCTGTGTTGGAATAGATGTATCTGCATGGATTCTAGCAGACTCTGTGGTTTGTAGCTGCAAGGCATTTGGTCCAGCTGCTTTGTGAATTACAAGTTTTCTAGATTTGACCATCTCCTTTTGCAGCGGCACTAAATAGCCCAAAGAGTCTTGTCTGCCATTCTGTCTTCACTAAATCTGCAAACAGTTTAAACCTCACTTTTTGCTCTTAAATAACCTCAGTTAGATGGAAAGGGTCCCACCTGCACAGTCAGTTTAAATCCACATTGAAACACTGGGGTGGAAATACTTTATCTCGATTTCTGATGGATTGTTTTGCTGTTTCCAAATACCCTCCTTTAACAACACAACCCTTTCTTTTGGATTAGTAAATTGTTCCACAGAATAACACAGACTAGCGGGAAGCATCTTTCTCACGTGGAAATAGGTGCATCATAGTAAAGGTGGAAAATTTTCTGAACCTTTGCTACTGCTTCAGAGGAGACAGGCTTTGGTTATTCACCCGTGCACATATGTAGGCTGCTGTGCAATCTGTTACCGGTTTTGCTTCCTGGGGTAAATAATGAATAATATGCTTCAGTAGGTATTTTCAAATAAACAATAATTCATGCTAAAATGCCTAAAACTTTGGGGATTAACAAGTAGTTCCAGAGATCATAGAATCATAGAATCATAGAATGGTTAGAGTTGGAAGGGACCTTAAAGATCATCAAGTTCCAACCCCCCTGCCATGGGCAGGGACACCTCCCACTAGACCAGGTTGCTCAAAGCCCCATCCAGCCTGGCCTTAAACACTTCCAGGGATGGGGCATCCACAACTTCCCCTTCCCTTCCCACAACTTCTAGCTTCCTAAAGGTATCTGAGTATGTATAAATAATATAACCAGCAAGAAGTGATTTAAAGCAAACCAAACTCAGTGCAAATTTTCACAAACCAGTGTTCCAGTATTTGACCAGTTGTGATGCTTATCTCAGTACCATAGCTTCAAACTCAATGCAGTACTTTTGCCACTGCTTATTACTGCTGTGTCCCTATAATAGGCAGGTGAACTGATAGCTGGGAACCAAGAAGATTAGGGCTCAACCCACTTTAATACACGAAACACATCACCTCCGGGAATTGTGTATGGGATTTAGCTTGCTTTTTGAAAGACACAATTGGTATCTCATCTACAGCTTGAAACCATGTTCACTGTCACTGCACGTGAGTGCTTTAACAGGTTGACTCTGTGTGTGTCTTGAAATTTCAGTGAGCCCAGCTGATCAGATCATCCTGTTCACAGGCAGCAAGCAGAAACGTGTTATGAGCCTCGAGATTCCTTATCATCCTTCATGGGGATTACTTTCAAGGCACCAAGAATTGCTGTTAAATAAAGGGGTAGTAACACCTGTGAATAGACAGAAAACACACTTACTGCTTCAGATGAGTGTGTAATGGTTAGTGAGAGAGGCAATGACGTCCACTCAAGCTTTTCCATCTTTTCAATGATGTGTCACAATACAAAGGGCATTGCAGATGTCAGCTGATAAGGGAAGTGTAAGTAGAACTGATAAAGTATTAAAGGAAGAGAATGGAGAAAGTGGCTGGGCTGTCATATTCTGATGAGATAAACCACCAGAATTTCCTTTTCTCAGACACCTATTCCACAAGTGTATGCCAGGTAGAGCTCCCCCTCACAACATCCCACAGTCAGAAGAAAGGGGCAGAAAAGGGTTTTATGCTTTGCAGTTTTCTGGATTTTTGTTTTGCAGAATACCAGGAGAAAAGAGGAATTGGATGCAAAAATTTAAAATTCTGGATTAAATATTTTTGTGTGAATTTTAACCAAAAATTTTGCAGGTCATTAAAACGCCATCACAAAAATTTAGCAAAACATTCTTCTTATCCCCCATTTGGAGGGTAGGATTCAATTATATATCTCTCTCTGTCTTCTCTGACTGGACAAAAGGGAGAGTACAGCTATGATTATATGTATGATTATGTATATGATAAGACAGTTAATCATAATAACGACTGTTGAAAGGTACATCTTTTTATGATGCCAGTAATGTAGTTGTATGCTAACAAATCCAAAATAAAGAAGGGATTGCTCTCCATGTTATGCAAATCAAAAAATTATGTGTCCTGCCTACCTCCTCAGCCAGGCAAGGTCTGTAAAACAGGGACAAGTTTCCATATGGGAACCAGTGGGTCTGATGCAAAGCCAGTAAGCAGGAAGTTCAAACAAAAGGAGGCAATTGTTCATGAAACATGTAGTTTAACAGAAGCAGCTCTTGCCACATGATGTCATGGATGCTGAAAGTTGAAGGGAGACTGGACAGAAGTCCCCAGAAGACATATCCCTTGAGAATTCCTAGATGCACAGAAACTACTTCTGACTTGGAAAGACTCTGAGCTGCAGGGGCTGAAGGTTAGAAAGAATTACTAAGGAAAACATTAACTGGTTTTCCTATTTTTTTCTGTTCTTCTGTTCTCTTCTTGGTCTACTGGCCCTACTGGACATTCAGTCTGGTTTAGAAGAGCCACTTTTTCTCAATTTCTCATGTAGTGCTCATTAGCCACATTAATAATCACTTTAAACTTCCTAGTCCTCTGGGAGATAAAGCACACAAAGAGGTTAAAGATTGCCATGATGTTTCTGCGCTATCTTTAATTCAGATACCAGATGTTCCTGCTTCCTTTGTGATCCTTATCCAGTTACTCTAAATCATTCACTCGGTTTTCCACTGTGGACCTAACACAAGACACAAAAATTAGGATGTAGGAACAGGATTCATGTAAACACAATCACGAGAGCTTTATGGGTAGCTTTTTGTGTTTGGAAGCTTTGCATTTAGAAAGGATGGTTCACTCCACCAGTAAAATTCAACAAATACTCAACAATACAAGGCAACTATGTGACAGGATCACACTCTATTAACCCAATCACAGCCTGTAAGAGTAATTTTCCAGCAAAGGACAAGGGCAGGAGAATGGGGACATCTCTCCTCACTTGTAAAAGTGGCAGAGGAGCTTCTGAGGACTCCAGTTTTTGTAGGACTTCAACTTCTGAGGACTCCAGGGGCTCTGATCTTAATTCCCATCTAAAAGAAAGTGTGACAGGATTTGTCACCTGTCAGGCACAGCGATTCCGTAACCACAGCTGTCCCAAAAAGTTAAACCAATCTGTCATTATCTTGGGAAAAAATAATCCTGAAGAACAAATGGACTGGTTCTGCTCTCCTTCTTCTGTGTTTATCTGTCTTGTATTTGGATATACAATCCCATCCTGCAAGATATGCCCCACTGAAGAAATGCATGTAGAAAACAACGTACTTAGCAGAGTCATCTCAAGCTGCCTGTTGTCTTCTCACGTACATTGTAGCTCACATTACTGTTCTTTTTAAATGCCTCACTTATTCAGTGCTGAATTATAGCTGGACGATTCATCCTGGCTAAACTAAATAGGATAGTTGCACACACTGCAGCCTGTCTGTCACAGATCATCATTATGATATTAATGACC
This sequence comes from Numenius arquata, assembly GCF_964106895.1. NCBI lineage: Eukaryota > Metazoa > Chordata > Aves > Charadriiformes > Scolopacidae > Numenius > Numenius arquata. The sequence continues at coordinate 5,100,012 of NC_133581.1, forward strand.
ATCTGTAAGCAAAGTACATGGGCAGGGTATTATTAGTGCAAGCAATTTAGCCACTATGCTTTTTGTCAACATGAATGCAGTTTAAATTAAACTGCAGTTGGCTACAGCTGAAGAAGCTTTTACTTAGCCTTTAATGAGCAGATTCCAGTTTTCTCACAAAATCCATTCCTTCAATAACTACTCGTGAGATGATTGTGAGTTGCAAAGACCCTGTGCCTACATCATCTATTTCTGCACTGTTGGTTGGGAAAGCTCAGCAGGTTCCAGATAAGACCCTTTTCTCCCCTTCCTGAGAGTGAAATATGATTTTTGCTTTTCTGTAAATCAGAGTTCTGCCTGTTGTACTTAGGTTACGTCAATTTGAATGAAAATGTTTCACCATTTCTTTTTCTCTTCAAAGCCAAGCTTTTTAAGCTGAAAAACTGATTACTAGAATACAGTACTCCCACAGTAGTGTGAATTAGCCATCCGCTGTGCAGCTCCGCAGCCAAGGGAAGAGATAAGACTGTTTTAGAGTCAGTCTCTAGGGATCTAGTACTCCAATTCATTCTGCTCTTTGTGTCTCAGAAATCCTCCAGAGTGCAATCCAGTGACCATTGAAGCCAACTGGCATTGAACTGTGTCATAAATCCAAATCTCGTGATGGACAGGGTTTAAAAATCCCTTGACAGGGGAAAACTCTGGATGTTTCTGCTGCAGGGACAAAAAGGTCTAACAAGAGCCATGGCTGTATGCACAGGAGGAGAGAGGTAGGAGCAAGGAGGTGGTTTTACTTCTGCTTCTGGCTCTGGTCAGAATAATGCTGAAAGACAAGATATAGTTCTGGCATCCATGATTTAAAGATAACACTGGAAAATCGGAGAGTCCACAGGCAGAACCAGAGCAATTACTTAAGGATAGGTACAGCAAGGAAGCACCACTGTGGCAAATAAAGTGTCTTCACTACATCAGGAAAAAACCGAATGCCTTCACTGAGCACAGGATTTAGCAGAGGTACGTGAGGGGTATCTGGGATCTGTACAGGATGTGAGACTGCTTTTGTCCTCATGGCTTTAAGCTCTGTGAATCTGAGAGGTACAACAGCCACACTACAGGGTTCATGATCAATAAACCTATTTTCCCAGCTTTCTGAGCAAACAAAATCCTGATTGAATCCAAGCAACCCAATGCTGGCTTGCACAGAAGCAGTGAGACAGCTGATTTCGGTTACAGGAGTATTGCCTCGAAATGAACTTGGGGAGATTGTTAATAGGCCTCTGGGGTGTTTGCTTGAATGTCATAAGGAAAGGGGGTTTTATTTAAAAAAAAGGTATGCCGGACACAGCATACATTTTATTGGAGTTTTCAGCATGATGTAATTTAAGGACTGTAGGCCAACACTGGATTTCTTTTCTTTTCTTTTCTTTTTTTTTTTTTTTTGACTTCTTTTAGTTTTGATCTTATACTACTTTTCCCAATTTTTTTTTCTTCTCTGTTCCCAGTCCGTTTCTTTTGATTGATGTTGATATGGAGAGATTATACCAGTTTACTCTCATACTGTTTCTTGTCTTAGCACCCAATCCTTGCCATTCCTGGAGACATTATTGGGCTGGGTGTTTTTTTTACTGACTTACAATTTGACTTTTTTATTGACTTACAATTTGACTTACTATGGGTGTTCCTATGCTGTCATATTGTTGGTATATGCAGTATGGAGTTTCCAAGGCCCTCAAGACATTGAGGGTTCCCCTGTTTCTTAACCCTAGACATGCTTTGAAAAACTTACACTCCTTTATTCTGAAGGCTTTTTCTTTAACATTCCTATGTTAAGTACACAAAACAGTAGAGCATAATAAGCAAAATATTGTCTGTGTAATTTCTATATGCAAAGTTCATAATTTACATTAAAAATCTAAATATCTGTTGATGCTATAGTACTAGGTAAGAAAGAATTAAACATAGCCAAAATATTTCCATAAAGAAGGGGGAGGGAAAGTATGAATTTTCTCATTATAAAATTCCTTTATTCTCTGACCAGATGGCTAGAATTTTTGGAAAGAGCATACAGATAATTTCTGGTGTTTCACCAGCACTGCCACATATTAGAGACACTTAGTACAAAGTGGACCCAGCAGAAGAGCTGTTAGAAAGCTTCCAAAATAAACGTCCAGTGGATTTCTGGCCAACTGCTCAGTTTGACCATGATCAAATCCCTTCTTATTTGCTGTTGCTGAACGTGTGTGCCACAAGTCTGTTTCCTTGGCATTATTGCTCTGGAATACTTATTCTCTAAGTGATAATAACATTTGCTTTCACATTTGAAACATATTAAGAAGTGAAGTAGAGCATAAATTGGTTATTACATTAGGTGCTTACCTTGTGTTGTTTACTCTTCTTGTATCTAAAAGTCTGAGTTGTCTAATTATGCAGCAGTGAGAGTTGTTCTTAGGTAATCAGCTACATACTCTAAATAATTAACAGGAAATAGCTCATGATAGGTTTGTAGAGGAAACATAAACTTGTACATGTGCATATGGCAACGTGTAACAGTACATTAGCAGAAATCAGGACTTGCTCTGATTGGCATTTTGGCTGTCATCTGGCTTTTAAGTAACACATTATCCTATTCTCCCTAATTTAAGAGTAGCTACTTTTGCACGAGGCTGCTCATGACAAATCTCTTACACTGGAATAAGAAGGGAGGTGAGGGTGTGTGTTTGATGTTTCTTTTCTTGGCAAGTACAACTGCCTTGGGACCTTCAGGTCCAAAGTACATTGTTATATGGAGTACACCATCTCCTTCCAGTCCTTGGAGAATTCAGATTTCAGAGACTCTCAGAGCAGGAAGAAATTGAATACTGATTGAAATAGCAATGAAACAAATTTTGTTGGCCTCAGCCACAGTATCAACACACCATTCTTTCAAAGCTGCAGATCCCAAAAGTTCATCCTACTTGCTTACTCTAGCCTGGTGAGGAAAGGTTTGTGGGAGCGCACAGCTAGGAAGGGCAAAAGGAGAGTACAGTTTGCCATCCCTTCATATAATACCATTTAGAAACCTTGTTCAGAAACAGATCGAACTCTAAATAAATTCAATGGTAGGCCCACACAACTGCTAATATCAACATATACTTCCAGAGGTTGAAAGCTTTTTTATAGTAACTAAACTAAAATTTTTCATGGTTCATTGGTCTTGTGTTAGCATTGTCCTTTAGCTAAAATAACATTTTTCCTAGAATTTGCCTCATCATGCTACTGCCCTAAGTATCTTTGGGGAAAGTGAATTTACCGCTGTCTCTATTCTGTTCTGGATTATATAGCTTTGCAAAATAAAGTCTGCCTCTTTCATTCTCCTCTCATAAAATATGTTCTCCTTTACCCGATCTATTCAGTGCATTCACTCCTTAAATCCAGTCTTCAGACTGAGTTCTTGGTGGTGCCTTGCACAATGGTGCACATGCTTCTTCCTTAATGTTGGGAATGTCCTAATGGATACTGTCTATTATTTCAGCTGCTCTTCTTCCTCTGTTCAGAACACATTAATGACTCATTAAAGAATGACTTTTTTTCTTCTTAAACCCATGAACTTTTTCCTCTTTGTTGTGTCCAGCTCATGAGCTCTCTAATCAGCTCTCTCATCGGTCTCCGTATGCGAGACACGCACTTTGGCTATGAAACCACATTCCATTTCTAGCATTTTTCGTAATACTACAATTCTTTCTTTGTTTTCCTGTGTCTTAGTGCTGACTCTCAACCCTGTGTCATCAGCAAAGACTCCCCCTTTTTGAGCCAGACCACCTGGTGAAAAGTGGTCCCAAGACCTATCCTTCTGGAACTCACTAATAACTTCCTCTAATCCATTGCCATATCCCCTTCAGTCAGTTCCTCAGTAATTAAATGTTTTGCTTTCATCTCCAGCATGCTCTATTTCACTAGTAATTTCCCAGGCACTAAGTTGAGGGAACATTTCTTCCTAAAGAAAAAACAACTGCATCAATAAGAGAGAAGTCTGAGTTTGATACAACCTATTTTCAATAAAATTTTTTGTTTCATTTTTCTTTCATTCAGAATTTATTCTAAAGCATTGGACATACTTGATCAGAATATTTGACCTCTAGTTGCTAGTTTGCCCCTTTCCTTTCTCCCTCTCTCTCTCACTCACTCTATCCCTCTTTTTTATACATAGGGACACACAATTATACAGGTATGTTAATTATAAGTTTTGGCCTTTGTTCTTGAAATTTCATATTCCGATTCTCTGAGTTCCAGCATGGGAGAGCACTCAGCTCACCCAAATTCCATCTTCAGACATTGTCATTTCCATTAGCTCAGCCATGACTCAGAAATTTTATCATTTCATGTAATAAAATGATAGAGCTGGAAGGGAATGTTCATCACCTAATGTCCCTAACATAATCATCTCTATCTACATAATTCTTGACTCTTAATCATCCAACCTTTCCTATAAACATCATTTTGAAGATTCAATAACATTGTCAGGAAATTTCTTCCAGAATTTTTCTAACCTTACCATTAAAGTTTCCCTTGTGTCTAACACGACTATTCCTTGTCTATAATTTAAACTCATTAGTTCCTGTTCCAGCCTTCATGGACATGGAAAGCAGACCATATCTTATCTGTAACAGCCTTTTGTCTGCTTAAGGGCTATTATGCACCCCTCTGGGACCTTTCAGTAGCATAAATAGTCCCAGTCCCAACTGGTTGTGTTAGTTTAGATCCTGACCGCTCTTACTGCTGCCTTCTGGAGAGCATCTTTTTCAGAGCACTGTGCTCCAATAGAGCAAAACTTTCACAGAATCTTTCTCAGTGCTGAGTCAAGTATATGAATTGCTCAATGTTCTTTCTCACAGTACTTCTTCCTGAACTAGAAATGGCATCCCTGACTCATGTCCACCTTTTGATCTGCTACAACCCCAAGGTCTTTGTCCGTAAAATTGCTGCCTAGCCTATTGCCACCCAGCTCAGATAAGTGCAGTTGATTATTCTTGCTGAAATATTATTTGCTTTGCTTTTTGTCCCTAACAAACTTCGTTCCTTTCAGCTTCCTGCTAATTTTCAGTGTTCCTTCGACAGACAAGCTAATTTTGAATTTTCAATGAGCTTGTAGTCCATCCTTGCTCCATATCCTCTGTAAATTTAATAAACATACTTCCTATTCCATCATCCCCGTTAATGAAAATATTGAATAAATGCGGACTTAGGACAGACTCCTGCAGAATGTCACTCAATACACCCTTCCATTTGGATAATGAACCATCGATAGGTACTTGGTAAGTATAGATTTCCAATCACTTTTTCACCACTCTCATACCAGTTTCATCAAGACAGTATTTGCCTCACTTGCTAATGAGAATGTCATGTGAGATAGTGTCAAAAGCCTTATTAAGGTCAAATACGCCTATTGCTTCTCCCTCATTCACACAACCCTTGATCTGGTCAAAGAAGAAAGTTAGATGGGTTTGACACAGCTTGGTCATGACAGATCTATAGCATCTGTTGTTTATCCACTTCTATCTTCCAGGGGACAGTTTGTTCCACATTTTTTTTAGAAATCATAATGAAGATTGGTGGCCTGAGTCCTTTACAGGATTTCCATTTCTTCTTCCTTAATAACCTGAAATCCTATGGCTCTGCTTCCTTTTACACACTCGTCCCTGGCTGCTGCTGTTTTCTGCATTCAGTTCACTTTTTATTGCGTACTTTCTCTTTTATTTTATCACTTGACTTAAAAGATAAGGCAGAGTATTTATTTGATTCAAAGCTCTTTATTATATTTCCTCTCTGCCATGGAAAATATTTTGATATTTTTAATGACGACTGTATTTCCCTTCTGTTCTGTGAGGTTTTACTATCCCTGGTTTTATTGAGGAAACAAAGGGCAACGGGAATTGTACCACCGAGGCCAGGTTCTCCAACATAATGGTTTTCCTCTGCTTGTGCAAGCATCCACTATGCACAGGAATGGCCTGCTTATCTATGGAGAAGAGTATGCACCGTGCACTCTGTGCACGTGCCGGTACTGCTTCCTCGACCCTAAAAGACACTGCAAAACAACTTCAGGTATGGTGCAGCAATAAGCTCTGCCCGGCTCTTGGTGGGACAGGGATTCAGAAGCTCACCTGCTGGTCCTCAAGCTGCGACTGCTACTCTGGGGTTGGTGCAACTTTTGCTGGGTATTAGCCCTTCTAATGGCATTCTGGCAATACTGCAATCCACATAAAAATATCAATTTTGGGCTTTAAAAACAGAATTTCAGCTTCAGGAATGGTATAGTACTATGTTTTGGATTTGGGATGAGAAATACTTTTGATAGTGCACTGTTGTTTTTATTTGTTGGTAGGCAGTCAAGGGCTTTTCTGCTCCTCACATCACCCCACCAGTGAGCAGGCTGAGGGTGCGCAAGAAATTGGGAAGGGGACACAGCTGGGACATCTGACCCCAACTCACCGAAGGGATATTCCATACCATGTGACGTCATGCTCAGCGTATAAAGCTGGGAAAAGAAGAAGGAATGGGGAGACATTTGGAGTGATGGCATTTGTCTTCTCAACTAACTGTTATATGCATGATGGAGCCCCGCTTTCCTGGAGATGGCTGAACAGCTGCCTGATGATGGGAAGTAGTGAATGAATCTCTTGTTTCATTTTGTTTGTGTGCACGGCTCTTGCTTTACCTATTAAATTGTCTTTTTCTCAATCTATGAGTTTTTTCTCATTTTTAGTCTTCCAATTCTCTTCCCCATCCAAACTCGGGGGAGTGAGCAAGCAGCTGCATGGAATGAGCAGTTGCTGGCTGAGGTTAAACAATGACACCCCTTCAGTAGGTTTTCTAACATACCCTAGAAGTGGAGAATCAATTTTCCTTTCTTTCTGTGTTTTCCTGCTCTTAGCTGTTCTTGTAGGTTTTTTTCCCCATTGAAGTTATTGCAGTTTTCTGAACTCCAAGAGCTTGGAAACTTCTGTTTGTCAGCACAGAGGGCCTGCTAGCAGGACCACTTTCTGAGCTCTCTGCTCCATTATCAAGCTAACCCCTACATATTTCTTGTATTTTAGTGTGTTTAGACTTCTTGAAAGTGGTTTATTACACCATTTAAATACTTTTACCCATTTTTAAAGGTCAGACAAAATCAATCAAAAAAAATCAATTTACATTTTAAAAACTGTGTTAATGTGACACTGTTATGGTAACGGAGATTGAGAGACTCTTAGTTTCAGGGATAAATTAAAATAGATTTAGCAAAACAAATAACAGCTGTAATTGTGAAGACAGAACTGATACATGGAGGAGAAGGAAAAGGAATTTAGGGCTGGGTCTGCAGCTGATGTAATACTAGGGAGTGATGCTGATTTTAAGCCAAATGAGAACTGGTCCAGAACCATTAATTGAACAGCATAATTAATTTCTGTGGGGTCATTTTTGGTTTTTTTCCATCTCATAGAATTCCTCTAACCACTCCCAAGCAGTGTTATCCACAGTATACACATCTCTTAGCTGAAGCCTAGCTCTGTACTGAATATGCAGTGTGAAAAATGCCTGAACATATTCACAAATTTTCTTGCCCCCAACGGCTTCTCCCCTTCTCCTTGACACGTTTGCTTGGTTTCAGATCCTCACATTACCTGGCAATCTTGCTCACTATTGCCTGTTTAAAATTCAGACATTAAAAGAATATTATAGACGGGGGTAGTGCTCTTGCACAGCTCTTCCCTGAGTCAAGACAGAAAAGAGCATGTTGGAGGCTGAATGCAGTGAAAAGAAAAGGTCTGTCAGCTGAAATTTCCTGCTCTTTGCAAATTCTAAGGAAACTTGGGTGAGGCAGCTCAACAATTCAGTGGCATCTCAAAAATGTAAGGTCTTGCTGCAGTTTTTTCCTGCTTCTTTCCCCATCTACTTAAGAGGCGGAACAAGCCTCTAATTGCCAAGGTAGTGACAAATTTCGATACTTTGCTCAGAATTTCAGGGGCAAGTGGCAAGATAAGCATTGACCTTTCAACATCTGTCAGTGTCCTTAAGGTTTCTTGCTTTTTTCAATGGCCAGCTAATCACACTCAACTCTGTTTATATATTACAGAGGATGTGAACATATTTGGGGCTTTTATTCACACTGCCTCCAAGGTCAGAATATACCTCCATTTTATCTCTTCAAAGGAACAGAACTCTAATCTGTGCAGAAGTTTGAGAGAAAGAAAGAATCCCACATTTTTCCTATTATGTTTCCAAATTCCAGCTGGATGAGTGTCACCTGAAGTATCCAACGGGCATGTGGTTGCACCAGTCTGGAGCAGGGTTCAGTCGGCAGCCGAGGATAGCAGCCCAGCAACGTAAGGACAGGACTGAACAAACCACTTGGAACAAGATGTCCTGGATCCTTCTGTTCGTTTTCAGACGTCAAAGCAACTTGAGCACTTTAAGGAGCTGTTAGAAAGTCTGGAAAAACCTACTTCTGTATTTACTGCCTTTCACATTTACGAGATCTGCTTAGGACTAGGCTCAGCAATGCTGATGTGTTGATGAGAAGTTGCTCTAAATTTTGGTTGGGATTAGCAGAAGATTTGCCAGAAATCTCGTGAACAGACCTTGCTTTTGTCAGTTTTACAGCCCAAATGCAGTGACTTTAGAGCCTTGGATACGCATCGCTGTCTGAACTTGCAGATGCTTTTCCCAACCAACCCCCTATCTTTTAAGATTTGCTCATTAATCAAGGCCACATTAAATCCTTGAACTGGTAATATTCAATAGCAGTCTGAGTAAAATTTAACTCCTTAGTGGTTTCAGTGGTAGAAAAAAATCTATTTACTTCTTAAAATGAGCATTTCTGTGTTAAAAATCCTTATAAGCATAAGGAAGGAAAAAAGATATATCTTGGAACTAAACTAATAGCATTATATACATTCGATTTGGTGTCAGCTTGGAAGGCTTCATGAGCAGCAGGGCTGCGTGGCAAAGCCAGGACAATTTCTGCAGCCCTTTCTTAGAAAAAATTCTTCTGCAGTGCCTCAGGAGGAAGGAAGGTCTGGTGGATACGGCACTGGATGAGGCGTCAGGAGACCAGGCTCTTCCTGCATGACCTTTTGGCTGCTCACTTAATCTCCCCATAGGCAATTAATAGCCCCGTCACTGGGGATATCAGCCCTCCTATCTCTTGCTCTTTCATCACATCTGTCACGTTTGTTTTACTCTTTGGGTGATAAACTTTCTCCCTGGTAGTGCCCTTTTATAATATCCTTTTACAACCCTCCAAGCCCTGATCCAGGCTGCTTTAAAAAAAATAGATCAGACTGTTGGGTCTGAGCACCGAAGATGAAGTTCTGACTCAGAAAGTTGTGCATCCGGACAACGCGTGCAGCGATGTGCTGGCAATGCAGTGATTTTGTGGCCACAGCAGAATAGGTCCCTGAGAGGGAGGAAAAATATGGGGGGCAAAGTGAGACTGTGGGTAACTGTTGGGGGGGAGAGCCCCGCTTTTCACTCTTCTCTTTGGCTCTAGTTTTTGCCTCTTTAGATATAAAGTACACAGCACCATTATCCTGGGCAGTTACCTATATTGCCTATACCATGAGCTGGCTCTGGCTGATACAGCTCCTAAGCATTTGCTGTTTTCAGAATTCTGCAGCTCCCTTTGCTAATGGAAAGCAAACCAACCCCTGATATTACTACAACGGGTGGGGTTTTCCCCTCTCCTTTCCGTCTTCAACTATCCTAAAATAGCCATCTCAGTTTTGGTCATCAGCTCTTCAAGGGGAAATTATGCCAGCGAATGGAAAAGTTTTTTTAATGCCAAGTTTTAACAATTATTGTGTCAGGTTCCAAATCTCTGGAAAATAGGGTTTCCTAATGGAAACTAACCCTCCTCTCGCCCAGATAATGCTGTCACTGTAGCAAATATCATGTGTCTCGTGATACTGACTGTCAGCCTAAATTGATTACCCAGGATGTTCCCCCCACACCCTGCTGTAAGATGTCACTGCTCATATTTATAACTGGCCTCTATCTACATACCTAGCAGACTGCATATGCAAAGCCTTGGCCTCACTCGCTTCATAAATGCTTATTAAAGAAAGAGAAAAATAAAGTATTCAACATTTCCTCCCCCCTCCCATCTGCCATGAAAAAGATTTACCAGTATCATAAAAGAATTTGTATATTTGGAAATTAATTGTAAGTTTCTGAACTTTACCTTGGCTCCACACTATGATGTTATCCAGGTATATATTTATGACCTGGACAGATTTAATCAAAATGATTAAAAAAATCAGCTATGTTCAAGTGCCAATTGCTACTTAACACCCAGGCTTACATTTCTTGTAAAGGTTGTTTTCTTGAACGCTAAAGAGATGAAAGATTGAAATCCTTAGTTCTAGGAATTGCATTTTTTATGGTTCCTGGAGATGTCTCCCTGAGGACCCAGAACACAATGGCGTACTTTGGTAAGGAAATAAAAGGCTGTCTACTTAATAAGCATGCTGCCCTTTCATATTTTAAGATATCTAAACAGTATTTGCATTTCCCCAGTCTGGTAAAACTTCTGAAAAACATCTCAACCCATCAGGTAAATAAGAGAAGTGAGTGTTCCCTTACTTTATGAGAAAGGTGGTTTTTGATGTTTAAAGTACCATATTCCATTTAAGGAGATCATTATGGCTATGCTGGACAGATTTAATGAATGTTTTACTTTGATCCTTGAGATTTGATGTCAGGAATATCAGATCTCAAGAAAAGCAGCCGGATTTGGATCTGTATTCATCACATGTTTGTAAAAGGAATGGAGGATGAATAGCTGTGCCTTTGAAGGAGGGGAGCTGAAGAAGAAAAAGATGCATATTTTAACTAGCAGCCCTTTGGTAAAACATGAGCACACGTTAATGGAACAGATATGACCATTCCAGCTGCCATGTTCCACCTCTGCCGGGCCCAGCAGATGGATCTGCATTGACTTGGATCAGGCTTCAGAAACAGAATTGACCTCAGCTCCAATGTACAACTTTCTGCATCTCACAGGCTTCCTTTCCCATGCAGTCTGTTTTGCTGCTTGAAGAGGTTTAAGTACACAGGCCAGATATTTCCCCTGCTTTGAGAAGTCATTCATACAGCTGCGGTGCACTGGGATTTGTGCAATATTTTGACAAAGCTGAATAGTTCAACACAAGTGATTTTTTCCTGTTCTTTCATTAGCCTACGAAACTGAATGAATTGGAGTGAGGTGGACTATGAAAGGCGGCTGAGTGTACCTGTCAGAAGCTTCTAAGATGATTTATTCTCGAGGAAAGACTAAAATTTTAAGTCATTTCAGATGTAGTGCATTGTCTCAAGAGTAACTCATAATTAAGTTGCTTAGATGGTTTTACTACCCTTTGTTCCTTGTCAAACCAAATTACTTACAATTTTTCTACATGTATGGAGAAATATTTTTTAAATTTTAGAACTGGAAAGCAAGGAGCTCTCATTAAAAATTGAAATAATTTATTATATTTCACAATGAAACTGTAATGCTCAAGAAATTCAAGCTTTAAGAAAATTATTATCCTAGTATCTTGCTGATTGCTGAAATAGTCTAGCTTCACAAAAATCTCCCCACAAAAGAAAGCCAACCCTTGAATTACTGTTAGCAGTGTACAAAGAATTTCATCCCAACCTGTTTTAATAGGAAAGTATCAAAAGCAAGCAGTCACTGAAGTTGATAATAGCAGTTAATTACTTCAAATGGAATAAAATATATTACTATTGTGAAGAGGATCACCTCTAGAACATGGGCAAGCAAAAATTGTGGGGAAATGATATTTTTTCTGGAGGTTGCCTTTGCCATCTTTGGGTACTTTTGCTACCAAATTTGTATGTCTTCCAGATGTGGGGGTTTTAGGGGGCTTTTTTTCAATACTTCTATATTCATCTTCTCACTTAGGATGGGAGGTCAGGGAAAGGGTGCATTGCCTTCTCTCTGCTGGCTCTGAAAACTGCTCAGGAGGTTGTGGGGAGGGCTGAACAGCACATAGAGAAAAGAGAGGTGAGGTGAGCTTTTGTGAAAGAGGATGACAAATGAGAAGAAGGGGGAAAAGAAGGGCAAACAGGAAAGCAAGGAAGTTGCTGAATATTGAAATTAAATTTAGATAGTGAAAAACAGGATATCAGAATTACTTTTCTGTCTATGAAATGAAAAAGACATATAGGAAGAAGGAGCAATAGCTGGCTTTCCCTTCACATGAGAAAGCCTATGTAACGTTTTTAGCGCTATCTGGTTTCTGTGCTCTCAACAATGCCCTCCTACATCATGAACTAGGTACAGTTATTGATTTAACTACGCAGTCAACCAGCTCAGTAGATAAAACATCCAGAACTCTTGAACTTTCTCAGGTCCTTATCTTCAGGAACGTTCCATCAAAAATTTTTGTCAATTCTCGAGGAAAGAAGCTGATATACAAACAAACTTATGTTATTTGTGAAGGATGATTCAATCCTGATCATAGCAAAGCCTGGAAATGGTAGAGCCGGTGCTTGTATCTGGAGGTATGTTTCCATAATAAGATATGCCATACTATTTGTACTCCATCCAGCTGGCCCATTGGAGCACAGTATTTTATGTAATTATTGCATAAATTTTAAAAGATAAAACATGTAAATGAACCTGAGTTGTAGTAATAGATGATTTTAATTACCCAGATACAGACAAGATTGCATTAAGTAGAGGAAATATATTTCTAAATCGGGAATGAGAGTGCTTTCTAATTCAATCTGGACATCAGCTGACAAGCAAAAAAACAAGGCTGTGTTTGAGTGTAACTCAGAGAGGAGGTTGATGAAATAATGTTAGAGGACAGTTTGGGCTTCAGTATATTAGCTGGGGTCACAAATACACTACAGAGGGAATTAAAATGACAATCAAAGCTACAGAGAGGAGCAAAAGGGAGGACCCCAACAAAAATAGCAAACTGGGGTACCGTGTAAGGCAAACAAAGCATTAAAGAGAAAGACAACAGAAACCAAGAGGGATAAAATGAACACTGAATAGTCAGTGATATGTTGACTTGATAAATGGCTTGTGTTATACCTGCTTGTATTCTCATTTGTCGCAGGCTGGGCAAATAGCCCCTTCTTCAAATGTAAGATGAAACTCCTGTGTGCTGCCTGGAACTCACAGATCTACTGTCCACTAAAGGCAGAAAAGAAGAGCTGAAGAACACTGAAGATGTGATTTGCTCGCTGTTTCTACCAATGCTGTCAGCTGCTCCAAAGCCACATGTAAGCCTAGCTGCGAGTATTCTTACTAGCAGTTGAAGAAATGTGGTGGAGATTCATAAGTGGAAGGTTACCTGGGGCAGAAAACTTTAGATCATGGGGATTACTGTAGCCTGCTGCTCACCAGCAGCTTCCTGATATGACCACACATTTATACCCTGAGCAGCATCACCACCTACATGAACAATGAAGGTCAGGCACTGGCAATAATGCAGCTCTGCTGTCTGCTGCAAGGCCCTTCTCCACCACATCCTTGGGGAGCCATTCCCATGCTAAGTAACCTCCGTCCTCTCTGACCGCCTTTGGGTGGAACCTTGCCTTGATGGTGACTGTTACCTGTATGCAGCCATAATATATATTATTATGATGTTCTGCATGTTGAACATTTGTGCCATGAATGGTCTGGAAAATGACTGGCTTCCCCTCTTGTTTGATGGGGAGGCCAAGAGAGCCTTCAGTTCCACACTTATTTCTTAAAAAGTTCTTGATGAAGTCCAAGGAGTACCCGAATTTCGAGATTCAGTTAGGAGCAGAGCTGAAGCATGGATCTGGCTCTGGATTATTACAGCAATTGAAACCCATGTTACAGGGATTGTTTTTATTTCCTTTTTTTTACCTGTGGATAAGGCAAGTTGTTTATGATACTCAGCTACAAATCATATTTTTTTTCTAATCAGGGTTTGGCTCTGAGAAGAAGCAAAAGCTGAGGAAAGAACAAAAAGTCCAGCCCTAAGACCCAAGGTCTGCTCAAAAGATGGAGACCTGAAGAAGGTTTACCAGGTTTGCTGACATGAACACATGAAACAAAAATGCCAAGGGAAATAAAGATAAACACTATTATTTCTCTGTCCCAAGAAAGCTGAAGTAAACAGCAAGGTAATGAGACTATCTAGCTACTAAAGAGCATGACTGGGAAGTTAGTGACAGTGGCTTGATAACGTTGCTGACAGTCTGAATGACTTCTTTCCTTCAGCATTCACAAAAGGAGCTGAAGGTCACATTTCTGTGACTAGGACACATTTTCCTGGGGGGAAAGTGAAATGTTAAAAAGCTTTATGATTATACCAGAGCAGACAGGCAATTAGAAGTATCAAAAGTTGACAGGCAGCAGGTCCTTACGAATTATATCTCAGAATTCAGAATTCAACAAGAAGTGGCAATGGAAATAACAAAAACCTTTTGCTGCTGAATTTTGACAGGTCACCACAGAGAAGAGCAGAGGGTAGGAAGAACAGCAAAAGGCAGAAGGCATGGTTAAATGCAACAATACTGATTAAGAATTAACTGGGAGAAAGAAAGAGGCAAGCCTGGCCTGTGTTTGGCTTCAGCAGAAGGTGTAGGAAATGCTGTTCAGGGATGAAGGCAGCAAAACATCTGGTAGTCTTGAGATGAAAAGACCTAGGAATGGCTGTCAAAAGAGAAAGAAAAATGTAGTAGCTGAGGACACAGAAAAGAGGGATTGAACCAAGGAATAGCTTAAGTGTTCCTGTCATACACATTCAGCTCGGTCCCAAGACAGCCTGCCACTGAATGAACGTCACAGCAGAAGGATGGCATTCCCAAAGTACAGCCTCCAATTCAGAAATGGTCCTTACAGAACTAATAAAGCTAATCTCTCTCCTCTTCTTGCCATTGCTCTCTATGGTTTCTGTGCTGTACTCCCATCACCCACTCTTGAAACACCTTAATCTAGAAGTGGACTGAATCACAGTTGACTTTAGTTGACCGTATTGCTAGATGCTGGCATGACTTCCATGTCTGAAAGAACTTATCATCCTAAGAAGACTGTGGAGTCACTGGGGGAGAGGAAAGAGCATTTTGTTCCCCTGTGAGAGTAGGAGGAGGTTCCGCCAGCATTTCCCGATACAGCCTCTGCTTGAGAGTTGTTTGGAAGAATGAGAGTTATGGTAAGAGCAGAAGACTGAATTGATGCAATTAAACATGCTGTCATAGATGATCTTACGATGGAGAAGAATTATCTCTTTCCCAACATTAACTACAAATAGTACAGGGGATAATGACCAGTCCTGTAGGCCTCTTTCCACTGTAGTGTATGATGTATGATTTCCCTTTGATTTGCTTTCATTTTTTTAAATCTCATTATCACTGTGTTATAGCAGCACATAAAGACTCTGCTGAGATACGAGGTTCTGTAAAAGAAACAGGGAAGAAACATGTTGTCTTGTGGTTATAAGCTCTATCAGGCTGGATGGACAAAATGGGGAGGAAATGGCTCCCAAGAGTAAAACAGGGATAATGCTGAGGAACAGAAAAAATAAGTGATTTTCCCATGTCATGAAGGGAGTTAATAGAGGAGCTTCAGATTGAGTAGGGGTGGGCAGAAGAGCTAATTTCAATGCCTTAATCAGCAACAGGAGCCAGGCTTATCCAGAATCTCCATGAATAACTAGAACAGATACTGTAATAAATAACAATGACAAATAAAGCTATGCAGCAATTTATGGAGATATTTTTCCTATTTGCATTTTTATGTCTTTTTAAAAGCAATTATTTTTTATTAAAAGCAAAAAAAAAACAACCGGTTTGTAAGAAAATTCTGAGAGTGTTTTGTTTGGTTGAAGAGAAAGAAAAAAGCTATTAGCAGTAGTTGAGTAGTTAAACTGACTGTTTTTAAGTCAAGAGAAACCTTCATTCTAGTATTACCTGAAGAACATTCTTTGTGACCTTGTGTAAGTCATCTGATTTCCTCACATATCCACCAACCCTAGTGAAAAATAGGAAAAATCCAGGATCCCACTTAGAAACAGATTTCACAGCTGATCTGTCTTCCCTTCAAAAATGAACTATGGAAATAAGAAAGATGACTAGTGTTTAAGTATTGGGAAAAAAAATATGGAAACAAGATGAAATAAGGGAAATGGCTGGATTCTGTAACCCACTTTGACAATGATCCAAGAGTAAACAAATTCTAGGTATCTAGCAAGAGTTAGCAGGGCCGTTATGAGCTTAAACAATGGGCACAGTTGTGTTCATTGCTACAGCCACGTAAGTCTGTTTTACACTCCAGCCCTTCACTGCAGCCACTTTGAGCAGAGACGGACCAGGAATTCCAAAAGCATGAGGCAACTCAGCCTGGCTGTAAGGTGCTGAAAAGCACACCACTTGGGTTGTATTCCAGGTTCTGCACTTGATCTGCTCTGTTAGGGGGGAATTTTGCCTCATTTCATTTTCAATGTTTTTCTGTTTTGTCTATTGCAATTTTAATAAACACTTTTTTTTTTAGGAAAATGCATTTGTAGTGCTTACTATAATGAAGTACTGATCTTCTCAGTAAGACCTAGGCACTCTTCACACTTATCCTCACTTTAGGGAGAAGTGTCCATTTATTTCCTTTCCAGTTACGCTTCAGCATGTCATTCTGTATGGCACAAGCTACACCTGAATGCTAAAGAAACCACTATAAGAATCTGTTCAGGAATTTTGCATGTACTACACAGCAAGACCAGATAAAGCAACTCTAATTTATTTTATAGACAAGCTAAGAGCAGGATTATTTTATGCTTTCATCTAAACTCTGGCTCACAAATAGTGTAAATAGAACTACTTGAAAATGCTGTAAAATTCAAATAATCAATAGATTCACCTGTGAATTTGAGGAAGATATTTTGACAAATTCTATCTTTCAAAAGCATTAAGTATTAAAAGATAACCTTATCTGAGCTGAGAAGCAGAGCAAAACCCAAGTGAAATTCTCCCAGTCTCATTATCATTTTCACCCAATGAATGTTTTCTAAACCCAAAATGGAGCCTATTTCTTCATTATTGGCTAAAAGAATATCGCTGTACATATTTTTTGCCTTCCTTACATTGTTATATGATTGGTCTGGCTAGAGCAAGGCAATTCTTCATTTTGTTTCCCCATTATTTTGTTTATAATTTTCATTCAAAACCAGAACTTTTTTTTCCCCTGACATCCAGTTCTGTGCCAGGAGCAACTTCTCTAAGAATGACAACAAATGTATGAGCTTTCCACTGCTGAGTGTCAACCCTTCACAAAAAAAAAATCCCAGGTCGGTCTACAGTTCTGCCAGGTCCCATCACTATTCTGGTCTCTGTGTGAAAAATCAGTTATTCCTCTTCATTCTTATCTGCATCCATTAGACACCCTTGGTTAGAGTATAGGGGCACCGAGAACTTCAGCTGCTTGGTGTGTTGCATGTTTCTCAACATGGGAACTTGTCAGTGAGCAAGGAAAGTGGAAGGGAAAATAGAATTTTAGCTTGATCTATGTTTAGTGACAAAGGAAATCCATTGTGGAAACAGTAATCAAGATAATTTAGAGATTGCAACAAAAGATTAAGTAATCTTTGGATCATAAAAATCTGAGAAATCATGGGCAATACTTTTCTTTCCTTCTGAGGAAGGAGGTCTGAATTATGGTGCTGCTGTCCAGAATGTGTTTATGTTCCTGGTGCAGTTACTAGTGAAATATATCCCATGTGAGACACCAATGGACCTGCCGACACATCGGCATGTAACTACAGCAGCAGCCGTCCTCCTCAGCTCCAGTTCACAAGAGTTTGGGAAGTGCTGTGTCTCAAATGAAAGGCAGTGTCTATGTTCCCAAAATCCCAGATTCAGGTCTATGTGAAACCAGGGGTACAGATGTAGTTTAAAATTTTCTTCCTATTTACCCAGTTGTAGTCAGAGTGTTTCAAACCTCCCTATAGTTATATACAGTCCCAAGAGAAGCTTCCCTGGAAGCAGAAGAGAATAGGGTGGCTCCTGCATTTCTCCTCTCTCCACTCCAGTACTATTCAGGTGATTCTTCCTGTCCTTTGTCAGATCTGACTGTAGGAAAGACTCTTGGTTTGAGACTTGGTAATGCTCAAGGAAACAGGTCAAGCAAGAACTACTAAACCGATTCTGCAGCTTTAATGTTAAATGCTCTTCAGGCTTACTTTTAGGTGACAGTCAAGGTGGATAGTTCTTTTTATTTTAATTTTTGACTTGTCCAGATTTCTCTGAACTGGAAAACATCCATTGAAACTTGATCATCACCATAACCACTTCTCGGCTGAAGTTCTGCAGTTAACAGAATCCCATCCGGACAGGAAGATTTATAGTTTTCCATTTAGGACTCAAAAATCGTCTTTGAGAATTGAATATAGAGTCAGAGGTTCGCAGCGAATCTGGCCTGAATTTTGAAATTTAAGAAAGACTCCCCAAATACTTATATTCCTTGTAACATTAAACAACATCCAGCAAAGCAATTGCTAAATATACACAAAAGATTAATAATTGTCCTTTATAAATATATTTTTATATCCTGCTTTGGGTGTCTCACTTGTTACTGTGCAACATGCTGCTTCCTAGACAATTGCTTTTATTTCCTGAGAAGGCTGCTGGCCAGCTGAACTTGAGAAGGTGTAGAACAGTGTTGCATGTGGGTTCTGGCTCAACCCTTTCTTCTTCCTGCTGCGATTGCCAAGAATTATGCAGGCAAAAATGTCACTCACCTTGTCAACAAGGACAATCCTGTTGCAATTGGAGAAGAGGAAAAAAGCTGCCTGCTTTTCTTTGCATCTATTTGTCAGCATAGAAATATGAGAGAACATTTCCTTCCTTCCAAGTATTCAGTACTATGATGCTATTGTGCACATCCAAAAAAAGATGCACAGGTCTGGCGCAGCCATGTAGCATGTATGGACTGAGAGAGGAAGTCACACCTTCTGACCTCCTATCGTCATCAAACCCACACAAAGTGAGGGCAACAGATTCTGACCCTGGATTTCAAGAGCTAGGGATAAGACTAATATTCCAGATACCACCCCAGCATCATTGGATATTAAGTACATTTAGAGCCGTGATGCCACTCTAACACTAGTATATTACTCATCACCAACATCCAGACCCAGTTTTCTGGGTACAGCTGCAGCCCACTCTGTGCCATGATTCACGGCCCTTCACAGAGACTCCTGTTCCTGAAGAGTGCCAGCAGGCCTATGCTGAGGATTATACAGCCATCGTCCCCCAGCCTGGCAGGACAAAGCAGTGGCATATACATGTATTTATGCAACCAAACACAAGCTGTCTCCCTGGGGAGTCACACTCAGCGTTTCAGAATGGAAAGCCAAGAGTCTTGACAGCTTAATCTACCGGGTTTTAAAACTCCAGTCAGCTTAAGTCCCATATTTTGGACTAAAATCTTTTAACCGGGACTCTTGAAAACCTGATGACTGACATCCCATTCATTGCCTTCATTATTCAGGATTCAGCTGGAAAAACAGTGCTGTGCATAATCCCGTCATCATGTGGTTCCATGCTCTACCAGCCTGGGGTCTGTGACTGTCCAAAAACCCCAGGAGCTTGCATAGACATGGGAATAAATTGCACAGTTCTCCCTTGGCGAATCTGAAACCACGCTTGG
Source organism: Numenius arquata (assembly GCF_964106895.1). Lineage (NCBI taxonomy): Eukaryota > Metazoa > Chordata > Aves > Charadriiformes > Scolopacidae > Numenius > Numenius arquata. The sequence continues at coordinate 5,119,633 of NC_133581.1, forward strand.
ATGCTCCTGCCTGGCATCTGTGTGTCCATGACACCCAGAGAGACACTGCCCGGCTGGAGCAGAGCCTGGACCTGCAGGATGGTGCTATATGGGCAGCATTATATGTTCCTTCAGAGGCCAGGGTTGCTGGCTCTGCAGAAATGTACTTACAGCCATTAAAACAAAACAAAAAACAAAACAAAACCAAACAAAACAAAAAAACAAGAACAGGAGGGAAGTCTAATAATAGATCAAACCAATGAAATATGCTGAGAGCAGCATTGTTTTCCACGGTGACCAGTTTGTCAATGAATCACAAAAAACTTCCAGTGAGCGGTGCCATACTGAGATGCTCCAAAACTCCTATTCCAGCTGCTGTCTACCCGGCAGCTCCCAAGGAGGAATGGCACACGGTCGTGTGTTTTAATGACCTGACCCCCCTAACACAGGTCCCATTGCTGCTGGTCCTGCTACAAAGCTGAAACAGTGAGACTTGCTTAAAAAATGCATATAAATCAGGCAGAAGTCCTCCGAGCTGCAGACCGCAGCCCATTACAGTCTGGAAGGCAGGAGAAAGACATAAAATATGGGTTTGTTTGCCCATTTCAATTGCCTTTTTATCTCCTGTCTTCTAGGCGCAAAGGCATTTGAAGTGAGGAGATGTCAGTTTTGTTTTGTATGTTCACGGTTTCATTGTAATAAATTATGTCTTTGACACATTTTTGTAAAGAAGGAAAGAAAAGAAAAAAAAACCTGCCCAAACCCTTGTAGTCTCAGGTACAGAGAGATCATGTGCGTTCGGGCGATGATTTTTGACATCCAGAGAAATAATGTAATTCAGGTGTCTTAAATGAGACATCAGAAGGCAGGCTTCAGAAACCCCACACTTTGCCGTGCTGGTTTTCTGGAAGTTGAAGTCCGCTGCCCAGTCCTGTCCTACCTGCGACCCATGGTCAAAGCCTTGGGAAGACAGATGGAGAGATTGGAGACTTGCGTGCACAGCTCAACCACACCATGGCTCTCGCCTTGGTGGCGGCAGCAAAGAGATGATGTGGGTCTCACTAAATGGGGAGAGAAGTGTCCAGCGCCCACACAACCTTGATTTTTGATGCCTGATACAAATTGCAAATGCCTGCCAAAATGCAGCAGGAAAGCCATGGAAGCAGGGGGTGGCTGGAGTCCCACGCCTGCCCCGCGCTCACCCGTCGTGCAGCCGAGAGAGATGCTCGCACCTCCCGCCTCCCCCCACTCACTCAGCTGCGAAACGTGGCTATCAGCGCTGCTCTCCGTGGGGGATTAATTGAAGTTTGTAAAGCACTTTGGATATACTCTGATGAAATATCCTAGAGAAGCACAAGATATTTAATCCTTTGATAATATTTATTTGGCTGATGCATGAGCGGGAAGGGGGAGGAAAACCAGGGCACACGTCTGTTCAAAAACATCCTTTCTCATTAAAAAGGGCCAAGCTAAATTAAAAGGTTTGTGGAATGTGCTTCCTGTCAAAGCTCGGGCCTGGGGGGAAAAGCACTGGAGGAGGATTTGTGGCTGTAGTTTGGTGATGCAGCTATATGAGCACAACTACAGGGCTTTCTATGGCTTGTGAGACTGAGGGCTGACTTATTTCATTACCCTGTAATATTGCATGCTGTTAATACCTCCATTATTGTGTCACTCAGTTCAGCTACAGCAGGTATTAATTGCTTATCCAGACAAAACTAGTTTGTGCTTTCTTTGTCTTTATTTATTAAATTTACATAGAAGCTGGTGACTTTATATCACTCTGCAAGGCCCAGATGGAATCTTTCCTGAAGCCCCTGGTAAAAAATGGCATGTATTTTGTTTCACTATCTAAAAATCTTTAATCTTTCAAAACTGACATAAAATACATAGTTGCTCCTCTCACTTTATTAATTTTAATTGATTGTGATCCCATATTTGCTGTTTTAAGAATCTTCCCAATCTAACTTCAAGATTCAAAGCCAGACGAACAGCCTGTGGTGTAAACTTCACATCTGCATCGCGTTACACTTGGCAGGAGAGATAGGTGCACTCATTTACTGGAGCTCAGCGTGGGGTGAGAGTTCAGAGGTTATCATTCCTGATGGCTTACATCTTTACAGATGTTTTCCCTTTATGAACAACAGAACCGCTTGTCAGTCACAGCTCAAACCTAAAGAACAGACGCCTATACCTTCTTTTCGCAATCATTTCCAGGTTTTGCAGAATCCCTTTTATAAGGTTTGGTAGTGGGGAAATGATTACAGATTAACAGTTGCAAGAGATTACTTAATATTTTAAATGTGTGTGGAATATAACAAACTAAAATAATAGTGAAAAATATAACCATAGTCAAAACATATGTGAAACCTAATCTGCAACAATCTTGACTTAATATTAAAGCCTGTATCACATTTTTCCAGTCTTGCCACTGCGGGAATACTGAATGCATACATGTATATACGTTGCTGTAGAATTGATAATCTAGGTGATGCATTGCAGTAAAACCTAAATTTGTCTGGATCAGATTTAGGTACATGACTCATTAGCGTGGTGACCTTTAGTTTAGCCTTGGTTTGGTTTCTCTAGCTATTTACAAAAAACCTGAAGAACAGCACCTGGGTAAGAAAAAACGCCATTTGACAGAGGGAAACTCATAACCAGAGGTTAGGTGATTTACCCAAATCTCATGGGGACCCTATCAGACAATTAAAAATTCACCTGTTGTTTTTGTTCTCCTGAGCAGTCCAGGTTAGCCCAAGAATTTTTTTCCTTGCTTGCAGTGAATAATACTTAAGGTTTGTGTTACAAATCCAGCCTCAATCTGAAAAGGGGTCTCATGATCACTTTTTCTGCAGGAACTTTCATCCAATTTATGAAAGTTTGCCTTACGCTTTTTGAACTTCTAAATAAGTGAATTGTGGTCACTGGGAAATTTGTGGGTGTTCAGAAAATACAGAGATTGTTTCAGATGACAATGAGCAGGTCACAAAACAGCAAGTAATTTAAAGAGTTGCCCCTGTTCGACTAATCTTCAGTAACGAACTTTGTATGAATTCCTTGTCATCTGGAGCACAAGCCTTATCAGTGGTGTGAATTTTACACAAAGTGGATATTACTTTCCAGAGCAACAGACATGGAAGTCACACAAGACCAGTTACCACATCTTAGCTAAGGATAAAACTTAAACTGCTTCCATTAAATCACAAGCAATTATCTGACCACTCCTTATTTAGATATTTAATTTAGCTTTCCCATTCTTATAGTTTTGTAGTCAAATTTTTTTTTTTTGGCAATACTAGAAAGAAATGTACTTTTTGTCTGCATATGATTTTCAAATTCCAGCTGTGATTATATATGCATAAATTCTTTATAATAAAGAGTACCTACAGTGACACAGACTTGAAATCTGCATTATGCATCTGGAAAGTCTGAGTGGGGATGGGTGACTTGTCACAGGCAATAAAAAATGTCAGTGGCGCATGTTTGTGTGTAGTCTGTGAATGCCGTTTGATGTACTTATCAGTTCCTTCCTACAATATGTTGTAGTTACCGAACAGCACAGCTTGGCTATTGACGGGTAAAAGAAGTAGAAGATAAGAGAATAGGCAGACAGTGATTTGGATTCTGCAGATGATATTTTGCAGGTTGGAAAGGACAAAGACAATCTGCAAGCACGAGCAGCTGATACAGCCTCAATTGAAGATAATTCTGGGCTTGGAGACAGAGAAAAAACATATGCACAGTAAATCATGCAAATCAAGTCTAAATGGTGGGGCATTTGACAATAAGGCAGAAAATGATGGAGTTGGAGGTTGTTTCATTTTTTTTTAACATCAATTTTGTAATAAACTTATTGTTGGACTGATAAGCTATTAACCTCTTGGGACACAAAGGCCGTGGTGGTGGAGCATACTGGAATAACAGCAAACTTGTATTGGCAAGAGAAAGAACTGAATAATGGTCCCTCTAGATCTTCTTTACTGACTTCCCTGAGTCCTATGAGAAAGTCACAAGTGGATAAGAAGAAGTGGTGGGAGGGAGTGGGGGCAGTTTCCAGTATTTAAGGGTGAGATGTTCTTTTTTCCACTTCATTATTTCCAGTTAACTGCTCCTTCTGTGAATATTTAAATCTTAAAAAAAAAAACAACAAACCCAAACAAATAAACAAACAAACAAAACCAACACAGAAGCATTGAGACTGTTTTATGCCTGCATCCCTCTGTAAAATCCCCAGAGCACTTCCCCTTGGAGTAGATGGTGACCAGATGAAGAAAGCCAAATGGAGCTACCAGCCATTTCTTTGTTACTGTAACATCTTGCAGGAGGGTGCGATACTTGGGGGTCAAGATAACGACCCACTGTGGCACCATGCCATGGAACTGTCAGATTATCTTGAGAGAGGATGGTAATGAATGTGTATCACTGCTACATATGATTTGCTTTTAAGCAGGTAGGTAGGGCTGTGACTGAACACAAGCCATTAAATTATGAACAGAAGGAGAGCTATCCAATTTTCTGCCTTGCTAGGGAAATGAATAGTTTTAATGATAGCTGAAGACTTTGAGTTTGCCCTTCCTTTTGTAATCTTCTTCAATTGTTTCCTTTAAGTGAAGCAAATCTAATTCTCTAGTCCATACCGTCAATGTTGTGCTGGTATAATTCCATGAATGTTTTTTGGAGAAGCTGGGTTTTCTTTTAGTGCAATGGAAGGAAAAATGAAGCTCATTGTTCAAAAGCTCCTCTGGCAATGAGATGAGTGGAATACATCATATTACATCCCTTCCGCTCCATTACTGGAATATCTCCTGCAAGAAGAACTTAAGTTAAAGGCCCCTTTCATAATTTGTGTTGCATCCAGACTTTCTCCCCACTTCCATGTCAAGGGTTCACTCAGGAATGTGAGTGAAGAAAAGTTTCACATCAGTGCCTGGAGAAGAATATAAAAATGGTGCAAATAAAAAGACTGTGGGGCAGGTTGCTATAAGAGTAAAAACTACACTCGTCATCTGGAGGTCCTGTCCCCCACTGGCTGCGGGCATGTAGAACTGCAAAAACTTTTATTTGAGTCTTATTGACAATGCTGTTATTGACACAGATTGTGGTCACTATAAGATCACATCCTAGAAATGAAAGTGCTGTGCTCACATCCATACTCAGTAAAGAGGCCTACAGTATAAATTTTAGATTGGGATCAATTTGTGCAGCTCAAATAAGAAGAAAAACTCTCTATAGTGAGTTCTGTCTGCCTTGTATTTACAGTTTCTGCACTTCTGAGTCCTTTCTCCATTTTGTTGAGATATAATTGAAATATTTATAGATATGAATTTCTTGCAAAGATGGCTTTCTGCTCTTGGAAACTGACCTTAAGCTCTGTACATTAAAGAGTAGAGTCAAAAAATGTGTGCATTAAGGATACTTTCAATACATAGTGCATGTCTTCTGAATATCTTTTATCTAGTTCTGATGAAAAGCATTTCACCACCAAGACAACTTGATGGGTTTATGACTTATTGACTGTCCCATTTCTATGCAAGATAGTTAATTGGCTCTTTCCTTGCTTTAATCTCTGATGTTTGATTCTGCTAAATCTTTAAAATATATTTTGACTACATCATCCTGTAAGTCTTTAAAATAAATGCCCCTCAAATGCTTTTTTTCCCAGTTTTAATAAGTTCTGTTTAACAAATAAGCGCAAGGAGGAGTGAGAAGGGAGAATGTATGAAATATTCATAAAGACCAATATGATACAGTCAATAGACGGGGCTTGTTAAGCTAAAAGCTTGTTTTGCAAGGCATTCAAGTCCAGGTTCTCAGCTGGGACTGTCTGAAACAGCTCTGTCTGAAACAGAGCCATCAAAAGGAGGGAAAATTTCTCCCCTTTTCATCTATTGTTATTCCGCAATGGTCAGGAGAAGCAAGCCTCTTCTGGAGCTCCTGCATTCTGACTTTGGAAGCTAAAACATCATCTGGAAGAGTCTCACAAAAAAAAAGTGGATAGAGCAAATGTAACTCCAAGTAAGTGTTTGTTTTTATGCATCCATGCACATCTGTGCACATCATCCATGACGCTCTGATGGGAGCTGGCTGAGGGGATGCCTTTTGTGAAGGCCTGTGACTCTCTCAGGGGCAGTGCCATGTCCTCAGCGTCATGTGGCAGAGACCATGGATTTGGATCTGGCGATGGATATGGCAGAGACCATTGATATGTAGAGAGGTGTATGGCATATGACAGCCACAAATGAACTTCTTAAGTAGAAGGTGAACAGGATTATGTGTGTTTGGGTTTGAAAATGTAGTGAGAGCTGGGAAAGGACATGGGTGTCCCTCTGCACTTCCTATGGGCATCTGGTTTAAGAAGGATGCACTAAGATTGGGTCATGGGGTATTCTGTGTTGTCCAGGAGAGTTTACATAGCACATCTTGGTCCCTCCGAGATTCTCAGGGACAGCATGAACCTCAGCTCTTCACTGGTACAAAGGCATCTCCCTCTCCAGCCAGGGACCAGGGGATTTAGCTTGTTTGCACAATACCAGAAAACAGATGTCTTGAGTTCACCTCCTCCATAAGCCCATATCCCTTAAAAGCCCAACCTAAACAATTAACCATGTACTCCTGGGGTATCTGTTCCCCAGACAGATCCTTTTTGGTAGCCCTGAGAGGCGGGGAATAATTTGGGCAAGCTGAAGGTGGTTTCTGCATTCAGGAGCTGGTGGTGGTGGGACTGAGCCCTACACACGGTGCAGAGCTGGGACTGGGCAGTGGTCAGCCTCACTCTACCTGCCTGATGCTTCATACTAACCTTGTGTAGAAAAAGCAGACACAGTAGCTGTGTCTTATTTTATTGGCTGGAGACAGGACTGAAATCCTGCTGGACTGTAAAGGTGTACTCTGAAGGCAATGGGAAATGATGAGGGATTTTAGAGGGATTTCCATTTAGCTGCTTGTTTTTACACATTTGAGTTAAAAGGACATTATCTTGGGAGACTTTCCCTGTTCAGCAAAGTAAGGGATTTATTGTCACTAATATATTTGTGCTGAGTTCTGGGAATTCTTTACCAAAATAAATGAAGTCTCAGAGAAAATATTCTGTGGTGCTTGGTGTCTGCATGGTTTTGTGCTTTTTGAAGGCCTGCTTTTTCTGTAGGAAAAAATGTCAATTAAAGCCATTCCTGTAACATGTCGCTAGAGGGACAGGAAAACGTGGAATAGATTAGCTCCTGTTGTTCTTAGTTATTGCTCTTTAAGGTGGAAAAACAGAACCGGGATGATTTAAAGCTTTTACTTATCTGACTGAATGAAAGAGCTTTAAAACATGATCTTTGAACCGCTTGATGCTTGTAAAAAAAAGACATACTAGTGCTGAAGACATTGTAACAGTATAGTGGTACACCAGCAAGCCTTCAAACATAAGATGCAAAGAAATAGCATCTTTTACAGTTCTTTGGAAATTAACTTCCTAGTACCAGGTATTTATATTAAGCTTACCCCCACACATGCACATATTCCTTTTTATAGTGTAGATAAGCAGTATCAGACCTACTTTCAGTCCAGAGCATGAGCTCTGGCTATGAAGCTTTCAGTGTCACCTCCGGGGTGTGTTTGACAGCCATGCAGGAAAAGGAGGCTTTCTCATGGGCTGCCACAGAAATGTAGCTGAGGCAGCAATGAAACTGCTGCTTGACAGAGACTGATGCTCTGCAAGCGTCTCTCCTCCACCCTTGTCCAGCATCAAACCGACGAGTCCAGCTTCAGTCCTTAGCCTGGATCAGAAAAGGATCATCCTGGCACCTGGCCTCAGCCAGGAGGTGGCAGCTGCAATGGTTGTCCCCATGTGTTTGAAACCTGCTGCCTCCCAGCCGAGACCTGCGATGACTGCCTGCAGGATGCCACGCGTGCCTGGTGGGTTGCCACTGGTGCCCCGAGTCACCATCTGAGCTTCAGGTTTGCAAACACACAACAAGAACATAGCCCAGTGAATCCTACTGCTTTAAGCTTAATTATATTGTTCTTCACATTTATCCCAAAATAAACCTGTGGGCACTCAAGGCCAGTGTAATTAAAAATTGGTAGTAACTAGATTTTAGTTACAAGTAATTTGCAGGGATGCAAATGTGCCACAACTCCCTAAAACCTCTTTTTGTGAAAGCCATTAAGAGAGCACAGCTGAGACATACCCTCTCTTGGCCAGCCTGGCTTCCAGGCAGCTCCAAGCCCTGCCTGGCTCAGCGACATGGGGCTTGCAGCCGTTTTGCATAGAATCATAGAATGTGTTGGGTTGGAAGGCATCTTTAAAGGTCATCCAGTCCAACCCCCCTGCAGTAAGCAGGGACATCTTTAACCAGATCAGACTACTCAGAGCTTCATCAAGCCTGACCTTGGATGTCTCCAGGGATGGGGCCTCCATCACCTCTCTGGGCAACCTGTTCCAGTGTCTCACCACCCTCAGTGTAAAGAACTTCTTCCTTCCTAATGTCTAATCTAAACCTACCCTGCTCCAGTTTACCTACTACCTACCCTGCTCCCTGCTCCACCCTCATCCTGTTGCTATATGCCCTTGCAATCAGTCCCTCCCCATCTTTCTTATATAACCCCTTCAGATACTGGAAGGCCGCTATAAGGTCTCCCCAGAGCCTTCCCTTCTCCAGGCTGAACAACCCAAACTCTCTCAGCCTGTCTTCATAAGAGAGGTGCTCCAGCCCTCTGATCATCCTCGTGGCCCTCCTCTGGACCCGCTCCACCAGGTCCATGTCCTTCTGGAGCTGAGGGCTCCAGAGCATCACCTCCTCTGCCTCTCCTCCAAGTCTCCACCACGGCCTTGGCTGCCTGAAGCTGCCTCCAGCTCTCCCCTCACACCAAAACAGCTATCCATAACATGAAAACTTTTGGTGTCCAAATGGGATGAAAGCATTTCTGTTTCTGCATGGGGGACGGGAGGAGGGTGCTGGTGACATCCGTGTCCCCTGGCTCTGCGCCAGGTGGGGAATTTTACTTACACATCATTTGTCCACAGCAACTGCAAGGGTGCTCAGTATTGTTTTCCCATCCAAACAACCCGTTGGGTGGCTTTTGTTTTGCATGAAGTAATTAAGGAGAGGAAGCTGAGCCCTTTCCCTTCATGCCTTTGTTTCGCCTGTGTATCACATTACAGGTGCAGGGGTCATGGTGTGAACGTGTCAAAGATTGGTGGCAATAAATAGCTCCAGAAGAAGATTTGTATTACTGCTGCTTCGATGGAAAAGCAGACAGATGCTGGTCTCTTTTCTTTCTTTTTTTTTTTTTTATTTTTTCTGGCTTGTTTTTATTTTATTTTATTTTATTTTTTAAAGAATATAAAGACTCAGGAGAGCTTTTAGGTTTAGTTAGTCCCTCATTAACTCTTGAATGTTTACGTATGCAGCATGATTAGTTACATGTTGTACCTGTCACTGCCTCTGCCCTTTGTTCAGAGTACCTAAAATACAGTAGTACCTCATTTCAGTAACAAGACCAACCTAGAGTAAAATGTGTAAATTCTTACAGAAAGTGCAATAATTGCAATTGATTTACTCTTCTGTGGGGAAATAAAGCCTGTCTCAAACAATAACATCAGCTTTTTCTTAATTGCATTACATTAATATCATATTAATCTGTATTCATATCCACATACAAAGCTGTGAAGCACGTTTGGGCTATAGAGGTGTTTTTTTCCTACCCTAATGACACATGCAACTCTCAAAATATGTTACCAGGTCTATGAAGCACCTTTTTACCCATTCCATAGAGGAAAGACAAAATGGAATTAAAAAAAAATAAAATAAAACACTGGCCCATAATCAAGAAAGCTGTATCTCACCTACCACAGCCCAAAGCTCCCATGTTCAGTTTTGTTGTTAATCCAGTGGTGGGGATGATGCCATATTAATGATGTGTGGGAGCTCCAGACTATTTCTTATTCCTGGCTCAGAGCATCTGTTTTCAACAAATGTCTTTTACTCACATATGTGACCTTTTGGCTACCTACACTTAAGTCCACCTGTCAAGATGGCATCGTGCCTGCTCCTGAACGTGGTCCAACAGCTAGGGCATGGAGAAGACCAGCCTCTGTGGCCCTGTTAATGCCATTTCTTCCAGAACACCTCCCTCTTCTCCCAGCCACATGGTGGGAGAAGCCCTCCGTGGCCACACGTGACTCCCAGCTTTGGAGAACAACCAGCCACCTGATTTCCAGATGACGCCAGTCCTAGACAGCTGGTTGGAATGTCCGAGGGAACGTGGTGACAGACACGAGTTGGCACTGAGTGAGGGAGATGCCCTGGCATGGCAGCCTCCCGGGCTGTAGGGTCTCTGCAAATGCCAACCACAGCGAGAGCTGGCTCCTTTGCAGCGGGAAGTTGTGACAAAGCTGAGACCAGACTGTAAAGCCAACACTTTTCAACAGGGCAGAGTCACAGACAAAATCCTGGTCACTTTTCTCCTTCCCGAGATCAACCTATGCAGCATGGAGCACCTTTGAGAAAGCTTTTATCAGCATGGTTTCCTTCAAAATAGATATATTTTGAGAAAATTGCTTGATTTTTATTTGGTGTGGATGAAATTTCAGTTCAGAGGCAAAAATCCCAAAGTGATTGAAGTTGTCAAAACATGAAATTTCACAGTAGAGTATTTGGCATAAAGGCTTCTTTTTTTTTTTTTTTTTTTCTGTGTTTCACTGTCAGACGGCTGTTTGACAGGCAGGTTTTGTTTTTCAACTTTTAGGTAATTGGACACATTTGCTTACTTGGAACACAATATGCTGAGCTCTCCAAAGTGACTTTGTGTTTGATTTTTTTGCAAAAAATTATACCTGTTCTGTTTCAAACTGCAAAAGACATCAAAATGGCAGAATTTCCTAGGAAGTCATAAGTCTCATTCCTCTTCTGCTTTGACTGGGTTCAAAACATCACAGGGAGAAATTTCCAATAAGGTTATTTATAACCTTTTGAACATGGAAACATTTCAATCTTTGCAACCTGCAGTGTGTGGAAACAAACAGAGAAACAAAACATTTCCATGGTTTTGATAACTGAAACAACCGGGGTAGACCCACGAATTGTGAAAGGGGAACAGAGAATTAAACTACTTTTCATCATATAACACTCAAGGAGGTAGTCAGTGGAATTGCCCGAAGAACAGGGTTAACACACACACGAAGAACTTTTCACACTCTGCACTAATTGCATTGGGGAACTTTTTGATACAGGATGTTGTGGAGGCCAAAAGTACAAATGGGTTCAAATTGGAATCAACAAATTTGATGGAGGAGGTCTATCAGGGACAGCTATGGTATTCCAGATGTTACCTCCAGCTCAGGAAGTCCCTGGGCTACAGACTGCTGGAAGAATTCCTATATTTCCTCTGCTTCCTGTAGTTTTTTCTTACTTATCTACTGCTGTTGGAGGAAGGATAACAGGTTAGAGGATCCTTGGTCTGACTTTGTCCTTGTGTCATTGGCTGGCCAGAGAACATGGACAGCCACCATGGCATGCTAGCGCAGATGGAGAGCATAACAAGACAATACAAATGAAACAAGATAAAACCAAAAAAAATAATTTCTTTGGTTTGTATGTCTGTGAAAAATACTGTGTTGTATACTTTTGAAAAATATATGTACTTCAGCCAACTCTGTTTTCCAGCCTCAGTGGCATCTCTGTAGCTGCAGGACACTGAGCAGGGACACTTTACAGAGACCTTGTTAGGAAAGAGAAAACTGCACATCAGTAGCAAACAGAAGAGAAGAGAGAATAAAAGGAAGATGAAGATTTTAAGATGGTGAGAACAGAGAGGGCCCCATTTGGCAGCTATTTAATGCTTATCTTAATATTGTATTTGGCACCCAGTTACCATAGTGATTGGCAGCTAATTGACAGGATTACGTCATGGAGCTGTCTCTGTAGATCATATTTTCCGGGGAAAAACATCACTTTTGTTACTGGAGATGGGCCCGATGCTCAGTCTGATTGGATCAAGGGAGGGTTTTGAAGAGAGCCTTCTATTTAAGCACCCAAATATTAACAAATCCTTCCCAGCGAGATGCGAGCAAAAGACAAATAGCCATCAGGACTTCAAGGCTGTCTAGACATCTCATCATCCTCATGACTATCCGACAGACTCTGCGGCAGCTGCCAGGCTGGCAGCACAGAGCGCCTATTGAACCAGCGAGGTGGCACCCCAGCCTCGGGGATCTGCCATTGAAATGCAGGCCTAAAAATGCTGGTTTCAGAAATGTCTCAGAAGAAAATGTTGCAAATAAGGACAGCAGTAATAAAACACAGTACAAGAAACCAGTGAATATCACAGCAATTTTCCTCTTGGATGTTTAAAATAGTCTGGTTTTATCAACTGAGGCACAACCTTGGGCATGGCACAACGTTGGGCATGACCCAACCTTGTTTGCTTTTGAAGGGCAAGTGAAGAGTGAAGTGATTTGCCAGTTTCCCTGCAGGACATTTACTATGTCAGTAACAAGGATCTCACTCCTACCGGTGCTATTCCATACCCAGCGCTTATACAACATCCCTTGATTTTTGTTGTCCCTAATCAGATAATCCCGGGATTTGCTCACACATCAGTGGGACTCATGTGCGTGGGGAGGGACTTTCGTTAGATCCTTTTGTTAGATGGGAAGAAAGGGGTTGAGCTCCTCCAGGGACTGAGCCCACAGATTACGTGGCTGGAGTGCTCCTAATCACTCTCTGTCCTGCAGGAGATGCTCCCTAACACCCTTTCCTTCCAGAGAGATCTGATCCTGAACTGACTTTCATCCTGTGTAATCAGTTGTGTGAATCAGGTCATAACGGGTGGCCACAAAGCAATGCCAGACTTCCCAGCCCTCCTGCGTAAGAGTAGGATATCCACCTCCTCACTCTTACCTGGAAAAGCTCAGAGTGACACAATTATAGCCCTTCTGTTTGCACATGTAGGACCCTGGCTGGCTCCACTGAGAGGAGAAGGTGTTAGAGGCTGGTCATGCCCCAGGGACCTTCTCAGTAGCAAAATTCACCTCCTACTCCCAGCTGCTCTCCAGAAAAGCCATTTCACTCTGTGGCCTCAGGGGCAGCCTCAACACTGGATTTCCCTGTGGCAGAGCCAGCCTCTGGTGGGGTAGATGTCCTCTACCCCAGTTGCTGAACAAGCATGTATTTTCCCTTTGCCAGACTGTATCTAACACACCCCTAATTATTAATTATTCAAGGTATCGCAAAGATAGGGAAGGCTCCATTGCAGAGTATGGGGTACTTGCAGTATAGAGAGCACATATGGATGCGTGTCCCTTGTGAAACGTAACACAGATGTGGTCCACATGTTGGTCAGAGGTGCTGCAGGTGATGGAGGGGGCTTGGATCCGCTCTGGGCATGTGTGTATGACTGAGAGCTGTTAAAGGCCCTCTTTCTCCGTAACAGCAACTTGCAGGAGTTGCAAGCTGAATGGTTGGTCTCTTGGCAGGTGAAACAGCTGCTTTTGGTTGCCCTTGGCACATACGCTGAGTAATTTGTGAGGCCAGCGGGGCCTTTTGCTGTGACGCACAGCATGGAGCTCTCTGGTCTGCATATGGGGAGATGGGGTCTCCCAGATTTCTGTCAACACAGCCACAGCACTCACACAGGGCGCTGGGAAGACTGGGGGGACCTCACGGCTTAGCCAAACAGGCTGGAGGACACGGGCAGCCTGTGGGGCTGGAATATGGTTACCCCAAAAAAACACTGAACATGAAGGGGCGGTAAGGAGGATTTTATTTCCCTATCTAGGAAATTGAGTTTCTGTGACCTCTGACTGAGTTTTATACATCAGCTGGAGATGATAAATCTAACTATTTTCATATGACTTTAAAGCATCCCAGAAACAAAACGCAGTACTTGCATCTCCCTTTGTTCAACACTGTTTCTCTGTCTTTCAGCAGGACCTGGGGGAAAAGACCACTAAAGCCAAGGCAAAGACTCCCATTGACTTCGATGAGAGCTGAATCTGGCCCTTTACAGAACAGCTTTATAGTTCTCCACGCTCAGAGAGAGTAGCAGCTCTCCTGGACTACATGCCAGAGAGCGTTTCTTTATAAAGATGCTTTCCTTTGGACTTCCAGCAACAACGACAACACCTTTGCACACACACACGGGCACGCACAAAAGCCACGGAGAAGTCATCCATCTTAGAAAACGTGTTATGCCTTCTAAGCGTTTCTAAATCAAAGGCTGATAAATAAAACATGGGTTCAGTGTTAAAAGGAAAAAAGAGCCCTTTTAACAGATTAAAGTGCTCACAGTGCCTGACACTGTGAAATAAGAGTGTTAGGCAGCAGGGCAGTTAAGAAAAAGGACTGGTTTTGCTGACAGGTACAAGCTGTTGTGTGTCTTGTAGCAGCCATTGGCAGAGAAAAAGCCCAAAAGCTACTTTCCCAGCAAAGCCTTCCCAGAAGGTAACAAACTGTAGCCATCTATAACTGAAGTTGTGCATGTTCTCCAGATGAATGCTGTGAAACAAAGCATCTCCCTCTCTGAAGGAAGATGAAGAAAAAAGTTTTTAAGCCCACCAAAATAAATAAGCAAACAAAATCGGCATCCTTTCTATTGCTGTAATGGTTTATTACAGCAGGCTGGAAGCCCTGCAGGTTTTTGCAGCATTGTTTTTGTCCTCAGTGTCCTGATTCTTTGTAAAGCCCAGTGCCCTGGGATGAGTCTTTAACTATATTTCAAATTGCTCCTCAGCAGTTGCAAAAGGGGTGGAAAAGCCCCGTGACCTTTCTTATTCCTCCAGGACTGTGAATAGTGAGGCCAGGACATCTAAAGGCTGCATTTGTACAGATGGAAACATTGCTCCATATGAAGTGGCATTAACTAATTATGTTTATTTGGCTGATCAGAAAAAACAATCGTTAAGACTGATTTTCCTTTCACCGTTTCCTTCTGAGCCTGTGGTACCTTGATGGAGGGGAGTCTTACAGCAGAGGTCACTGAAAATCTTCCTGAATATTTTATCAGTTCTGCTTCTTATGGCTTAGTCTACAAAGACAAACCCTTATGTGTGAAGGGCACGGAGCCGAGAGCAGGAGGAGGGGTAAACCTGTGTCTGCCCTTGCTTTGCTTCCTGACCAGAACACAGAGCACGTTATCTGTGGAAGCGGCAAACAAGAAGAATTTGTGTGCCATTAGGATCACGCTTGATATGGATTCTTATTCTTACTAGCAAAAAAAGGGAGCCCCCATCAATGTGAATGAGAGCCAGATGATTTTGCTGTCAGGCTGGTAAGGAGCAGTTTTACGACACCAGCTGGAATCCCATAACCTTTTAGGACTAACTTGCCTCCTGCTCTCATGGATTTGAAACGTTTCGGCAAATGGCAAGCCTGGGTTAGAGCACAGACGGGCAAATCCGCGATGCTCTTTCCCTAACCCAGCAGTACAAGGTGGCCACGTAGTGACCACCGTGGAAAAGCCATTTTGCTACCTCTGCTATTTGAGAACTGTTTCCACACAGTCATATAAGCCATCTCTAAAATGCCTCAGACAGCAAGCAAGACATGTGGCCAAAGGCGTGGGGGGGGAACCTATAAAAATTAAATTGCATTATTTATTGGCCACTAAGAGCTAAGTTCTGTCTTGCCCTAGGATGTCATTATGCACCTCTATTGTATGCTGATATTAGTCATCTGCAGTCTGATAGCAACTTTAATATCTTTCTAAAATGATGAGAATTTAACACCTTTATGAAAGAAATCCGTTTTTGACATACTGACATCCCTGATGGACCACAGCATTCATGCAGGGGCTGAACAGGATCGGAGCCTGGCAAACCACACTTGGTATCCCCTCAGCGAGGCAGGCTGGGCTCTGTGAGCAAAGGGAATCACTAACTTCCCCAGGATGCTGCTCGTGTTGGGTTTAGGGTCAATACTGGCACAGCAGCTGAAGTCTGATCAGGGGCGAAAGGGAGGAGAACACCCCACACCATAACCATATGGGACTGCCACAAGTATCACCCCCTTTCTCTGTTCAGCTGGAGAGAAAGAGAGAGTTTTGGATCTGGCAGGCTAGCTCACCCCATGTTCAGTGGTCCTTGCTTAATGTTATGCCCCAAGTGAGTTTTCTATTTGTCTTCCATTTATTTCATGTCACTCATAATAAACATCCTTCCAGCCTTAGCGGGTCAGAGCTTCTTGTAGCATTTCCTTGATTTCAAAGAAGAAATGGGAAAAAAATACTTTTGCTCACAGGAAGCCATTCTGAGCTTGTTTTTTAAATAAGTTTCTTTAATAAAATACTGAAAGAAGCTTCCACCTTGGGCAGAAAGACTTGGATTTGCCATGGTACCATTTCACTCAACAACATCTCCAGTGCATTCGTAAGGCAACGGCTTTGGTGAAACACTTTGGCCATTACAGGCCCATCTACAGCTCACATGCAGCCTGAGACCTTGCACTTTTCATTTTTATTTTATTTATTTACTTATTTATGGTAAAATCGACATCTTGTTGACTGATAGCTCAGGTCTGTCTACTCGGTATCTGCTGCAGGGAGCAGAGAGTTTGCTGTTTCCTTGCCCACGTGCTTCAGCCCTGACACGCAGTGAACACCTCACAGCCTCTGCTGACACAGACAATTAACACCAATTACACCCGCAGTTTTGCAGGGTGCACATTTACCCCCTGAGAGCCTGAAAGAGACCAACTCGCTTCATATAGGCCACCTGATAGTTGTTAGATAATAATGATTTGCTGACTGCAGCTCGGCTCTGGCAGATGACCTAGGTTTCATCAGTCTCCACTGACACCTTCAACCTACCAAACCAGGGAATTTTGAAGGACTAAATGCCACCCACCATTGAGATTATTCGTTCCTTGATTTACAAAATGCTAGGAGATTTGGGGTTTAATCCTCCCTTTTGTGCTGCCATGGGAGATGAGCAGAATGGGATGCCAGATCCATATCCTGTGGAAATGGCTCTTCCTCCACTGCAACTCCTAATCCTCTCCAGTTCCTTACAGCCAGGCCAGTGGTAGCAGGAGCTGTACGGCATTAAAGTGCATCACCAGCAGCCAGAGAACTGAGCCCCCATGCAGTAACTGTAGCACAGGCACAAGTTTATCCAGTGAAAACCAGGGTGAGCAGAGTCCAAGTCCCTTGGTTACAAGAGCCCTGATTGTGGGCACATGCACAGCACCAGAGTGCTTTGGGATGGTAGATGCTAGTACCAATAGCATCTAGGGCCACGAAGATGATCAAAGGGCTGGAGCACCTCTCCTAAGAAACAGACTGAGAGAGTTGGGGTTGTTCAGCCTGAGAAGAGAAGGCTCCGGGGAGACCTTAGAGCCCCTTCCAGTACTTGAGGGGGCTACAGGAGAGATGGGGAGGGACTTTTTATCAGGGAGTGGAGCGATAGGACAAGAAGTAATGGTTTTAAACTGAAAGAGGGGAGATTTAGACTAGATCTCCAGAAGAAATTATTTATTCTGAGGGTGGTGAGGCACTGGGACAGGTTGCCCAGAGAAGCTATGGCTGCCCCATCCCTGGAAGTGTTCAAGGTCAGGCTGGATGGGGCTTTGAGCAACCTGGTCTAGTGGGAGGTGTCCCTGCCCATGGCCGGGGGGGTGGAACTTGATGATCTTTAAGGTCCCTCCCAACCCAAACCATTCTATGGTTCTATGAATCAATAAATAAAAATAAAACTGGTGTTCCTGAGTTGTGATGAAAACGTTACGAGGGCTTGCCTGATCGCTAAAGCAGTAGCACCTTCCAGTGTGTGCCCGCCTTCTGGTACACCTCAGGTCTCCAGGAAGAAAGGGGAATCTTTTTGCAGGAATTTGTTGTTGGGCAATAGAAAACCCACCCCATGCAGGCAATTCCTTCTGGGAAGCAGAAAGCACCAAAATACCTCCTCCCTCTAGTTCTGCAAAAAGGGAGCCTTCTTTTTACTAATTAAATGACTTATTAAACTTCTTCCAGTGTACAGATAGTGTGAAAACACTAAGCCATTCCTAACCATGCTGACAAGTCTCCTTTCCGTAACACACCTCTGTTTCTTTACGTTTGCCTTTCTCTTTTCCCCAAGGTAACTGGTGTCATGCTCGTGTGCCCATCAGAGGGATGGAAAGCTGTTGTGAGGTGCCAGACATGCCTCCACCACATGCAGCTGGATGGGTCCCAGACCGCCTCTTTACACACAGAGTGTTTTCACTTATCAGGCAGTGGTGCTTTTACGACTTCTTCTTTCCCTGGAGCAATCACTGTTGCTTTTGGAGTTGATCTCTGAACAGATGGAGTTTCGTGAGGGTAATAAAGAGGAGGGGGCCCTGTGGGGAGTGAGTGGGGAAGCTGCTCTGGCAGAAATGAGAGAGAGTGGAGGGGCTGGAGTGAGGGGAGGGAGAAGGGGTGGTGGGAGGGAAAGTAGGGCCACTTCGAAGGGGTCAGACCTTTAAAGCCCCAAGGCTGACATCAATGAAGACAGGTTTGGTTTTTGACTCCATTCTGGCTGGCTCTGTGTCACAAGACATCCTGAGGGTCTCCTCCAGTTGAGGAGAGTGATTTCTCCTACAAATTGGTTGCTCCTACTCAGAACATACTGAGACTGCATAAAGGAACAAACTGAAATCGATCTCCTACCCTCCAACAGACCTGAGTCTAACAGAGTGGATGGAGAAAAATCTTACGAGAGATCCCTTTGATTTCCCAAAATCAATTTGTTTTATGCTGCCATTCAAGTAATTTGTTGGAAATTTTAAGCCTAGGATAAGAATGTTTCCCCTGATGCTTAGCATTACAGAGCCCAGCAAAGCAGACAACCCCCAGTCTCTCATTTGGATCTATTCCTGAAGTCTGCAGATTTCTTTTTGAAGTCCACCTTGTAGCTGCCATCACAGTCCAGGCAGAAGATGCAGATGTGGTAGAAAAAAAGGGTGAGAACTAGGAAGACAATGAGAAAGAAACTCTCCTAATGAGAAACCATGCTAAAGCCAGCTAAACCAACATATTCATTCCTTTTTGAATTTCTGTGTCTCCCATAGCCATTTTCTCTGCATGTCTGCCCTTCCTTTCCTCTTATTACCAATAAATGCTGTTGTCTGTGCCATGCTATTAACTTTTTAAATATCCCATTCTAAAAATTAATGTATTTTTAATAAAATCTCCCAATCGCTCATGCAGAGAAAATTACCGATTAGGGTGTACATCATACACTGATGGAAAAAGTAACTTTCAACATTCTCCAGCTTCCACTACTGGGTAGCAATTTGTATTTTAAAAATAATGTTTCCTTTGTCAGCTTCATTCTCACTTATTGATGTTGAAATGATTTATAGCAGAAGTACATACAATGGTGACATTGTTATATTTAACTGCCTATTTTAGGTTTAAGTCAGAAAGATTTATATATTCTTATGGTAACAATATTGTTTGTCTTGCTCTTCCTTGAGTTTACTCTTATTTTGAGATGACTTCCTTTACTTCCCCTCGTGCTGTAATGAACATGTTTATTTTTACAGCTAATCACTGTATAAGTCACTGTATAATTTTGCTGAATTGGAATACTGGAAGTTCAGCAATTCGTACAGTTTCTCATTTTTGTTCTGCAACTTCACAACCTACATTTGATATTCTGCTCTCTCCTCTTTCTACCTTCTTTTGCACCTATTTGCTGAAATGAAGCCCAAAAGGTGTTGATTTTTGTGTCACGTCTGAGGCCCAGTACTTCAGCTTCCTCAAAAAGAATTCAGAGGCAAAGAAAACTTTGATCTCAGAGCTGTGATTCAAGATAGTTTGTAAATTTGTTCCCAACAAATGTCTTTCCTCCACCACTGCTATATCAGACAAGTACCACAAGTTGTCCTCCTACCGTAAAATACCCCAGTATCTCCATTGCAAAGGGAAGAAAAACTGGGCAGATGAAAGAAAGTAGCATTGTGTTATATCAGAGGAGAACTTGTGCCTTGAAAAGTAACTGCAGGCAATAACTCAGAACATCCTCAGGGTCCCTCTGACCCATCTGAGGGGCACAAAGGCACTCTGATACAAGTTTCCTTCTCTGTTTTGTTCTTCTGATTAAAATCTGATCACATAATTTGCATCATTTCGTAAAAGACCTCATTTTTGTTCTTGCCATTCAGAAAACTAATTTTTCCTCCTCATGGATTTTCCCCTAGACTGAGCAAACTGAAATTCACTCCAAGTAACCAACTTCTGAAATTAAAGAAGCCTCAGTTAAGCATTATTCCCAAATCTTCTTGAAGGAAAGAAAG
The DNA here is from genome assembly GCF_964106895.1 of Numenius arquata. Classification (NCBI taxonomy): domain Eukaryota; kingdom Metazoa; phylum Chordata; class Aves; order Charadriiformes; family Scolopacidae; genus Numenius; species Numenius arquata. The sequence goes on from NC_133581.1 coordinate 5,139,855, forward strand.
AAAGAAGAAAAAAAAATTAAAAGAAAGATTTTATCTTAGCTTTAAGAAAAATGGGTAAGGCATGAAATTGAAACTAACTTTTCTGGATGAGGTGATGAGAAAAGACGAAGCACTCCTTTGTCTTCTGAGGGGACAAGCAAGCAGATCAGTAAGACTGACCCTTTGACCTCCTGAGACTGCCAATATTGTCTTTTTCTGCATGGAACTTTCCATATCTGAGACTGGATACGGAATCCTTCCCAGGTTACTGGTAGGCAGCAATGTCTTGTTTGATTGACTTTGCAAACTAGGCGTTCTTGAGGTTGGGGTTCAATCAATCCCTGCTCTGGTTATCATCTCACCAGGTCACTTCTGTGCTATGTCAGCCTTCTGGGTTTTTGGAGGAAGCTCTTTGCCCTAGGGAATATCTTGCACTATGTGATGATACCATGCCAGATGCTAGGAGGTGTTAAACAGACTTCAGATGAGGGTCTCTTGACATTTACAGTGTTGAAAATACCAATAAAAGCCTTACATAATCCTCCACCTATATCCTTAAATATTAATATCTTCTGGCTGGATTATTATCTGTTGCATAATGATGTTGTCCTCCAGAATTAGATGCTGCTCTGGAGATCCCTACCCAGCCAACCCAGCTAAGGCCTCACAGGGGTCATTCTTGGGTCATTCTTTGGAACTTGTTTTGTGTTGTCATTGGCAGAATTTCTCAAAACAGCACAAGCAAAATCACAGATCTTGCTATTTCCTGCCAAGGACGTTTTCAGAAGCTCAGGAAAAAAAGGCTCTCAACAGGCTGGGCTGGAGTCTGCTAGCAAAATTCATCTATGGACTTTCAATATGGTTCCATGTTACCTCGAAGATTAAAAAAAAAAACTCACAACCTGATTGGCACTTTCTGAATTGTACAGGTTTTTGGTTTAGGCCAAAAATAACTTCCTTCAACAAGAAAGAATGGAAGAAATCAACTGAGACCAACAACATTAATGGTCCCTTCTACTGTTGTGTTCCTAGATATATAACCAATGTTGTTGACACTCCACCCCTTTCCTTTTCAAATTCATAATCTCTTCAGAAAAGATTTATGCCTAAAATATTGAAAAATCTCTACTCTAATTTGCAGTTTCCCTGTGCTAGTGGTTCTAGGCGAAATCAAAGGCCCCTTTGTGTTTCGGCATTGTTCGGGCATAGCAAGATTCAGTCCCTAAGCTGAACACTTTAAAGATTAATAAGGCAAGACCAACCAAACAGGTATAGTGTGGAGGAGAAGAAACTTACCTGAGATCATACATAAAGCAGGGCACTGCCAGAGCCAGGGACATAATCCACAGCCCTTCAACACCACTCTACTGCTTTCCCCTTTCCCGCAATCACTCACATTCTGTGTGAAAATAAACTTGATCTAAATACTGTTGGCTTTTTTTCTTTTTCCTGTCAATACAAGTAGGAATAATATATATTTATCAAATTCCACTTAAACGTAAAAATTCAGCATTCCAGACCGGATACAACAGCAACAGACCCTTCAATACAGAAACTCCTTTTAGAGTGCTTGGCATATTTGAATAAATATATTTTACTTCTAGATCATTTGTACTTGCTTTTAAGAATAATTTTAAGTTGACTGTGTACAATTCACACTGCTTCCTCAAAGGACAGAGCACTAGCGCTACTTTTTCTTCCCTCTCTTCAAATCCCTATTCCCTTTCCACATCCACTTATTTGTTGAGCAGGCAAATGACTGCATTTTTTGCTAATTGGCCATATGACACACCCCTGACTTGCAAATTGGCTGCCATCTCTTGGCATGAACAAATAAAGTGCTGAGTGGTTACTACCTTTCCTTCTATATAGCACTAATCTGAGCTGTTAACTGGCAGCCAACCTTCACAACCCTTTTAGGATGCTGTGTCCATCTGACAAATTGACTTGAGGGTGTCCAAATTTTACTGGGGGGAGGACTGACAAGACATGGGGGCCACAAAGATGTCTTTGCTATAAAAGCCAGGCTGGAAAAAAAAAGGTGCCTGATGGCAAGTCTAAAATGCATTTTGGGGGGAGACAAGGGTCTGCCCCACTTGAGGCAGTAGAACAGGAATCATTGCCAATCCAAAGGCCATACATTGTTGTTTATTACAGGATTGAATTGTAGGGCAACGAAGATGATTCAAGGATTGGAGCATCTCCCTTATGAAGAAAAGCTGAGAGAGCTGGGACTCTTTAGCCTGGAGAAGAGAAGGCTGAGGGGAGACCTTATCAATGCTTATAAGTATCTGAAGGGTGGGTTGAAGGAGGAGGGAGCCAGACTCTTTTCAGTGGTTGCCAGTGAGAGGACGAGGGGCAATGGGCACAAGCTGGAACATAGGAGGTTCCACTCAAATATGAGAAGAAACTTCTTTACGGTGAGGGTGACAGAGCCCTGGAACAGGCTGCCCAGGGAGGTTGTGGAGTCCCCTTCTTTGGAGATTTTCAAGACCCGCCTGGATGCAGTCCTGAGTAACATGCTCTGACATGCTCTGGGCAATCCTGCTTCGGCAGGGGAGTTGGACTAGATGATCTTTATGGTCCCTTCCAACTCTAAAAATTCAGTGAAAATTCAGTGAAATTCAGTAGGCATGTGAGCACTGCTGAAGAGCTTTATAAGTAAAAGGGAGCCCCACTGAACACAGCTAGAAAGTGATCTAAGAAAACCAACACTCATGCAGATCACCAAAGAGAAAACAGGCAACACCAGTTTAGGTTTGATTTGACATCTCATTCCTTGCACATTTGCTTTATACAAATGCATTTCATTGTCTTTGTTCATAGAAAATTAGTTTCAGGCTGTCAACAACATTTGTTTCATGATGTAATTAAAAGAAAAAAGAAAAAAAAGGGGGGGAGGGGGTGCATTTTGTGGCAGTGATGGCAGACTCTGTGCTGGAATTAATCCCAGCCAATTTCTCTGCAACAAGCAAGAACAAACACCCAGGCTATTTCTTAGCATTGCTCCTTAGTCTGCCATTGACAGAATTACCATGCCGGGGGAAAGGAAGGGAAGGCATTCACACTATCACATTGGGTCTGAAATAGGACCTAGACACCCTCATAAAGTCAGATGAAAGAGAGACTCTTCCAAAGACAGATTCAGAGCACCCCAGGGAATGGCTTCGTGGGGTCCAGTTAACAGATGGTTGATGCTGCAGCAGCACTGAGTGCCCCTTCCTCCCCACTCCCAGCCATACACTGCTTCATGTCAGCATCTCATCTCCCAAGCTACTTTAGTTGAGAGAAAACTAAGCCACAAACAGGAAGAATGAGCTGTTTTCCAAGTTAATTTGCCTTCCAGAAAGGGAAAGGAAGGGGCAGTGGCCAGAAGGAGGCAGCCCTTCTTCCCTGAGTCACACCAAGCTCTTATATCATCTGTGGGTCTGCAACTTACCCAGGGAGCTCAAAGAGACCGGCTTTTAATTCAGACACCTCAGTTTATAATCTAAAAGTAGGCACTCTGAATATGCTCCACTCTGAATATGCTCCACATATTAATGTCTTGCCAGAGGCTAAAGGTATCTCTCAGTTGACCCTCTCTACATCTACTTGTCTTCTCCACAACGTTTCCTACTCTTCCCCTTCCTGGCAAAAGACCCACAAGAACATCTTTACCTCTTCACTCAGTTCACTCTTCCTGGCCTCAGTGCATTTTAAAATACATTTTTCTTTGGGCTTGTTTTTTTAGCTTAATTATCTAAGCAGCTCTAAGCATGGCGTTGCTGCTGGTTCCCCGACATCCATACCTCAGTGATTTTGTCTTCTCCCAAAGAGAGAATTGGTGTTGCACAGGACGCGTGGGCTCACCTGGAGGTACAGAAAAAAGCCTGGTGGGTGTGTGGTGGCAGCGTGTTCAGGGTTAAAATTCAGGGTGAGAAAGAACTCTACCTTCAAGTGAGATTGGCATGTTAAATTGTCTCCTGTTCTCCCTCTCCTCAAGTCTGTCCATTTTTTGAGCTCATGTGTCTCTGAATAGGTTCTCTGCTTGTGTGAGCGAAGGCAATAGTGAGAGTCTTGCTCACCCTGCTCTCTTCTTACAGTGTGTTCTGTCTGAGGGTTTTGGTCTTCTCTTTGTCAGAGAGCACTGGGGGACTGTGCTGTGGTTTGTGCAGGCAGCATTTTCAGGGAACTAAGCAATCTGCTCTGTGCTTGCAGAGACCCGGCCCCAAGGACCCTATCAGTCCTTTCCTGTTTTATTTTCATGAGCTCCCAAGAACTGCTGGGAGATGTATTATGCATGCTGAGCACCGTGCTCACACACCGCTTACCTGAGCTTTCAGTCACTTGCTTCATACCAGCCTGGTTCTCAATGCACTCGTGTGTTACTGAAAATAAGGACTAATTCAGCAATGCCAGGAGCAATTCTGGATCTCAGCTACGTATAAAATAAAAAACCAGCCTATTCTGCCTAGATTATGGGGGTTTTTTTAACATCAATCCTTTGACATTTTCCTGTGCAACCAGAAAGGGAGTTCAGAGCACCGTGTTTATTTGTGTATTCACAGCCTCTTGCAGTCAGGAGGGCAGCGGTCGAAGGATATACCTAGGGTAATTTTATTGACTGTATGGTGTCTGAGATGTCCCTAAAGTTCAGCAGGTATAAAATGCAGCTTACCCATGCCCCCTTGGAGTTGCAACAAGGGCCAGGCAGGACAGCCTAGAGGGGCACTACATGATATTGAACTCCATGAGTCATTCCCCAAATACCTTTCCTTTAGCCTCAAGAGAGTTGAGAGGAGGCCCAAAATGTCTGAAGATGTACAGCAGCACTTCTCACAAATGACTGAGTGAAAACTGGTGGCTGTATGAAACTGATGTCAGTCCTGGCTGACCTAAGCCA